>NC_139807.1:15077769-15677769 GCF_963457635.1 Microchirus variegatus | reverse complement strand
CCCTTCTTTCACATCTGGAGTCAAAAAACATATTATGAGATGAGTGCATGTAGCTGTCTGTCACAGGTGCGTTTCAAACTCCTTATCAGCTGAGCTAACGGAGTGACATGTAACCAAGGCCCTTTTGTTGTCCAAGTCCTTCCCTGGCCGTAAATAATACGCTATAAAACCGAAGCTGTGGGTCGTACAAAATCTCACAAATGGCAGTGATTGTCCCACGGGCTAGACTTTGAACATGCCTGAGCTACAGTACGACAGACCATGATCAGTGTCAGAAATAAAGTAGTTGGTTTTTCTAACACTTCGAGCAAAAATCAAGAACATTCTCCTGGATGAAGAGTACTGCACTGTAGAGTTTATGGTTAAAGCCTCAGCCTGTGAAGGCACAATCATGCCAGTCTTTTAGGATGGAAATCACAGTCAGAACTCCAGTGAGCCACTTTAGTTTGAAATATATAACCCATTCCATGTCCAGTGCTTGTTTTCTGTGTTGTCTAAACCTCTTCTCTTTCTCCAGGCAACATCTTCGTGGTAAGTTTGTCTGTAGCAGACCTGGTGGTGGCGCTATACCCCTACCCTCTGGTCTTGACAGCCATCTTCCACAATGACTGGACCATGGGTGACCTGCACTGCCAGGCCAGCGGCTTCATCATGGGCATCAGTGTCATCGGCTCCATCTTCAACATCACGGCCATCGCCATCAACCGCTACTGCTACATCTGCCACAGCCTCCACTATGACCGTGTGTGCAGCCTGAGGAACACTTGCTGCTACCTGGGCCTCACGTGGCTGCTCACTGCCCTCGCCACAGTGCCCAACTTCTTCGTTGGCTCACTGCAGTACGATTCCCGCATCTACTCGTGCACCTTCGCCCAGACGGTCAGCCCACACTACACCATCTCTGTGGTGATTATTCACTTTCTGATCCCGCTGCTGGTGGTGACTTACTGCTACATGAGGATATGGGTGCTGGTGATTCAAGTGAAACACCGAGTCAAACCAGAGCAAAGGACCAAACTGAAACCAAGTGACGTGAGGAACTTCCTGACTATGTTCATGGTGTTTGTGCTGTTCGCCGTGTGCTGGGCACCACTGAACTTCATAGGACTGGCCGTAGCCATAAATCCTGCCAAAGTGGCACCCCACATTCCCGAGTGGCTATTTATCACAAGCTATTTCATGGCATATTTCAACAGCTGCCTCAATGCCATAATATATGGACTGCTAAACCAAAACTTCCGCAAAGAGTACAAGACGCTCGTGCTTGGTCTTTGCTTCCCGCGTTTGCTCCTCGTGGAGACGTCCAGGTGTGCTACAGAGGGCCTGAAGACTAAGCCCTCCCCGGCTGTAACCAACAATAATGTAGCAGAGATGAATGTATAAACAACTGTTTCGTGTGTCTGGAGCCTCATTGTGGATGTATGCTATGGTTCACAAAGTGCCTTTTCACAGTGTTTATCATTTAAGGAGAGGACACTGTTTCATCATGTTTCTGTCAGTCATAAAACTACCATCAGTTTACATCAACGGTACAAACTACTACTCCTTTGTTATACCAGCCCTGCTCTCTATTGAAAGCTATGATATATAGCATTTTGATATAAACAAATGTCTGTTACATTCAAATGAGTCCACACAATTATTCACAATCCACACATTTACATGAGCTGTGGCTCGACTGAGTCAGGCAGTCGGACAAAAATCGATTTATTGGTCGCGTATGTCTGACTCCGCCTCCGTAGGTGGCGCTGTAAGCTAGCGTGAATTGAATCAGTTTCCTGTTGACATTTACGTCACAGAAAAACAAAGCTTTGATGGATTGTGCTGTGGTTCTCTGGTGCAGTACATGTTAATTGTGATACAGATTAGGTCGAGCATGGCTCTTGCGGTTGCACAGAACCTCAAGTCCAACTCCAGTCTGACTAAGCACATACGTGCAGGAATAATCGAACTATGAATCGCATTCTCCACGTATGTTAATCCAAGTAAGACTAGTTCGATTTTTGTAGGACTAATGTGTTTACATGACATGGCCAAATGAAAACCAAATTATTGTCTTAGTCCGACTAAAATAAATCGGACTTTTAACCTGCATGTAAACACAGTGAATGTGTTTCTCAGTATAGCGGTGTTTAGATCTTGTGTCGCCCGGTGACATGCCCACCACTGCACACAATGTAATGTGTCGGAGGCAACAGCAACATTGCACTAGTGAAGTGAGACTACTGCTCAAAAAAACTAGTCGTTCAGCAATTTGGTGGCATAAACACCTCTTGCCTCTGCCCACCCCTGCTCTGCTGCTGTATACACACAAACGCTCCCTCCATCAGGTCTGACGGTAGTGCTTGACAGAGCCGTTTTCCAGGACTCATGGATACAAGTTATGCGCTGCAGCTATTGAAGACAGACTCACTGCCTGCTTGAACTAAAAGTACAAAAAAACACAACTTTCATTATTCACTGAAAATAACAACTAACGTTTGCACCATGGAGAGGAATCAGCTGTGAGACTTGCTTCTCTAAAATGCCTCAAACAGATTCAGCACATACCATACAGCCTATTTTTGGATGAGAGGCTTCCCTCTTCAAGTCACACCGTGGCATGTGTACATCACATGCGCTGCCTATTTGCACTGTTTGACCATGAGTGGGCCTATGTCAGTAAAATAGTGAAAACGAAAATAAATATGTATTATCTACTACCACTGTGTCTTTCATCTTTTACATGATGAGATGTAAGGATTTGTCATTTCCAATCAATGAAACTCCTAATCTGACACTCCTTTCATTCAGTTCTTGGTTCAGTTAACGCTGTTATGTGGATTGTAGTGATTTAGAATGTTAATATCAGTGTGGCGTGTGCCGGTTCATAAGTTGAAGCTGTGGTGAGGTTGAATCTCATATTTAGTTCTCAGTGTGTGTACATAGCTCAGACTCCTACTCCCTGGGAGTATAGTCACAGTGTTATTTCACCAGTTTGTCTTCTCACCCGCAGGCTCGTCTTCTGAGTAATGTTACCCTCACAAAGAAAAACAAAAAAAAAAAAAACGCTGGGAAGACGTGAAGCAGCGTTTGCTCTGGTTTTAATTTGAGGAACTTGAAACCAGGGCAAACGCTACAATTTCAGAAGTGGCTTTGTGTGTTAATGGCAAAAGGTATGCATTGTTGTCTGCAAAGTTCAGTTCTCTCATACAGTTCAGACGATCCCTCTGGGAAACGGAAGTGTATTCTCAGCGTATATAGCAGCATATTAGCTTTTCAGACTGAAAAGTTGAAAAGGTCCTATAGGCGTTCCCCCGGGGGCCCTGGAACCTGAATGATTTGGGAAATGGGGAAAGAAAAGAGGATAAATAAAACAGGGTGTCTTGTATATTAAATGCCTCAGGGACACGATATGCATCGGGAGCCAGAGATGAAATCCTGCGATAGTGCAAGTGTGCCCGAAAACATGTCACCCGAGCTGAGATGAGCTCTGACAGTCTCGCAGCATAACTTTCACGCAGCGAACAAACTATGAGCGGTTCACCTCACAGGGAGCCGTCAAACATGTCAGCGTGACACATTCTTGATATGATGCACTGCTGCTGGAATATTAAAGACATTTCACATTCCTGGTGTCTAATTTATAAATATTTCAGCATATTCCACATTTGTCCTCTGATCTTTTTTTTTTTTTTTTTTTTGGTATTCTGCTGCTAAGCTTTTGGAAAAGTCGTCTGATGAATGAATAAACTGAAGCCTCACAGACGATTATGAATGCAGTAACATGAATCCGAATCCACGGTGGGTCTTATGGTGAGTCGGTCAGGTGCCGTCAAGTTTCAGAGCAGCAAAAAAATCTCACAAAATGGGTTCCATTTTGTTGCCATGCAGTCTTAGAGTCAGTGTCTCTGATGTGGAAGAAAGAAGCAGTCCAGTGCCAGTGCAAGGTCAGCCACAGATGAGTGGCTAAAGGGGCTTGAGGGGAGATGACAGTGTTGGCTCGACTACACCAGAGTCAAAGACTAATGGCAGGTCACCCTTCTTTTTCTCTTTCCTCTCAACCTTACATTCTTTCTTTCTTTCTCTTTGCTTCCTCTGCTACATATGCATTCTGCTCCCTACGAAGACATCTAAAAATAACTTCACTTTGGGAAAATGTGTTTTCTTCTTCTGCTTTTTTAAGATGAGAAAACTGATAAATACTCTGCTCTGACAATCATCTCTGATGCTGATTTATTAGCGTATTATATCTGGTTTGTTTAATTCTAAGAAAAAAGCAACAAAAACCTGTTTTATCCCTTTTATAAAGACATATATCATAGTAGGATAAGAAATGGCATTTTTTTAAACCAACCATTGATTAAAACAAAAAGGGAATGTGCCAGGACAGATATTCCCTAGAAGATAAATCAGGAGACAATCCAGAGTCTGGGATGAAAAGCTGAAATGACAAGTCTCTCCAACCACAGTGTCATTTTTGCCTGTGATTTAATAGCTTGTGGAGACATTTTTCTTACAGTTATGTTCAAGGACAGTGTGAGCTATCTGTGGCTGTCCTATGCTATAAGATCCATCATAACTCGTCACTTCATTTTGCCAAGTTCATTTAATGGATGTGGTTCTGTCAGGCTGACAGTCACGTTCTCTTTATAAGAGGGGTTTTTTCTTTGTTTTTCCTCTGTAAGATCAGCTTTGTTTACTTCTGCTCTGCAGCTAAATCCCTACACGCTGTCATATAAGGATCATGTCATCATTATGTATTATTAAATCATGGAAATAGTTTTGAATCAGATATACCCTCTTCTCATCTTTTTAAATATATACAGAGATGTTAAAGTAAAGATGTCACTGATCGTTTATAGCTAGACAAACTGATTCATTCCCTTCTCTTCTCGAGAGACTCCGAAGAAACAAATTCTCATTTGTGGGAGCTAAGGATTATTTACACAGCAGTGGAACCTTGTCACAAATGTAATTAGCAAAAAAAATGGATGCACAATGAGTCATTATAGGGCATAACAGTGACATGGCATGATGGTTGCTCCTCTTTTCTTGCACAGAAGAAATTCCACAGTTGCATTTTCCAGCAGTGGGGTCTCACTTCTGCTGCCACAAAAGCAAGTCTCCTAATGGATTTTGTGCATCAGGTTTAGCACTCTCTGTGTTCTCATGCATATGATGAATTCCTACATGTCCCGGCGGGCTCAGGGTCACAGTTCTATCAGGGGGTTTCAAGTGTTTTGGGTCAAGGGAAGTCAGGCAAGTGCAGAAAGTGTGGGATAATGGTGATATTTATTGTCTTTATTTTTGAGAGCATATACAAAAAGCTGGGGTATGGATGTATTTTGTAAATATTTATTTCTACTTGACAAAATGCTTGCTGAGAACAGAGTTCTATGTAACCCGGTTTTGAAGCAGATCTTTTGATTCACAATACACAAGTCATGTGTTCACACTAAGTATAATCGACTATAGACTCAAAAGCACAAGCACTTCTTTTGCAGAGGAACAGCCTCGGACACAATTATTTTATTATCAGATGATATGACACTGATACAGCAGAGCTTTTAAAGCTTATTGAGTTGTCGACCTTGGCGTCAGGCCCCCTCCAGAGGGTCACAAGTTAAATGTCAAGAGAGTTGACAATTTTGGATTTCTTTTTAGATAATTCTTCTTGTTGGGCCCAGAATTTTAATTTAATTGTAATCCCTTGACAGTGTTTGAAAGGGAAAATCGATGCTAACAACGTAGAGTCCACAGAGGGGTTTAGTCACTGATGTATAATTTACAGCAAAGGTCTGACACGATGGGAAATACACTTATTTGAGTTCTTGCAGAGTATGGGCTCATTGAACAGCAGCCAGGACACAGTATGAAAACCCGTCCATTTTCTACTGTTTTATCTTGCACATGAGAGTCGTGGGGTCCAATCCCAGCTGACAAAGGGCAAGAGGTCACCAGGATTGCTGCAATTCCTTGGCATCAATAAATCATTGATGTCTCTTCTGCAACTCGTGCAGAATGCTGCAGCACTCCTTCTGTTGAGCATTTTAAATTGTCTTTAAAAACCCACTGTTACTCCATTGTGTTTAACACAGGTTGAGTTGGACTCACGATAATTCCAATAATTAGGATGTCGCGACTCAACTTGCATCTAAATATAACATCCTGCAGGGGAGTCGACTTCAATACCTGCAGTAGACAAAGAGGTGTGAAAGCACGACCTGGAGAGGCAGACCCCTTCTCAAACAAAGAAATCTGAAATGGACGTTCCCCAGGTATAAATTATGAGGGCTCAATATGCTCTGGGTCTTTCTCCAGCTACGACCACTTGTGTGGAGATTGACCTTTTCTTTGCAAGGAAAATAAAACCTTTTCTCCATTTCATTCTTCACCAGCAGCAGAGAATTTCCACAACAACCACCATTGTTTTTGCTTGTTTGCTTTTGCTTCTTATGTGTGTTTTTATTTTGTTATTTGACGTCATTCTATACAACACTTTGGTCAACCTCGGTTGTTTTTAAATGTGAAATTGTGAGTGTTCAATTAACCCAATCCCAGATTCTACATGTTTTTGGACTGTGTGAGGAAGTCAGAGTCCCTGGAGAGAAACCACATGCACATGAGGAGAACACGCAAACTTGTAATGCAACAATGCCACTGCATGGCCCCAATATTAAAACCACTAGTGTAAATAATCAAATTAACGATGGCTGTGTTCCATATGGCTATTAGTAATAACTGTGTGCTTTTCCTGCTAAAAAATGTGTCTCAGTGGCTGCTGTGCAAAGGATTAGATGGTAAGACCTCATTAGATGAGAAGACCGATTGCTCTCTAATGCTGCTAAATGTCAGTGAAGTACATAACACAACGTGTGCCTCTGACATGTTGTAAATACGTAACTTTTAAAGAAGCGTAAAGTGGAAATGGTGACTTACTTTCCATCGTGGCACAGAGAGGAAACCACACACCAGCTCATATATTTGCTGACATGAATTAATAATGGTTAATCATCCTCTCACCATTCGTGGCAGCTGTAAGTGAACAACTATATGAATATCATTGAATATCTGATTTCAAATGGAAACGTCATTGACGGCAATGGACCAGCACTATAAAAAAACACGATAAATATGTCCTGCTGAAGGACACTGTTGCTTGATCAAAAACAACAGGTGTGGCGTGTGGGGGGCCTCTGATTTGACAGAGAGCACATGTGACATGTGGAATGCAAAAGGCAAACTCGGAGTGCAGACAGAGAGAGAGCCAATGTGAAACACTAGCAGAGGGTCAGAAGTCTGGACCCATGAGGAGGGACAACTTGAACTTGCAGTAGAAGATCCTTTGACCACATATACACACCGCAAGTCCATCGAGAATTTGGCTCTTATTTCTGAACCAGTTGTTTTATTACAATTCATAATCGCACCATAAAAGGATGAACATGTACGTCTAGTGCAGGGCTATTCAACTAAAATTTCCAGAGGGCCAGCTTTTCAGAAGGCTGTCCAGCCAGTGGACCAGTCAACCTCTGTACAACTATTTTGTGTTGCATGTACAGTAAACGGATAAAAATAGATACAAAATGTTTTAAATTATTTAGCACTTATTTATTGAAATGGATGCTAGTTTTGCGTTAAAAAGGTAAGTAACAAAACCACCAACATTCAGGTACAATACAATTTGTGTATAGTGCAAAAAGGTAACAGTTACAGTACCACCAACATTTGGGTATAACAGTCACAATTGGTTACAACATTAGCGGTAACAAAATAAACAACATTAAGGTGCAATGACCACAAAAGGCTATTTTTGCAGAAATACGAGTAACAGTACCAGTAATATTCAGGTACAACTGCTATGGTTGGCTCTTAGTGCAAAATATTCTGGTACATACATTGACTGCCTACAATTACAGCTGTACTAGTATTTGCCAAAAAGGGACGCAAAGTATCGCAAAGTGTCACAGAAGTGCCAGAAATAGGCAAAGCTACATTTTTACTGGCTTTTAAATAATACATTCATTATTTATGGGTTAATGGGCCGCCCATCCAAATTGCTTGAAGGGCTTGATCTGGCCCCCGGGCCTTAAGTTGAATAGCCTTGGTCTAGTGACTGCACAAAGCTCACTGCAATAATCTTCAAATTCATCTTTTAGTTTTCCATATGTTTCCAGAGAAAAGATATATTCCGGGAATTGGACTGGATTTATTTCTAATAGCTTATTTAATTTGAAAAGGTCCTTGTTTGTTTTGTATTTCATGCTCACTCTTATGAATGATATGATATTGATATTTTTGCTGCGCTATGAGAAGAAAAGATGAGGTAAAAGACTCATTTATTGACAATTTTTGCAGACAACAGTCAAATCAAAACACATAACAAGAGTGGGATCTGTGCAGATTAATAACTACAAAGCCCTTTGTACAATGACAATAGAATCTATGGAGTATTTTAACCAATTATCAACATCGAAAACATAGCTTGTGTCCTTGCTTTATGTTTTCTCTCCATTTCATCATAATAATTCATTTGACAGACAAAAAAATGCAATGACGCAGTGTATGAGCACTGAGTATATAAAGATTTCAAAACTTAAACGCCTGTGACAACAGCATATCTACAACTCTTAGCCAGTGTTCCAGTGGCGTGTCTGATCATTCTGGGAGTGAAGGAGCGAAAACGCATTCGCAAAACACAATTCCTTACGAAACAAAAAGGGCAGAACATAATTGTAAAAAAATGTTTCTCACTGCTTCATCCAGCAACAGATCAGAGAATAATTCAATTCACTGCGACAATGCGCCATGTCTCCAGAGTCAGGGGGACTTGTTTTTTTGGGTCTTCTGTCGGGTAACTCCTCGTGATTAGAATTGCCACAACGAGCAACATGATACGTGAGAACTCACTTCTCTGGATTGTTCTTCGTGATTCTCTCTGGTCTCCCGTGAGCGTCTTCTCACATGAAATGTGTTTTGAGGAAACTTGCTGAACATGTGATCGTTGAGAACAAAGCCAAAAGCCACTCACTGACACTCAGTGATGGAGATTCAACCAGAAACAGCCGGTGCACTGACACTAAAATGCGTATAGTTGGCACCAAATGGACTAAATGACTCTGTTACATCTGCAATTGAACCAGAAAAAAGTCTGCAGCATTGCATTATTCAGGAATGAAGGGGAACAGGAGCACTGTACATGGGCATTGTGCACGTACTGCCATGAGGACATGGAGGTTATGCCATGTCATATTTTTTAATTCATGCAATAAATGATCCTTTAATAAAGGATTTACTCATGGATTTGTATAATTCCAGCATGGCTGTGGGAAGAGGAGGAACAGAGCGAAATGTCAGCCTAGGACTTGACATTAAGTGTTTTTCTAACAAGAACACACAGTTCATACTTGAAGAGAGTTTTGGCTCTTCAGGTTCTCATCACTGTGAAATAGTGGATTCTGAAGTGCCAGGTGTCAGCTTTAACATAATACTTTGCCAGTCAAAGGATATATAATGATTTATGGAAAATGATGTTCATTCTCGATGGTTGCTTTGATATATTTATGATCATTGTCCTGGGAAATGATGGCATGCCATGGAAAGAGTTTTGATGTACTTGATTCAATCTGATTTCACACAACATACAGAGCAGTTCTTTATCTATCTGCATTCTTATGTGTGGGTTATGTGAGGTTATGTTAATGAGGTTTTCTCATTGCTGACAATTTCACTTGGAGAGTTCTTGATGTGCTGAGCAGTCATAATGGGCGTACCCCAACTGTAGTGTATGGACCTAACGTTTCATGCCTTTGATAGATCAGGGGTCTCAAGCTCCTGCATGCTAATATATGCATCACAATATTCCATCGTAGTATAATAATGATAATAATAATAATAATGATATTCACATTATTCATTATTATCATTAATAATGTAAAAGTGTTTGATATGATATGGGACATGCACAGTTCACAATAATAATTATAAAAAACACATTTATGAAAAAGAATAATAATAACATTAGGATAATACTACACATGCTCGTATTTATATATATAATTTTACATTAAGTACTGTTTATGACAATAACTAAACATCTGTCAAATATCAATTGCAGCACTAACTGGCTTAAACTGGTGCAAAAAAGGTGGCCAACATAAAACAATAAAGCAAAGCCCTTGCTTGAAATACATATCAAAGCTTATTCTCAGGCTTAAAAAACCAAGTGTTTTTTTTTTTGAGTGACAAATGCACTATATATTATTTTATTATGTTCTATATAGTTTAATCATGTCCTGCCAATAAACCCTCCTAAATGTCTGCAGCTGGTTTGTATAACTTGATATGACTGTTATTACTTTAGTTTTGCTGCTTGTCTGTCTCATTACCGAGGAATGACGCACTAAGCCTTATCATTTTAGGCTGCTTCGTCTTATCTCGCGAGACGAGACCTCGTCATGTGACGGTCCCGTGACACTGACGCGACTCTTTGCGGAAGTGACAACACTGCGCAGACAAAGCTAAACGTAAACATAAGCTGTCCCCGTTTGCGCGTTTAT
Source organism: Microchirus variegatus (assembly GCF_963457635.1). Classification (NCBI taxonomy): domain Eukaryota; kingdom Metazoa; phylum Chordata; class Actinopteri; order Pleuronectiformes; family Soleidae; genus Microchirus; species Microchirus variegatus. Next base: position 15,667,228 of record NC_139807.1, on the reverse strand, counting down.
ATTAACACCAAATCTCATATCAGCTCAGCAATGGACGGACCTGTCAGAGCACCTTCAGACTACGCAGCCGGACCTCCACCTTATGCCAGAGGGTAAGGAAACACGGCGTTACAAACGTTGTAAACGAGCAGCTAGCATTAGCTCAGCCGAATTTAGCATCCCGGTCTGTCAGTGAAGACACACACGTTCATGTCCCTGCTGCAGTCAAACAGTTCCTGCTGCAGTGTGTGTGTGTCATTTGTTTCACTAATCAAAACTACAGACACTACATTTTAAGTTCACCCGTATTATGTTCCCCAATTTCACTGAAATAACAGGCTGAAATGTGTCTTTATCAATATCCGGTTTATAAATAAAATAGCAGTAAGTATTTACCAAATGTAGAAAATAATATAATTAATTAGATTTTATCGCCTTTGTTAATATTGTCAATGCTTCTGTTTATGTTTTGTCTCTGTATCTTAACTGCATATCATTGTAAATGAGGGTCATCCCTTTCCTAACTGTAGGTAGTATGTTAAAGATTATACCCATGACCCTTTCAAATCAACCATGTCTATCATATTGGATTGGCTGAGAGACAATTAATTTCAAATTTCAGAGTCATCTTTTAACTCAAGGTTTGTGTATTAGTGGCCCCGCTGTCAATGTGCCGGTGTGTCCTTGGACAAGACACTAAACCTCACGTTGCTCCTAATGGCTGTGCCAGCAGTGCGTGTATGTGTATGAAAGATGAGTGGAGGTGAATGGCAAAACTGTATTGTAACTCAGCTTTGTGTGGTCATCAAGACTACTATATAAATACAGACCATCTATCAAAGTGCCAGATTTGTATGTTACATCTGCTGTACAACACAATTCTCCTTCACTTTTCAGCAGTGACTGATGGATATGATTTCAGGAAAAAAAACACTCAACAAAAATATAAACGCACGAAGAAAAACTTGTAGTTATTGTTATGTGACAAAACAAACCAATAGTCTCACCGGCAGTTCTGGTCGCTGGGCGGAACCCATCACGAAGGTGCTAAGCAGGTGTGGTAACACGTGGCCGGCGGTCATGTGCACGGTTCGCTGTCGTTCCAGTCTCTCTGAAACGAGTCCACAGGCGGCTGACAGTGGAATGATGCACATTCAGTTGTGTTGCCACAGCTGTAACGCTCAACCCAGCGCTCAGCATGCCAATGGCACGCTCCTTCATGATTTGTGATATATGTGGCATATTGACATGTGACAAAAGTCCACATTTTGGTGTGCCCTTTTATTGACCAGACCATAAGGAGTGTCTGTGTACTGGTCATGCATGTTGAACTCCACTCTGCCATGCTCCATGACTCTCGTGAGGTGAAATACACAATCTGAGATTGCAGTCAATAGGAGTGGCCAAATGACTCTGGACTACTGGGTTTGAGCAAAACAAATCATTCCATAAACAAATGTATCAAGAATTTGAGCAAATGTCATGACATTCCATTTTTGTTCACCATTTCAAGTTTGTGAGTTATATATTATATTATATTATATTATATATTGTGCACATATTTTTGTTGAGTATAATTTTATGAATTTACAGAGCTGCCAGTGCTAACAAACGGTTTCATTTAATTTGGTGTTAACCCACATTACATTTAATCAAAGACAAGGGACATCCCCACATCAGGATTCAGGAGACGGCATATCTAGGTCTAGTCATTTCTCAACAGTGAGTTGGCTGTTGTATGAAACTCATCTGACTCATGAACTTGTACACCTCTGCAGAAATGAAGGCTCCCTGGTTTCAGCCCTCAAGACACTGCTGTTCTTCACTATCCTCATGGTCACGTTACCCATCGGACTGTACTTTGCATCAAAGGCGTACATCTTTGAGGGTAAGGTTGTGGCAAATGTTTGTAACACTACCTTGTCTGTGCTTGCAGTTTAGCACAAGTGTTATTCTGTTTTAGTGATAATGAAGATGGAAGGAGGTTGCTGCCACAAGCTCCTCTTCTCATTTTCTTTCAAGTCTGCTTTGTTCCTGATCAGTTTTGTATTGTAACCACATCCCGACTGATGAGGTTTTATTGTTGTTATCCAACTATTGATATTATTCTTGCAGAAAATCTGATTAGCGTTTCACCTTGTGATGAATCTGCCGACCATTTTCCAGAAAATTAGTTCTGTCTTTGTTGACACATTCCTGAACACACAAATATTCAGTATATTGAGTGATATAAAAGAGAACAAATTCATGAATAACTTATGAATTTTCAGAACATCTGTCTTTTCCAATAATAGCAATATGCGAGGCACAGATGTGCCTGGCTTGAAGGGCTTTTACTAAAGTGTATGAAAATGTGTTGTTGGGCTTATTTTTTTTTTAGAAACACCAGTCTTTGTAAATTATCCACAAGGGGCTAAAATACCCCTAAAATTACTCATAGACACACACAGCATTTTATGAGGAACATCTGTACACATGTTTTTTATGCGTTTCCCCCTCCAGCCAATCATGCAGCAGAAATGTTGTCATGAAGATCCAGGTCAGAATATTTTGTTAATAACCACAACAAATGTCAGAATTGGGTAAAAAATATTGTGAGATATTGTGTTATGAAAACAGATGTTTTTCTGAAATCGCATCTCTTGAGACTGAGATTTTTAAATGATATTGCAAGTAGACTGCCGTTATACCACTTTATAGCAGCATGTGTCCTGACTCATTTTTCCATTTGACATGAACATGAACATGGACATGTGACTGCAAGCATAAAAGTAGAACAAAAGTAATGTGTAATGTACAGACCAGTTTCAGGGAAGTATTAATAATGGTGAATAAGGACCCAGAGGGAGGTTGTAATCCAGATGAAACATTATGGATCCCAACAGCCATGAAACAAAGAAAGAAGATAAAAACGTTGCAAACCAGAATTGCATAATCTTTCAGGAGCAAGTTGCAGTTAATCAAAGCATTTTCTCACCTTTATTTTGAATATCACAGCCAGTTGGAGCCTTTTCATTCCATTATTATGGCCACAGTTTATACTTGTATAAATGTAATGGCTGCTTCCAACACAACAGCCTGTACAAAGGTCAAACTGAGTAGTTCACTGGCCTCCTCAGTCACCAGATCTGAATCCAACAAAAACATCTTTGAGATATGGCAGAACAGGAGATTTGCAAATTGACAGCTGAAAAATCAGCTTTAGCTCCATGAGGTTATGACATAAAACATGGAGCTGATGCTCAAAGGATGTTTCCAGCAGCACCATGTGACAAATAACCGAGGCGGTCTGGTTGGAGTCCAAAGGGTGAAACTATGAAGTATTAGTGTTCCTAATAAAGTGATCAGTACCCATACATATCTGTAAAAGGTGAACATCAGGTAACTAGATAAAAAGTAGTGGTAAAACAAACCAGCTTAAAGCAGAATTGTATAACTGTTTTGCTTAAACTTGGCTTTATGATGTTAAAACTATTTGGACTGTGTAATGTGATGATTTTATTTTTGGTTCCCCTTTGGCTTTGTTTTTTATTATTCTCGACCACTGCTAGGACGGGGTTTTTTTTTCAGAAAATCAGCACAAAAAATGCCTTATTCTATATCCAGAAAATAAGCGTATCATAGCAGGGCTTTTTATGATGACACGACACGACACAGCACCAGCTCTGAGGAAAAGTACTTGTGTCCTTACTGGCATCTTGTTATAGCCGCATCATTTTATGACGGTGACCAAAATATGAAAACGCTAGTTACACAAATGTCGATCTGTGTCTGTTCTGTTGCCTATTGAAATTAAATTTATGGGAAGATGAGAGAAAATATGAATGAATATAGACCTATTGGGAATTCTGTAGTCAGTATATCGGATAAAAATGACTTGAATTACTTATTGATAATCAGAATATCTGCTAAAAAATACAGTAAATTGATTCTTGGTGAGGTTTTTTTTTTAAATGTCAGACAAGACTGAAACACGACAACGAGACATATGGGGGAAAAAAATTAGGGTTTTGTAGTTAAAACAATAATAGATGTTTAAAAATTAGCTTCTTGTCATCAGCAGCTGTGATACGGACAAGATATTTGGTCTTTCAAAGTTGAAGTCATGTCACATGGACGTCTGATCACTTTCCTTACTGTAATGTAGATGCTCACCATGACTCATCCTCTCCTCTTCGTCCCAGGTCAGATGAAGATGTCGAGCTCTGACAGCTACTTCTACGCCGCCATCGTTGCCGTGCTCGCTGTGCACGTGGTTTTGGCTTTGTTTGTTTACGTGGCCTGGAACGAAGGGGCCCCTAAAGGGAAGGGCAAACACGATTAAGGCTCGTCCGTGCGAGCTCGCAAAGACCTGCGGAGACAGATGGACATGGAACCTCACGGGACCCCCCTACACCTCGGGCTCCAGCACGAAACATGACGACATCTTCTAACCTGACAGTTAGGGGATCTACTTTGAGCTTCAGCTTTAACCCCGAGGTTAAAGCTTAAATCTAGTGTGTAGTTCTCGGGGTCGTGGGGAGTGGAGGCTGTTGGATGTGTATGTGTGTTGTTGTTTTTTTTTTGTTCACCAGCCTCAGCAGAGCTGTTTTCTGACTTTCTCTTGTATGAAAATGTAACTTTTGTTGGCAGAGGGCAGCCCATATTTTTAAAGAGGTTTTCTTATAAGTTGCCATCTGGCTAAGTTCTGTGAAGAGTACGGAATGCAGGGAAACATCTCGGGCTTTTGATAATGCATGCACACACACACACCGTATGTACTTGTACTGTGTATGTACCAAGGAGTTGGTTCCAAAATACAACACTGCGTCTATTCTTTGAATATTTGGGCTACTGAATAAATCATGCCGTCCTCAAGTTTCACTTCTTATCAGTGTCAAGTTAGGATCCTAAACCCATTATGTGCTTCAATGTAATGCTGTATTTTGGAACACGCTCCTCACAATATCATGTCATTATAATAATATCATCCATTTGTTTGTTCTGTCAAGTCTTTTTTTTTTTTTTATAGACATTTTGAAACTTCAGACTATTTAATGTTTTGTATTGAATGTGTTTGGTGAGATTGAGGATCCAAGTCTGTGTGATTGAGATGAGAACAGTGCTGAAATAAATTTGGGAAAATAAATTATTTAGGTATAGACTCCTATTTGTTACTGATCATGTTATCCGCAACCCATTTATTTATTTATTTATATATATATATATATATAAGTAGTTGCATTCTGAATAACAGAGCGTCCACATGTAAATATGGCAGATTATAGCCATTGGCTACACATGTAGCTTTACACGTAGCCCCTCGGCAGGTTGATGGAATAATACAAAGTATTCATGTGCATATGCTGAAACGAATGAAAAAACTAACTCAAAGGACTTCATGTTGCTCTACATGTAATAAGACTACTTTATCAAAGCATCGTTCAGCCAATTTCATTATATTGTTCCACCCGTTTTCCGGACCAGACTCACAAAGCTGCAAAAATAATATATCTTCCCACACCCGACCTCATTGAAGTTAATAACGAGACCAATATATGCATCACAATTCCACTAAAACAAGACTTCACACACCCACTCAATGAAAATCTGTTCCTATTGGGGTCAGGGTGTAGGTACAGGGCTTTGAGAAGAAGCCTGATTCCCTCAGCCATCACACCACGCTGAGTGTGATCACAACTGTTTTATGATCAGAACTGTTTTATGTCTTAAGACTGGATGGGTGGTGGTGAAGTATGTTTATTATGTGAGGTATTGTTTAAGTCGGTTGCTGTTGTTGCGTCTGTTAAACAAGCGCCGTGTTGTGAGAAAGAATTTCCCCTTGGAGACAATAAAGTGAGAGTCTGAATAAATAAGGAGAATAAGCATATGCTGTGCTGTGGTTCACAAGGACAGACTTCTTGTTATTATAAACTGTGTGTGCTATAGTAAGGCAAACCAGGAAATACAGGGACATTCAGTTTCAGGTGGTTGAGGGACCAAAATGTAAAGTGGCTGGTAATTAAGTGCTTTTTTTTGATAAAATTCACATTGACCTCATTTAATTGCACTTAAGAAAATTGAATAAATTGCACATTGATCTTTTTTAAAAAACGTCTCAGACACTAGTGTGATTAGAAATGGTAGCAGGTCACGTTTTTAAAAAACACCATGGAGTAAAGAACTTCATTACTTGAGTAAAATTACAGATACCCCTTACTAAATTTTACTCAAGTACAAGTAAAAGTACTACAGTCAGATGTCTACTTACAAGTAAAAGTACTGAAGTGCTTGTTTTTAAAAGTACTTGAGTATCAAGAGTACAAGAGTACATTTTCTTAATCCACAGTGCTTACATTTAGGTATAGAAACATCCTACATTGAGTTCTGAAAATGTTAATGTTAATAATTTGAAGAATCTGAACGTGACTGTGTTAAACACACACAACATACTCAAGAACATCAAAAAAATGCTCAGCTTACAAAAATGTGTAATATCAGAAAAGAAAATTCAGCAATTGCATATATGTGTGACAGATTAGACTAAATCTGACCATGGAGTTTTTTTATTTTTTTAAGAAGAAGTAACGGGTAATCACGGTTATGGATAGAAATGTAGCGTACAAGTACCCTAAAGAGTACAATATTTGCCTCTCAAATGTACTTGAGTAAAGTCATGAGTACTCCCCAAAAATGATACTCGAGTAAAGTACAGATCCCTCAACGAACTGTGAGCATAACACAACACAACAGAGCACAGCACAGCATAACGTAACACAAAGTACCAATAACAGAAGAATTAAAGTGGAGAATAGTTTATGTTGGATTGTGGGGGCAGTCTTGACTGACCAGTTACCAAGACTTTACAAGTTGAGTAAATGAGCTGAGGGTGGGCAGATCACATATAACAGTTTTTATTGTATTCCAAGTTTTGGGAGGCCCGATGTGAGAGTCCAAAGCAGCTTTTTCAAAATGGAACTAGACAGTCTCTGGTCGAACTGTCGTGACTGTCTTTTGTTTTTAGAAACTCCTGCAGTGGAGCACTGGTCTAGTCGTCCAAGGAGGATTTTAAACACTAGGATGGAATGTTCATATCTTATCGTATTTTTCCAGCTCAGTAAATCATGCTTTACATAATTGCTTGTTTGTATGCTGTTTCAACCACTTGTCATACGTGATACGACCGTTGCGTTGAAGTTCAGCCGAGCTGATTCAAATATGGGTCAGGGAAAGCACATTTGTCACAGATGGAGGAACTTGTTTATGCATTTATCTCAGAAGCAAACTAACCGTAACATTAAGTCTCGGACTGAAAGTCACACAGCGTGAACTTGACTTCAGCTTCAGCCTGATGTGCAATAATAATAATAACAATAATAATAATAACCTGATATGGAGACAGCTCTTCAACTTTGTGACTATATTTATCCTCTTCTTAAGCAGAATTCACATAAGGTATTTTAATGTGAGGGGAAGACATTCACTCTTTAATTGACTGCCCGAGATGACAATTAAGAGACACTTCCCTGACTTTTTTGCAGAGGATCTTCACTGTCATGTGGGGGCAGGAAACTGACAGTTTGTCCCTGCAGACAACACAATGTGGAGGCCAGCGCGAGGACTGACAGATGCTGGGACTTAATGACCCGTTCTGCCTCAGAAAACATGTCAGCAGCTGACTTCTGTTTGTTTCACTCGGTGGCTGTTGTGAGGGCGGCACTCTTTGAGCAGCATTCGTCTGCAGCTCCCACGCTGTGCGCTGTACAGTGCAGTTTGCTGCCGGACAAGGCCGGTGTCAGAGATGAGGTGACAGGCCTGTGAGCAATCAAAACGGACCTCACAGGAATCTCATACGCTTGCCCTTCACGGCATCTCTAAGTCGTTGCAAGGGCAGCCTTTTTTGTTTGAGGCTCTTTTTCATTTATCGCACATTAGCAGGTTGAGTGCATTTGTGTCAGGGTGATGAAAAACAGGCCGGGGAATACTAAACACTTTACTCTAGTCCAGGATTGCATAAACACGGCGCGACAACAGCTTCAAGATTGTTTCATCTCTGATGTCCTGGCCAAGCCAAACATGCGATTCTCCAAAGTGATGTCATGTTTATAACCTGTAGGAGTCAAAAAGATCCAAACAGAGATGGCACACCACAGTGTCATGGAGTGCGTCTGTGGCTCCAGCAGGTGGCGCGTGCCCAGCAGCAGAACCTTTGCCTGTGAGTGTTTAAGTGGATAGGAAGAGAGAGGGCAGTAGAGCGCTGTGCTACAGCCGCTGGGGTAACATCATGATCATCCCCACCACAGGGAGCAAGCAGAACACAGGGAAAGAATAACTCATCTGGACATGTAAAATTATATCCACCATTAAACAAAACCAAAGAAGGATTCGATTTGATTAGTCTGTGCTTGTTACTCCCACGAAACTCTGTTTTTAGAAAAGATAATTCCGCCTCGAGAAACATAAGCGCTGTATTGTTACTTATTTTGTCCACTTATTGTTTGCCACTGTACATCATGGAGTATGTGAGCAGTATATAACTACTGTGCAGGGTTTTTAATGAGACCCAACTTCCTGTTTTGATGTTGCTGACATTTTGTTTGTGCAGGTGCTTTCCTGCCCAAGTTTGGCATGTGTTATCACTTTTTTTCAGTGAGTGTTTTAAGTGAACGGTCTCTGCACACCCCCCCCAAATAAAAGTAAAAATGTAAAACAACCCAGCCTAAATTGTTGGAACAAAGTACAAAGACCGCATAGTTTTACTGAAGCGTGCATCAGCTATATGCCGGGGACGTATAACTTCAGTGGGTTTTTCAAGGAGCTGCAGCTCCCACTTTGACTTCGTTCTGCATCTTAACAAAAAGCAGAGCCGCTTTGAAGTGGACCGTGTGCAGATGAGTTGATGAAGTTAAGATATAAAGTGACAAATAAAGGAATATTCGAGACACAAATGTGTAACGTTTCCACGAATTGTGTTTCCGTTGTGGTGCAGAGCTTCTTCGGGATTTATGTCTGGGTAGATATTATTTTGCACTTTTTGTATTATTCATTCTCAGAACCTGTCCCCAAAACAAAGACTTCTTGCAGTTCCTTGGAAAAAAACATAGCCCCAGTGATTGTGAGGCCAAGAAAGTCAGGTGACCACGGCGCTGCCAAACCGTGTCATTCTCTCATACATGATATGTGCTCTATAACGTCCCGACTCTGTGATGGGAGCACAGTTTGAAGTCTTGGCCTTACACTAGAAAGGGTTTCATTTCAAAGAGCTGGATATACATCTATACGCATAACTCATATCTATTCATCTGTCAACATTTCTAAGACGCGTATAATCTTTGTCTCAAATAACATATACATAATATACGTAACAAATAACAATCCCGACTGTTCTGTCTGCTTAGGCTATTATTTATTTCCTCAACTGACATATTGCAGATTTGAAACATATTGTCTTTGGCTCTACAACACACTAAAATAAAACACAGTGTGTCCAGACTACACTCGATCGTCTCTCGGGCAAATCGAGAAACTACAGCCGAACAAACTGAACCGGTTTGTTTTTTTAATACATTTAGATTTAAACGTGCATTTTCCATACATTGACAGGAAATCACGAACATACCGGCGTAGACCGCTGCAAAGATATGAGAAGCGCCTCCTCGTCATGAACATGCTATGTCATTGATTTCAAGGTTTCCATAACAGGGGCGTTTGTGAGCCGAGCTTTCCTGGCACACAATGAGTATGAGATGTGTGTGGGATACGCAGGATGGAATGATTTTACACGTCACTGTTGAAACAGGTTTAAATATTTGAGCGTTGACACCGACGACTCCTACACCTGCCAGGTTCGTTGCACGTTTGGAGGTGCTTTGACACGACCCGTATTATTTTTCTACTTCGGTAATATATAATTACAGTTTTGACGTGTGTGTGTGTGTGTGTGTGTGTGTGTGTGTGTGTGTGTGTTTCCGGTGAAATAATTCCCTCTTTTCTCAGTAAAGACTTACAGATTACAAATGCAAATTTAAGACAGGTTTATTTCAAAAACACTTCTTTACAAATAATGGTTCGTCGCCAAGTGCTTTATAGAAAACTAACGACACAGGCATGGGTATAAACAATGATAAACAAAACAATGTGCTTATAATTATGTATTCGCTGGCTGTCGCTTTTAAAAACGAGACAGTGCAAATGTGGGAACTCCTGAGACCAGTGCAATTTCTTTCTGAGGCACGTCCTGGAATTAGTTACAGTGACTCCAGTGTCCAATGTGTTGTCAGGTATTGCACAACGTTTCACTTCAAGTCGAAGCAAGCGAGCTATGCTAGACGGTGACTTCAAAAGAGTTAAATTTAAAGTTAAATGTAACTTTTTTTGCCCTCTCTGATTTCCTTCATCGAGGTCAGGGCAGTGCCGAGCAAGTTTCTCTCCTGAATTCCGTTTCAAAACTTTGGGCACACGTTCATCACAGATGGCAAAGAAGAAAAAAAAAAAAAAAACCTGAGCAGACCATATTTTTGTTGTGTGTTTTTTGGTTCTCGTTGACGACAGTAAATAGTGGCAAGATGCAGCCCTTACACACATCAATGGACTTTACACAGCGTCAGCAAATGCGACTCAACATTTACTGACAATGTGGTGCTGCCACAAATGGCACATCGTTAACATCACTGATGTTATCTGATGTGTTTTTTTTCAAAAGAACCAAATAACCAGAAAATTATGCTAATTATGTTAATTCGAATTATTTTTTCATACAGCCTTCCAACATCACAGTACAATTACAGCGTCTTCCCGTGCCCAGTCGCTGTCACTCGCCTGAAGGCTGGACTGACTCGTGCCATCTCGAAATAAAGCGGACTCCAGTTCAACAACAACAGCAACCCTCTCAAAGCAGTTTAAGACCTAAGGGAGGTTTACGAGAAACATAAACCTCCTCATATCTTCAGATCGTCTATTCTAGTCTTGTTACTGCTGTGTTTGGCACCGCGGCTGGGCCGCGATTGCGTAGGTGACCCGGGGGCCGATCCTGCTCCCTTCTTTGCTTTCAGGTCACATTCCTCTGGCTTGCTGCTGCTCCTTTCCACCGCTAGGTTGTCCTTATTCTGTTTGTAAGCCGCCTTGCTGTGGTAAGGGTGGAAGGACGAGTCTGTGCCCTCAGACAGAGGCGAGAGGTTGTAGCTCGGGACAGGAGGGTAGGCGGGCTGGACTTGGTGAAAATAGTCGTCATAACTCGGGGCAAAGGGCCCAGTAGCATCCTTGGGGTTATTCCCGCCAGCCAGATGACGCCTCCTGAAGGTAATGCCCTGGCGGCACTTGGTGAAGCCCAGGTGGTAGACCTCTATGAGGTTTAGGAGCAGAGACACGCTGGCCACCCCCAGCATGAAGATGATAAAGATGGTTTTTTCAGTGGGTCGTGATATGTAGCAGTTGACCACATTGGGGCAGGGCGGTCTGTCACATGTGTACATGGGCTTCAGTTCAAAGCCATACAAGAGATACTGAGCCACAATAAAGCCTACCTCAAACAGGGTTTTAAAAATCACATTAAAGACATATGTGCGTAAAAGCTCCCCCTGCAGGCGCACTCTTCCCTTCTCATCCCTCACCAGGGCCTTTTTGTGGTGAGCCTCTACAATGAGGGCCTGCTTGTCTGAATGATGTGCTTGCTCCTTCGCCCGCTCTTTCCCCTTGTCCTTTTGCTTCTCCTCCATCCGCACTAGATGGACGATGTGGCCCAGGTAGATCAACGTCGGCGTGGACACAAAGATGATCTGCAACACCCAGAAGCGGACGTGGGAGATGGGGAAGGTGATGTCATAGCACACGTTCTCGCAACCAGGCTGCTTGGTGTCGCAGATGAAGCCCGACAGCTCGTCGCCCCAGACTTTCTCCGTCGCGGCGCTCAGGATCAGAATGCGGAAGATGAACAGGACGGTGAGCCACACTTTGCCCACCACGGTGGAGTGCTCCTGGGCTTTTTCTAGAAGCCTTCCCAGGAGGTTCCAGTCCCCCATGGCTGAGTGAGCTCAGACCTGGGACTGTCAAAGCAGTGAAAAAGAGTACAAATACATCAGTTACTTTCTCCTGATTTTTGATTTCCATGACAAACATAAACCTGATCTAGAGGTCAAAGCCAGCATCAGTTAAGCTTTAAAATGTCTTACCTAAGTTCAGCAGCGCTCAAACCAAATCAGCCTCAAGGGAGCCAAGTGACTAAGTGAGTGTGGGACTCGGCTGTTGAGCAGGTAGATCGGCCTTTTCCATGTGGACTCAGACGGGATTATATTTACTTTAGGAGGGTATATATTTGGCAAGTGTGGACAGGGTGTGGGGGTCGTTTCCAGTCATGAGTCTGTGGCTGCTGGCCTTCCGGACCCAAGCCACAGCAACATGATCCACACGAACTGAAATCAAACACCAGGCAGATGTGGTGGAAGTGTGAATTAGAAACAGTTGAGTAACGTTGGTATTGTCCTCAAACATGTTATGTTATAAATATATGCTGCTCCTGATGGATGGACGACAGTAATGCGGTGGTGGATATGCTGCCATGAGGAAGATAAAACTGATACCTGCTGACTTGCTGCCAGGTGGAATGAGCTGCCACTAAAAAATATCTAGTTTCAGCTTAAACCTCTTATACTTTGTAATCCACGATAACAAAGGGGGAAAAAATCATTATTTAAAAAAAGTAAAGGTGAAGAGGTTTCTCTGTCAGTAGCATTGAGTTCCCACAGAAGATAGCCGTAAACACCTTAAATTATTTGAATTGTGTTGAAATTTTAGCTCCAGAAAGGACACTCAAAGTCTCAAAGAATCACACGTAAAGACATATTTACTGGCTGAACCCACCTTGTTAGCTCATGCATCTCCTGTGGCGAAGCACTACGCGTCTTTGAGGGTCCATGAAGCCTTCTCTTCATCGCTTACAGGCCTCAGAGCACAACTGATCTTCTGGCCCCCAGCGATGCCCATGAATGGGCAGGGAGAGCGGTGTGGTGGTGCTGCTGCTGCTGCTGGCCACCACCTCTCTGTTCTGTCCACACCAGCAAATCCACTGAGTCAGTCTTCTGTCTTCAGATTGAGCTCAGGCAGGAATCATCAGGATCCAGGCCCCAGGGTCTCCCACTGAACACAACACATGAATACAACCCCACTGGATGCACTTCGCAAACCATGTCTGACTGTGACCTGGCTTCTCACCCTCCCCACTCCTCTAGGTTAAATTTGGCTCAGGGTAAACTCTCCTATATAAACTATTAAAGCCCCTCTACTCGCTTGGAAGAGTGAGTGACGGGGCAGCTGGCCAATAGTGTCGTCTGGTGAATCTGTCTGACCACAAGTGCCGTGGGGGTCTAAATATAGCAGGAGGGTCTCTGCTATCACAGGGGGGTTGTGGGGTAGGAGTCGGAGATGAGTAGCCATTTGCATCCTCAACTTACAAATCACAATGGCAGGAAGGAAGGGAAGTCAACGAAAATGTTCAGCTTTAGAATAACAGCGAGTCTCCGATTGGAGGAACGTAACAGAAAAAAACTGCAGGAAATATTCATTATTTGATCAATTCAGAAAAACTCTGAAAAAAAAACTCACTGTGATAATTGTATTTGTCATATTATCAGTCAATTTATTTCTCTATGTTACATGATATACACACAGTATATTGCATTTCCCCATTTTTTAAAGGTACAATGTGTCAAACTTCAAAAAAAAAAAAAAGTTTAGTTTTGTCCATTGTGGGCTATTTCAATCAAATCAGCTCCTGATATAAATATAAAAAGCTCATTCTGGGGTAATTTGGTGATCGCACACTTAAAGTAAAATTAGGTAATTTTTATTTCAATTTTCAATTTCTGTCAAATAAAAATAATTTCACTGACATTTTACACACCGCACCTTTAAATCTGCATTGTTTACCTCGATGTAAACTGATAACATTAACATACAGGGTGTCTGTATGCATTACAGTATGCATTACATAAAAACAGGTTAAGTTCATCACATCACCAGCGTATGACACATGATCAGAAAAATGAAATGTTAACAAAAAAGGAGGTCAAACTTTAGACATTCACCAGAGATAACTACAAAATAAAACCGCAGTAAACATAAATAGATCATATTTACAAGTGCTTAAAAAAAAAAAAAAAAAATCAATCCAAGCTCAAGTAAACAGCTAAATCTATATGAATCTAATATGTACAGTACTGGGGATAACCGTAAAGTGAGACAAGAAGGTATAAATCAATCAATGAGTAATTCTAGGCCTCATCTTAGTTTTGGATGTAGATAATTGTGAGTATTCAACTGAAATACAAGTTTTTAAATGTTTAAATGTCAGGCTGTGGGAAAGTTTGAGAGAAAACTGTTTAAAATGTCCTTTCTCTCCATTCAAGCTGGCGTTACACAGTGTGATGACAGTGTGTTGTCGAAAACCAAACATATGGTTTTTTAGCACCAATAGTATCAGCCAAGTTTGGCATATGAGCAACAGAGTGCAAAGAAATCCAAGCATCTGCCCACTGGCATGGAGAAACAATACTGTTCGTACAAGTCGTGCTTTGACTCAGACTGGAATAAATAAGATACAAAGTTTTTTCAATCTAAATAAAAGGTTGACTTTAGGGTTTTTAAATAGTAAACTACCTCTTTTTCACTACCTCTTTTTCAAGAAGAAACCAGAAAGCATGTATATTTAACATGACTTGAAAGCACTTTCCAAACTTTATCCTGCATTTGTTCTGGTTTGCTCTCTTCTTTCACTTTCACTGTGCACTTGAAAACCTTTTCATAAAGATTCAAGTAAAACGTCTTTGAAATGATTTATTCAATTTTGGTTTTTCAAAATTTGCTTTCAAAAGGAGCCAAATTACACGGAGGACTCGGGGAAAAAGTCTGTTGGACGGTGTGTCCGCGTGCTGATGAGAAACTGATAACCAAAACTAGAGTCAGGTTTCCAAATGGCAAACATTTATAACGCATAAATATTCATGCTAAACTTCTCATATCCATGTTCTGCGTTTGATTTCCCCTAATAAATGCGACTATTCTGGCACAAATTTCGGGCGTCGAACCAGGACAAAAACCAAGACACACCTGCTGCATTTCATCCGTACAGATTAAAGTGATCCGTCACACAACAAGAGCCCAACTTTGACGATAATAAATGGAAACACAATCCTCATAGTCATGGTTTGTTTTAGCCCGAGCAATCATCCCACCATGGCAACTTGGCAGCTCTTCTTAGTGAAATGAATTAAAGCTGCTTCAAAAGGTGGAAAAAAAAAACAAGAAAAATCCAAACAAATTAAGGTAAATCTGGCAAATTGTGGTCAACGATGATTTGAAGAAAATCAGCACAAAGAAAAAAGAAAAAAAGAAGTCGTTTAATCTTCACTCCTGGCTCTGTAAATAGTTTAGACGAATTCAAACAGCAACTAACACTTGAGTCAGTTAAACAACAAAAATATGAATCAATAAGTGACGCATAAATACACATATATACATATGTACATGTGCATATGTATAGAACGTGTTGGATTAGTTTAATGGGAGACAAAAAGGCAGAGTCTCAGAAAGCAGAACACCTCTCAACCTTCTCACTCGGGCTCTTTTTGGTCACAGTGAACTTGGACTTGAGAGGGTGATCGGCTATCAGCTGATTGATTTCATTTTGCCTGTAAGAAGACAGTCCTCGACTTATCCAATCGGCTTTGGACTCGTCTTCAGAGCCTCGATAGCAGCGTTTGCAGGCCTTGCCGATGAGGTACGCCACCTCGGCCAGATTGAGCAGCACACACACCCCGGACACCGT
Source organism: Microchirus variegatus (assembly GCF_963457635.1). Taxonomy (NCBI): domain Eukaryota; kingdom Metazoa; phylum Chordata; class Actinopteri; order Pleuronectiformes; family Soleidae; genus Microchirus; species Microchirus variegatus. The sequence continues at coordinate 15,651,453 of NC_139807.1, read as the reverse complement.
CAGCATGAACACAGTGAATATAGTCTTCTCTGTCGGCCTGGAGACAAAACAGTCCACTGTGTTGGGGCAAGGGAACGAGTCACACTTCACCAAACGCACCATCTTAAAGTCGGGGTAGATCAAGTAGAAGATGTAGAGAAAGGCCACCTCAAGGACGATGCGGAAAACGATACTGATCATGTACGTCCACCACAGAGCTCCAGTGATCTGAAACTTCTGGTTCTTGATGCGCTCCAGCTCCTTGGGGCTGGCGCGCCCCGTCCTCTTCAGGATCTTCTTGTCGATGTGGCGGCGGTGGGCCACATGCATGGCCACCAACAGGGCAGGGGTGGAGACCAGGATGAGCTGGAGCGCCCACAGGCGGATGTGCGAGATGGGGAAGAACTGGTCGTAGCACACGCTGTCGCAGCCGGGCTGTTGGGTGTTGCAGGTGAAGCCGGACTTCTCGTCTCCCCAGACGCTCTCGGCAGCAACGACCAGGACCAGGATACGGAAGACGAAGATCACGGAGAGCCAAATGCGTCCGATGCCTGTAGAGTGCCTGTTTACGCCGCTGATCACGGCATAAAAGGACCCCCAGTTCATTTTTGACTCCAGGTCTGAAGAAGCAGGACAAAAGGGGCATCTTTTATTTATCAATGTTAAGAAAATATGTTACAAAAGAGTTTGCAAATCACTAAAAATAAGATCATCCACAAACAACTTAATAATGCAGCCAATATTCTGTTACTTATCAGTTTTTAGAGGTTTACCAGGCTTAGCCGGCAGTGCAAGCGGCGTACGCAGCGCCGGGTCCGAAGAAGACCATCTTGAGGTGTGGCCTGAGCATCGAACTGGATTTGTTTTCGACAGAACAAGAAATGCCAAGTCGCCAGTTGGCCGTATAAAGACAGGGGCGATGGCTTACCACCGTGCCCTCGTCACAGGACGCAACGAATTCGAAAGCCAATTGCGAAACATTCGCCGAGACACGTGGTCAAGTCACCCTGTATTAATACTCTACTCCCAAACTGACCTACAGCCCAGTTGCAGACAGATTGTCAGACTGCCAGACAATTTCTCCAAGACACCAGCAAGACATTCATCTCATGACTACTTTTTTTTTTCCTGCTTACAATGTGAGAGATCTCATTGTTTGCAAGAAAGGTTACAGATTTGACCAGAGTGCCCTGGTGAAAACTCAAAATGACTTGACTTTACTCTGCAGGGAGGACGGTAATGCAAAAACAAAAAAGTTATACGTCCAGCTGACACACAAACATCTGACCTCACGCCACACTTCACTGTTAGTAAACAGAGGGAAAATGACAGTACATGTATTTTACCTTCCGCTGTGGTGGTACACACAGATGTGTACAGATCAGGTGGAAATGAATGAAAATATTGTGTTTTTTATGAAGCCAAAAGGCTGGACAGAGAACACCATGCGTCTGGGAAATGCTAATCATTCCTCCGCCACTAGCCACTGCCCTGCACCGGAGCGGTCATATGCTCTTATATAAACCATTTACATACAATGGCAGCCTTTATTGGGCTGCAACAAGACTCTTTAGAATTCAGATCAAACGCCTCGATTTCCGCCTACCCCAGGCAAAAGAAGGAATCTGTGTGGACACAAAAGGCCTCGGCCTGCCACATTATTTATTGTGCTTGGCAGAGAAGGGGAGAGGGAAGCTTTTATTTATTTATTTTCTTGACCTAAGCCACTGTCATTGAGAGCAGAGTCACTCACAGGTTTGGAGAGTCATCTAAAAAAGCAGACAAATATGTAATTGAAACCTTTTAAATCTAGTTTTTAGCCATTTGTTCAAGCTGATTTGCAATATTGTGAACTTGGCCTGAAGCTGCATTTCACACACATTTCTAACTCCTAATACAGTACACTTAATATGAATATTAAATTGCCTTAAAGCAAACTATTTCATGCCTGATTCCATCCTTGTGTGTGTGTGTATTTTATTTGTGTTTTTGATATTCATGAGCACATTTATACCAAAGCCTATGCCAAGTGGGACACATATCCATTCATTTTGGTTAAAGGTTAAAAGGCTACAACTGTACTGTACATGCTTGCTTCTGACTGAGCAAACACAATATATCAACAAATCTGCACGTGAAAATCATTAGCTTAACAATCAACTGAAATAATAGTTGTTTTTTTGGGAGCTTTCACATTATTATTGCTGGAGTCAAACTCCTCCCCTGCAGCAGTAGAAACAGTTATTTACAGTGACAACAAACTGAATGCCAAGTGAAAACACAATGCGGTCGTTTGTCATGTTCTATCAGATGATGGCAGCTCACTGTGCCATGAGCATTTCTGCGTCACTTATGACAGATTTAGTGGGAGGGGGGTTTGCGAGGCCTGCTAATTCTTTGAATGAACTAAGCCTCATTTATATTCTCTCGAAGACTCGCCACTAGAAAATAGAGAGACGAGGTATGCCAGTGTATGTACGTCTTTATTATAGCACTCAACATATTCTTTACATGGAGTTAATAATAGATATGCCACTGTTCACTGAAAGATGACTTTAACAGAATATAGGGATACAACAAATAATGAAATAAAGAGTAATCTAACTGAACTGAGAACATCTAGTAACTGTAATAAACCAGGACCTGATTCAAACTTCCCTTATTTATAAGAGGGACAGCAAAACTTAACTATGTCTAACAGGAAAGGACACACACACATATATATTATATATATATATAAATATTAACAATTTCCCAACAATGCTTTAAAGGCAATCGATTCCTTATCTCCTACAATGTCAATTTCTTGAGGAAATTATTGAATTTTACAGTAAACGTTCAAAACAGAATCTTCCAAGTTCAAATAATCCTATAGAGCATGTTCACTATAACACTCACATTCATTAGACATGGTTATTTAGCCTTTACTGTATGAACTGCAGTTCTACACATTAAAATACACAAAGCTGATCTGTTCTACTCCAGTAAATACTGTCCTCATTATATTCAAATATCCTCAATTGTTGAACTGCCAATCACAGCAGTTTGTCAAATGTTTACTCAAAGTCCTCTGCATGTTCACTTGTCGATAGAAAGTACGTGATACATTTAAAATGTGTCTCAGTATTTTGAGACAACACTTGGGCCAAGAAAACAACAAAACGAGCATGTCCTGCTTTTTACTGCTCCCTCTTGTTTTGAGCGTAGCATGAGATGAGGTATTTGCCCCAGTCGGAGTCCTGTTTCTTCATTTTTAGTTGAACGGTTCCTAAAAAGTAAAAACAGGATATTGAATGAAGATGAAAATGTGCTGCTATGGTCTCACTTAGATTACTCTGACACCTACTGTAGAAAATGTAAAAAACAAAGTCCAAACATTGACTCCACATACTTTTTGTGAGACTGCTTTTCTTCAGTTCACTGTGGTTCGCGTGTCCATTCTGGGCCAGTCTCAAAGACAGCGATGCTCCTCTCCTAAAATTAACAATAAAATACGACTGTAAGGAAAGATTCATCACAAAATTATACATAGATGTACGGGAAAAAACATTGAATTTTATGAGTATACAATTTTTTTTTTTACCGATTGTGCGGATTAGCATTAAAAGTAATTGACGTTTTAGTCCACTAGATGGTGCCAAGTGTTCAATCTCACTAGAGCTGTTGTGCGAGTAAATCGCAATATGATTTTGAAGCATTTTGCAGTATTGTATCCTGGTGTCTCGGGCGATTCCCACCCCTAACACATACAAATATAGAAATGTCAAGCAAGACTTCTTTATTGAAATACACACACTCTTACATTTGGAAATATGATAGCCAGTTATATCAGATATATGGGCATGTTTTAACAAGATATAATCCATCAATAAATCTTGGTGACAACAATTCAATATTTCTAAACTCACGATTGAACCGTTTCATTACTTTACGTTTCATAAGTACCTCATAGCTCCGAGCTTTCCCTCTTCCAAAAACAGCTCGACAGCAACGTTTGGCGCCTGTGGGTAAAGTCTGGCATAAAGTGTCCTGTTGAGCACCGTGGCTTTGAACCAGCCCACTGACTCCTCAGACCAGTCTCTCCCGTCAACAGGCGTCACCTGCAGGGCGACAGGAAACGAGACACAAAATAGCATGAACTGCGATAATTTGTTTCCTTTATCACTGAGCAATAGATAAGACTGTGACTAATCATGTGGACATATGCCAATGAATGAGTCTACACTCACACAGCACAGTATTTAGCCGTTTCCGTCGATGCTAATCCTAAGAGGGATAACGTGCACTGCTAATCTTAAAATGGTCATCAAAAAGGAGATTTATGTGCTAGTTTATACGCATGTTAAGAATGATCAAGCCTTAACTAATGTGAAGAAAAAAAAAAACAGCGCTTACGTTTACAAGTGAGACCTGTACAGCCTGAAGTGGAAGAACAGCCATTTCTGGGGTCAACTCCTTGACGCACAGCAGTGACAGGCAGGCAGTGTCACCATGGTCCAGCCTCTTAACCTCCACCTTGATCAAAGTCTCACTCCCAGCACCATCAATGGAGTCATCATCTTACATCCATACAACAATAAACAGAGCATGGCAGGTTAAGTGCAGTAGGAAGTCTCCAAGTGGCCACATGCGAGTGAAGTGACACTGCTACCATCTAGAGGAATGCATTTGAAAAACCATTCCAAAGAAAACAAACCCACCTCCAATTACACCACATATCTTTGTCACCTGAGCCCTGCACCATTGTTCCTGTTTAGGGAACCAACCCATTACTTGGGTTCCAATGTCTGGAATGCAGTTCTGTTCTGCATATGAGCGACTGGCTTTCCAGCTGCTGCAAATGAGAGCACAAAAATAATGACAACCAGAAACATGTGGATTATTAAAAAAAAAGGGGGGGGGGTCTACAAAGAAAGCTGTAATAAAAAAGGGATAAGTGGCTCTGTAGGTCCTGTAAATGCGATCAGGGAATCAATGAAGGTTGTGAAAAGCTGAGAAAAAGCAGTGTAGAGATTAGAATCCATGATGAACAACTTACTCTGTAACAAGGGCCTGCAGCCTGGTGAAGGAGTCAGCGTGCTGGATATAAAAGTTGCTTGGGCTGACAATATGAGACACCACAACCTCAATCTCTTCAAACCTCCGGACCCGAAACTCAGGAATGGTAACACTGCTGCTTGTTGGGGTTTTTGCATCAACATAATTGTCCTCTCTCTCGGATTCTGTGCACTTGGAAGTTTGGGTTTTCCACTGGGTGTTTACACAAGAGCTCTCCACTTGAGCAGCTGTATTTTGGCAGCCTTCATTTTTTGCTGGGCTGTCATCGGTGTGTGCTTGTTGCACCTCAGTTAAAATGTCTCCAATATCCCACAATTCAGTCTTAGTTGCAATCACACATGTGTAGGTCAGACAGCCGCTTGATTCCACCCGCTTGACTCTGAAGACGGGGCCTTGGTCTTCCATGTTTGCACGCAATGTTTTCCGGGCTTGTGACTTGATCCCATCGTCTGACAGAACATTTCTGAATTGGTCGCTTTGGGTTTTGATGGAAGACAACGTTGACTGTGGCCAACCTGAATGGTGTGTACTGTTATTCAACTCCATGACAGTGACCTCTTGTGCACCCATGTTCTTAGCTTTGGCTCTGAGGAAGTGCAGCAGCTGAGAGGATGTTTGTTTTTGGTGTTGCACCTGGAAATGACCCTCCCATCCCCAGCTCATAAGTGGTGTTAATTTTTTGGGTTTTGGGTTACTTAACTCTGGGAATATAGCCTCTATTGGTGGTAGTAGTAATGGTGGTCTCTCTGGAGTCACCTTGGGGCTCTGATTCATGGCAGGTTGCGGAATCACATCATCTAGTTGGCTTTTCTCCTCATAAATAACAGCGTGTTCATTTTCTTTGACCTTTAAGTGACAAGATGAGCTCTTAGTGTGAACAGCGCTGTTGTAGCTGGACGAGATGCAGTAGATCATGTGATCCTCTTGGGCTGCTACAGGCTGGGAAATTAGGAAATACTTTAGCTGCTGAAGGGACAGTGTCCCTCCAAGCACCTGGACTGATTTCACAATAGAGCTTGCCATGAGCACGTTCTGCAACATGGGCCCAAACTTGAGAACATCTGTTATCAGGATCCGCTTGTTTCCAAGTGGCTGAAGATGGTTCGTTCTCATACCCATCTTGACAGCAGGGTGGGCACAAACTTGTGGCTCTGGTGATAAGAGAAGCATTTATCTTAAACATGGAAATGCAATGTTACTGGTACTGTTCAAATGCAGAAACGTTTGCGTGCATACATGAATTGATTTAAAAGGGAGAAGCACAGAAGATGCATGCACATATGGGTGTGCCACTGTTGTGACACGCTTGTCCAAATGAAAACATTTCAAGGCAACTTTCAGAACGTCTTTCAAAGCGCATTGATACTCCAAATAGGTAGGTCAAACTGGTCTCTGTCCACTCTGAAATAAGCTTTGCAACTGCAATCACTCAGCCACAGGAAGGGAAACACGGTGCTTATAATGTATTCATCTTTGTTTTCTTCCACTTCTATTGAGTTTAAAGACAGCGTCAGCTTGCATCCATGACTAGCATCTTCTGGAGTTCGAAAAAACTCCCAACATTATCCAATCTGTCACATTATTTTGTTTCTCTCATCTCTGTGTTCATCTGTTTTGATTATGTTAAAATTCAAAATGCATTGGTTCACTGAGCTTAGCAACTTTCCAGTCATGTCAGCAGCTCCCAGAGTTTGGTTGCTTGGTAACGGCAGAAGCAACAGGAGTGCAATTCCTTGATTAGAAACCCTTTCAGGCTTCTTCCATGCATTTTTGTACAATATTTAATTGTATTGTATTTAATTATTTTGACACTACACAGACAGGCAGCTAAACTGACACGGTTAACTTCTGACTTACCAGCAACAAATTCCTCCAGTAACGCTGAGAGTTTGTCTATTGTACGGCATTTTGCTTCCAAAACATTTGCCAGGTCACTGAACACACAGACTGGAAGAGATGAATTCAAGAAACCTTGGATGTCGTCATAGGCCTGAAAGAAAAGGGAAACAACCATAAGTTGTTGTTTTTCTGTTCATTATAAAAATATCAGTAATCATTTATTCTGAACTTACAATATAAACACTTGACAGTTTATAACTAAGTCACGACCCACAGGTCAAACTTATATTGGATCTCTAAATCAATGTTTTTATTTTAAAAAATACCAAAATAAACTACATTACTTTTTTTTAAAGTGAGGACGCTATTGTGAGACCTCCCATTGAGCTCTAACCAAATATAATGTCAAGTGTCTCCACTGTGCTGCCAGTCAATAACTGATATTTGCACCACAGCTCTGGAAACAAATCACAATCAATTATCAATAATAGTTATTAGTTTCATTGCTAATGTCACTCTCGGTCCATTAAACCGCCTAACTTATAATTTATCTCGGTTAGGGACATGAGAACCCAGCGTGTGGCCTGTGCTAATACCCACATAATGATGCCATGTAGCAATCAAACAACAGCACCTAATCTTACCTTACTGATGAAATTGTTGAGTTCTTGTTCTAGCGTTTTCCTGGCGTTTTCCAGCAAGAAAAGCTTGTAAATTAGCCCCACTTTCTGTGTGTCTATAGCGGACTGCAGGTGGTGGCGGCGGCGGGCGAGTTGCTGCTGCTGCTGGAGAGGAGTCATAGTCGAAGGAGCAGGGTTCGTGTCCGATGTTACTGCTGCTGGAGCCCCAGGGTATTGACTGCGCGCGGCTGTTGGCTACTGCGAGCTAATTAGCTAATTAGCTAATTTAGCCAATGTGGAGTTACTCTTGTAATATTAATATTTCCGTTAATCCGTTAGATATTTACTGTGACGGTGTCAGGCTGGCGACCTCAGCTTTTCTTTGCTGCTTTGCTTCTGCCGCGTTTGTCAGTTAAACTTCTTCCACTCACCCCGCCCTCGACCGGTGAACCACAAGGAGACCGCCATTTTGAAAAACTGTTGTCAGGTTAGCGAAGTCCTCATCAAACGTGAAGTGAATATTCAGTGTAAAGTGACTGTTTCTTCAGTTTCTCTATCGCTGTAGTAGACGTTTTAATGGATTTTTTTTAAAGCAGACATGTTGGTTGTCCCTTTTCCTCCTAGGTCTCTCCACCACCTCACTGTCTGTTCTTATTGTGCCATTATTGGGTGAAGACTGGGAGTAAATAACAGCCATGGACTCTGACTCAACAACGGTCAGAAATTCAAAATCACCCGGTGTCTCTTTAACCTTAATTTAAACCAGGGGTCTCAAACCATTTAAGTGAAAAAAGTGCCAAAAACATATGTTCAATATGAATGACCAATAGGAGCTTAAAATTATATCTCAATGATACTGCAATAACAATATGTGTGACAATTATTTCTTAGAAATTCAAAATAAAAGTGTTTGTTTTGATACTGAACAATATGTATATACAATTCATGATAAAATATTTATGATGCAACATCCATAAAAAAACATTTTAAATTATTTACAGTTAAGATATTAAGTGGTGATCCACATGAATTAGGTTGGGGGCCCATACATTATATGATATTATTCAGGATATCAGTGTCATTGATGTTGACAGGATGTTGTGTTTACAGTAGTACCTCGTATTGCGATTTAAGTATAACACTATCAGAGAGATGGAGGACAAGATGTGCTGTATTTATACAGCTCAAACTAAAACAAATAAATTAGTTGTCTGAGGCAGTTTCCCACCCTAGGGGATGAGATGTGTCTTTAATAGGTAAAAACAATTCAAGCTTAAGGAAAAATGGCTGTGCCCTTGGGCCATGCTCAATCTGATATAAATAAAAAACAACAACATGGTTAATGTAGCCAGTTGTTTTATAATGTGTTTTAAAATATACTACCTTTATACATTGCTTAATATAGATGTTGGATAATTAAATTACACTTTTGTAATGATCTGTCTGGATGCATGATAAGAAATTACACCTTGTTTTCTAAATTGGTACTTAAATTAGCGTGAAAGTAACCCCAATTATTTTTCTGTCACATACATATTTTTTTCTAGGCTTCTGGGACTACATTAAAATAAAGCAACCTGGATACACTTGTGTTCGATACAGCACCTACCACCACTTGCCCTGCACTTGTCTGTGGATCTCCCACCAGCTCAGCGCTCTCTGCCTCGTCATCATGAAAGGTGAGTGAGCCGAGGCTGCACATGTTTCACAGTTGCTCTGAACCTTTTCTCTCTTACCTTTTCAGAGTCACTGCCCTTTGCATTTTCTTTAGTGTCCACCCGTAGCGCTTTACTCATTCATCCACACTGCACTGCAATGGCAATTGTGTCCTTGAATGCATCCTGGAGTACCACCAGTTCCATAAAATTGAGCTGGCTAGCTATCCAAAAAATACTAAATTCTTAACTCAAATAAGAATATGTATATATATATATGATAAATGGATGAAATGGATAATTCTGGTCACATGCATTATTACTTTTATAGTAAATACAGATATGTGGAAAACTTACTTCAGTACATGAAATAATTTGTACCCCACTTACCAAATTTCTCACACTGTGAGGTTCTGCACATTATCTTTGGTCACCAGAGTGTGAAATGATTGTTTCATGTTGGTCATCTTTCCTTTGGAACAGACCAAAATCCAATACACGCAGGCATGAGGTTATGAGCTGGAGAGAAACCATTAAGGACGTGTATATTTCAGTGATCTGACCATGCCTTTCCCAAACTTTTTTCAAGGTCACAAACCATCACAACCCAATTCACTATATAGACTGTAACAAGAGCACATTTGTGCATAATCCATCACGTCATTTTATGCAAAGTCTCACACAACCCATCTGTGTTCCCAGACTCTGGGAATGACCGATGTAGACCATCATGTCTTGTTAATTTACACAGCACATTAGGGCTGATGCTGTAACAGCAGACAGGGATTATCTGTGGTCTATCATGGATGGATTCCTCGATGGAAAATACAGGACACAGGCTGTGAGGAAGTGATAGGGTCAAGTGGCTCCCAAGAGCCTGAATAAAATTAAAGTGGTCCAGACTCCACTAATCTGGCCAAAAAAATAAATAAATAGCAAAATATAATATTAAAAAATCCAGAAAACATATGGCAAGGAATATATAAATATTTGTACCGAGTGTGTGGAAGGAGCATTTTGCATTTCTGAAATAATAAGGATAAAAATGAGTGAAGGTGAGATAGGTATATGATATATAGTACACTTTAGGAACAAGATATCAGTGATGCAAGAAAAGATTGTCTCTATATATATATATATTTATTTTTTTTAAAGTGCCAGGTTTAATTGGGCAGCCATGACAATGCTTTGCTTGTTTACTGGAAATACAGTTACCCTAGAGGGAAAGACTGACAGTGATACAACTTTTCAGTGCACTAACAAACAAGCTGCTGCTGATATCTAAATACCAGCTACCATTAACCGCCAAGAAGAAGAATGAACACAATTTGCTACTTGCATTCCTATGGTTTTACACCTAATACTATACACACAGTGTTCTATTCTTCGAGTGCTCTTTGTTTGAACTTGTCAAGCTGCTACTTGATCTTCTACCTAAATCTTGTAGGTGGGGCAACAGAGATAGTTTCTACTTATATTGCTCAACAGCTCGATCAATAGACATCCAGGCTGTTTTGATACAAATGGTGAGATCACATACCAGTGGACAATGGGGTCATGGGCCTAAGAAGTGCAAAGTGGCGCTTCTGCTTTAGTTTAAAGCTTTAGTTTAAAGCAGACACATGAGTCAGAAGGTATGAGAATTTCTCAACAGGATATCCTCCAGCAGTAGTTTCTCCCGATGTCATCCAAAACTAGTTGCTGTGTAATAAAACCCACAGAATTTATGATTGTTTCACCAGACAGTAACCTCACCCCACTGTCTGTAGATCAACAGGATAAACTTAACTCTATTCACGTGTTGTTGGTTGAGCAGATTTATTTTCTCAAAGTAGCGGATGCAAAGCTAGTCGCGTTTATTGTACTGTACAAGGACACAATGAATGGTGGAGGACTCTCACTCAACATTCTATCACATGCTGGGATTCAAATTGTGCTATAATGAAAACAGAATGTTTCCCCGTTAAACCTCCGTGATTTGTTTTGCATGTAAATAAAAGAAGTGCATTTTCGGAAAAAAATTATATTGCTATAATTATCCGGTTATTTCATGTTTATTACATACAGCGTGTTTGACAATGTCAGAGCCACAGAAATTATACAGATTACAGAACACAACACATTTGCAAATAGCATAAGGTGGATCTTGTATATGCACACTGTCAAATAAAATTAATTTATTGAAGAATATATACATTATGTTTACACAGATACTCCTCCGAGGTTTGTTATTGACGTTAAAGTGAGTGTTTGTGGTGGTCAACACTGATTCTGGGAATGTTGTTCAAGATTTTGCAGACGTCATAGAAAATTGAGTCAAGGTTAAACTTTTGGCTGCAAACAAACAATTTCCAATGGCGGATGGGCAAAAAGTTCTCCGGGTGATTAGTGATTTGGCACTAGCTGCAAACCGAACAGCTTGGGAGTCAATAAAGACAGTTTCAATCACGACATCTTAGCTACACAGGTCACACTGTGGGATACATGTCTGACAGACACGTAATGGGGAGTGGAGTCACAGGAGGCTTTGAAAAATGTGAGAAGATGCATGTGTCTCATTATGAAGTCATTACAGCTTTACTTAACTGAAAGTCTGTTTGTTTTTACAACCTAAACAGCCATTAAGCTGCACTTCTGTAAATGCGTCATGCAAAGGCAAACTCACAGGAATTGTGCTCCAGTTGCTATGGTTTGCTCTGCAGTTTCTCACATGCAGTATGTTTATCAATGCACAAAATAAACTCGCAATCACACTACAAATGGTATTTGCGGGCAACACAGGTTCCTGGTAAATATAATCAAGAATGTTAGCATTACAAATACAAATAAAACAACAATAAACATTTGTCCTGAGTGAAGTGGCTGTGATTTGTTATGAAACAGACAATAAGATGAAGAACTTCTCAGATACGCTGTCATGTTGACTCTGCTATCACCCGAAAAGCATTCAGTGCCACTCATATCAGGCAGTTTTACTTTCAACTCGTCTAGAGTTGTCAGCCATTTGCTGTCACAGCAGTTGAAGTCATTTCCACTGATGAACATGACACGGAGGTGTGCAGATATAGCACGAATCAAAGAGTTGTTTAAAGACACAAAACGATTGTTCCGTATGTCGATTTCCCTCAGAGGGGAGCAGCCTAAACTGGGTATGACATCAAGACGATTGTTTGACATGTTCAGATGAGTTAATGCTGGCATGCAGGGTAAAGACAGATCAGAGCTGGTCATGTTTGTTTCACTGATGATCAAGGACTGAAGGGTTTCCTGCACACCGTCTAGTGCACTCACGTGCATCACCATGTGTGCATTTCTTGCAAGATTGAGGGAAACTAAAGAGGTTTCCTGAAATGCATTAGCAATGAGCATTTTGATATTGTTTCCCTCAAGATTTAGGTGTTTAAGAGTACTGAGCGTCTTGAAGGCAACACAGGACTCATTGAGGTGAATTTGCTGTGTTGATTCGGAGCTTCTTAAATGGTCTGTAAGAGCACAGGGCTGCAGTGAATTGTCTTGTAAATTTAACGTGTCTATTTGTGTAAGTGCATTAAGGAAGAGCTGGGAAATGTATGCAAGGCCATTGCTTTGAAGGTTGAGGTGCTTTAAGGAGGGAAAGAAAATCTGCCGAGGATATTCTGTATCACTGTACTGCCTCACGTTCCAGATGATGCTTTGCAGACAGTTGTAACTGAAATTCAGTGTCTCTAAAAATGAGAGACGGCTCAAAGTCTCCAGTGGGAAAGACCTGAAGTGGTTGTTGCTCAGGTCCATATACACTAGTGGCATTAGCCTCCAGTTTGAGTGTAGGGTATTTTTTGTAACTATTATCTCGTTCATAATCTCATGATAAAGATAATTTACTTCTGATACCATTGCAGCTTCTAAATCTAAGGCGCCAAGCATGTTATTCTGCAGATGAAGGTACTTCAGTTGGTTCATCTTTGGAACAATTGGGAAATAAAGGAGTTTGTTGAAACTCAAATCAAGAACTTCCAGACTATACAGCAGGTCGTTTTCACGTGACACAAAAAACTCCACCGAATTTCGACTAAGATTCAGATATTTAAGTTGATGTAATGTAAAATCACAGATTTGTGCAATGTTATTTTTGGCCAAGTTCAGCATCTCTAATTGGCTCAATGGTTCAAATGTCCCCTCTTCTATCACTGATATCAGATTGTTCTCCAGAGTAATGGCCCTCAAACCTTTACTCTCTTTGAACAAGCTGTGCGAAAGTCGTGTTAAAGCATTACCAGTCATCTTAAGTTGATTAAGAGAAGATTTGTTTCGAAGGAACATCTCTGCTGAGTAATCACTCAAGCCATTCATTGATATGTCCAAGCTCTTCAGTCTACCAATGGATTGGAGAGCTTTGCTGTTGCTGCCAAGGTTGTTGTCCAGTGCATTTCTGGACAAATTCAATTCTTCAAGCTGAGCCAGGTTTTCAAAAGCCCCCTCAGAGATGAGATCCAGCTGGTTGGAGCTCAGGTCCAGCTGCTGCAAGTATGGCAAAACAACTGTGTGCAACTGTCTGATGAAGTTATTGGACAGGTCTAGTCTTCTAAGCCTTACATCTAAATCCTGTGGGACAAAATAGAGGTTCTGGTTGTTCCAGGACTGCTCCTTGAAATGGAAGGAACATTAATCATAATCAGAGTGTGGACCATGGAAATCACAGTCAAACTAATTTAGCAGATTCTTAGATCTTAAAGCTGGAAAAAAGTGCAACTTAATGGACTACACATTACATCGCAATGATGTTTACACATTTTACATTTGAAATTAAGCATCTTGAACCTACCTTTGGATAATCAAATGTCAGTCCAGTTATATAAATATCATAGCTGAGTGACCAGAGTAGTAGGAACTTGGAGAACATTTGCCTAACCATTGCTCCTGAGCTGCTGCTTCTGCTGCTGTTAAAATGTATGGTACCACCACACAAGCTCACACACACACACACAGCTCCTCTTATAACCATGCTTCATAAAAAAAAAAAAAAAAAAAGCGACTGGAAAAACATCTGTGGACACCAGATAGACGCTGTTGCTATATTTAGACAACAAAGGCCAGTGGTACATCACTTTCTCTTCAGCTTTGGAAAACAACCTTCTAATTTGATTAAATACAGTTCAATATAGACAAAGTTGATCATAGTTAGGAACCAAATGTTATCTTGTAACATGTTTGTACTATGGCATATTATCCAGTTTAACAACTTATATACAACATTATATATTTATATATATGTAATTATCATGAAACATTTAAAGTATTCCATATTTACATGTCAGACAGCTGGTAATCCCATCCTGGTGGATATAGATGTATGCCTTTGTTTGTTCCTGTCATAGGAAAAATGGAAACCATTCAAAAATAGATTAGAGGAACAAATAAACTGAAAGTGTGGAGGTGGAGGTAGAGGGAAGCAGCCCAGGTATATAGAGACGTGCAAAAATAGATCGTTGAAAGGACATGGTACCACGTATCAGCAAATCTGAAGACAAGGCTCAAGTGGTCTACTTGGCTGAATATTTTTTTGGAAAAATAACTGTTCACATAAATGCTGATGAGAGCAGTTTAATTTATTAAGTTATGCATTTCCCTTCGATAAGGAACATCCAACAATTTTGTGGCCACCGGCTGTCACTTGGTTCTTTATCAGCGTGGCCTCCCACACAAAGCCAGCTATCTGCTTCCTGCAACTATGAGCTGAGTCTGTTCATCTTCTTTCAGTTCAGCTGTATGGTGCCAAAAGAGGTTGAATCTGAATTTGTTGAGATGAGAGCTTATTGCCAGTATGGGACCACCAGTTCCAACTCGTTGTCCCGATGCAGCCGCGTAATACCTGTGGAATCATCTGCAGATGAATGATGATGATGATGAAGAGAAAACATACTTTGCGTTTCTCAGTAAGCTTTTTCCAGTGCTTGTTGGCTTAGGGTCGATTGTCTTGGAAGTCTCCGCTGAAGGGAACCACATTATTCCAAAACATGCAGCCATTATTATGAGAAAAGTGGTCGAGAGAGATGGTGTTAATCCAGGATCTACAGAGAGTTGGTGACTTTGAAGATCATAGCCTAGGATTACACAAGTGACCCATTGTGTCTTTAGTGGAAGTAGCTGTGAGACTCTTGTGTTTTCACTCGAAAACGTCCAATGTCTGTTGCTTGTAATTGTAAGATGGATGACATTTGAACCCACACAAGGACAAGCTGGGCAATGCTGCTTAGTTTAGAGGACTAAGTGTACATTTGGAAATTATAAAGATAAAATAAAAAAGGCAAAGCCAAGCCTGTATCCTGTGTGGAAAACAAAAGGTAATAAAAAGCATATTTCCCGTCATTGACACTATTGTTAGTTAATCTATGTGAAAAAGTAGAATTTTTTTTAACAGTACATTAGTTACTTAACATTAGTCTTATTTTTAATGTGTTCACAATCTGTTGCTTTGTTTAATTTCATTAAAGTGAGCAATGTTAATTTCCTGTTTCCAGCCTTTGTACTGAGCCTGTATCTTCATATTCACGCATAGTCATTGCAGTGGTGTCAATCTCTATACAACCTATACAAATATATATATAAAAGAAAATTAATATATTTTTTCCTTAAGGAGCCACAGTGTAGAGCAGGAGTGCCTCAGTGACCTGCAGTGTAGCATGTGTTGGTAGGATGTGCTTCAGCAGGCATCTCTTGCAGGCAGCGCAAGAGCTCTGTTCATGTCGTCTCAGCGGAGCTCCAGTTCTGAATCATGTGACCCATAAACTGTGCTTGGGCTTTTCAACGTAACCTGTGAATCGAGCAGAGCATGAGATGAAAAGCTGGAACAAATCAGACCTAATATCAACTTAGTTATGCTTGAGTTCAGTGACATTACTTGTCCAAACACCAAGTAATAACCATCCTCTTGGACAACAATTCTGTTTTCCTTTTGTGAAATTGCATTTCCTTGCTGTGCAGCAACAGTCCAATAGATCACAGTTATATTTCCTTTGGGAAAAGGCGCGATACACTTATTCAAAACAATGGCAGAAGCCAAGGCGTTGAATTTAGTTTTACCTCTTATGTCTGGATGTTTGTTAGTGCAAGCGGTTATCTGCAGGAATGTTGGAGCTGGCATGAGTAGGAAACAAACATAATACTTTAATTTTATTAACTTAGCAAACGCTGTTTATGGCCTCACTACCAGATTAGACTGCAACTAATGGGACACATTTTCAGTTCCTAGCTCCAACCCACCTCTGCAGCTGCCCTCTTCCCGTTTTTCTCTCATAAAGGACATCTTCAGAGAGCTTTGAGCTTTTTGGAAAGTACTTGGCTTTACAAAACATTACAAGAAAAATGCATCCTATCTGAATACTCAATAATGACATTAATCTCAGTAGTACAATGTCCAAGATGACTCCATCCTACATAATCAGTGACATACCTCCCCTGTTCTAGATGTCTTGGCCATTTTCCCATCGACTCCCTCAGAATGTGGTTGATGTAATTCTAGAATTCAATCCCCTCATGGAGTTTCCGAAAATCATTTTCTAAAACACTGGCTCTGTGCACCAGGAAAAGACAAAGTCAAAACAAAAACGCCACTATTGATAATAAAGAATTGTAAAGCATATCGAGCCTTGCAAGTCTGGATGTCTTCAAGTTACAGAAATGGGTGAGGTCACACGTCAGTTAAACCCGGAAACCTAAATGTTCAGTTTCAAAATTAAGTTTCTAAATGAGGAACTATCTTCCCTCTGTCTCTCAAGATGGAATTCATTTGGATTGTATGGTTACGGCCAAATAGCAATGCATTGTGAAACTTGCAATCACGGTGAAGGCCTCCCTGATAGAACAGCTTTGGTTCTTGTCAGTACTTGTGCCAATAGGAGAAAGAAGTTTTAACCTTTTAAATCAGTACCGCCAGCTGACTGAGTACAGACGACAGGAAAATGCATTTAGACAGAAAATGAAACACTTTAATCCATCAATCAACTCCATTTACAAAAGTATATCCCATTTTATATACAATATGTACAGAGATGTATAAACAATTATAATTATTCCACATGGATTCATTCATATTGTAACTAAACAATAGCACTGTAACAAAACATATCACTGATATTCTGCAGGGATGCTGTAGTGCAAATGTGCGCAAAATATATAGTGCTGTTGCTCTGTGACTACCTAATAACTCCCGTTTAAATGGGTTTTCTCAGCTTTGCACTGGTACCTTTATACTTTGAACATTTATATGGTCTTTTAATTATTCCTATAACCCAGCAGCCTTTGGCGCTTTAAACCCTCTGTCAAAACCACTCACATACAACCATTAATACAATTAAGTTAATTAAAAAAAGGCCAAGTATACAATCTGCAAATAAAACATTTCAAAAACTGGTGTTTTTTGTTTTGGGAGATACAAGATCCACATTCAACAGCACTTTGACATTTTATAAACTTTAAGTATCTGTCAGCGCAGTGTCAATCATTGTTATACAGAGAGATGCTGTCCATCTGTTTGGACACGATAGTAACTATAAATATAAACCTTTTGTCTGATGAGGACGCCTGGCTCATCCAGGCTGATCTCTTTGCACAGAATCAATCTGATGGGCAGCATAACAGTATATTGTTCCTTTTCACTCAGAGGCTTCCTCAACCTTATCAGCCTGGAGGATCGAAGTATCCCTTTAACAGGGGCAGCACTTGGGACAAGAAGTTGCTCCTTAAATATCTTATCGATTCATGAATCCCAGATCAGGCAGGATGAGAAAACCCGTGTGATTGTGAACTCATTCGAGCAACTTTTGTCATTTTCTGCAGAGGCCTGGTGGCTGTGTAGTTATTAGTTATGTCCAGCAGATGGAGCCTCTCCAAGTCTGACACTTCCCAGGAAGGTGGTGTGATTGGTCATACTGATGAGTGTGTCCTCATATACTATACGAATGGAGATCCTCTGGCCAGCGCGCAGCAGGCTCACCCCAGCCGTGTAGCAGGTGTTGAACTTGCGCTGACCCGTCTCGATGCTGCAGGTGCAGCGGAGGAACGGGTTGGAGTCCACCATCACCTCATAGCTGGCAATATCGGTGAAGTTGAGGTAGTACACCTAGTGAAGTGACAAAAAAAAATAATACAATAAATCACAAAGGACTGAGACACATGGACAAAATGAGTCAACAGAAACATTTGAGAGCTAATTTAAAGATGAAACAGCTAAAATATAAGAGTTGCCAACAATGGTTTGAGTTATAGAGCTTTACATTTAGCCACTGGGGGAGTGAAATATAAAAATGTCTCATAACTCAAAAAACAAGTACAGATAAGTAAAGCAGGCAGGTTTTTAAGCTTAACTGCAAAACATCTGCCAGTTCTTCTGACTCTGAGCTGTAAATTTTAAGAGTTACGTCAAGGACCGTACTCACTTCTACCTGACTATATATGAAGTAGACACCGTCCAACAGCACCTCAAGCTCTCCGGAGCGAGGGTGCATTTTAAAGACCCGGTGGTGGATGGACACCATCTTCCAGTTCCTAAGGATTCCTTCTGACAGATCTATAGAAAAAAAATACAAACAAACAAGAAGCAAACAGTCAGTATAGACAGCTCTCACCAAAGTTGGCCCACAACCAGAGCTTAGCATTTACAGAACGTGTAAACCTAATGATGTTTTGACTGCATAACCTGAATCTCCTGGCATGCTTGGATTATGCTTTTGAATTAAAACTGTAGTGCATAATGTTTAAATATTAGCAAATAGCTATTACATTTAAAACATTGTCAAATTGACTCACACAAACGCTCCCTCGTTCAGGTCTGATAGTTTTGCTCGACAGAGACTATTTTCGTAGGACATAGCATTCAAATAGAGTTACTTTGTTTCTGTTCAAAAAGACCAAACAGCGGCAAAATAATAACATCAACACACGGCAGCTTAAACGCAGATCTGACTTGTAAAATAAGATCAGAATTGTTTGCTAATCCTTTAATAGCTATAGGATTACATTAGTCTTACTGTAATCTTACATAATCTTTAAATACATATTGATAGTGACATTTAGCCCAATGAACCAAACAAGTCTTTGGTTCTGTAGGTGACTGCATTAATGTTCCATGAGGCCATCAAATAAAGAATAACAATATCTAACACATTGAATCTCCAGAGTAAGGATTTTTAAAATCAACCAATCAACAGCGTTGAGGCGTAGCAGGCAAGTGTTTTAGTTAAGCCGCAGATCCAAGACTCTGACAAATGGTGCCGACAGAGAATAAAAGCGTGTTTAATATTTTGTCTGAACCACAGAGGTGTAACCACAACAGTGCACACACACAAGACCCACCTTCTCTCACTTGGATGGTTGTTTCCTGCCCTTGCAAATGAACCACTGCAGGCTGAAAAACAAAGGTCTCGGGTGACTAAAGGTTGGGGTTAGGGTTGGAACACACAGTAGAACAGGAGAACAAATCTTTCAGAAATTGAATTCAAGTACCTGGAAGTCCTTTGCTTTTGTTTTATCGAGAACCCCTGCAACAATAAGAGCAAAAGAGAGACGTTGAAAATAGAGTCTGAGAAACAAAGGAGAGATGAAGATTAAAACAAAACAAACACTGACATAGCTTGAAGACAGAGCACTACGATCTCACACAATGTTAGACATACCGCATCTGAAACTCTCACTGTGCAGACAATGAGTTCATCGATTTTGACAACCTGAGCCGCCTTCTAGTGTGGGAATGTGTCTACGTGCAGGAAATTACTGTAATCTAAGAACAAATCTCTCAACTTGTGGGTGTTTTCAAGATCTCTGGCTGCGAGTCTTTACTATCTCAGCACGTTATTGTGTCATTTATATTTTACATTTTTATACCTGCTGGACCTTGAGCGCCTGGAGGTCCCTGTGGCCCTGGAGGTCCAGGGGGTCCTGCAGGCCCCACACCAATGCTTCCTGGAATACCGGGTATTCCAGGGATTCCCGGAGGGCCCGGGGGACCAGGGGGACCAGGGGGACCAGGAGGCCCCGGCCTTTTCTTTCCTGTAGAGAAAAACAAAAACCAAAATGGTTGGCAAACTAAAACAATGAGCAGGTTTACCTTTTAATCATTTTATGCAGCTCAAAATCACAAATACGCCTCCATGGGATTTACAATCTGTACAGCATCTGATGCAGATTGTAAATTTTGATATGAAATGGAGCAGGAGACAAGAATAATGTGAATTCTTTCATGGAAGACAGAGTCAGATATTGAAAGCCTGTCATTCACTCTTTGAATGTTGGATGATGTCAAGAAAAACATTTAGAAAGAAGATGGCAGGTAGCAGTGTTACAGAAATTTAAGCAGAACTTTAAATCACCTTTATTCCTCTCCCTCCTTTTTCCCTTTCCCGTTGATTCTGTAAAGAAAAAAACAACAACAGTGAGTGGGCTTGAAGTGGTCTGCTGAACAATTACATCTCACATAGCCAGCTTATTCTGTATAGGTATCCTTAAGTGGGCTAAAATAACAGATTCATGATGTTGAGCGCTGTACACTGGATTGGAGGTATGTCAGTCTGTGGTATCTTCTAGTGTAGTAATTTGTAAGTGTGGTTTCACCTCCTCTGTATGAACAAGTGCCTTAAGCATTCACAGGCAGTGGAACTGGAGAAGATCATTAGAGAGATACTTTATCCTGCCAAAATCCTTTTCTTTGAATTAAGCCCAGATGGAGAACGCAGATGAAAGTGTGTGTGTGTGTGTACGTGTGTGTGCATGGGTGTTGGTGGGGCATCTATTATATGTCAGCGCTTGAAAGATGAAATGCACTTGGTGTTGTGCTGCGTGTGTTCTCTGTGTGCAGCTGAAGAATCCTTTTCAAAATGCCGTCTCGCTGTTCTTGTGTTTACCATGTCATTACAACTACAAAGGCCATTTAACCTTAAAACCTCACAGTTTGAGTCCCCCTCAAACATATGGCCAGCGTTTCTCCTCTGGCTAAATGACTGGATGCATCCGCATAGATTTCTCTTAACGAGCAGCCCTATCTGGAATCTGGTGCCCGTTAGGAGTGCAGAACGCGCGCACACAAACACACACACACACACCGCACACACACACATCTAAGGCTGAGATTACAAAAGCCTTTGTCTGTGCGCTGAGAGCAGAAGAGAGACCTGGGAATGATTAGTGTTTAGAGGCTCGGGACTTTACTGATTTATGTAGAAAGTCTCAAAGGTGAGTTTTTTCTTCTAATTTAAACACAATTACTAAACTTCCCCCCCAAGTATTCAGTGTCACGCCACAGACATTGGAATGCCTTGTGATCATGCTGCACTTGTTGCACTCAGACATGAAACTTCAAAGGCTTTGCTTTTTATTTGCATAGCTCACATTCTCAACAACAACAAAAAAAAAAAAACTACAAAAGCAATTTCAAATATATTGCCCATGTAGTTTTCTGCTGAGCTATTGATAATCATAAACCACTTCAGTGGATTAAATGAAAGCCATGAAGATTTAGGATGATAACCCAAACATCGACCTGGTTTTCTTCATTTACTACATGTTCCCACAAGTGTTCATGTTTTATTTAGATTACATTTCTGACGGTTACGGCACCACTGATAACACATCAGGACTTCCGAAGAACTTAACCTGCTAAGATACTAAAGATATTTTGGGGACCTGACATTATTTTGACGTGAGGGAAATTAACACAGGCTTGGCTGTCTGTTTCAAATCGGAGAAACCCTCCCAAAACTCCTTGGCTATCCAAGTAATAATCAATCCCATTCCATTTAATCTGTTGCTCTATAAACTCAACAACATAATGTGGTGGAGCTGCTTTGTAAAATAAGAACAGAGCAGTAAAAAATCAATTTGACGGAAAAGTGAGAACCCATTAACAAACTGTTTTCAAAATTTAACAGCCTGAAGCACAACATCGGCCTGTTATTTACATTGTCCTGAATCCACTTAAAGCAAGAGTTGTAAAAACTGTGATCCAAAAGATTGACCAGGTCATGACAAGAAAACAGACTGATACAGATCGCGCACCAGACAGTAAATCTGCTGCAGGCATTTAATGCACTTTACAGCCTAAAATATATAGATGGGGAGGCAATAAAGCTAAAGTATAGGCAAATGTCACTGCATGAAATGATAAACATGAGGGTGAATCCAAAACAAAAAACCTCATACCTGTCTCTGGCTGCTTGCCGGGACTCCTTTTCGATCGCTGAGTTATGCCCCTGTTATCCTCAGTGGCACGGAAGTCACTATTTCTGTGCAGTATCCTCTCCTGGTGAAACAAAACCCCAGATATAAATGAGCATGGAAAATAGCCGTAGCAGGAAATTCAAGAGTGATTATTCATTTTGAACACAGAGACTCTCCTCGGTATATTAATACCAGCCGAGACCACCTTACACTAGGTCCACGAGGCAAACAAAAGTGATACAAGTTCCTGAGACCATGTTTACAAGTGGCCTCTCTATTCTTGAGGTATATATTGTTTGCACAGACACAACTTGAGGCATTTGAAAGGATTTGAGACATCGTCAAGCGGCGCATTCATTCGTGGCCAAGTCATTGTCTGCCCCATCGGGGCTGTAACTCATCCTGTAACCCAAGTCACTTTTGTCTGCGTTTCTGCTGTTTGAGACAGTCACCTGGCCACTGCTGCTCTAAAATTCACCTTTTTATACAAAGGGAGGGCTTGAATTGTGGTTAATTTGAGAGCAAAACCCATTCACGGGGCACCTGGTTCCAACCCTATTCAGAGGTAGCATGAATGTGCTAAAACAACAGAGTCAAAGAAAAGGATCTGATGGAGCTGGTCTGAGTTCAACGCTGAAGGCAGGAAAAGTGAAGGAAAAGCAACAGAGTTGTGGGGTGTTCCCATGGGCCAACGAGTGGTGGGACAAACTGCATGCCTGTGTTCTTATGCGACTGGTTCTCGTTGACCTACATTCACATGAACTCTGTAGGACGTACTGACCTGACTGTAGCACTCTCAAGGAAGGATTTAAGACCTTTTAAGATGCAGATTATTCAAAGTTGCTTTCTACTAGAACAGTCACTTTGAGATCACGTCTTTGGAAGATCCCCAGAGGTGGATGGACAAAGCGAGCCGGCCCTGGAAAACACAACGCGACCACCCAAAACCGTCCTTTCGTCGAGCCTCGTAATATACAAGATTGCTTTTGGTCACACTTTGGGTTGTCAGCATAAATAATGGTAAGAGTATGAGATATGAAGGCTCTTAATGGATGAGGACACGACAAGACAGCTTGTATTGTCCTGGACATCTGCTTGGAGTTTGTAGAACTGACATTTCCAAAGCAGTGACACGTGCAGCACCTTAACATGGATCAAAAGATAATAATAAATAACGGGGTTGTAAGAGCCATTTATCGTTCAGTTTTTACAGCTTTGAGTGAATTTGACACGCTTACTGACAGACACTTTGACCTCTCTTTCTCCTTGGGGGTTTATCCCAGTTGGGGATTCAAGATGACATATTCCATGTTTCCATCTGTGACGCTCGAGTAAACATAGTTGTTAAACTGCGCCGCCAGCGAGAATCTCCTTCCCGTGAAAGCAGCGTGAACTCCCACTGCCTCTTTGTGCGGTTTAGAAGCAGAGCCACTGAAAGACTATGAGAAGACAGACAAGAAAAGTTATGTTTCGGGTTTCTTGTATACCTTGTCTCAGATGTGGGAACTCCCTCCTGCAGTGAAGGATGGGCTGTTTCATGTCAAACACCCACCACTAGCTGTGTTGGGCAAGCTCATAGTAGTTAAAATGTACATCCCTGACCAGCTGCCAGCCATGTCTGACCTTAAAGGCAAGGGAATTCCAGCCCGATAGAGGAGTATGTGTTGGAACGCTTTATCGACACACAGACCTCCAGATGTTCCAGCCACAAGGAGCGACTTTGGCTGTTCATTTGGTGCGCAGGTGTCTCCACATCTCCTCTCCAGCTGTTGGCATACAGGGGGCTTTTACCTCTCAAAGCATTCTGGGTGTGTGTTCAGGCATATGGCATTACACTTTCGTCTGTTCTGACAGCCAAACATGATTCAACAGCCAATTTCTGGGCCGAGATTAAGCTCCAGCAGAACGACAGAAAACAAACAAGCCGTCTGCAAGGCTACTACCAAACCGGTGCGGCTGGTGTTCAGATGACGGCAACGAAGATATAAATAAAAAGTGCTCCATTATACAGCTATGAGAAATGGTTTTTGTGCCATTGTTTGTTTCATTTTGCTCCATTAAAACATTTACAACATCCATGCCCTTCAAAGGCACGCAGAGTTACAGTAAATCAGGATGACCACGTGTTGGTATGTATGCCAAGTGCCAACTATTGAGTAAACCATTCTTTTCAGGACAAGGGGAAAATGCTATTAATTAGAGGGCTCTCAAATCTTCAAAGTCGGTGTGTGTGTGTGTGTGTGTGAGTGTGTGGGGGGGTGCTGTTATGCTCAGAGGACCTGATTCCCCGTTGCTCTGTAAAGGATATGACTAAAATTCAGTTACCTCAGGGATGTGTTATTTTCTGATCAGAAGATTTCTTATTGCTCCATTAACACTGTAAAAATAACTCTGGATTGCACTTCTGCACTTGAACTCCTTGACATTTATAACATTTCTAGCTGACTATGGTAATAAAATGTTTTGGCTTATGTATTTTTTTTTTCTTCTTTGAAACCATCAAGCTGTCAAGTTCTTCAAACTCCTTCTATATTTTCTCCACAAATACAGACATTTGTGGTTACAGCAGTAACGCCTTTAATTCCCCCTGCTCGTCCAAGATTCAGTCACTAAACTGCGGTGGAGAATGTGAGGTTACAAAAGTTGAATAGGCAACACTGAGGTCTGGTGGCTGAGGGTGCCAGATTAATACTGGGTGCCCATCATTAGTAATCCCTATACTGCTGTACAGGCATTACTAATTTAAAAGGCATGCATACCTTTTTTTTTTGGTGAACTGGAGGCTCACAATACTGCAGTGATTCACCCTCCTGGATGCAACAATGGCAGTGCATTTTCCTCTTAAATATCACCACAAGGAGTGTCTGAGCCTTGGCCAATTTCTAAAACTGCTCTTTGGAAGGCCACATATTTTAAAACATTGCTGGGGCTAATTTAATAAACGGGATCCATAGATTACCATCTAAAAAGCTGTGGAACTCAACCTAAGGGAAATGTTGCCTGTCAACAGCCAGACGCATTTCAGGCTCTTGCAACACTTGCTGGCAAAGTGATGCCGAGCTGAATGCCACGAATGCCTTGAGAATTTATTATTTTGGTAGAAGAGTTTCTGACTCTGGACTTAATCTGTACTGGGCGTCTACTTCTGTCTGTCAAGACTATTCTTATACAGAGAAGTTTGTGGCCTCATATCTCAGATCTCTCTCTACCTCCTCTCTGCCTAGTGCTTTTATGGCACTGGTGTCCGCACTGATTAATCCCCGACATGTAGGCCTGCTCCATCAGTACACATGATACTGCTTGTTTTAACTAATCATGCACTGGTCACAATTAAAGTAGATGTGGGTGACAGCCCACCCCACCACTCCAGAGCATGTATGCTGCTGAGGACTTTGTGTCCCATCAAACTGACTTTTTTAATAGCCGCTAAGTAGACTCCAGATGTTTCAGCATCTGTTCTTTGTGGGACTTTGAAGGCATACATCAGAGGGGGGAAATTATTTCATATAATGGTTATAAGAAAAATTCTAGACTTGAGTATGAGACGCTAACCAAGCTAACACAAATCGGTGGATTGAATTTTATTATGTTTTACTTGCTGTGGTCGACCGACTGTGAGTGACACTTAGTCATGCCCTGCATCGCACTCGTGCCTCGCACTTAAGAGCAACACACACACACACACACACACATGTGGCGGGGGGATATTTTACTGTTGGGAACTGTGCAGAATCTGCTGGACAGCTGGGATTTACTGCCTTGCTCAAGGGCATACCCAACTGTTGAAGGGACGAGTGTTTGTTCACTTCCCAGATCCAGATCATAAATGACCAGATTATCTTCTCTCATTAAGAAGCAACTACAGGGATCAGAAAACGTGTGAGAAGTTAAGTGGTGCGCAACGTTTTAAGTGCTTGACAGAAACGAGTGAATTTGCCCAACAAAAAGATGTTACGATTTTTACTATTTATTCTGATGTTTTTATTATGTATTTGCCTTTAACAGTTTGACTGCTGGCAAAATATCTGAAGGTCTATAAAGCTTTCAAGTGCCAGTTACCATAACAGAAGAAGAACAGAAATACGTCTGGTCTTACATCTGTGGAAACAGATAAAATCAAGTTTTATAGACATTCTGTCAGATACGGTTACGCTCAAATAGTGTTATATTGTGACAAATTTGATTTGAAAGGATTTTCTGTTTTGTCTTATTTCATTTATTGGGCTCACAACACTCTTTAAACTCAGTTAGAAGTTGCCACACTTCTGTTCACAGGGATATTTTGATTGATTAAATAATTATGTTATTATAGCTCATACAGCATGGATTTATTCTCTGGAGACTTTTAGCCACAGTGATTTTCTTCAGATTCGGCATGTGTCCACTGCAACATGCCAGGCCTACGCTGAAAGACTGTAAAATAAGTAGCCAGAGGTGGCTGAAGTACAAGACTAAAAATTTAAAATGAATTTGTTTTCGCAATAAAAACAGAACTTCTTAGAATAAACAACTTGAATCCCGAATCCCAAAAGGCCTTTCGACGAATAAAGAAACTTCATCCACCATAATAACGTGATCTCAGCTGATCAAAAGTTACATTTCCCTTCTGTTTTGACTCACAAAGCTGTTAATCAATACAGTTGAGAACTATCTGACAAGCACTAAATGTGGTGTGCAAGGCCATTGTTTCAAAGCTCGACCACAAAGTGGATCGAGTCCATTTGAACACAAGTAACACACTAATATTATGACAAGACTTATACGCTATCATCATGTCAGATGCGTCTGGTTTGCATATTGCTCGCGATACCTCGCTGATTTCGCTGCTATTCTTTGTTTTTTTTCACGCTCTGTTACACTTGTCTGTAAGCCTGCACATCACATCAAATATCACTCACGCTGCTGATGTGCCTTTGATGAGGAGTTGTGTGAAAAATCCAATAAACAATTTTTAGCTCTACAAAAGGGACTCTTCAAAGGAAAATGCCTGAAAAGCTAACAAGTGCTGCCTCTGCGTCCAAATGCCACATGCTCCCGTTTCTCCAACTATGTAAACTGCGGGATGTGTAATCAGAGTTGTTTAATGCAGACATCTGGTAAGGACAGCATCACAGCACTGTTAAATATTTACAGCCAGGCTACAGTCTTTCACCTCATGAAGAGTCACCATCTGGGTTAAATACCAGGCTCATCTCACTCAGGTCTAACCAGGGAAACCACTACTCTCTAAAATAAGCTTCGCAAAGGACACACTCAGGGCCAAATGAAAAGGCTGAGCTTCCCACTTGTGAAAGGAAAATAAATGAAAGGAAAATGTTACAAACCCCAATACTGGTGAGGGATCTCGCAACTCTTTCCTACAGAGAAACAAATGCGTCCATCCCAAATAACTTGAATTCCTTTAAGTGACTAAAGATGGTGATGCTTCCCCACAAGTTCAAGTTCAGCCAATGCCCCAACACATGCTGCGGATCATCGTGTCCCTTACACAACCGGTGACACATGACACAGTGCGCAAAGCTGAGCGAGCTTCACTTCAGTAATACCTTTGTACTGATCAAATTAGGGAGTGTGCGGTGGTGATGTGTATGTGTGTGCGTGTGGGGATGGTTGCTGTTGCCAAAGCCACAGACAACACAGTGAAAATTCAATCAGCCTGCTGCTGCCAAAAAGGAAAACACATGTGAGACGAGGCTGGCTCTGCTCCAAGTACCAACTGCCCCATCTAAGTCCTGATGAATTTACATTAGCCCTTGGGCTTTGCACCTGCTAGTGATCCAGTTAATTTTCCGTCCACCTGCTCCAGCACTCTGACTGACCCGGCTCTGCGTGAATCCAGCTGGGCGGCCGAGCCTCTGAGCGCCCACCTCTGAAAACGAGGCGTTCTGGGTTAAATGAAGTTTGATTAAAGGAGCGGGGGTAGATAAATAAAGTCATTGTGCAGGTAAATGACCCCGTCATGGACATTTTGCATTACATTAACGCACACCACCTGAAACTACTACTATTTTTTCATACAGCATAAGTTTCTTCTCTTATTTCTAAGCTAAAATAATACATTTGACTTTCTTTACTCTTTGTTGCCGTGTTTGACCAAATCAAATTTCTGGTTATGTCACAACCTAGCCGTGAGCTGAAACAACACCCAATACAGGTCCGATATTGGCCAAAAAAAAAAAAACACTGGATCAGGTATCAAGGGGGGAAAAGGAAGGATGATCCAAGGACAAGGAAAGGCTGATTTGTCCCGTAAACCCAACATATGACATAAATGCTTCAAAAACACAGGTTATCTGCTGTAAAGAGAGATGTCGTCCGCCACTGTCATGTGACCAGTATGCGAGTTGCAAATGACAAGACACAGTCGGAGCATCATATTTAGTTTAAAAGGCTGGTTGTAAATATATCAGCACACATGTCTAGTTGTGTAAAAGAGGTAAAAAGACATCACTCTGCAGAATATCAGGTTGTGATATCGGTATAGTATCGTACACAAAAAAGGTGGCATGGAGCCATCCCTAATAAAATCTGCTAGGTATTAAAACACATTTTTATTCTGATGACTTCACTGTGGAATAAAACAGCAGTTTCTTATTGTATGAAGGTTACATTTGGACCTCCTCCACATCCACATCCCGGATGTGTTTACCTCAACCTTGGCCAGGTGACAAAGTTTATACCTTTGTGCATCCTTCTTCTTCTTCATCTTCTTCCCCCCCCCTTCAAGAGACTGTATCACGCACTCTTTTCACAGGAATAATACCTGGCCGGGCACAAACTTCGTGACAAGCTACTGTAAAATAAGTTGCCCAGAAACATGCCATGACAGAGCTCAGACACAGAACCTGACACCCGTGATACTGGAGGAGCAGCAGCGGCAGGACTCAACGCACATGAACACAAAGTGAGCTCGACTTGCCTCTGTGTGAGGAATGAAAACAATGTTGTTGCTAAAGAGGAACTTATTATTCATTTATTTTTAATAATTGAGGGATGTTTTTTTTTTTTACCTCATTACCCTCTCCTCCTCCTCTGTAGCCGGAGTCCGGTCGCGGGTGTCCCGGCGGGGAGAGCACCGGCGTCGGGTCATCAGCCGGGTCACTCCCCGCAAGTGTCAACATGGAGTCCCGCTTCTGGTGGATTATTTCCCTTTTGACCTCGGAGCGCAGATCCAGGTAACAGACGAGGGTGACAGCGTGAAGGGAGAGCGACAGCAGGAATAATCCCAGGAACACGACGCTGCCGCTCCGACTCCTGCACTTCTTGTTGCACGTGCACGGAGCCGCTCCGGGCATCACTTTGTGCGGGAAATCCTCTGCGGGTGAACCGTCGCATGCCATCGTTGTCGGGCCAGGCGCTCTTTTATCTCGGCATAATCGGCACGCTGCGTTTCCCGCGGCTATTCATTAACGTGGAGAGTCATGAGTGTGGCAGCGGCAGCGGCGGCAGCAGCAGCAGGTCAGCGGTCGCAAACTTCTTCCAGTATCTGTAGTAACAACCGGAGGTCCGCCCACCTCCTCTGTGATTGGCCCGTGACAAATAACGAGCCCAGGCGGCCCGGGCCAGAGGTTGGCGCTGAGAGGAGGCTGCTGCTGGATGGTGCACCAGGAGGCGGGAGGTGAGCGACACCTAACGGACAGAGCGCGCTGCTGCGGCAGCAGCAGCCTGTGTGTGAGCTGGTGTTGATCATGAGAGGATGCTGGGAGAGAGTCCTGCAGCCACGAGGGGGCTCAGCTCACTTATTTATTTATTTATTTATTTATTTGCCCCATCTGTCGAAAAACATTGAGGACAACAGAATTATTTGGCTGAGCTACACTCTGCCCGACCGAAACAGAGCAGAGGAAATCAAGGACGATGGAGAGAGAATGTGTTTTAGTTTGGAGGCTCAGGTTTTGAACTTTCAGACGCTGATGAATGTTTCCCATTGAACGAAGACAGATTTGGTGACTTTGAACAAGTGGGGCAGGTTATAATCTGTGATCCACCATCCAAAATGAAAGAAGCAGAACATGATGGTACAGCAGGCCCAAACCCAATCAGGGGTCACAAGGGGCCTCACAGCTGCACTTCTTTTTGGGCCCCATCTGTCTAAAAATATTGAGAGCAACATCATGACCGGCTGACATACATGTGACGGTGCAGGAAATCAAGACAGACGGAGAGAACATGACGTTCGAGGGTTCAAGTTGCGAGTAATCATACTGTGATGTATCTGCCCAGTAAATAAAGTCAGCATTAAATTAGAAGACGAAAACAAAGAATAAGATTACTGCACACGCCCCCAGCTGCATCTATTATACACATTATTAGTGATACATTTGTTGGGAAATCATTGGAATAGGTGAACTAAATGTAGTGCTCTGCTACTTTGATGCTCTTTTGCGATTAATCCAAATATTGCGCGTAATGTGATTTTAATTTCAAAACAGTAGTTAATGTTGAGCCTTTAAGGGGTGCTTTGACTGCACTACAGCAAAAATATAGTTATTATTTTGTTAAAGGGTAATACTATCCTGGTAATACCATCTTATTTGTACAGTAAACAGCAAGTAATGCCTGGCAATAACAATGGGATACATAGGGGAGGTTGACTTTTACCTTTTAGCACATTTTGAATGAGTGTTATTGCACTTGTACTTATACTACTAATATTATGTCCTTACTTCAACCCTATTGCCATTGTTATTACCAAGCTGAAATAAGAGCTCTCTTTAATAAATCTATTACCATGTTGTAACTGTACTATAATGTACAACGCTGTTGGGTGTCGTGTTGTGTGTGATTATTTCATGCCCTTCTGCGATGATTTACATTCTGCTACATGAGTGTGAAGTCATGGTCACTTGTGTAACACAGTGTTCTGTTTATATGTTTTAGGCTTTTCGACATGCCATCATTCATCATGGGCGTGCTGTGTTTGGTGCTGTGTGTTGTTGCTGTGCGGCTGGCACGCAGAGCAGCGGTCCTGCGTGAAGAATTGATTCAAATCCCCCCCCCCCCCCCCCCCCCCCGGCAGTAAATGCTGCCCACTGTTATTGTTGAACGGGTCAAGTGGTCGATGATGTCATCGTATAATCAAAGAGTGGTAGAGTATTGTAAATGATATTCTCAAACAGACGACATGTCACATTTTTTGCATCTGGAGCATGTTGGTTCTCAACAGCATGATAACAGTCCTAGGAGAAAGTCAGTGTCACGGTGAGGTCATCGCCGCTCTGTGTACAACACCATCGGAATTCTCTAAACATGTGTCACTCAGCTCACGATTCGCGGAATGGTTTGACATTTATGTCACCAAAAATTCAGGACAATGCTTTAACAAGATTGAATGCGGCACTGCGGTTTCTTCTCTCTCCACATCCAGAGCCAACCGTCTGTTCTTTTCAGATGTCGACACTTTGATCTCTGAAACATGGAAGCAGAGGGAGCCAGTGGATCGCTCTGTCCTTGAGGCTTGAGATGATGAAGCCAGTGCAGTGAGTAGGCCACAACTTCAGGGCCAATGATGAATCGCCAGCTTAGATTAGTTTTCAGGCAAGTGCCACATAACATTTGTCTTTATATCTCTGGGACCAAACCTGACATTTTGTGTGTACCTGACCTACACACAGAGGTGCTTTCTTTCATGATATGAGCTCACACTGACAGATACTGAGTAATTGCTGGTGTTTCATTTGCTATTGTTGGAGGAAATAATGGAGAAGAATTACTTCATGCGAAACCAGGAAAGGGTGTTTCATTGCAGTGAAATGTATTCTGCATGAAGCTTACTTTATTTTAATCTGGGCTAATTCCTTCCTCACTGCCTCTGCAACACATTTCTTTTTCAATCCTTCAACTCATGTTCGGGGAAAAAAAGCGATTCTAGGCAACTGCCACTGAAGGGCAGCATTGCCAAGCTATAAATCAATAACGCTGCATACCAGTGTCCTGATGAACTTGAACTCAGCATTTGTTGAGTAATTAGATTTATGTATATCATTTATGTTCTTTCGGCAAGAGTGTTATTTAGCTTCGCTGTCGACTTTTGATCTCAAATTAACCATCCTCCTTCTTTCTCTCCGCCAAAGTCATTCCTCCATTTCTGGAGAATGAGGTATTGAAATTCAGAGAAGAGAGAAAAGAAAGAAAGCAAAAAAAATACTTTCTGAGTAACCCTCACAGGGCCTGTGACTGAGGGCTCAGCCTAAGCATGTTGGCCACGCTTTTCATTCAAGCAGCAGCCACATTAACTCTGAGAAGCAGATTATTGGAATGCTGCAATAGTTAGGCACATGCTTCGCCCATAATTTCATTTGAAATCATTTGTTATTGTTTGTTTTAATGGGAAGATAAAATGAGGCGGCTCTGTGCTAAAGGTCAAACCTGACACAATCTGTTTCTGTCGTGAGTCACCTCCGTTATCGGGCTGCCTTGTTTCATACAACACGACATCAAATCCCACATCTATTAAACTGCACTCGTTTTGTCATGATTCTGTCCGTATCAGAAAGAGAGGGAATAATTCTTATAATATCCGCTGGGCTTCGGTGCCGCATTTTATAACTGGTGCGCCACTCCATCCTCTCTGAG
Organism: Microchirus variegatus; assembly: GCF_963457635.1. Taxonomy (NCBI): domain Eukaryota; kingdom Metazoa; phylum Chordata; class Actinopteri; order Pleuronectiformes; family Soleidae; genus Microchirus; species Microchirus variegatus. Next base: position 15,618,542 of record NC_139807.1, on the reverse strand, counting down.
CTTATAACAAGATTTAGAGGCTTTTCTGGCAGATGATGGAGTTTTGCAGGAGGAATAGGCACACTTCTATTTTACCACGGGGAACTGAGGTGGGCTGAGGGCTTGTGGCTTCAACAAGCTGCTGGATGGTGATGATGATGGTGATGATGACGGCTGCTTGGACACAGCTAAAGAGGTGCTAAATCCCAATGTCCCCCTTCTCTCCTATCTTGATTTATACAAGAGCACAAATCAAAACCTCAATTGCCAATACATTTTTTTCCAAAATGATTCACAGCTCACGGAATAACGTCCTTACTGTTACATTAAATTCTTTTAAAACTCCTCGCTCCATACTTTACGTCCTCAGGAGTCATTGTTTCTTCACGTTGGATTGCGGAGGTGTAACCTTGGCTAATTGATATGCTGTGGTATTTGATTTCCCACCTATAAATCTCTTGTAAATTGGACCATGTCTTCCATTTCCCTGAACAATGATTAATTCACTCTCATTGTGGTTGTCTGTCTTATCAAGATCTCCCGCTCTGCACGGCACTACTGTTCTCGCTCTCCCTGCTTCCTCTCTGTTTGCTGACTGCTGTGTGGTGCCAGCAAATAAGTGAGTAAACTTAAATGTTTTCTTTTCAATTTGGCACAGATTTTTTACATTTTAGATCTTCACTGGGCAGGAAGTAAAAGAGCAGCACATTTCCAAAAGTAAAAACATGGCAACTTACTATTATTCTTTTAATAATCACGTGCAAATAGTAATTTAATGTAGGAGCTGCACTCGGTTTAAAGCTATCACACTGTGTGACATTTACATTTCTAAAATTAGCTTCACAATCTGCAGATTACATTTACTGAGTTTATAGCATGCACATATTCTTTTTGTATATATATAGGGACAATTAAGATCCAAAGATAGGTAGAAAGTAAGTGTTTCAAAAGTTCAGTGTTTTGTGTTGATGGATTTTTTTTTTTTCCCCTTTGGCCACTTGGCGCAGCAAACACAACATTGGCATGCCATTATATTTTAACACTGGAATGAAGAACAGTTACCTAATAGGAAATCCAACAAGCACAGAGCAGCATTAGCATTTGGTGTCATGTTTCTGTCCACTTGATGAATGGAGGTTCGATACCCGCTCTCCTTTTCGCTCTGATTTTGGTCTCCTGTGGGAAATAATGCTCTGTGTTTGTGTGTGTCTGTGTGTGTGTGTGTGTGTTAAATGCTCCATTATATTCACTAGCAAGTCATTAATTTTATCTGCATACCATTTGGTCATGGGCAAGCAGTGTACTGTGGGTTTATTAGAACTTTTTACATAGAGAGATGCTGCCTGCTGATGCTAGAAATGATGTTCATATGCACGAGCAAAAAAAGTGAAGTTGCAGGTCGATAAATCCCAAACAGAAATATGAGAAAATGGCCCATAGAGCTGAGAGGAGCAGGGATAATTCTCTGTGGGTTTGTCACTACAGTGGTCGCAGAGTCATAATAATTTGTGTAGCTTGTATGCTATAATCAGTGAACTTCATCTTACAATTGATACAAATCACAGGATTCTCACAGTGAAAGCTCCGGAGTCCATGCGGCATGTCGCCATAAGATTGTTCTTAGCCGAAGCGAAACTGCAAAACTTTCTGAGGCTTAAACTTTATGTGCACTTTCACGTTACGTGCCGAGTGTTCACTGTTGGAGGCAATTTATTAAACAGGCTGTAATATTTGTCTTACCCTGAGTCCATCAGTGTAACCTTGTATGTTACGCTGTAGCACCAACAGCAGGGACGTGACTCTGTGATTGCACAAACACAAACACATAAGCCATAGAAAGACTGACTGACTGACTGTCTGACCATATTTGGGCAGTATGCCTGTTCATTAGTTAAAGCTCACATAGAGTGGTCCTGTTGCACATAAATGTTAGTTATGGAGGTCTACTTACATACATTAACTTGTTTTTATGGTCAAAAACCTCCTAGTTGCTGTAAACGAGCCGATAGAAATCCTCTTTTCTGACGCTGTTCCCCAGCCACGATATTTCAGACTCAACTCTCACACCCAGAAGACAGAGTGTGTTGTGATTGGCCAGCCAGCGTAGAGGCTTCCCAACTGTCTTGTGATTGGCCAGTACCCGGAAGTGACATATTCAGCACACCCGCTCTCAGAAGCGCAGCTCCCCCCTCTGGAACGGTGGATGCACTGCTACTCATTATCAAAACATTGTTTTAACAATGTTTAAAAATAGCTTCATGACTCCCTGCCGGTCCCTTTTATGACTTTGACCCGGAGTCAGACCCAGAGTCAGAAGACACTGACGCTCGTGAAACACCTCCACAACGGACGTTCTTCTTCTTCTGCGGTTCAATGTACGCAACCGGATGTGCCCGGACTAGTGCCCGGAGCAGGAGGATCTGCTGTTCTGTATATAATACATAAATAACAGTATAAATAGACTATTTGTTTTGAACAGACAGAATATGATGGATCAAGAGTCAGTGTTGTTGTTGTTGTGTTGTCCCACGCCGTAGCTAAAATTAACACAATGAGAGTGTAGACAGTTTTAGCTGTGCCAAAACAGCGTGAAAGAGGATAGTGGAGCTCCGTAAAGTGAGAGGAGCGGTTCATTATTGGTTAATTTGTGCACAGCGCGACCCTTTCCCGTACAGTATACTCACAGGATCCATTCATAATATAAACATATTGATTATAGCCACCAGTATTAACCAGCACGTGAGCCAATTACATAATAAGTGAGAAGTTAGTTTGAGATTAATAGCAATGAATTTTAGATGCAAAACCATATGGTATCATAGTATAGTGTATATATATATATATATATATGGCTCCTTCCATATAGAAAAATAAAATTAAAAGATTAAAGGTATCACGAGATATGAGGCAAATTTTTCATACTTGGCTGGCAGATTCATCATCGGAGGAATTGTTTACACTTTGGGATTTTAGGCATCAAATTGCTCGGTACCCCACAGCAGGTAACATTGATAGAGAGATAATTTAGACACACTTCTTGTAGACACTTGTATATCTTGGACGTGCTTCGAAGCTGATTCCAATAAAGAGGTGAAATACGAGTGAGATGCATGTTGTCAGCCTTTATATGTGCCAGGATGATGGTTTTACGGCCTCTCTGTTCCCTGGATGTTATCCACGCTGCTCGTTTCTGTTGCTCATGTGAGACTGCCACCTCTGAGAGCACAACCTCTGCCAGCTTCAATAAACACTCACTACCCATATCAAAATCTCTAAGCCAGAACAACAGCATGATCAAGAGGCACACCTGAGGTGAACCCAGAGGTAATCTACCTCTCAGCTCATCTCTCTTCGCTGCCTGCTTTGTTTATTTATCTCTCTGTCTTTTATATTTTATTGGCTGATGTTCTCTCCTGGTTTTGAGTGGGAATGATATTTTCGCAGTGTCACTCTGACTGAATCCTCAACCATATCATGTCAGGATAATCTAATACTCACATGTGCCAGGGTTTTCCATTTCCCACTTTGGACCCTGTGACCTTAGTCCATTTCATACACTGCCAGGAGAGCACTATGTCAACCACCTTTTTTTCTGTCTCTTTCAATCTCTCACTTATTCTCAACTTGGATCCCTGATTCCCAGCACAGCTATTTCTGGGAAGAAAAATATCCGTTTGCTCGGGTCAGTGTTCATATTTTTTTTTTTCTCCCTCATGGGGTGAGTTCACCTGTTGTCTACAAGATGAATGACTTGAGAACTCTCACTGAGAAACTGCAGTAGTTAAACTATATAATCCTTCCCGTCTTCCGAACAGTTGAATGGGCAGGTTCAAAAAAATGTGAATGGGAGGTGTGAAAAGGCCAACCACCGAAAGTAATTGCTGTTATGTTCACCAGAGAGAAAGAAAACATCTTACAAAGAAGCTGCTTGCAGCACATCATAAGAGCTAACATATCAAATTGCCCCGGTAGAAGTGGCACAGATTAAATCCCTCGAAAATGAGCTAATTCATTTTGAGGTATGAATTCGCTCTTATTTTGACACAAAGACCGGTTTCAACACTGCAGCACTTTCACACATTGGAGGCTTTAATACGCAGCAAAGACAACAAATGTGTACTCTGATACCCAGGCATCAGTAACCTAAGTAAATCGGTAACACGGCACTGTCAGGTCTACAAACCTGGCTCACCTGGCGATGGTTTATGCCAAAGTAAAACATCCAACAACAATTTTGTTTGGCAAAAGCTCTTGTTGTAAGCCTGTGTGTCACCTCCAAGTGTTTTGTGTTGGGAAATTATCTGGGTGGAGAACCTATTCAGTGACAGCCACTGCCCGCATAATACATTTGCTGGATCTCAGTGTGTGACATGATATTTTTTCTTTGTTGGAATCTCACTGAGTAGGGATTACTATATTAATATTTAGCTGTCATTACAATCTAGGTCTTGCTTTTACAGCTTTGAACATCTTTGCAATCAGTTGTGAAAACAACCTCATCTAAACTTAGTGTGCAGTGCTGTCATGTAAGGGCTTGGTCAGATAAAGAGATATTAAGCTTATGGTAACAGACTTGCAAAAGGTCCCCACCCATTATAAGCGTGTCTCATTGTAGTTGTATTACGCGTGTTTGTTGATTTCTTTGTGATCATTTTAGATGTGCTTGGTATCATTTAATATTCCTTTGTAGTCATTTCGAGGCTATTCACAGTCATGTTGAGTTTCTTTGGTGTCTTTTTGAGTCTTATACTCTTTTTAGTCTTTTGCAGGAACTTATTTTTAAGGACGTGTGCAGGTCAGATGGTTTAAAACACATTTTAATCAACATACCCACTGCCCACAGTGTACAGTATGTAGCTAGATTTACTACTCAAACATTCCAGTGTTAGCATTATCTTATGATTCCGATAGCATGTTTTGTCTCCCTGATATTCACTGTCTGAATCAAAACATTTACTTGATGGTGGTGGTGGATGAAATTGGACCACGAATATGTGGTTCTAAATTTGCAGCATCGATTGACTGTTGAGATAAGTCTGCACCAAAATAGTAGCGCAACCAACAAGGCCACCATTGCAATGCTGCCAAACCACCAGTGTGGCTAAAAATGAATTATTATTGTCATGGTAAAATCCTCCGTTCGTTCAACAGCATCAGATTCTATTTCAAAAGCCTTGGCCTCACAGCTTGCTCCAACGATCTGGGCCTGCAACTGTTTGTATGTGTGGTTAAGCAAAGGCAACACTCAAATATCTGGGAAGGGTCTTCAGGGTGAAGAACCCAATGTTTGTGAGCTTGCCACGGAAGTGGAGACACATTATGCAAAATCAACTTTTTATTTTAATACTTATTCTTATATTTCAGATTCTGGAGGCCATATGAGTAGGCAAAGTGTGAAAAGAGATGACTCAGTAATGTTTTTATGGTCCGCCTCAGTCTATAAAGGAGATAAAACATGCAATGTTGACTTCCGCGCTCATGGTGACTTCACAATGACTCATTCCTGGAATTGTTGTCTCACAGAGCTTTGCTTTGTCCCTAAAATGTGAGATTACAGGCGAGGGCAATAGTATCCGGAAGAGCAGAAGTCCGCAAAGTGTTCTTTTCTTGGCTGCACAGAGCAGCACAGAGTTCTACACAAACTTCCAGCCTCAGAGGATTTACGTGTCCAGTGGATAACATTTTATATATGACGGCAATGTGCCAGCTAGAGTTGGCAAATGATGGCTTTTCCAAATGCTAACTGCTGTTAGCTGCCGGAGCATCAGTGACACTGACGTACTTTCCTGTCTCATTTGCATTTAAAGAGACAGGCACTCAAAACAGAGCGTTCTGAACAGGGCTGTTTTGGCAGAGTGATTGAACTGCTGTGGTGCTTCATCCTTATGGTATTTCGACCAAAGCATGTCACGGCCCCCTAACGCTCTCTGGTCGCTATGGTAACACCTAAACGTGCCTTCAAAATAAGATACACAAAACAGCTGTAAACGTTTCATTAATGTTGATATATTTGTTTCAATCGCTGAATGAAGCCTGTCTTATTTGGAACAAGAGTCGGGACCTTAAATTGCTTGCACAAAACCATTGATCGGCACTCAGCATTTGTTTGTTCATCAAAATCAGTATGCGCTGAGAGCGCGGGCGAGAGAGAGAGAGTAAAGAGTGCAAGTGAGTGAGGTCTGCGGTCTTGGCCATTAGTTAATTTACTTATTTTTGTGTAGGTGTGTAGGCTGAATACATCGCACAAGTAAGCGAGTTTTGAGACTCACTCCATCACTGAAATGTGCTGCCAGCGGTGACTTCTTTGCAGAGAGAAATCCCTGCAGTGGCTCTCGTAATTCAAACATTCTGGCCAGCGATCTCCCTCAGGATGCGTCAAGAGTGAGCCATAGACAGATGTAACAGAGGGAATCTGGTCATTTTTCAAAATAAAACATTGTTCAGACCCCGATAATAATTAAAGCGGAAATAATGTAAGTTATTTATTCTTTCTGTGCGGCCCTGCACCAAATGACCCACGGACCAGTACCGGTCCGCCGCCCGGTGGTTGGGGACCGCTGCATAAGGACACCAGGGAACTAGGTTAACTTGGAGAAATAGGGTATAATATGTCTACTTTAAAGATGTAATAGCAGGTTTCAATTCAATTCAATCAGTACATTTTTGTTGATACGAACCCCGAGGTCCTCAATGATTTTTTTTTCCATCTCATGAGATTTCATTCTGCCAGGCCCTGAAACAATTTGGATGCAGCTATATAAAACTGTGAATCAGTGTCAGAGCATTAACACGCACTGATTCACAGTGTCTGTGGTGACACAGGCCGAAGGGAACACACATTTGAAGTGAAGCCTTCTTTGCTGTCTGTCACATGACACTACCTCATATAAGTGGGCTGTGACTGGATTGCACTTTGGTCAAAAACATCATTATGAGTAATTGTATCCCTAAATATATTTAAATTACATCAACAAGGTTAATTCTTGATTAGTAATTGAACAAACGGTGAATGTAATTAACAGCGTGAGAGGCATTTATGACCTAAGTTTCATTCACTTTCAGTAACTTTCACAGACAAAGACAAAAAAGTAACTTACTTTGCTCGGGATATCTGCTTGACCTTCAAAAACGGCCTCAAATCCCCCACTTTCACTTTGTGTTAAGACTTTTCTGCTGATCATCTCAGCTCCTTTATGCCCCCATCTCCTTCACTCCACCTCATTATCTCTCCAAATATCATAACTTATTCAGAAGCCCTTAAAAGGCAGACTTTACCCTGACACAGCAATATCCAACAGGAATCCGCCAGTTCATTAAAAAACCTCATCAAACATGCACAACACAAACACGCAGAGACACACATAACACACACACACACACACACACACACACACACACACACACACACACACACATTCTGTGTTGCCCTGTGGAGCTAACAATTTTCCCTGAGCCCTCGTATATAGTTTTAGATGTTGAAATTGTCCCACTGAAAGAGCTGTTGTCAGAACACACTGCGTGAAATGCAGCTTGGCTTCAGGCTGTGGCACATGAAAAGAATAGCGCTGTGTCCACAACCTGTGAGCAACCTGTGCACTTCTGGTGTGTCACAGGCAGAGCCGCTGACATGAAAACCTTTGCATTATGTCGTCAACTGTCACACACCCTGATAATTTTTCCCTCCTGGCATCCAGCATTTAAATTACCCGCACCTGGTTGCCATGTTGGTTTCATGTTTTTGATGAAAATCACTTGCCAACAAAGAATGCTTTTCAATAGTCTCAGTAGAATAGCTTAAGGCTTTATTAGGGACCATACGCTTGTCTGACAGCACAGTTCTGATGTTGTTTAAATCCCATATGCAGCTGTGTGTTACTCACAGCATCTTAAGGTGTGTGTGTGTGTGTGTGTGTGTGTGTGTGTGTGTGTGTGTGTGTGTGTGTGTGTGTGTGCATGCTGTTGGGTAAACGGCCCTCTTCAGCTTTATTACCTGGCCATGAATCATGAGCCTTCATTACAGCCTGCTCATTGTGCTCTGAAGGTTAAGCAAACCAATTAGAGTTCCCCACACGCCGTTGGGGTTCTAAGCAACAACTGCCTCCCCATGTCTTGCATTTTAAATAGACAAACGAGAGCTAGGATTAAACAAGAAAAATAGGAAGAGAGAGGTGGAAATAAAGATGGTCAGGGGGCTGGAAAGTGTTCATGGTTAAGGGGGAAGAAAAGGAACTATTGAGAAAGGGGGAGAAGAAGAGAGAACGGGAGAGGAAACAGTCTATCATTGAGGGGAAAGAGAGAAAGAGAAAGAAAGAAGCCCTATTAAAAGAAATGACACTGTCATGGTTCACTGAGCGCATGCACTGGACGGCAGTACCCTTGTGCTTAATGCTTTCTGGCTGTCAGCGCCACAGTCAGCAGCACTGCCTGGCTGCTCTCAGGGGGAAACTGTGTTGGTCTATGCTCTCGATTAACTCTGCCGCTTATTAGAATAGATACTGGGAAAAGACTCAGCCAACCAGAGAGCAGATCCGATAGAGTGCAGACATGGTGTGCTGTAATCATAATGTGAAGTGTAATTTGGAAAGTTCCTCAACAAGTCAGATCTGTGGCGCAGATACAGCAGCGGTGCCTTCAGAATCTTTGATTACTCCCATATTTGATCTCCGTATGCACGGGCTTTAACACCAAGGCCTTTTTAATTGTCATCACATTCATTTTTTTTTTATTATTCGTCATGAGGGAAGAGCCTGTTTGCATCTACGTCAAGCAGAATATTTGGGTAGCATCTGTGAACGCAGTCGCCCAGCTCAAATCTAGAGAGCACCCAACTGTAAGTAATGTCAAAGTACTTTTTTGAAAAACAGCTAAAATGATGGCTTTCCTCCACGTGCAAAGTGGTTAAAGATGACTGAAATTGCTTCTTCCAGAACATTACAAAGGAAGGTCACTTTGTCTGTGAATTGTGATGTGGAGTAGTGTTTAGCCCCGCGTCTGTTTTTGTTTTCCTTGTTTTGCAGGAAAATGCAAAATTTCCACGACTGCTGACCTTCTGGTGAGTTTGTCGATATTATAAATAAGTGGGAATTTAACGTGGTGCAAATTTGTGCAAATCTGGAAGAGAGGACAGATCTGGAAGGGACAGAGCAAAAAGGAAAGAGAGAGGGAGCGTGATCTCATCCAGGAGATATGAAGATGTGAGGCTGAGAAATAAGGCTGACTCTGCCACACTAAGTTGCTATATTAGCATTTCAGAGGATATAGCAGAGGAATCTGCTAGGAAACAGAAAGGCTGTATCAGCACTGAGTGACAGAACCAAGGACTAATGTTCAGTGAAAAAAAGAAACTCCTATACCTCTTCCTCCTTCTGCTTTTCCCTCCAGATCCATTCAGCTAGAGCACCAGCCAAACATGAAATGATTGTCAGAGTTTCATTGAATCTGGTCTTCTTCTTTTTTTTTTGAGCTGGAATCAGTGTTAGTGCTAAGACTTCAAATTATTATCTCCCCATTTTTCTCCACTCTGGGTCAGGGAAGGTCAAATTACATAAGATAAAAAGTTAATTCAGTGCTGTACTTCAGTCCAACTATGCACCTTGAAGTTTTTCCACTTTATTTCACTTTATTTCAAACCAATTTACAATCAAGTTCAGGAGAAAACCTTTTTATTTATCTTGTGTATAATTGCAGACTATAGCTTTGACCCCATCAACAAAATTAAGACATCAAAATTAGTAATTCTGCATCATGAGTACTTTTATTTAATTGCCATATGTTCTCCTGCAGTCCAGTTCAGGACTTGTAATTGTTTGTGGTGTTTAAGCCCAGGTTTAAATGGGTTTTGGACACGTGGTGATGTGTTAAAATAGTTCACATTGCAGATTCAAATGACTTTGGCATTGGTGGGAACACAACACCTGGGTGAACACAATCATTTCTTCTTCATCTTCTAAATTTTGGCAGAGATGCTCATGCCTATAAGTCATTCCCGGAAGTTTAATGAAGACACATATTCATTAAACTTCTGGCCATAAGAATAGCTGTCAATGTTTTTTTTTTTCACAAACTGCTACTTTTTAGAAATTAGGACAGCGCTCAATGTTTTTCATTGCATCATTTTGATGATTTGAAATGAATAAATAAGTTTAACCACCATGGCACTCATCACTGAGCTCATTTTGGACTCATTTTGTGTCCAGCTTGTTCACAGTGTCACAAGTTGCACACTCATGCATGGGTTAAAATACCTCCCAGGGAAAAACAGGTGTCTACTTTTGCGGCCTTGCGTACAAACCTGGATACCGAGCCACTCCACCACCACTATATGACATTCCAATATGGCACTTTAATTCCCACAAAGGAAGGCAGGAAGTCAGTTGGTTGCCATTGTAAGCTATCACCTTGGTGAGTCAAAAGCTGGTTATGATTAGTGTACGCAAAATGTGCAATTTTTTAATCTAATATTGGAAATGCATAGTCGTAATGTCAGTATTCTTTACATTTTCAGGCTCTGTAGTTCATTTTATTGATTTAAAAAAAATATATAAATAATTCTGTTGTACTCAAGCAGTTCATAATGACTGTCTTTTTTTTTTTCAGCATATTTAAATGTGGAATATCTGGGAAATCATCTTCATCTTCTATTCATGATGACTTCACTTGTAAGTTAGTTGATTTAAAGCAGGCACTCGACTTGACTTGCTTGCAACAATGACTTTCAGACTTGCTTGAGACTTGCATATGTGTGACTTACTCCCATCTCTGCCAAGTGCTGCCCCTACAGTTACACTGTCCAGTCATCCATTTGTCAGATATCCCTTCAGATTTCCCTCTGTGGAATAGTCTATAGAGGTCACTGCTGCTTCCCTGTCAGCCTGACCTGTTTAAAAGGCCAGCGTCATCAGAAGAAAAGAGCCTTCAAATGCCTGTTAGTGCTGAGCTGTGTCTTCCCATTCACAACCCTCTAAAAGCCCCAACCTGATAACCGGTCCAGGTGTCTGGGTGGCGTCCAAATAGCTGCCTCTGGTCTTCATTCACTTAGAATGGTTCAGTACCTGCACCCTTGCTGTCACTATCTCCCCCCTCACCTCTTTCATTCACACTCCTTCTCCCCCTTATTTGCACATCTACTTGTTTTCCTTTGGCCTATCCTGCCGCCCGGGGAAATCTTTGCCTCTAAAGGACGATTCTGTATTGATAAGCACGATTACCGAGTGCTTTGACAAAGTCACTTCAGCCTGTATAGTCTTCAGCTCGGTGCTGAAAGGCACCAGTTTAAGTCCACGCAAAGATGGAAGTCATGTTAACTGCAGTCAGCAAGTTTATTATGGCTCATATTGCTTTGGTAGCTGCTGTTTCCATATGCTTTTTTGTAATGTCACGTCTCTTGGGATAGTTTGTATAAGAAAAGATAAAACCATTAAAGTTATTTCTTAGCTTTTTTTATGGCCTTTGTACAATATTCATGTGCTAGGTCATTCTAGGTAAATTACTTTGGGGCATCCCGGTTCTCATATTGACCCCTGAGGATGTGTATTTCTTTTATTGTTGTTCTTTGTTGTGTACAGCACAAAGTTCTGTTGCAGCTGTGAGAGTTTGGATGCAATAACCTGTCTCTGAGACAATGGGTCTTAGGGCGAAGTTTTTCTCACAACTAGCTTTGCCCTTTCTTCTGTTCCCACACTCAATGTGTGAGTGGACATATCCCATATCCCAGTGGAAAACAGAAGTTCGACAGAGTTCATTTGCCGAATTAAAACTCGCTCTCTGCTTTGAAGCACCCTAGAGTACAATGCAAATGCTGAAAGTTCTCCCTCCATTTTGCAACTGGAATGCGAGAGTGCGAGTTTGACCCAGTTTCTCTATTAACACAAAATGTTCAACATGCAAAAAAGGAGAAGATGAGGCTTAAAATTAGAGGACCCAGTTTATCCTTGAGGCATAGGGGTGGTATGAAATCTACCCAACCTAGGAAATCTGTCTGCCAGGGAAGGAGACACCCAAGCCTTTTTGATATATATTCATGTTCCACCGAGCACCTGCCTTCATCTCGTCCCTGCCTTCACTTGCTTCTTGGCTCCCTGTGTAGATGGCTCCTGTCCCACAGGCCTTCTGGCACTCCAGGTAAATGGAAGCATGAGGCAAGTATCAGTTAGACATTCAGGATGTAAAGGATGAGTATGTGTTCTCAGTGTGACTTAAGAGACTGCTGAGAAGTATCCTTAGCTTTCTGTCAATCACAACCGTCACAGTGCCATCATTCTCGACCTGAAGGACGCCTTCGTCTGAATAAGCTGATATGGTAATGTCATTACTTATGTATTAAAGTGTTTCTAATATATATATATGTATATATATATATATATACATATATATATTAAAGTAGCTGCCAGCTTTTTAATTTTGCTGTCAGTTCTCACTACCTGCAATCCAACCAGGGAATTATTTAACTGTACAATTAAAATACTGTCAAGGGTTTTCAGTTGTGTTTGCATTTGAATTTTATTATTGGCAGCCTTACAGGCAGCCAGTGCTCATTTGAGATGACATTCTGCTGTCACACAGCCAGGCTACATGGACATCTAATCGAAATGCGAGTGAAATGATCATTCGCTAAAACCCCTCCCCTTGTCACTGTGACTGCCAATTCATGTAAGATCTAATTGCAATGAGAGTCATACTCTGCAATCTATGGCTTATTTTAGTATTTTTCCAAAACCAAGAACACAAGATCTGATGTTTGTTATGAACACTTCATGATAAATATATACATGTATTGCATAAACTGAGCATTAGAATGGGTGAGAAAAGCCAATGGTATAATTCCATGCACATGTCACGTCCCTGGTATTCCTGCTCGCCAGGGTCCTGTAGTATCCCACTTCACCATCGGGTGGCGGTACAAGTCTGGACTCATTCCTACCAAAGAAGAAGAACAAGAGGATAAAGTCATGGGTCCACATGAGCGGAGAGCTTCATTGTGCAGCCATGGCAACGAGAGGGACACCAGTACAGGTGGAGCTGTCGAGCGAGGAAGAACTGAAGTGTGTGATCAAGCCAACGAGAACAATGCTACATGATGAAGATAGCGAGGACGATGACAAAGAAGAGCTGCTTTGTCTTCTGCTGGAAAAAAGAAAAAAAAACATGCAGAGAATGCCACACTTTGGTGCAGGAGATGCGAGGAGAAGCACCACCAGTACTTCCGTATGTCTGTTGGGAAGTTCGATGAGTTGGATCCATAGCATTGTTTCGTTGGGGGCTACTTCTTCTGTTGTCGAAATAGTTCTTCTGCTTGGTGAGTGGAACGTATACTCCACCAGCAGAAGTTCAGTTTGTGCATGCATTATCCACGTGCACAACACGCTCTTTGCACGTGGTTCCAAAATCTGGGCTGCACACACTGCCTGTGCATTGCACGTTGATGACGCACTTTGCGTCAGTATACCAGGGCCTAAAGGTGCTTTTTATGACTTTGTAAGTGGTGTGGTTGTTGTGCATGGCAGTTCTCTGGGAGAATATGCCTTGTGGATGTGAGAGGTCAGAGGAGAATGACTAGAAAGAAAGAAAGAAAAAAAAACACCAATTAAATCCAAGGTATACAGAAGACCATCTCTGAACACAGAACACATCAAAAGTTGAAACAGATTAGTTACAGCAACAGACGATCACACTGGGTGCCACTCCTGCCACTTTAATGTGTCATGTGTGCCTAATAATAAAGTTGACATTAAGTGAAATGTCAACTGATAAAGTCAATAGTAGTTACTATAAACCCATTTATGAAATCATGCAACAGCTCATTATATTGTGGCTCACGGTGAGTTCAAAAATAAACCAAAGCACAACGTGTCAAACTTAAGCACAATTACTCTCTAAGGAGACACATTTACCTTTGTGAAATTTTCAATTATTTCCTGAAAATCCATAGTTTCTGCTGAAATATTGACATACACTAGCTACAGTTGTCAGAAGGAGAGTGAAAGTCAATGCATGCTAATAAATATTTCTGGAAAGAAAATTGTGCATATTTCAGTGAATATTGCTTCCTGCTATGCCAGCAGTAGGTTTTACCATATCTCCCACCCCTGCATCATCCCTCTCACTTATCTAACACCATTCACTGCAGATGGTGCAACAAACAACTGCAACCATTTGAGTCATGCTTCATGAAAGGCAGGCCAATTATTGAAAACATATTCTTTCAACCATTTGCAATGAATGACTTAAATTAAAGTGTTTTGGAGCCTCCCTGCATCTTAGAAATATCTTTCTCGGGTCCATTTACAACTGAGAGTGTCGGTGGAAGGCTTTAGGCTTGGTTGCCGCAGTATGATTGTGGTATCACGATTAATTTGAGCTTGTTTTTCAGTGCTAGAAGCCACAAAAAAGCTCATTATAATCAGCTTGGTTTTGTCACAGTCCTGGCTGTCTCTAATCTCCCATAGAGAAGCAGAGCGATACCACCTCTCTGAATATGTATTGATGATGATTGCATGATTTATGCATGAATGTCATGGTTCCTTAGGATGAACACTCATTGAATTAGAGCTTTTGTCACTGTTTTTTATTTTATTTTAAATGTTTGTTTTAGGCACTTGAGTATGCATCACTCACTCAGCTGAATATGTGTTGAACATGGCAGAATAACATGACTGGTGAATATTTACCAAAAGTTTGTTCAAAGCCTTCGGGGAACACAAGCTGTCAGACGACACTCACTTCTCATGTCCCTGTTTGACTTTCACTGATGCTACCTGCAATTGGGCCTTCATAATATGCCTCAGCCGTAGACATCAAAGATGGTGATTGATGGTGATATGTGAGTCACCCGGAGTGACGTGTGCATTAACCTTCCAGTGAGCTCATCTGATGTGGGTGCTGACCCTTTGAAAAACACAGGCAAGACAAGGCTTTTTACGCAGCACCCAGTCTGTGCACCAGAGTTTTCCCTTTAGCTCTGATAGATGATGCACTTTTCTGTTTTGTCCACAATTGCTGCCATCCACCTAAGTGCTTGTTACAAATACGTTTTAACTTTTACTGAAATAAGAGCTGTGCTATGACAACACTATGAGACACTGTTGCCGCTCGAGCTCAGCTGAGACGAGATGAGGATACTGTCGCCAAAGATCTGCCGTCACTGTGCTGTGTTGCTTTACTCTCGATACGATGTTGCACTGGCTGAAGCCTAATGTGTCTGATGCTGCGTTCCAGAGCCCATCCAAACCGGTTGGACGTGGGACTTATCCTACCTCCAACGAGAAAAAGTGCACTGGAATACCTGTCGAAGTGGGACCTCCTACTCGCTAAGTCGGGGCTGATCGACCTACCCCGACTTCACCAAAATGACGTCGGAGAATAATGGCGATGCCCATGGAGTCACATGAATAGGCTATAAACTTTACTTTTCTGTGTGTAGAGTTGTTTTAGACACAGCAATTTTATCACAACTTGTTTTTCATGTTATGGTGTGAAATTATGTCATTGTTGTTATCTGTTAGCATGAAGATATGTAGGGCTACGGTAAAAGTATACTCATGACGTTATATGTATCGATTTTACATATACGGACTGCTTTATACTGTTGAACAACTCAAAATGTAAAAAAAAATATTTTTCGGGACGATTTGGGACAGTTCAAAAATGTTTTTCGGGATGTTTCCGTGGCGGTGGTGAATAAAGTTAGTTTTAACCCCTGCCCTGCATCAAGCATTGCCGTTCCTTCTCTTTTCTCACACTGCGTGCAGCAGAAGCTGCAAGCACCGCCTAATCAAATCATGTTCTGCAAATACTCCAGCACAGATGCAAGCCAATAATTGTGTGTTCATGTGAATGACTGCAGAAGTCCATAGTTCTAGTCCCTGCCAGGTCTAAGACTGGGGTACACATGCGCAAGTTACTAAATCCCCATTACTCATTATTAATTGGACACTCTAGAATCTAGATTGACCCCAGTTTTACGTACTTTAAAAGCAGTCGAATCGAGAGTCAACATTGCATTTTTATGATTAAAGCCATGACCTGAGTTCACATCTTAGGTCTTCAGCGCTCATACCCCTGTTGGTGCCTGTCCTCTCCTCCGCTGTGGAGTAATAAACGAGCAGACGCATAAGTCAGTGACAGATTTTTGAACGTTGACTCAAGCAACTGACAGCTTCGTCCCACTTCAGAATGAAAGATGGATGGTGGCTTTCCTCACATCTCTGAGAAATGCCCGACTCTCAGGTAGCCTTCCCTCCTCCGTAGACGAGGCTGGTTTGCTTTTGTTAGCGGAGGAGCAGCAACTTCATAAAAGTACAAACCAATCTCGAGCCTTTGATGTCAATATGCATAGCAACTCTCTCTCGCTGCAGACATGTATTTTCCCTCTTGCTCGTTTATCCCCTCCCACGCTCCCTTTGCTCCCCAACTTTCTTCTCTCCTCACTCTCTCTCATCTCCCTCTGCTGAGCCAGATCTCTTCCATATTCCTTTTTTTTTTGCTCAGGTCTACAGACTGAGACAGACTTATTTAACAAGCTCCTGGCAGGCTGAGCTGTGGATGTGGCAGCTGTGGAGAAGAGGTTGATGTGGCCCTCTACCACAGGAGTGTGAATCCCGGGCAGAGAGTCTCCAGATGGCCTCGGTTTGAAGCAGTTCACTCCTGGTTCCCCTAGATGAGCCCCATACGGGATACAACTGCATACGTGAATACTAAATGCAGAGTGAATGTAATTAATAACCCGACTGCATTTAGGTCTTTATTTACACGCTTCCCTGATAATTTTTCCTCCTCAGTAAGTGTAGTATTTAGTCATTTCTCACACTTCACGAGTATGTGTATGTATGTATGTGTGTGTGTACAGTAATTTGAATAATAAAACACACAACAAACCACAATGTGTGACTGATGCGTTGAGCTCTTCCTTCCTCAACGCCTCTCTCTTCTCTGACTTGGTGTAGGCTGCTGGTATATTCTTCCTGCGTGCCTCAGTGCTGACACTGCTTTCCACTGCATTCCATTGATTCAGGAGACCTAAGTGATAGATGGGTTTAATAAAGCAAGGTGCAGTCACCCCAAATAAATGAGCGAATGCGGGATTTATTAACAACATCTGCATTTTAAGGGGAGTAAACAAGGCCGACGCTGTTTCGTTTCACCCAAAACCTCGAGTCTGTGCCAGAAACATTCATGCACGTGCAGAGCTGCACGCGCGCACACACACACACAGCATGTGTGTACAGCATGTTCTAGTCGGTACACTCATGAACATAATGCATTCCCTAGCCACTTACCTTAACCTTGACTGTAATTGTACCATTAATAAACTTAAACCAAATCAAATGAATCAAACTGTGTCCTCACAGCCTACTACAGACTTGTATGTGTGTATATATGTATACATGATATGCACACACTCACATGCACACGCACACTTCCAATCACTGCCCTTTGTCGTCACGTCTTTCATCCTCAATGTCACTTGACTCTCACATCTCGATTCATCGTTCTCCTCCAACAAAGGGAGACCTTGGAAACTCTCTCTGCCGTATCTCGTCTTCTCAGTTATTCATGTTCCTCAGCTTTTTCCTTTTGTCTTTCCCCTCTTATTCTGACAAACGTCCCTTCCCTTTTGAAGCAGCAGCAGCAGCAGAGAGAGAGAGAGTATTATTTGACCCAAAGTGCTCATCACTAGTTGTCACCGTACACAATATGATAGTCTTTTTGTCATAAACAGCACTGTCCCTCTCCTTTTTTTCGTGATGGCAGGCTACAGGCTGCTTAGTGCTAGTGATTTATCCATGTGCAGTGCCAGTGGGGCTAAATCTCCACTTCTCTTGGCAGCGAAACAGAAGAGTATGCATGGTTTAATTTCAGCGCTGAAAGAATGTTGTGCTGCAGTAATAATGCGGGCCTGTTCGCCAGTGATTGGACTAATTAATAGGCTCACAGATGAGCCACGGCTGTCTAACCCAGTCATTGTGTTGGAGGATGAAAAAGCAAAGGGGGGGAGGGGGAGAGTGAAATATAAAGTAGTCTGACCTGCGACCTTTTCGAAGCCCCCGTAGAAGCAGTGGGTTCACTCATTATCTTTCATTTGCATGAAAAAGAAACGTTGGCTATAAAATACCAGATAATTGCCCTCACAGATGACTGCAATTTTTTTGCGAGCATGTTTTTTTTTTTATATATTAATGACAGCATTTTGACAAGTCAGTCTGTAATTACAAACACATTTACCATCTCTTTCACAAGGTTCACACACTTTAAAAATGCCCCATGTGCTTCTGTTACTGTTTGCTAATCTCTCTCTCTCTCACACACACACACACACACACACACTACTACTACTACTACTACTACTAGACTCCATACTTCAGAGGACATTGCATTGACTTACATTATATTCTTTTCCTGGAGACTTACTCTAACCTCTAACCGTAATCATTTCTGGTCTAATCGTAACCCTGAAACTAGCCTTAAATGTGGGGTGTAGAGATTATTTTCTGGAGCATTTTTTACTGTATTACTTAAAATCCTCTTCACAGCCCAATTGTAACTAATTAATAAACGCATTGTCACAAAAATGAAAAAATGTTAGTCACCATCCAATCATATTGAACAGCCTGACCAAATTAATTGGATCTTGATACATCAATCATCTATCCCAAATCCCCCCGTGCACGTGCACCCTTCTTCTTGCACTAATTGTGCACGCGCAGAAGACACAGCCAGAGCTTATGCTAGCTTGCTAAATCCAACGACAGTCGCAGCAAGGTTATGGCAGAAAAGATGCCACCAACAGGTGTTGGTTGCAAACGAAAGACGGTTTTTGGGAAAGCTACTGTCAAGAAAAAGGCTGATGCAGAGCGATCCAAGACGAGAGTGAACATCGGTGCTGCTGCGTTTGAATGGTGGCAACAACCCTTGAACGCCCAGAAAGGGCTGCAAAGTGATGACACGGTGGCTCTGTTTCTATTGGACCTGTCGGTTAACTCTATGTATTTTTTGCGTATTTGTTGTTTTTCAGTATCAAAAACATTCACCGAAAGTTATCGATGTTGCGCAGTGCTCGTGAATCTGTGTTCACTGCGCGCTCCTGTGCTCTGGAGGTGCTGCTTCGGAGGGAAGTCTGGGGTTACAGGGACTTGATTTTTGTCCCCATAATGTAACCGTGTCAACAGATCTAGTTTCCCATAACATAAGGGATACCAGGTACAATTAATGTAATTATCAAACACTGCATTTATCAATTCAATGGTCCCCCAATCCCTAAAAATGACATTTAAGTGATGAGCTGTTTATTTTACACAAACTGTCCAACCTTGAACAAAATTAAATACTCGTGCGTCGTTGTCACACACATGCCACTTGTCTGTTCTCACATGTGAAGCTCTGTTCATCAAGTGCATAATGAAAAAGAAATGTATTTACTTCAAAGAATGACTATCTAAACAAATCCAGCAGTGGGGGTGACATTGTTGTAAGAGAGGGCGCGATACAGCAACAGTGTGCTGCAAAGTGCTTCACACTCATTCTATTAACCCCGTTCATCTAGTGTAAAGACTCAGTATGGGGGCAATGTGCAACAATGCAAGTACAGATGTATTCATTTTCTGTTGGCTTGTGATACACATGTATACCAAATGTCTCCCTGCAGCGCCTGGTGAAAGTGGCAGGTCCATGTGGACATTTGTAGGCTGTTGTTGGAGCGCTGCGTTCACCTTACACACTGCACACGCTTTTGGAAGGTCGTCGTTTCTCCACACGCAGAGCCACTGGACTATTAATGAAGTTGTTTGCATGAATAATTACAGACCCAGATGCCTCTTACTCATATTTCACTGCTATTTGTATTACAGAGAGCCATCAGTGTTTTAAACAGCCAGTCGGTTGCGCAAATCTATCTGAAATTGGGGTGTGGGGTGGGCCATTAAACGTTAATGCAATAGTAATTTAGCATCTAATGCCTGAATAATTTCCGGAGGTCACTTTTAGGACTTTTTAGGAATAAGTCATGGTGGTAATTTTCGCAGGTTGTACCAGGTAACGCTTCCTTAACTGTTAAAAAAAAAAAGAGCTTAAATGTGAACTCATTACTGAGTACTTGTCCATGTGGCCTTGTTTTTCTTCACTTGTAGAATAGTGTTTGTATCGTGAGAGCACAGTGACATGATGTTCTCCTGTTCTCTGTAGCCTTTCATCCAGTCATCTGCTGTTGATGTCTTTTGGGAGTAGCTTGGCTCGCTAAAAAAAACCCCCATCATTCTTAAAAAATGATACAAGAAATAAATTAACCATTAACACAGTGACATATTACAACTGAGAAAAGTAATTATTTTAAATTTATGGGGGCTTTTAAGAAATCAATTCTTGAATGATTCTTCACTTACATGTTTTAAGATTTATACTCAGCCGAACTGCAGTTGCGTTTTTTTTAGCACACTATCATTCTTTTTTTTTTTTGCCATAACAACATCACACTTTTATCCATTCAAAACCACAGTGTAAAATGCTTAAAGCATTACTAAGTCAGATCTGAGGCTATCTCCACCCAAAGCTTAAGTTTGAATGCCTAGAAGTGAGCAGGAAGAATGGCACATGGCATATGTGCCTTTTGATGTTATCCGTAGTTATTTTGAGTGTGATACGGAGCCCCAGACATGACATGGGGAAACAAACAAACTCTGATTCGTGGCCATGAAATACTAATTTGTTCCCATGAAATAGGTATAACTTCCATCCATCCATCTTCTACCTCTTCATCCTCCACATGAAGGTCGCGGGGGCGGGCACTGTGCCAATATCA
This sequence comes from Microchirus variegatus, assembly GCF_963457635.1. Classification (NCBI taxonomy): domain Eukaryota; kingdom Metazoa; phylum Chordata; class Actinopteri; order Pleuronectiformes; family Soleidae; genus Microchirus; species Microchirus variegatus. Next base: position 15,597,775 of record NC_139807.1, on the reverse strand, counting down.
GCTGACATAGGGCGAAAGGTGGGGTCACACCCTGGACAGCTCGCCAGTCCATCACAGGGTCAACATAGAGACAAACAACCATCCACTCTCACACTCACACCTACGGTCAATTTTTAGAGTGGCCAATTTTCCCCATGTCATGTCTGGGGCTCTGTATGATGGCGTTCTTTCCAGTTAAATTTGCTTTGAGCGATGACTCCAGACCGTGCAGCACTCATACCTCTGTTGATACATCGTTCGATGTCTCCTTCAGTGACTCTATGTGAGTTTGGGTTGACTTTGAGTGGGTTGTTATATTACAGATGGCCAGGGGTTTTTGCCAGAAGAGTGACAAAAGATCAGGGTATGCCCGCCAATGGCACAATTTTAATGCAATAGTCGGTGTTTGGCCAGTACACTTGTATTTAACCCAAAATGCCAGATTTGTACCTTGATTGATGAACAACATTACGACATATCCACATTAATTTTCATCTGAAAAAAAGTGGTTCAGAGAGTTAGATATGCTTTAATTACAAAGTTCACAATTGAAAAGTGCTGAATATATGTATTTATTTTTGGTTGATATTTGTCCTTCAGCGTTCAGACAATGACGATTTCATCACTTGCATATCAAGTTCTGGCTCAAACTTTTTTTTTGTCCATGTAAAGCAAATTAAATTAAAATTTTGAGTTGGTGTGTTAGAGATAATGAGTTAAATGTTTATTGCTGACTTTTTAACAGCTTAAGAGCCACAAGATTATGTGCAGCATTGGGACATGAGCTATCCTACTGTCCAGAGGCTGCTAATTTTTTTTGCCAAACAGCGATTTGTCTACTACAAGGCTATCTATATGAAGGACAAAATATATTTATTTTAAAAATGTGTCAGTGAGTGAAATTAGATTATGTAGCTGACGGTTACACATATCAGATAAAGTTGAATCATGGTTCTCCTCCTCCTCCTCGCAGCACAAATGGAAAATCCGCTGAGCAGATTTGTCAGAAGAGACTTGAAGTTAAGATGAAAGTAAAGTGTGGGATGATCAACTTACACTTGATATGGCATAGTACAACACATCCCATCAACTGTATTAACAGGTCCGCATCCTTACACTACTCCACCGATCATATCACTGCTGAGGATGTCTACCCAAAGTCATTGCTTCAGTAGAATTTGAGAAGAATTTATTTGTGAATTAAATGATACCCACCTTGATACATCCTTTCCTTTGGCTCATTTTTTTCCCTCAGTCTCAGTCTACAAGTCCTCTAGCCCACAAAATATAACATAAATAATCACAGGGAAGAAATAAATTGAAATAAGAAATAAAAAGTCACACTGTAGTATGTCGTCCAAAATTTGACAAAAATGTCATACTATAGTATGTCGTCCAAAATTTGACCAAAAAGTCATACTATAGCATGATGGCCAAAATTTGACAAAAAAGTAAAACTAAAAGGGATAGTTCGGAATTTTGGACATAAGACCTATTTTCTAACTCAGCCGATGTGATGGAGACGTCTGGAGACGTTTTCAAGAAATTTAATTCAGTTCTTTGTGAAATAAGAACTGAATTAAGAACAAAAAATGTTGTTCCAAAATTTGACCAAAACGTCATACTATGCTATGTCGTCCAAAGTCTGACTATTTTTTTGAAAAAAAATGTTGGTCCAAAATTTGGCAATACGAAAAATAGTGTAGTATGACATTGAGGTAAACGACATAGTATAGTATGACGTTTTGGTCACATTTTGGGCTAAAAAACCTTTTTTTTTTTAATTTTCCGATTTTGGACGACATAGTATAGTATGACGTTTACGATGAAAATATGTATGAAAAAAGTTTTTTAGCCCAAAATGTGAACAAAACGTCATACTACACTATGTCGTTGACCTCAATGTCATACTACACTATTTCGTCCAAAATCTGACCATTATTTTGAAAAAAAACTGTTGGTCCAAAATTTGACAAAAACAGCATACTATACTATGTCGTCCAAAATCGGAAAATTAAAAAAAAATGTTTTTTAGCCCAAAATGTGACCAAAACGTCATACTATACGATGTCGTTTACCTCAATGTCATACTACACTATTTCGTCCAAAATCTGACCATTTTTTTGAAAAGAAATGTGGGTCCAAAATTTGGCAAAAACTTCATACTATACTATGTCGTCCAAAATCGGGCAATATTTTTTATTGGGGTGTCTTTGCCTTTTTAGTGGATAGTTGAGTTGGAGAGGGAGACATGAGGCAGAGAGGTAGGGAATTACATGCAGCAAAGACCGCTTGGTGAATGATTTGAACCAGGGTCGACTGCAGCCAGGACTACAATCTCTACACATGGGGCCAGTCGGGTGCTCTACCATCTGCGCTAACTCAATGTCGTACCATACTATGTCGTTGACCACAATGTCATACTTCACTATTTCCTCCAAAATCTGACAATTTTTTGGAAAAAAAACTGTTGGTCCAAAATTTGACCAAAACGTCATACTATACTATGTCATCCAAAATTGGAAAGTGATGAAAAGATTTCTTTTTTTAGCCCAAAATGTGACCAAAACGTCATACTACACTATGTCGTTTACCTCAATGTCATACTACACTATTTCGTCCAAAATCTGACCATTATTTTGAAAAAAAACTGTTGGTCCAAAATTTGACAAAAACGTCATACTATACTATGTCGTCCAAAATCGGAAAATTAAAAAAAAAATGTTTTTAGCCCAAAATGTGACCAAAACGTCATACTACACTATGTCGTTTACCTCAATGTCATACTACACTATTTCGTCCAAAATCTGACCATTATTTTGAAAAAAAACTGTTGGTCCAAAATGTGACCAAAACGTCATACTACACTATGTCATTGACCTCAATGTCATACTTCACTATTTCGTCCAAAATCTGACAATTTTTTGGAAAAAAAACTGTTGGTCCAAAATTTGACCAAAACGTCATACTATACTATGTCGTCCAAAATCGGAAAATTAAAAAAAAAAAGTTTTTTAGCCCAAAATGTGACCAAAACGTCATACTACACTATGTCGTTTACCTCAATGTCATACTACACTATTTCGTCCAAAATCTGACCATTATTTTGAAAAAATACTGTTGGTCCAAAATTTGACAAAAACGTCATACTATACTATGTCGTCCAAAATCGGAAAATTCAAAAAAAAACATTTTGTCCAAAATATGACCAAAACGTCATACTATACGATGTCATTTACCTCAATGTCATACTACACTATTTCGTCCAAAATCTGACCATTTTTTTGAAAAAAAATGTGGGTCCAAAATTTTGCAAAAACTTCATACTATACTATGTCGTCCAAAATTGAGCAATATTTTTTATTGGGGTGTCTTTGCCTTTTTAGTGGATAGAGACATGCGGCAGAGAGGCAGGGAATTACATGCAGCAAGTACCGCTTGGTGCAGGATTTGAACCAGGGTCGACTGCAACCAGGACTACAATCTCTACACATGGGGCCAGTCGGGTGCTCTACCATCTGCACTAACTCAATGTGGTACCATACTGTCGTTGACCACAATGTCATACTTCACTATTTCGTCCAAAATCTGACAATTTTTTGGAAAAAAAACTGTTGGTCCAAAATTTGACCAAAACGTCATACTATACTATGTCGTCCAAAATCGGAAAATTAAAAAAAAAATGTTTTTTAGCCCAAAATGGGACCAAAACGTCATACTATACTATGGCGTTGACCTCAATGTCATACTACACTATTTCGACCAAAATCTGACCATTATTTTGAAAAGAAATGTTGGTCCAAAATTTGACAAAAACGTCATACTATACTATGTCGTCCAAAATCAGAAAATTAAAATAAAAAAATTTTTTAGCCCAAAATGTGACCAAAACGTCATACTACACTATGTCGTTTATCTCAATGTCATACTACACTATTTCGTCCAAATTCTGACCATTATTTAAAAAAAAAACTGTTGGTCCAAAATTTGACAAAAACGTCATACTATACTATGTCGTCCAAAATTGGAAAGTGATGAAAAGATTTCTTTTTTCAGCCCAAAATGTGACCAAAACGTCATACTACACTATGTCATTGACCTCAATGTCATACTTCACTATTTCGTCCAAAATCTGACAATTTTTTGGAAAAAAAACTGTTGGTCCAAAATTTGACCAAAACGTCATACTATACTATGTCGTCCAAAATCGGAAAATTCAAAAAAAAAAATGTTGTCCAAAATATGACCAAAACGTCATACTATACGATGTCGTTTACCTCAATGTCATACTACACTATTTCGTCCAAAATCTGACCATTTTTTTGAAAAAAAATGTGGGTCCAAAATTTGGCAAAAACTTCATACTATACTATGTCGTCCAAAATTGAGCAATATTTTTTATTGGGGTGTCTTTGTCTTTTTAGTGGATAGTTTAGTGGAGAGAGACATGAGGCAGAGAGGTAGGGAATTACATGCAGCAAAGACCGCTTGGTGCAGGATTTGAACCAGGGTCGACTGCAGCCAGGACTACAATCTCTACACATGGGGCCAGTCGGGTGCTCTACCATCTGCGCTAACTCAATGTCGTACCATACTATGTCGTTGACCACAATGTCATACTTCACTATTTCGTCCAAAATCTGACAATTCTTTGGAAAAAAAACTGTTGGTCAAAAATTTGACCAAAACGTCATACTATACTATGTCGTCCAAAATTGGAAAGTGATGAAAAGATTTCTTTTTTTAGCCCAAAATGTGACCAAAACGTCATACTACACTATGTCATTGACCTCAATGTCATACTTCACTATTTCATCCAAAATCTGACAATTTTTTGGAAAAAAAACTGTTGGTCCAAAATTTGACCAAAACGTCATACTATACTATGTCGTCCAAAATCGGAAAATTAAAAAAAAAATGTTTTTTAGCCCAAAATGTGACCAAAACGTCATACTACACTATGTCGTTTACCTCAATGTCATACTACACTATTTCGTCCAAAATCTGACCATTATTTTGAAAAAAAACTGTTGGTCCAAAATTTGACAAAAACATCATACTATACTATGTCTTCCTAAATCGGAAAATTAAAAAATAAATTTTTTTCCAAAATATGACCAAAACTTCATACTATACGATGTTGTTTACCTCAATGTCATACTACACTATTTCATCCAAAATCTGATCATTTTTTTGAGAAAGAAACTGTTGGTTCAAAATTTGACAAAAACGTCATACTATACTATGTCGTCCAAAATCGGAAAAGTAAAAAAAAAAAGTTTTTTAGCCCAAAATGTGACCAAAACGTCATACTATACTATGGCGTTGACCTCAATGTCATACTACACTATTTCGACCAAAATCTGACCATTATTTTGAAAAGAAATGTTGGTCCAAAATTTGACAAAAACGTCATACTGTACTATGTTGCCAAAATCAGAAAAGTAAAATAAACATTTTTTTTAGCCCAAAATGTGACCAAAACGTCATACTATACTATGTCGTTTACCTCAATGTCATACTACACTATTTCGTCCAAAATCTGACCATTATTTTGAAAAAAACTGTTGGACCAAAATTTGACAAAAACTTCATACTATACTGTCGTCCAAAATCGGAAAATTCAAAAAAAAAAATTGCCCAAAATGTGACCAAACCGTCATACTATACTATGTCGTTGACAACAGTGTCATACTACACTATTTCGTCTAAAATCTGATAATTTTTTTGAAAAAAAATGTTGGTCCAAAATTTGACAAAAACGTCATACTATACTGTCGTCCAAAATCTGAGAAATTTTTGAGAACATTTTTCTTTACCCCAAAATCTGACCAAAACGTCATACTATACTATGTTGTCGACCTCAATGTCATACTACACTATGTCGTCCAAAATCTGACAATTTTTTTGAAAAAAAATGTTGGTCAAAAATTTGACCAAAACGTCATAATATACTATGTCGTCCAAAATCGGAAAATTAAAAAAATATATTTTTTTTAGCCCAAAATGTGACCAAAACATCATACTATACTATGTCGTTGACCTCAATGTCATACTACACTATTTCGTCCAAAATCTGAAATTTTTTTGGAAAAAATGTTTTGTTTCAAAATATGACAAAAAACTTCATGCTATAGTATGTCGTCCAAAATTTGACAAAAAAGTCATACTATAGTATGTCGTCCAAAATTGGGGAAAAAAGTCATACTATAGTATGTTGTACAAAATTTGACAAAAAGTCATGCTATAGTATGTCGTCCAAAATTTGACAAAAAAGTCATGCTTTAGTGTGCCGTCCAAAATTTGACAAAAAAGTCATACTATAGTATGTTGTACAAAATTAGACAAAAAAAGTCACATCTTAGGAGGTGATCCAAAAAATTTTAAGTAGTTTGTCCAAAATACCGAATAAAACTGAAATGTGTCAAAAAATTGCAGAGTCCCAGTGGCTAATGTATAAGACACAGGTCTTTTCATCCAGTGATTGTTGGTTCAAGTCATGCTGAAATTTGACAAAAAAGTCATACTATAGTATGTTGTCCAAAAAAGTTGTACTTTAGTATGTTGTCCAAAATTGACCAAAAACTCATAGGTTGGTATGTCGTCCAAAATTCAACAAAAAAGTCATACTAAAGTCTGTCGTCCGAAATCTTCCAAAAAGTCATACTATAGTATGTGGTCCAAAATTTTACAAAAAAGTCAAACTTTAGTATGTCGTCCAAAATTTTACCAAAAAGTCGTATTATAGTATGTCCTCCAAAATTTGACAAAAAAAGTCATACTATAGTATGTGGTCCAAAATTTTACAAAAAAGTCAAACTTTAGTATGTCGTCCAAAATTTTACCAAAAAGTCGTATTATAGTATGTCCTCCAAAATTTGACAAAAAAAGTCATACTATAGTATATCGTCCGAGTCTGTATCCTCACATCTGAGCCTTAACCAGCTCTTCTAAGCACCATCCGTGAGAGAGTGAGAATGCAGTCAGGCTCCTACCCAACACTAAACCTCCCCATGGGCTGCACAGGTGCAGTGCCATAGTAACTACATAACATTCTCTTTCTGCATGGACCTTAGGGGTCACAATCATTGTGTATTCCAGAGCTGTTGGTTCAGTGCTGCTTGAGGGAGGGGGAGTCCAAAAGCACAGCAGCGTGGTAGCAAGCTGTTGGAGCAAGGCTGTAAATGATTCATATTTTACAGGCAGGCACGTTTAAGCTGGCACTGATTTTAAAGCAGCAATTGAATGATGTCCTCTAACTCAAGGTCTGGGGTCCCTGAGTAGATATTACGCCTCAGGTTAATCCTATTAATGAGGAAGAAGTGATTTCTTTCCCATCTCTTCGTAATTTTGTTCACATATGTTTCAGGAGACTTTTGATGAAATGTGGCAATGGAGGACTCATTAGTCCAGGTGTACACAAGTCCCCACAAAGCTGATCGTGATCTGCTCTGGGGCAGTCCCCGCTGACATAACTCCCCTAGTGGAAACATGTCTACTGCCAGTGGAATGAACAGCACATTCCCAATCACACTTCTTCCCCTCTGTCTTCTCTGGGGGCTCATTCTCTTGTCTCTCACTAATCTCAATCTCCAATTCGTTCTTCCTCCCCACACCTCTCTTCCCTCCATGAGCATGTTTCTTCCCCCCCCCCCAGTCAATCCCCAAGAAGATGAAGAGGTGGGATAAGGTCGCTGCATCTGTAAAGGCTCTCATTGGGGCTCAGTGAATATCATTAATTCAATCAGGGGACTTGTTGAGACGACCACAGCCTTTGTCCAGTCATGATTAAGTGATGATATCAGTTATCAATCATAATGGGCTTCTGTGGCCATGGGAGGCAGGCCACAGCTGGCCAATAACATCTTGGTCTGATGATGGCAGGTAAGGCCAGACGCATATATGTGTGTGGGATGCTGTTGTCTTTTACTGAGTTAGTAACTGCTAGCGCTGAGAGTTAGTACCAAAGATTGATATCATCACTCATCATGTCTGCACAGTAAATACAGATATAAAGCTGGTTGACTTCGCACAACAGCTTGCCCTGGGTCTGTTCAAAGCCTCAGTCAGCGCTCACTAAAAAACACATTGCATCTTATCTCTTTAATTGGTCATTTGAAACATGAATACACACACACACACACACGCACAATTACATACACACAGAAGCCCATGATTATATCATATAAAGGCTGCATCGCAACATGAAATGATTTGATCTAATTTAAAGCTGCAGTGCAAGACTTGTGGTGATTTTTTTTTTCTTGTTGGTGATTTATTATTCTGCCTATATTGGAGTCGTAACAGCCTCCAGTATTTATATGTGTACAGAAAAATGTGGCTGCGGTTGTGGTCCTGAAACCCAAGGCGATTAAGTCCGATAGCAGCTTGGCTTCCGATCACGCACTCTCAACAGACAGAGACTCTATATTTTGACGCACTCTATTTGGTTTATGGTGAATTGCAGTCACTGTCTTTCAGCTTATATATCTGTTTAAGATATTACATTTAAAAAAACCCAAAAAACAGCATTATTTGAAAGTAAACTAATGTTTGCTGGGTAGTGTTTTGGTGACCCCACACATGATTTTACTGCATTCATGACAGGTCAGATGAGGGAGCCCAGCTCAAACCCAGGCCTCCAGTCTTGCTTATTACTCCTCTTGTTTCACTCTGAAAGAAAAGTTATTTCAGTCACAAACACTTTAATTCATAATTGAACCATTTCCCGCTCTTTAAATGCTGCAAGCGACAATACACATCCTAAACTTTTGAACTGTCTAAACTCTGATCGAGAAAGGTGGAGGCCGGGGTGGTGGCTTCAAAGCTATGCCAGCAGCGGCAAAGGGAGGCAGCGTTGGTGAAGCAAGAAATGAGTGAGGGAAGGCGTCTTATTTAAATGGACCACCTTGGTGTAAGAGCGGCTGTGATTGGACCGTGACTGACAGACTGTAACCAGCTGGCTGTGAGCTGATTACAGCGAGGGTGTATGACAACTGTAACCTGCATGAAGTAATGTAATGCTTCCCTCATAGTGATGCTATTTCCCAGAATGGTAACTCTTCCTTTAAATGAACTGCTTAAATAAAGAAGAGAAACATGCATCCTACACATTCGAAAAGCCCAGACCTTCAAAATTCATCGCAGATTTCATTCAGTCCTGAACATCTTTTCACCATTAAATCACAAACATCTTTCCTGCTCATTTCTGTCACTGCTGGTTGCTTGTTATGTCAGTGATGTTTATGCCCACACATGCTCATTGAGAACGCAGCAACTGCATGGTCTTTGCCCTCCAGATTTAAATAATTCAATGAGAAGCGCAGTCTCAATTCCATTTTTATGCCCCCCCAGTGGCAATTTTAGGCAGTTTCAGCCTGTTTATATCATTGTCTCCCTTATGTGCCCTCAAACCAGAATTTCTTAATTTTGCATTTGGTTGCAGCCCGTGAAGCCTTAAACCTTTATGTTCTCTCCTGATTTTTTAATGACAAACCCTGCAAGTGTTATAAGGATTCTGTGGCATTTTCAAAGACCTATTGTCTTTATAAACACTCAGCACCTCTGTGATTCATGGCTTTGGTTATTTAAGTGCACGTATGACTGTTAAGAGGATCCTAAGGGCATATTCCTGAAACAACAAACAAAAAACAACCAATAACCGAGACTCACTGAGAACTAAAGGAATATTGTCGAGGACTATACAGAGCAGAGCAGCACCAGGCCTGAAGTGATGCACTGCTCTCATCTCTCATAATGTTATTAAAAGTTTGAGCCTGGAGGCCATGGAGGTTTAGCAGAGGATTATTATTTCAAGCTCGCTGCAAAATAAATCAATTCTTTATCAAAGTCCGCAGTCCCCATGATCTGCGTAATCAAATTGAACAGTGTTCTAGGCTAGTATCCCGTTACTGTTCCATTAAACTGAGCTATTGCTGAGGGAAATGGCAAATATAGCCTTCGACAAAAGACATGGGTATTATGTGCAGACAATTGAAAAAAATCCAACAAATTTGGCTCTGTAAAACATTTTTTTTACTAAAGGATTGTTTCTTTGAAGTGTTTTTTTCTTTCTTTCTCATCATTACCATGCGAAGAACGTGTAAGGTTAGATGTAGTGCTACAAAATTTTTACTCTATGCACCAGCGAAATCCTCGTGTCTTCAGCGCTCCCTACACACTCACCTTTGCATGAGGTGACCAAGAACGCCTCTCTGACATTTGGAGGGATTATATTGGCCTTAACTATACTTATTGTGAAATCACATATTCCTATAATGTCATTTCTAAACCATCTCGCCTTCTCTTTCAGGCTGGTAAGACTGTCGGCTTCCCGTAACTGGCCGAGGCCAGGCCGTCTTGCAGGCTTGGCACTTCTATTCACCCATCAAGTTGCTGTTATGGTCAGTGAAGAGATGACAGTGAGTCTGAAAATGATGCTGATGACTCCACTTGAAACAACTATTTCTGTGAATTTAGATGCACCACCGTTTCCATCATGACCCCCCACTGTTTTCCTTCACAGGGTTTCCAGTGCTCTTGGCAGGGATTTCACCAAAAGGAATATCATGTGAAATCCTTTTGTCTCGGGCTATGGATACATTGTGTGTCTGAGACCACACTGGGTCTTCAAGCAAGACTGAATTTCAGGTCAGGTCAGGTTTGTTTGTTCCAGTTAGTCCTCGTCGCAGCATGGGAATACATAAATATTTGGATTTAAGCATTTTTTTTTTTTTTTTTTTTTTAATCAAGCAACAACATAATGCTCTTGTGTCAGCAACATAAACTGTACAGACTTAACAAATTCTAAGGCTGAGAGAAAACCAGGCCATGCACATTTCCAATAAATGTTACCCTGACCTCACTCTTTTTTTTTGAGATATGAAGCTGCAGAGAACTATTTTTTTAATGAAGAGCTGCTGAGATGAGAGAATATGAGACTAGACAAGCACCTCGTTCATTTTTTATTTATTTTTTTCAAAACCAAAGGTATTTTTGCATCAAACGTCATCATGTAGATGTTAAAATATCTCAGAGGACAATGCCTCTTGTATAAATGCTTTCTTTAAACACATGTGTAAAAAGTCTCTCCTCTTTTCATGTGTGTGTGTACTAGTAAAAATATTTGTAATTAGCAACTACTTCCCATGCTTTGCACTATGCAACTCACCCACTGCAGTGTTTGTCATCAAAAGGGAGTTTAGAAAGGCGAGTTTAAAGTGAAGCTTTGATTGAACTTTTGATGATTGCTCAAAGGTGTTTCCAGGTACATCCTCACTCTATAGCTGCACAAGAAGAAAGAGACAAGCTGCCTTTGGAGCTCTAATTAGCTTCTATAGGAGCCACTGTGACAGGAGCATCACTTCCTGTTCAAAGACCCGGACTATGTTGCTCATCTCCTGTACACAAGCGTTTTCTTTCCAACAATAATGAGTTGGGCACAGCCTCATGCAGGTTTTGTTTTTCACTGTCTCACATTCAGAGCGTATATTGTATTTTCTTACTGAAGGGCTTGTCATGAATAAAAAAAGGACGGCTAGTATTAACAAATGTTATTCCTCTGACTCTAACACACAACCACTCTCTGTTTTTTGTCTTCTGATGCTTCAGTGAATGAATTGACTTCCCTGACTATGCACATCCTTGTTATTCATGCACTGACTCAGGACTGACACAACTCTATGGTACAGGGGAGCAAAGCCGACATTAAGCAGGTCTAATTGTGGGAAAATATGCTTTGATCAGACTAATTTAAATTCTGTACCAATATGGTAACAATAACATTAAAACTACGATCTATGCTGTGATCAAAAGGTATATCATTGAAACAGATATCAGATAATAATAATCTGATTATGTAATCTACAAAAGAAACAGACAATTGTTCTTGTCATGATTAGTCACAAATACATAAGTCATTAGGAACTGAAATAATATTTATGCGTATCTGAATGTTGTTTACGGTTATTACTTTTCTCAAAATTGACCACACATGTTTTTTTCAATGAACATCAAATAACCATGCTTATTTGGTTAGGTTAATACCACTTGTCTGCAGCATAACTTAATTATGAATGAAAGCGGCCTGCTTTGTATGAGGTTTATGCCTCCTGATAGCACCGCTAACAAGTCTTTAAGTGATGATCAGTGAGCCTTGGAGAGTGTGTGTGTGTTAGTTTTGGACTTTGGAGGGAGCCAAACATGCTGTTTTCTGCCTTTATACTCGTCGAGGTAGCATTTGGAAAAGTGATAATTTGCAGACTCTAGCAGGCACATTGCTGTCATAAAAAAAAAACACCAAAAAGAAAATCATTTTGGTGTTGGTCACTGTTGCATGAGCTGTGACCAAATCGTAACCAGTCGTAACATCACCCATTAGACTCTACTCTTGTTTTGAAGCCTTCAGAAACACAATATGACCTGTGCCATGTTGAGGTGTTGCTACCACAATTTCACCCGCAACCAGGATCCTATTGGATGATATCAGATGTCAGTCACACTCATATGTGCTATACTTTATCGTCTATTTACCTCTCTGTAAACATCATTTACAAAATCAAGAAGAACTCAAACTAATGATGACTAATGAACAACTCCTCTGGAAAATGATGTTATAAATCAAGTATAGGCTCATTTTCCCTTGGACTTGAGTCTTTTTTGCAACCAGCAGAGTCACCTCCTGCTGACAATTCAAAATACTTTAACTTCCTGTGTGGCTTCACTAGTAACCCAGAAGACTGCATCCATTTTTGTTGAGATTATTACAGAGTAGATGAGCCACTTGGCAAGGAGACAAAGAGAGACATCATTTAGAGGGCTCTACAGTATGTACACTCAGCTTGGTTAGATTAATCTAGTACCATCATAAAAAAAACAAAAAAACATAAAACATGCAAACTAAGGTTTAATACATTTTTAATCAGTAAAGTAGGCTAGACTGTATGTGGTGTATATATACCATATACACTACAAAAAGCCTATCTGTAAAATATCTGTTTATGTAATGACACAAATATTTGACTGCTAATGAGGTATAACTGCTAGTTGTCAACAATACTATGTTGCCATAGAAGTTGTTGCTATGTGTAGGTTCATTCGTTGTGAAATAAAACATATATTGTGAATAATAGGGCCCTAACTTTTAGTCAAACTCTTCCTTCAAGGCCGAGATGATCATGTATGATAATGAGTTCATCTTCTCCAGTCGCTCCAAAAGCTGTAAGACACTTTTAGGAAACTTGTCCGAGTTTTATTCTCAGATATTATTGCATGGATGAGTCAACACATTCTGTGGAGACCTTCCTTTGTATGGCCTGATGTGTTCATTTATGAGAATGTGAGAATGTTATTATTCCCCACGGTTTAGTAAAACTTACTCATGTCATGCACAAACAGTGTGACTTAGAAAAAGCTGCAGCTGAGCAACAAGATGCAATTGAGCTTTCATCTAAAGCCAATCACATGGTTTCTGGAGGGAAAGACCACAGCTGACTCATATTCCCCTTTTGTTATTGTGGGGAGCAATTATAACATGATATAAAAACTGTTATGATGTTTGGATTATGCATCAGACTGTAAAATCCAAAAGTGAAGTCCAATGACCGGCACAACCTTAGCAGTTACCAAAGCAATTTTCCTCTGTGAGAAATAACAGTGTTTGCCGCGTGTGGCAGCTGATGACTGATGACCACTTCTCTCCATGAATGTAGACCCAAGTGGCCAATATATTTTGGCCAGCATGAATTCAAAGGGGATACTTCTGCATGCGGTGAAGCCTGGTGGAATAGAAGAATATTAAAGTACATTGTCCAAAATGTAAAATTGCACTGAGTAAATAGTCACTTCTAATGGTTTCTAACAATTTATCTCTGCAGGATGCTGTGGCTCCTGCTAGTATTTGCTGCCATATTGTCCTCTGTTCTCCCCATATACAGACAACAAAAACCATACATGAATAAAAAAGCTGGTATATAAATCTATGTAATATGGTTGAGAGAACTGTGAAACTTTGCTGGGGAGACTTCATTTGATGATTTTATCTTTAGAATAGCTGAATTCATTAGAGCAAAAAAAGCTCCACAGGGATGTTGGTACATGCTGACTGGCAGCTGCAGCACCTGCATCTGGATCTTTTATTCTTTTATGTGAGCATTTTGTTCCCTCTCATCCCAGAGCGAGAGGTGGTGCTCCATTTAGGTTGTGTTTTTACGTAAACCGTCCAAGATTCACCCACCTTAATGCATACACAGATAAGCAACATCATTATAAACCAGTTAATTTTCTAATAAACGGTGGTTTCACCTGAGTCGTGCAATTTTTTTTCTGGCAGAGAATTGGTGATAAAACAGCACTTCCATAAATGAGTTTCCAGTAAATTATAGGCTGCTATCAGCACGTGGTCGACTCAACTTCATGCAGTGTTGGTAAAATCTGCCTACAACTGTAAAGCACTCTCATTAACATTTATTGCAGATTTAATCTTTTTAATCCACAAAATAATTGAGATGCAGAGGCGCTATAGGCAGATTATGTAACCTTCAGACTGCGCAAAAAGAGACAATAGTTACCATAATTCACCGTTGTTAAAGATATAGCATGATGTTGCACATATAGATAAAAACTTAAATAAGGTTTTAAGATGTTGATTTTTTTAGTTTATATAGTTAATCATGATTTGACCTCAGAGTACAGCTTTAATGTTTGCTCATGTACTAATTTTCTAAGCTTCAGGTTTTAGTCTGTTGCTTCTGAACCTCAGCATTTTGGCACCATACTGAAAAATATCGTCCCTTTAGAGAGGAAGAGACACCAGTTTCTCCACAGAACCCCCCGACAATCAATAATGTAATGCAGCCGCAGGATATTTTGAGCACACAACATCTCCGATAAAAACCTCCTCGGAGCACAAGTTTCACTTTTTCTCTGATGGGAAATGAGAAGTCGGAAATCACGACCGGAGTGTCAGTGAGTGAGGAAGGTTAAAGGGAAGTGAGGGGAAAAAGTCTGAAAAGTGGTTGCACGGACCAAGGCCGTGAAGAAGTGTGACTGGTAATCCATAGCACACAATATTGCAGTGTACAAAGGCATAAAGCAGAGTTTAAAGTTTGATCCGCAAACTGGTGATGGCATGTTGCAGCAGAAAGCAGGATTCATAGAACGTTTCTTGCCTCCTGACCTCTCTCTCCCTCTCTCTCTCTCTTTGAGGCTTTTCAGCTGTTTGAACTGCCTTGCATGTGCTTTGTATATCACAGCACTCATTCTCTATTAACTCTGTACCCCATGAGTCTGAAGAGCAGAAAGCTCCCATGAGAGCAGCTGTCTCTGCAGATGCTGGAACTGGCACATATTGCCAGTGATCACAGTGTTCAAAGTCACATCATGAGTCTCGCCCCCATTCATGTTTAGTGAAACCTTAACAGTGTCTCCTCCTGTTTTCTGTGAGTCACACCTACGCTAACACACCATCTGCAGAGGGGAGAGTTTTTTATTGTCAACATTAAAATATTATTATGGGCAATATGCTATATGCAAAACCTGGAGGATGGTAAACAAAAATAATTACATAACACGTATGATCTATATAAATCATATTCAATGCAGAACGCTAATAATATTTAAGTTTTTTTTTTCTTCATATCTCATTGTTATATTCCAGCCCTAAAGGCTTCACATATGAACTCCATGTGTAATTTCTCTCTTGTCGTCTCTGCAGTCGTCGCTTCAAAGAGAACAATCAACAGCTAAACAAGTTTGGAATTGTTCTACAAAGCAGGCGAGGGAAGTATGCCAAACAGAAATAGCAATAAATGTGTGGGGGGGGGGGAGTGCTAATATCAAAAGTCTGTCCAGATTTGCTCTGTTTATAATGATGCCTTTGAAGTGTATATACATTTTGTAATGGTATGGTGTGTGTGTGAGTGTGTTTGGGAAGCTGATCAATGTCAAATGCACTTGAGAGTCACATGCTTTAAGGTGCACTTAAGATAGCTGAAGAGCCAAAGTGGAGAAGAGAAGAGAGGGAAATGGAACAACTGAGTTGGAAAGTGATTTATTCATCGTGTCCTTGAAGAGAAAGACAGCGTGGAAAGTGAGGGGGCAAGTGAACCAGAACGTTCCTTTTTTCCCCCCCCTTTTAGTGTTGATAATCAAAGTATCCTCCCCATGACATGTCCTCCTTCAGTCCTCTATCTCTCTCTCTCACACACACACACCACAGTTCATGTTAGATCAGATCGGCTTCTCCAGCCACCGTCCCAGAGCCCACAGTCACACGTTCACATTCCACATGCAAGAAGTGTGTGATGACACAGTGGGAGATGATTCGTTTTTCCCTTAGTGAAATGAAATGTGCGTTCTTGCTCAGGCAGATCGTGTTCCTCACGTGATTTTTTTTCTAAAAGAAAGGCCTCGACCCACTTGCTTGTTGTCTCTTTGTTTTGTTCTTGCAGGAAAGACGGTGGAATTGTGTCACCCTCTTTAATAGGTGAGTAAACTAATTCCAGACGATACTCTCAAGAGCATCATGTGCTGCAGTGCAGCAACAGTCTCTCCCACATCTTTCTAGCACTTCATTTTTCCACCACCCCCCCCTGTTTGAAAGCAGTCCAGGTCGAGGGGAGAAAAAAAAAAACAGAGATAAAAAAAGAATCACAAAAGGAGAGGACAGGCACTGAAGCAAAGGAAGAACAAAAAAGCAATATCCTTTCATGCTTTGTCAGAAATGGGCTGTTTGAATCGTACAGTAGCATTTCATACAGACAAGAGGCGGTTCCACAGGACTGGGGCAGTAAATAACTCCTGAATCATAGTGTCTGCATCCAGAAAATGAAAGAAAAAATTACTGGTCTTTTGCCAATGGTGGTTGGATTTGTTATTTGTGCTGTGGCAGGCTGGATTTCTGGAAGGAGGAATTCATTTTACCGCACAATGCAGACCCAGGGAGCAGCAGAATGACACATTGTCTGGGTTATCTGTAAAGAACTCGACTGACTTAGTGTATTTGTGAGGATTTACACTGTGGGAATAAGCAGGGCTTTACATGATGAACTGCAGCTTTGCCTTGTTTGCTAATGATGAAAATGCCCTCACTGAAACACACACACACACACACATATATGTGTATGCAGTTTGTATTGTAAGCAGTTTGTGGTTATAATAACACATTATCGACGATGTCACAAAGCATCTTGCAAAGGGACAGAGGGAGAGAGATCACATGTGCGATGAAGTTGTCAATGAGGCCTTCAATCAGTGGATGCCCAGCAGGAGAGCGAGAGTGAAGCAGATGGTGCTTACTATTGATCCAAAACACGCACATACACTTCCATTGACTAATGGCTCAATATCAGACTATTACAAGAAAGAAAAAAAAACGACCCTGTTTGTGTTTTTGTCTGCTGGGGGCCTGTGTGTGTGTGTGTGTGTAGTGTGTAGTGTGTAGTGTGTAGTGTGTGTGGGCTGGGAATGGCTTCTGTAAAAGCCACAACAATATAAACACAAGCATAGTGGTTTTATTCAACACACTCAAAAATAAATTAACGATTGTTGTGACATAAACACAGACACGGGGATCCTTTCTGTACATTTTATTTACAAAATGTATTAAAATTCTCTGTACAGCACCTCACTAATGAGGTTCGGCAAAATTATGCATGCATTGCTTGCTCTTTTGTACCCACAACTATGCCTGGCATTTTTTTGTTATTTATTAATCATTATATATATATATTTTTTTTTTTTTTTTGCAGAAGGTGAGGTGTACAAAAAGAAAAAAAGGGGTCAAACTGATAAGCCAAAGAATAACCAGGACGGGTTTCTAATGTTAACCTAAGGTTGAGGTTTGTGAGTAGCAGAGCTCGTCAAGCATCACTGATTTTTCACATGCAGTTTCTTAAAAAGGAGAACCAATCTTTCATCGTGTAATATAAATAAGTCTCATTTATCTAAATGTACACAGTTCTCAAGTAGTTTATTTTTCCCCTCATATCTTGATTTTTTTATTTATTTTTATTTTTTTAATATATATATATATAAAACTATCTGCCCATCGGTTCAGGTGGCCACGCATGTGACGCCCTGAATCCCATGGAATCACAGTCTTTTTGAGAGAAATTATTACAGCAATAGGGGGGAAATGTGCTAAGCGTCAGGAGTCTCCCTGGTATAAACTTGTACAAATCTATTTTTTTCTCCCCCTTGTAATCATACATTGTTCATTTACTAAGTGAAGTCACCAAACACTGTAATGCTCATAAAGGAAGTCAAATTAAATGCAAACCACAGCTCATTGTATCATGTGCAATTGTAAAAGGAAAATAAACATTGTTAAGGTAATCCAAAAATACTACAGTTCAAAAGCCATTACTGTTATCCTTTCATTGGATTGCAGTTCATCTACAGCTGAATTACCCCTTTATTGTTTGGTTTTACTGTCATGTACAGAAGACTTGAATGACTTCAGGGAAACACTGATGTGAGTCAGCGCTCCTTTGATATTTTACAAACTATATGAATCAAACTGATTTTATGTTGTTGTTTTCTTCTTCTTCTTTTAAGCGTGAATCATTTTTCTTTATGTACCGTTTGTCGTACAAAACACACTCATGGCAGTATTGGAAGTGCGAATCATGACCTGGTTCTGCAGTGCACAAAAGCCAAACCAGGTCATCTTCTCATCTTCATGAGTCTCGTTGAACGTTCAGAAGACAGTGGCAGCAGCACCAGAGTTTAGAGTTTAGACTCTTTCGTCATTTTGGGCTGAATGGCTGAATTTCACTCCAATAAGGTTCAGTCTGTCTCTTGAAACAAGTACAAGGTCACCACAAGTGTTTACAGCAGTATAAAAGCTATTGTCTAGCAGTGTCTTACAGTGCACTGAGTCGTTCTAATGAACCTATCTGAACACATATGACCAGTGAAAATCTGGCAGCAGAAGGATGATGTGTAATCTGATCATATTGATTACGAGAAACCAATTTAGACACTTGTCATATAAGATTTGTCATCTATGTGGCACTTCAAAATGTGCTTAGGGTTTGCAAATGATGGCTTTAATTCTCTCTTCCACTGTTTCACATCAAATGTATTTTATATATTGATTCTTTTTTTCTTTTTTCTTTTTTTTCAAATCACTGCACCATTCTTCTGTTTTGTTTGAGTTTCAAGCAAAAAGCAGTATCAGTGTGAATGAGTTGCATTGGTTGGACTTGGAGTTCCATAAGGCACTGAGAGGAGGGAACCGCATCGGCTCTTCACGCGACCAGTCCAGTCGTGTCGTCATCGCAGATTATCGTGCCATGTCCACACGAAAGGATTTGGCTCGGAGCTCAATCCCTCGTGATGCTGTCCTTTGATACTGTAGATGTTTAGTCACAGTTGTGAGGGGGGCAATGCAAGTGTTTTCCTAAACCTGTGTCAAACATACGGAGCAGAAACAAACACGGGGGGGGGGGGGGAGATGTGAGGTTTGTGTGTAAATGTCAGGGAAAATTTAGCAGCTTCATACCGTATGACACAAAAGATGCATTAAAACAACATGCGGTGCATGTGGTGGCTTTCTTTGATCAACGTGGAAGGGCTACACTTTTAAAACCCCTGAAAACATGGCTTCAAAATAACGACAAAGACTATGCACATGATGAAAGAAAACAATCATCAAAATGAATTTGGAGAAGAGCATCCCGAGTAGAACTCAGCTAATCCGCTTGTGTTATTATAATTTCCTATTTTCAGTTTTTCTTTACAATTATTTCCATTTTTTTTGTTTTAACTTGTGATTGCTGGGGTTAAGGCGAAAACAATACTCGCTGTGGTTTGGGAAAAAAACAACTACTTTGTTGGGTTTTGTATAAATACCATCAAAGAACATGGATGACTCACAATGTGGTGGGCGGACTGGCAAAAATATAATTATCCAACAGACTGGGGTTCAATGCCCATAGCTCCTTTTTTTCCCTGTTCTTTATTATAATATTTACCTATAACTTGTTTGTTTAGGATTAGGCACAAAAGCTACTTGGATAGATTTCCAAAAGCTTACAGTGTCACTCATGCAAATGTCAGGGGAAACAAAATATGCATCTGCTGTCTGTACAATGAATCCCATTACAATATTTTTGCATGTTTTTGAGCCCAAAACATGAAGTAATTGCACTTTATGATGCTTGTGACAAAGAGTCAGTCCAATCAAACATAAGACAGTTTAAAGGCGCCATATGTAAGAATGTGGCCAAAAACGGTTACTACATTCAAATTCAAAATACTGAGGTCTTTTAGGTTTCATTTTCTGACGTAACTGGGAATCCATGGTTGCTCGGCAGCTAAGACTCTACTGACTGCAATGATTGGTAGACGGCGGTAGGTGGCGCCACATGCCAAAACATGATTTCAAAACATAAACATGATTTGCAGTCTGCAAAATATTTTGTTTAATGCAAATATTTTGGCTGTACTGTTGTTGTTGGTGAGTTCAGTTTGTTATATGAACATTATTCCTGAGTCTCTGTGACATATGAGTGAGGATTTTATGGCCAGTTGCTTTAGATTTATTACATAATGCACCTTTAACAATATTATTGTCAGTGCATACTAAGTGTTAAACTCTACAGATAATAGCATCTGCATTAATGCTACATTTGCAGCTTGTTTCACAGCAACCAAGTAAGTAAATACATTAAACATTGTACAGGTGTTCTTCTCTAAATTGTTTATGCTGTGATCGACTGAATTATGTTCACTTCCACCATATTTTGATGGCTGCTGACATCTCATAGGGACAGTATATCTCAGAAGACCTTCTTCCATTCTTACCCTGTGTACATCATGTTTTTTTGGGGTACTGCAGAATACAAGAATTTAAAGATGATGCATTTTAGCCCAAATATATAGTACATACTGTACATAGCTAGAGGAACTATAAACTAAGCTGTATATTATATATTATATATGATGTTTGGGCAGGTGTGTGTGTGTGTGTGTGTGTGTGTGTTACGTTGAGTCCAACACAACAGCCACACAAACAATTTTTTCAAGCAGCATCTGCACAGCAACACATCCAAATGAATAATTCACCATAACTGATATGGCAGGAGGCTAAATGATTCATCTCTCACAGCGCCTCTGCAAAATTCTCTGGACGGTAACCGGCGGCGACGTACCTCTAGATCTTAACGCTCTCGGTTCCGTACACGTTGTAGCCTTCTCTGTATGTGGCAAAGTTCTGGGTGCTGGTCGGGGGAGCCGGCTTAAAATTCTGGGCATTCTTGGCCAATTTCAGCCGTTTGGTTTCTTGCCGTGATTTATAACAGAACTCTATCAGAGCCACCATCATGGCCAGCCCCAGCCCTCCAACCAGAATATAGAAGACACCAGCCACATTGCTTAGACTGAGAGCACTTGTCTTGTCCTGGGGGGAAGTGAATGACAGAGTTAAGAGTTTTGCAGTGGAGCAAGGACAACACAACAAAATGCAGCCTGTATCCTTCACACTGAGCCTCACATAGCCTGGCTTTCAACAGTAAAAATGCTTTCATGAATCATTACACTATATTTTATCTGATGCTAGTTCATAAATAATCTACTAACAGCTAGCAGCAACATATCATTTAAGGTGAAATCAGGTGCTAAGGCTATAATTTGGACTGAAATGATTTTCCTGTGGCTGTCACAAAGTTATGAGGAACTTCAGACTGCCATAGTCAAATCATTCTCCATTACGGAGCAAGAAGCCAACTCTTAAAACTCTTTCTTCTGCTGGTGAATGTAGATCTTATGCTTCCCTACACCAAACGTATGTAAAAATGGCTTCTTCTTGACCATGTTAGGAAGCTGGTCAGTATCGCATAGGTCAACAGCTCTGAAAATCCCTATCTTTTTTAATTTAATTTTTTAAAAATTTAAATATCATCTTGGCAGACATGTACGTATAACTCTCATGGCAACATTGTCATACAGTACAGTCAAATTCATAATAGATGAATGATAGCTCCATTAAAGGATCACTGAGGATCAAACCATTTTGCTGCTGCTTACTTCCCAAACATATTCATTAAAAATTTGTTCATTGGAGTTTTACTATTTGCAGTTTAACCCTATGAGCAAGTAGATGATGATAAAGCTACCCGGTGACCCTAAAATGTGATCTGAACCTTTGAAAGTATCTCAGAGGGTTAAATATTGGGTTTATTACATTCCTAGACTTCTTATGATGTGCAAACAGAGACTCGAACTTCAACTCTTAACAGCCATGAGATGTGGAGGACACCCTGCGGTGCTCGTGCCACTTAGAGAGGTTGAATTTGACTGACTCATCTCAATAAAAGGCTTCGGTTGTTTGTCACACCACAGGAGGCTTAAGAATCTAATAGACACATCTCAGTGCAAACTAGTAACAACACAAATAAATCAAATTTTCATTAACAGTTTGGTTAATAGAAACAGCAGCATAATGGTCAGAGTATCATGAATGTCAAGAGTGAAAATGAGCAAAAATAGCATTTATCAACAACTATTAACTGCTGTGATTCACTTGAAATCATGTATCTGAAAGGCACTTCCCCTCAGCATTATCATTACTGTTTTTTTTTTTAATATAATTTATCAAAAATGTGTCATTCCTATGGCATAAAAGAAAAAAAAATGAATTTGGGGAAACGGTGCCATGTGTCAGTGCCACACACAAACTGTGTTACAGTCGGTGGCACACAAAAATATAATACAAAAAAAGAGAAAATAAATTATGTGTAGCAAATAAACAAAATGTATACTAGAGACGTTTTGTCTTGCATATGAACAGTACGTCAAAATGCAATTTGGAATCAGTACAAAAGACCTGCAGCGACTGACCTTACTTCCAGAGTCCTTGGTTCCACATTCACCCTTATCGTACCACCATTTGTTTTTCAGCTTGTCTAAGATGCCTTGTTCACTGAGTTTCAATACTGCAAGGTTTACAGGAGTTCTTCACGTGGGAAATAACATAAATAACATTATATTATGTTATTTTATGTTATTCAACTTTTAAACTACTACATACTTAACAAAGCGATAAAGCAGAGCTCCTGGCAATGTCAACATCACAGAGAGCAGGCATTCTACCTATTACCTTCATAACCCCTAGTCTAAAGCCAGGGCCTGCCCATATCGCTTTGAGTAATCGGCAGACGCTGTTAGCGGGGTGACGGGCAGGTACTGAAACATACAATCTGCAAGTCCATGAATATCAAAAAGCACCGGGTTACATTAGTTTAGGAGCAGGAAAATAAGTCACGGGGGGGGTTTTGTGAAAAGTGTTTAACAAACTCAGTCGAACGGGGCTCTTTGCTTTAATAAACAGAAAAATGCAACTGACGCACACTCTTTCTCTATTTCCACAATATCAGCATAACCCTGCAGTGGCTAATTCGTCTGTCACTACAATCACACCGACACATTCGGAGGCATTATCACCACTTTCACACATGACCGAAAGTGAAAGCTTAATAAATTCTTACCTATTCTGACATTTCGCTGAGAAAACTTTATCTCCAAATTACGCCAGATTAGTGTCAGATGAGTGTGTCCCAATCAAAACGCTCAGAGCTGCAAGACTAAGCTCAGATTTATCAGTAAAATAATTCCACTCATATTCGCCCGTGGCAGCATTCTCTAATGCCTGACACAGCTGTTTCTTGCTGTTTGATATCTCCAAGAGTTTTATCATAACCCCCCCCCCCCCCCCCCCCATAAATTATCATAACATTCTAGTGTCTCTGCATTACTTCTGAAAACAATCATAAAGCCATGAACATCCCACTTTGTAGTCACAACATCATTTGCATTTCAGGTCAATCTCTCTGTAAGAGAGGAAAGCAAATTGGAGGAAAAGAGAAATAGTGCATCGATAAATGAGTGACCTGTCTTCTCTATGGGAACAATGTCCCCCAAGGGGATCCATGCAATGCATAATGCACTGAGAGAAGATTACACCACTGTATATCCCTCATAGCCAATCTGGAGAAAAGGACTGTGAAGACCAGACCATTGTCTTGGCTCGGAGAGACATTGATTAACAATGCAATTACCCAGTAACATGCTCTGTGTCTGAAACTCAATCTAGGCTACACTCTTGTTGTGCCTGGGGGCAAGAAAGAGCTATGTTAACTGTGCGCGAGTGGGTGAGAAAGACACTGTGCACATGGCTGTGTGCGGCTCCTGTTGTCTGTTGGAACACGGAGCTGTGAGCACGATGCGCCGAAAGATGCACTGTTAGGGAACAAAAGCGCTCCGGGCTGCTTTATTCCACATGATCGGGCCTTTCCACTCATTCGTGGAGAACTAAAACGAGCCAGGAACCAGGAGTGAGAGAGCCGTGTATACCTGTGCGCATGGTAAAAGATCAATCACAGCTCAAGAGACGGATACTTTAAAAGGGGCTCTTGAGCTTGGCGTCTGGCAATGGTAGCAGTGCAAACATTGTAAAAGATGACAGAAATGAACCACAGGCATTTAGCAGTACATTATTTGACCTGTGCCTCATGCAGCCTTTTGTGGTGATGCAGTCAGTCACAGCAGGTTAACTTATCTCTAAAGCCCCAATCCATGACAAATCCATGACAAATGACACTCAGGCTGTAATTATACAATGTGCCACCCACAGGACCTTGAAGCTACTGCGTAATCTGACCTATATCATCACATGTGGGCCATTTGTCATTAAATTGACCTGAATTGTAAAGAATACAATGCTTCATGGCAAATGACATGACACTAAGTTGTTGTAAGTGAGTGGGGTTTCACACACAGCACCATTAGCTCCCATAATAGAAAAAAAAAAAATCATTCATTAACTAACCACAAACGCATAGGGAAAGATCTGATGGTCAGAGGGCTCATACCAGTGTAGGTGATGAGCTGAGGTACAGGAGACGCATGCCGTAGAATACAACCACAGACGTTTCATCAGATAAATTATTAACAGTGAATCATGAATCTTTTTGTTCAATTAGAATTCTCACGTTTGACTGCAATGCTTAGTCCCCTCAAGATGCCGCTGTTCCCCTTGCTTTCCTGTCTAAGCACACTAACTTGAATTTTAATGAGAAATAACAGTCTACTGCTACTGGACAAAGACAAACGTCCTAACAACTGAGGCTGGGCGATCTGCCCTACAGGTTTGTAAGGATGGATGAAACGAGCTCAACCTTTCCAAGCTGTAAGGCAGTCAGGCTCCATTTTCAATCAGAAAACACCTATGGATTCTTGATCTACTTTACGTCTGTGAACACAGCAGTGTCACCAGAGGCAAATCATATTTTTCTGTTGGTTAAAGCAAGAGCTCCTTCTTTTGGTCTGAGCTGTTAAACCCACCGGTCAGACTATCAGTTAATTTGGCGATCTGCTTTAGGGCAGCAGCAGGTTGTTGGGCAGTTGGTTTGGTTATGGTTGGATGGTTGTAACAGCCTTGCCGATTACTCTGCACTATTGTACCCGATTGTTGTGACATCGAGGCTGACCTTGGAGTCACCTCCCCCGCTGCCGCACTCTCCCTTGTCGTACCACCATTTGTTTTTCAATTTGTCCAAGAGGCCTTGCTCATTCAGTTTTAAAACTGCCAGGTTAACAGCATTTCTTGAAACGATAAAACATAACTTGTAAGAAAATGCACAGGTCCGTGAGAAATCTAATGCAAAGTAATAATTGTACGAAGCATCATAACGATAGGTTAGCGGTAGCGAGGCTACCACTGACATAGCAGGGGGCTTATGCACATACTATCTGCTAATCAGAATGGTCTGGGGAAGGACAAATTGTTCAAGAATTTAAGGAATATGGAGAGATAAGAAAGGCTCATATAAGGTAAAGACAGTGTTAAATCTTGGAAAGGTGGCATGAAGGGATACATTGTTTAGAGCTGAAGTGTGCGGGATGGGGACACTTGTCATTGAGAAGAAAAGCAACAACAACAAACATCATGCAATTAACATTCGTCACAAGTGACAGCGCAGCTTTTAAAGGCTAAATTGAAAAACCATTGAACTGTTAAATTAAAAGTGACAACACAACAGTCAGGTAGGACAGCACATGGGACAGGAGGGAAGATTGAAGGAGAGAGAGAGAGAAGCAGCAGTAAAAGAGACACAAATATGACGTGACTGTTAGCTTTAACCTTAACATGGACTTGATTGCTCTATTGTAAAATAGCAACTCTAAACAAATATATATAAAAAAACATTCATTATCATTATATAACTGTTTTTTAAATTCTACTGTTACCTGTATTCATACAAACACATACGAAGAGGGAGAGAAGAGAATGACAACAGGGGGACATCAGGGTAGGTGGAATACTATAACAACATGGAGGATATTGTTATATTATTCCACCCACCTTAATGCTGAGCCTTTGGGCGTCGCCACACCGTATCCTTTCGAGTCCAGGTTCCCGCCCACTTTCATGGTGTCGCACGGCTTCCGCTGCTCGATGTACTCGTTCATGGTGGACTCGAGGAGAAAGGCAAACTTGCCCTTCGACTTTCGTACCCGGGCTACGCCATCGGGTGTGGTCTTAACAAACACTGAGGGCTCAGCGGATTTCATGTATGACCACATCTTCTCATACACTGCTATTTTGGATCGCTGTGCAGGGAAAGAACAGGAGAAGAGAAGTAGTTTAGAAAACCCCCAGTCATTAACAGTTTGTTCTAATGGAGTTTGTAGGATTTTTGTGCTTAATGATCACTTCCTTTAAAATTGCTGTCATGAAGTATTTATAGACATCGCGGAAAGCAGCGGTGCGATATCTTTAAATACTTCCACAAAGTAGAGCGGGAGAACTTTTGCAAGATCAAGAAGTACAAGAAATTACAAAATCCATTTTTCTCCATCAACATTAGTGTACTCTCGGAATATTGGATCTACAGTATGTTGCAGCTTGAAACTCCAATTCACTGAGTGTGACTAATGATCATGCGTCCTCTTTACAGCAAGCGATGTCATGCAAATTGGGTTTAAGCACAAATACCGGCATTTGTGGGCTTGATTATACAAAAAAAAAAGTTCAATGATGTTTTTAGTGACAAAGAATTGCAGGTAATAATCATTGCATGGAGTAAAAGTTTGTATCAGTTTGTTAAAAAAAAAAATCAGTCTCAGTGAATTAGAGCCTTGGTTCGTAGATTCAATTGAACTCCTACACAATCACAGTCATTCAGCGATGCTGTCGTTAATGTAAACTCTCGACTGTGACTCAGAGGCGATGTGCAGAAGAAGCAATAGAAGTGAAGCAGAAAGTGTGTTACTCAGACAGGAAACCCATCACAAAGTGACACAGATGAGCATTTTCCCAGCGCCTGGGGTCAAGCTTAGCAAGCCTGTAAAACCTCTGGGACTTGAGCTCTATCTATAATAAGCCTCAAGTAAATTATTCAGTGCCACCGGATTTATTTTGGCATGGGCATTTCAGACTTTGAACAGATCCTGGTCCAAACAGTGACGAGCCAGATCTGATTGGCACTGTGTTTACTGAAGACTGGATCTCATAGAAAAGAAAAAAAAAGAAAAAAAGAGATACCCTCTTTCAGTAAAGGCCAGAGAATTGATGAAGTGGTTGGATGCTTTTCAAAAAGTGGTTGAATCAAAAGGTCCACTTTTGGTCAATGGGTTTGTTAATGGAATATGGATGAGCTGTTCATAGACCAACATCTGTCAGAGATGCTTCCCTGAGGCTAATTTTTAAATCTCTCATAGTCATAAGCCATGCAGCAATGGTGCAGAAAAAGAACAAAAAAAAAACAGCGCATATAGAATTCAGAGCTCATCTGTCAGCAGAAATAGAATGCAATATGTAAAACAGTGTTTCAATAATGTCTTCAGGTGGAAATTAAGTGTTAACTGTTGTGTTTTCATCACCTTTTTAGCACACGGGGAGCGGATCCTCTTCCATGGAGTACGTCATTTTGTACCATGTTTGTACAGTTTAAGCCCAGAGTGAAGAAATCAAACTCTAGGGTGGGCTTTTATGCCTTTATGTTCTTACCTGAAGGTCACTGTAGTCATTGTAAAGCAGAAATATATTCACTTGCAATAATCAACTTCACCCCTAGATGCCACTAAATCAGACACACTGATCTTTTAAATTATTGGATGTTAAGATCACATTTGAGCCAAGATTCAAGAACATTCGAATCTCAAAGGCAATGTTCAGCAGGAAAAAAGAACAGCATAATAATATCTTACTGTGTTTTCATAAAAAATAAATTTGCATGTTATTAAATAATGTAAATGTTAGTTGTACTAGGCCGGGCAGTATATTAGGGATGATAGAAAATAGGATCTGAGCAGCAAACAAAAAGAAATATGAAAAGTCTCTTGGATTGAAGCTCTATTTAAAATCACTGATAGAGGATATTTAAACTCTCTGGGGCTTAGAATGCCCAAACACATTAATCAGTGAATAGACTCATCACTACCCTGAATTGGTAAAAGCTTCCTTAATAGGAGTATGCAAAAGCAGATCCATCTCTAACGCTTTTCTATTCATAAACAAAAGCATTAACCTTGACCCAGCTTAAGTGCTCCACCAGCATGTAATCATATACAATTTTGTTTGTAGACATCTGTCATATAGAGCATCAGACCAGAGGTGCGGATGAGATGTGATGGCAACATGACACAGATTTAAAAAAAAGTCTGCATGATGAATGTTTCCTTCAGAAGAAGAAAAAGCCTTGAATTCCGAGGCGATGGTGGTTCTATTTTAATGCAA
This sequence comes from Microchirus variegatus, assembly GCF_963457635.1. Classification (NCBI taxonomy): domain Eukaryota; kingdom Metazoa; phylum Chordata; class Actinopteri; order Pleuronectiformes; family Soleidae; genus Microchirus; species Microchirus variegatus. The sequence continues at coordinate 15,569,055 of NC_139807.1, read as the reverse complement.
ATAGAACAGGGGAGGGAGAGGAGGGAGAGGAGTGGTAGGCGGTGGTGGCAACAGTTTGATATGGATGTGATGTTTTTGTTTGCAATCTTGTTAAAAGTGGAAAGGACACTAGTGTGGAGGACATTTCCCCCAAAGGACTGACGCTCAGCAAGCGGAATGCTGCCTCAAATGAGAAGAAAAGAATGGATCTGTGCATTGATTACTGGTGACAGAGTGTGCTGCCTCAAAGCTTTATGAAGTCAATTGATCAATATCAGAGCAGGGACAAAGTGCAACAGAGACCTAAATAGGCTGATTCCACTGCAACTAAAGTAACCAACGAGATGCTCATGGCATATGTTCTATGTTTTCATTACAAAACAAGTATGAATTCAGAATATATGCATATATATCAGGCAGGTGTAAACATGAAATGTTCCTCTAGGTCCTCTACAGTGTTTTTGCTTAATTTCAGAAAGTACTACTCACAAGAAACCAGAATGGTGAAATGCAAGGAAAGGGATTGTTGTTATGAGACTGCCAACCAGGTGAAATGATAACTGGAGGTTTCTGAGCTCTTTGTTGACAGCCGAGAGTCAATCTGTGGCCAATAAGAGCCAGTTAGAAGGCCAATGTGGGTAATACAGCGCTGCAGTTTTCAAACGAAAACAGCCATTGTTTTTAAATGTCTCTATTTTAGGGACTTTAAAAGGCCAATGACAGGTGTATACTGTCAACATTAAAATGAAAGGAAGAAAGAGAAGAGGGAGACAACAAAGCAAGGGAAAGAGGGACGTTTGATTATTTACTATTGATTGGCTGGCCCATAAATGTGCACACACACATATACACATACACATACACACACACCACAGTGTATTGAAAGCCTACTCTCATCTCCATTACAATCTAATAATTTACGTTCTGGTCTGCAGTCGTCATTTAAAATTCAATTAGGAGGAATAATGGCTGCAAAAAGTCCGTCATCAATGAAAAGATAACTTGCTGAGCAATTACAATCTGCCCTGGAAACAGCTCTTCTGTACACGGGGCTCTGCTTTGCACGACACTATAACAGCGCTGTTACAACGTACCAATGCATTCTAAATGATCTTCCAGACAGTTAACAAGGATTTTATAGCTGTTGTTGTATAAAATATAACATGAACTCCTCGTTGCAAACAGCATAACCCACCGTCTCCGAGCGCTCTCACATTATACTAAACAACCGTAGTGTTGCCGTACTGAATCGAAGTATATATGATCTCAGCCACCCCTCCTACTGCGGTGACACAGTTACATCTTCTGTGTAGGTGTTCCTCCCACAAATCTGTCTGAAGCTGTGAGTTTCTTGCTGTTTTCTAAATGGCATAAACACACACTTAGGCGTCTCATTCCAGCCTGGTGACCTAGGAGGATGAGGTATGAAGAGAATCTCGCTTCTTGCTTTACGGGTCGCCACAGTTTTACCATCTGCCTCGTCCCGTCTCCCTTGTGTCTTCTTCTGTTACACCAACCTCCTTCAAAACATCCATGAACCTTCTCTGTGGTCTCCCTCTGTTCCTCCTGCTCGGCACCTCCATCGTCACATATCCTTTGTCCAATATAATCACTATCCCTTCCTCAGGAGCCTCATGACTATTATTATTATTATTATTATTAAAAAACCGTGCGCAGGATTCACCTGAAAATTGGGCGTACGTACAAAACACCGAAAGTGCTTATGCACATAAATATTTCGGTTGATGAAACCATGCATACGCAGATCCCATGCCAGTTTCCCTTCATAAATCACAACCAACAGACCAAATATAGTAATCTGCTTTAAGTTTTATTTCAGTAAAAATGCTGACGTGCCTTGTAAAATTACAAAAACGATCAGCGCAGCATTTTTTTTTTTTTTTTACCTAAACCCACAGCAGCAGAGGAGCAGCAGCAACACTCTGTCTTATTTTTATTTACTATATTTGTACTCTGAGACACACTTCTGTGATGATCAAATATGTACAAAACACTTCAACTATCACTTGCTTGGATATTTGCATAATTCACAGTGAATTCTATTATTAATCGGTTTCTGTGCAGCTGTCAACATTGAACTTTGTTAACACAAAAGGGAATATTTTAGCTGTTATGAATAGGTTCAATGTTTTCTTAGCCCACACTCCACTGTGTGACCCCAGCGTTCCTCTAAAAGGCAACCTCACACTATCTAATGTAAGCAATCAAAAGATGAAAGTCAGACTAAAATCATTAAGGGAGAGAGACAGAAATAGTAAATAGTAAATCTATTGTTCGAACACTTAGTTTTTCCAGAAATCAACAATGTCATTAAAATGTCTTACAGGGGACGAGTGATTAACGTCCAAAGTCAAAGAAATTGCCCTGTTTGTTCTAAATAACCACTTAATATGTATTGATTTAGAGTTACGCAGCATTTCCAGACCTCTGCCCACTGCCCTTCGAACCACAGCTTGTTGTTTATTCGTCCCTCAGTATCTCAGTCTGCTTTCATTATGGCCTCCCTCACACGTGCTCCACCGCTTGTATATCTAAATGCCATCTCAAAACACGCACCACTACATTTCCTTCGACTTTACTTCCCCCTCTATTTTGTTTGTGGACATCACCACTTTCCTCCAATATCCAGTTTGCCAGGACTACCTGTATCTCAAGTACGGAGAAATGAAAGTTGAGGCTCTGTGGTTGCACTTTGTCATTGAAGTGCCACACACTGCGCCCTGAATACCAATTGCTCATCTTTGGCTTGTTGCTGGACTCCAATAGCTCCTCTTGCGCCTGCTGTGCCACACATCTAAAGTTCGACAAGGCTCTCTGAGGACAGTGCTTTCCCTCAGAGGTTACTTCTATCTCGCTCGAGTCTATCATCACTTGTGTCAGCTTTCTCTTTCATGCAAACAGGCTCTAATCTACAGAGGAGCCTCCCCCTCACTCAGCACTACGGTAAAACACAAAATGACAAGAGCTCATGGAAGTTATGTCACATTGTGCTGTGTATAATTGCAGGGCAAAGTAAGGATTTTTCTTTTTTCTGAATAAATATCCTTGCTGGCTCCTCTTCCAGCCACCCCGGATAAATGCAGGTCTGCTCTCCACAGAAAAGCTACTTATTAAACATAGTGTTGGACCAAGCAGAGGCTATAGTGCTGCAAGAGCTGAGACGTGAAATTGATTTTAACGCATAGTAAAAATGCGTTGGTGACTGCACTCGAGCCGTTGTTACCGCCACACCTGCAGATCGGCAAGATGTATGTTTGCTGCCGAGGCTTTGACGAATGTGTGATCTTTTGAGGGGTACAGAACACAGTTCCGTGGTATCATTACTCTGTGCGATTATCATTCTTTCATTGTTACGCTGTTAAATGAGGTGCATAAAGGGACAGCACAGTGTGGCTGTCTTTGATGGTCTCACCCCAGTCTTTACACATAATTAAACAGCCACATCAGCCCATTTTATCATCTTAACCATTGCCATGATCCAGCTTCTCCTTCGATTTCAAAATGTAACTGTGCCAAGGCTTTTGATTGAATAAAAATCCCATCAAGTGCGACACACATGGCCTTGCTGGTACAGCTCATCATTTTCTAATCACCCCGAGCCCAAATGTTCAACTGACTGCATGAAAAGACCCAGAGCAGGTATTAAAATCGTGCAAACAAAGCTCAGAGGTGCAGCGGTGCACGGCAGCTGCCATGTTGCGGAAGAGCAACACAAAGCTTGAAGCGGATCTCGCATTGTCTCAAGGTAAAGCAACAAACAGGCTGGAGACAGAGGAGAGGATGCCCAAACAAGCAGGAGCGTCTGGGGAAGAGGAGCCAAGAGCACGTAGAGCCACGCTGCCAAGAGCCTACAGCGAATTCACAGGCTGCCGCTGAGCCCGTCAACAGGCTCCCAGGCCAGCTGTCCTGGTTGGTTACGAGCAACAGAATTGGAGCTATCACGGCCAATCAACACCAACGCCACTGTCTTTGAAAATTCCTCCACAGCGTCTCTTCATTCCCATCCCAGAAATGAGACACACCGTGATGCAAAAGCTGTAACTGTCAGGTAATAAGCCATATGTTCAAACTGCCAGGTTTTCTCCCAGAAAAACACCTCTGAGGCATTTCTTAAATAACAGAAGACACTGAGATCAGTGAAATGATGATGGTTTTGCAGCTAATTCTGTGTTAATTCACATAACGGCATTACGGCCGTGCTCTGAAAAAGAGTCACTGCTGAGCAAGTTCCTCCCTTCAAGTAACTTTGGAGGATAAACCAGGTGAAATCATCAAAAATGTAACACCACAGGTGTCAGAGATGATGACATATGTCTTGTTTGAAACATTAGAGTTGATTTAAAAATTTCCAGCTGGCTGATGCCACATGGGTCTAATTAAGACTGAATGTATTTCCTGAAAAACAGATCTGAGATGAACTTGGACTCTTATTAATCAGCGTGTTTTTTTTTCTTTCTTGTCAGCCGTCTACAGCTTTAATTAAAAGTTCCTCCGAATAGCAGTTGACGCGTGTCATTTTCTATTTGAAGACTTGCAAAAGGATGTAAGTGGATCACGTTGTTATCAAGAATACAGGAAAGACTGTGACTTCATGACCACCTCTATGATTGTTCTACTAGCAGGCGCTGCTATAGCTTCATTGTCAGCCCGGGAACCCTAATCTGTAATCTGCGTCAATGCCGTCTGAGGCATGAAGACAAATACTGTTTATGGAGCTGTGTAGCATCTGTGATGAAAGGGAGAGCGATGGCACGCCTTCTGAGGTTCTATGAGAGTCAAGTGTTGCTGTCATACATGTCATGTGCCATGTTGCCCATGATATATGACCCTCTCAGCAGTGAACAGGTTTATTATTATTACTATTATTTTTTTTTTATTATTATTATTTTAATTTTATTTCTTTTAATATAAAAATGCTATCTTTTTCGTCTTTCTCTAGAAAAAAACATGGATCTGATTTTGCATGTTGTTGTTGTTCTGAGCAAATCAACCCAGGGGTAATACAAATGAATTGCTCTTTCTGCCAAGAGGCTGCAGCTGTGAAACATATGAATTGTTCCTCCCCTGCTGATGAGTAATGGGCAAGTGTAAGATAAAAGACTGTCATATTGCCTTTTCGTCATCACAGGCAGAGTGCAGATTCATTAATTATTTTTTTTTTTAACGTGTGGACTGGACCTCCAAAGTAGCCAGGCCACACGTTAAGTCACAGCCGAGCGCTGACTCACATGCAGTGCTGCTGAAATCCTGCATGTGGTTGCCTTTCAGAGCCTAATATACTTTCTCTTCAGATTGTACTTAATTTATGACTTCATTCCCAGCTAGTCTCTTTGTGTTGATGGAAATATTTTGCTTATTTCAGACTGCTCTGTTCGACCTACAGGGCTCTTCTTCATCAGGTCCAATTTGTCAGCTATGGCTGGCTAGCTAATTATATTCCATGAGCTGACCCCTCTGAGTTTGAGCCTGATGTATTTGCTTTGATTAGCCCTTTGTTTTTATCACCTTTGAGTCTTCCACGTTGTTATCACACTTTCTGCTGACAGCCCTGGTGCCTCAAGGTTGCACACTGCAGAGCCGCCGCATCAATTTCACATTCGTGTCACAAGAGTTCAAGAACTGCTTCTCTGTCAACATGCCTCATTTGGAGCAATCTTGTGCAGGTCAGCGGGGCTTAAATGCAGGGATGGGTTTATCGAGCATGTTAAGCAAAGTAGTTCTTATGTCTAAGTGCAAAATGTTCCTTCACATTATTTGCCATTGTGATCTAAAAGCACCTGATTAGTCAGGCTTGTGTGTTTAAGTCTGTGTGTTTGTGTGTGTGTGCGAGAGAGAGTAATAGTATACTGGCACAACTCACCCTAAAAAACTCTTTTGTGGAACCTGAGTCCAGAGTGCCATATGCTATTTCTGTCTGCTTGGCCAGATCTTCGGCACTTTCTATAGGAGAGACCATCCTCTCCACTGTCAAGAAGGCAGCCAGGTTGGCTGTGTAGGAGGAGATGATGATGAGGGTGAAGAACCACCACACACCACCGACGATACGGCCTGACAGAGACCTAAGCAAGGGACGGGAAACGGAGAATGTAATTACACACAGTGACGCGTGGTGCCCATGAAGCTGCTAAGATCTACCAGGAGTGTCTAATGTACCGAAATGCATCAGTCATCAGAATTTCCTGGTAAATCGTTACAACACGCCTGGACTGGACTGTGTCAGCACTCTAAAACACCGCAACCCCAAGGCACCAGTTGTTTAAAATGTTCTGTAATCCAAGCCATTAAACAATTGGGGTGAAAGATCATTTCATAGCCTGAAGACAGGATTGATGAGACTATTTTGTCGATGATTATTTCAGTATTTAAAATTGACAAAGCCAACAGCACATACAGTGTAATGGCTGAGATGTTTTGCATGAGGATTAAATTCACAATACGTAATTTCTGCCACTAGGTGTCTGTCAGTTAGTCTGAAGACGAGGGGAAACAGCACAGTATTATGAGAATTGTTGCCTCCTTTTTGGTTTGCACTTTATGTGGATATCTTTGTTGGCAGAACATGCATCAATGAGTAGTAGTGATCCATGAGACATAACACAGTAAAATTAAAAAACAAAAGATAACACACTGGCTAACATTTCATAGGGGGTTTGCCCCAGGAGTTAGACCCAAAACAGGTAAAGCCTGACCCACACTAGAGGATAATTGGCCAGATTTCTGTCCTGATAAGGCCCTTCCAATCACAACCTTGGATGTCTTTTGATTTTAGGCTGGTTAGAACAGATTATCTGGCCAAATTAGCTCGTAGTATGAGAGATTTACATTGATTGGGGTATGAGCAGAACCCCACAATGACATCGCTGACCCGGAAACGGATGTTGCACACTTTCCTTTAGAACCGTAATTTGTGAAAGCAAAGTTGATTATGTCTTCTCAACCATGGCATCATGCATAGTTTTATGTTTCTCAGCACAAAACATCTCAAACACAACAGCGATTAACTGACAGTGGCTCCATTTATACTCTGAAGTCACGTTAAATTAAGTGTCTTTGAGATGCCAAATCCCTGTTATCTCCTCCCTGAAATTGCTTGAATAAACACCAAGTGTGTGGTCTCTCGACCGGATCGTTTAGTCTGTGCTTTCTCGGGATTAAAACATTGAAAATCAGCAACAAAGTTATGTCAAGTCAGATTTGAAAATCCTCTCGTGGATGTGGATGATGTCATTAAAAGGTAACCAAAATGGTCCCTGACCTTAAATAGTTTCACACAGAATTATTAAAAATGGATTTAAAGAGTGATGGAAGTGTTTTGGCTAGTGAAAGTACACTACCGTAACCCAACAATATATATATATATATATATATAACATCAGTCGTGTCGTTTTTAGATATTGTATTGCAGAGATATTGCCGTCCACTCCTGGTGTTGATTTGGAGCTGACTCACCTGGGGGAGATGTCACAGCCCTGCTGCATGAAGGCGCCCAGTGAGAACCAGAGGGAATTGAAGATGCCGAAGTCATTGGGCGGATCAGGGGGAGTCTGTGGATCTTTGGTCTCATCCTGGTCCTCCAGGTTCCACTCATAAGGACTGAACCGACTGACCAGGAACAGGACCACGCTCACCCCAATATAGGCAAACACTATACACATCCAGATCTCATAGGCCAGCGGGTCCAGGAAGGAGAACACACCGGGCTTGGACTTTTGTGGCTTCTTTATCATAATGGAGATGCCCAAGCTCATAAACGGCTTGGAAAAGTCTATCACCTCCTCTCGAACCAGAGTAATGGTGAGAGGCGCAACAGCTATATCTGCTCTCTGGAAACAGGGACATGCATAGTGAGCATTAGTTATGGCCTGTGTAAACAAATAGGTCATTTAAAATGTATGTGTGAATGACTGGAGCTGTGGAGAAAGCTCAAAGCAATGTTGTTATCACACATTTTTCACACTATCATAAGAAGGCTCTGACTGTGACACTTGAAGGAAGGCTGAAAAGACAACACATATCACATACACGCAGGGGGGAAAAAAGCTGAGTGGCATTTGCACGGCGTTCAACCCCAAGATGGCAACTAGAGATTGAGATTAAGTAAATTTAAGAATATTTTTCACTGGAATGTGTCAGGGAAAAGCTCACTAACGACCCTATAAGACTTTGAGAGAGACAGCTTGAAAAAAATAAAAAAAATACACCAAAGCAGATGGGAGTTTAAGTCACGTTTGACCAAGTGCTTCCTCAATCAGGACTCAAGAAGAAACAGTGGGGGGCTTATTATTTAACATTTTCAGTGGAACAATTCCTTAAAACAGACAATTTCATACTAAAGCTTAGAGTGAAACTTCAACTGAATATTTGAAATGCGAGCCTCAACCATGAAGTCACAAGACTCAGCTATTTATCAATGTTATTTGAACTTAAAATTGATATGAAGAGGTTGTTGGCACTGAAAACAGGAAGAGAAATGAAAAAGCTTCGACTGTGTGTGTGAAATGCAGTAGGCTGGATTTCCCAAACCCAGCTTGTTCTGGCATTAGCTGTATTTGTTTTATTTTGCAAGCTGTTTCTCTTTATCCCCCTCATTTACTCTGCTTCTTCAATCACATTATGTTATCAAAACACATCCACTGAGGTGGTGCTGCCTTTTTAGAAATCACAATGGGTCTCTTTGTAAAAGCGAAAAGACAATAATTAATCACATAAGACAGTCTTACTGCAGCTAGTGTGTGTGTGTGTGATTAATTAAATAAGTGCTTCCCTTCAAAGGAGCCACTCTGTGAAGGACAGTTCTTTGTTATGTGCCACGATGTCTTTTTATATCGAAACTGAGAAAAACGCTGGACTGAGGCGGCACGAGGCAGAAAATGGTTCCTACAAGGTCAAACTAGGAGCAACACAAATAGACCCAATAAACATGACTGTTTTCTTTGCGCTGTCAACACAACATTGTGAAGGGCTATAACCATTTAATCCTTGTGCAGGCGTAAGCAGCACTCAATCAATGGTGAGGGAAACAAAGCAATAAAGAGCAGCCTCGGGCCTAACCTTTAAAAGACAACTAAAATCAAATTAATTTACTGGTCAAAAGGTCACAATGTACAAAACTATTAGTCCCGGACCACCTGCTGTAAAATTACAGGCCTGGAAAGACTTGACAGTGACATGATTGAGATATTTTTTCCACCCTCCTTCTGCAGGGAGTGGACTTTTCCCATTTGAAAGATAATTTGGTGGCAATAGCACATCAAACCAGGCAATCTCTCAGTCTGATAGTTGGGAAATTGAACAGATGAGGTAGTCTAACCCTCATGCATTTTGAATTTGGCCCCAGCTCAACTATTGTAGCCTCGGAGAAAAGCGAGAAAGGGCTGTGGGGGTAGGGTACTTTCTTGTAATGGTTAAGGTGTTGTGTGAGCGCTGTCAGATGTAAAACATGGCGTGACCCTTTGCTAATGTGAGAGGCTCAACCTTAATGGAGCACAACACATATGGATCTTGTTGTTTCAAACCACAAACCATCATTTTTGCTGTTGATTCTAAGGCAGACTTTCTCAGCTGAGAATTTACAATGTGGTATATTCATCATACACATCAAACATTGAACATAATTACACAATCACTTCAAAGGCATACAATCTTTCATTCATCAAAGTGATTACAGTGTGTTTGCCATATGGACTCATTGTTTTCATGTACCTACCTCTGTTTCGACTGTAAGAGAGAGAAAGACAGAGCACTTTCGAGGCTAAGTAAGAAGGATTAATTGCAATGAACAGCACTGAGAAATGATTTCATTTTCTCCGTCTCAAGATGATCACCAACTCCCCAATGCTTGAGGCTGCATTTCACAAATTCACTCACAGCTGAGCTTCCTGAAACAGCATCAGACTTTGAACTAGGCTTATGAGTTCACAACGAGTTGGTGATAACCTTAAGACAGAAAAATGAGATCTCCTCTCATGTTGAAGTTCCTTGCAAACTGTCATGTAATCAGTGAAACCAAGGCTCCCAGTTACTCACCCCATAGACCAGTTCACCCACCATCCCGTTCCACGTCTTGGTCTCGGGGTCTCGGGCTCCGTACTTCCCATCCATTACTATAGACAGTTTGTACTTAATTCCAACATGTTTGGCAATCTCAGACGCTAAATCGACGCAGTAGCCTTCATATCTGTCATTCCCCTCCAGATGCATATAATTTTTCTTGTACATCACATAAGGAGCTTCCTGTTGATTTAAACACACGCTGGTTTATTACCTCCCATGCCCTGGCCCACATTCACAGAATTTATGCATACATGCACTCACATGTACCCATGCACGCTTGCACACCCACACATACACACACACACACACACACACACACACACACACACACACACACACACACACACACACACACACACACACACACACACACACACACACACACACACACACACACACACACACACACACACACACACACACACACACACACACACACACACACACAATTGCACACACACTGACCCTGGAGCCTCACACAGCCACAACCATACAAACGCACACAGTCTCTCTCACACACACACACACACACACACACACACACACACACACACACACACACACACACACACACACACACACACACACACACACACACACACACACACACACACACACACACGCTAACAGAGATTCAATATTATAAGCTGCTATAAACACATCCATGCAGTCATGCTTACAAAGATGATGCCCCGCGAATGCACAAATATGCTCTTATAACAGCAGCGTGATCATGTTGTCACCCTGCTCTTATTAAGCCATGGCAGCCGGCAGACACCAAGCCCAATGCACCCAACCCATTGTGAGCCCAGGGGCTCGACATTAGTGGCGTAATACAGGAAGGTTAAAGCAAGGGAGAGCAACGTTTTTCATTCCAATAGGACAAAAACAAGAGGCCAGAATGAGTTTTTGCAGGGCTGGGAGTCATTGGTAGACGAGGTGTGGGTCAGCTCAGAGGTGGGTGGGGATGGGAATGGGGATGGGTTTCATAAGTAAATGCCAGTGACAGGAGAGGGATCAGAAAGTGCCCATTGTATCTCAACATATTCAAGCACATTGCACCAGTGCGCACTTAAAGACTGCTTCATTCCAAAAAAAAATGTAAATAAAACAAGACAAAACAAAACTAGCCATTATTTGCTATTCAGAAAAATGCACAAAATATCCACTGAATAAAAAAATAATTACATTAGGAGAGCAGGAGCGTGCTAGTTTTCCTCTCCTTTTCAAAAAGCTGGTGCAGCTCATCTTTTCTCTTTCTGAGCACATCATCATTGTCAAACAATAGGGCTGCTCAGGAGAGCACGCATTGTCATTACAGCCACACACAGTTAGAGTGCAAGTAGGAGCACAATGGTTTGTTTGTTCTGTGCTGAATGTATCCCCTCACCTTGCCTCCAATCACGGTTTTCCCCGTGAGTTAACACGTGTTAACCGCCTTCCTGTATTCCTCATTTAGAAATGTTAAATGTTTCCACTCTCTATTGTGTGACTCCCTATCTATGGATTAATGCCACAATGTCCTTATCTGTTTCTGAACAGTTTTCTTATCATTTTTAAATGTCTGCGAGCACAGAATGAGGTGCTGCACCAAGTAATTATGATATCATTATAGAGTCAGTAAATACACTTGCAGTGGTGGCAAACCAATAAACCTGAAACATTTACTTGAGTCCATACACTTAAAAGTAAATTAATGTAAAATATGTGTTGTGTATATATTATACTTTGGTCTGGGGTAATGCCCAGAAAATGATTCCTTTTCAGCAGCGCTGACTGGAAGTTATACTTCAACACAGAACACGTGGAGGAGCAAAGCAAAATAGATTGGAGAGGCGATAAGAAGGGGAAACACCAAACCTTCTTATTCCTACTCCAATATTGTTCATTTTGCTTTGCCCAGCTTGAAAAACCATCGCAGGTTCATTGTCTAGTCATTCTTCGGCCAGTCTATCCCAAGTGTCATTGAACATTTACTTGATGAGGACAGACAGGTCTACTTACGTATGCGTTTGTATGCGTTTTGTAATTGATGGAGTCAACCACTATCATATACAGTATACCATTATTGTGATGTCACTGCTACGACAGGCCACTGAAGTATGGGAAATCAAAATGCTTTGACACCCACACGGATACAGTTGAAACACTCCCCCCCGACTCGGATCGACTGTTTCAACGTGTAGTGAGTGGATGGAAAGCAACACAAAAAAGATGTGGTTCTACCCGCCCAGGACAGAATGTGTCACTCATCGGAATCAACACCATGACCTTGAGTGGCAGAATACGTGAAACATTTAAAACTGCATGGAAAGTGTACCATAATAGTAGTGACCACAATCGTTCGGTTTTCCACTGAGGAGTCGTTGGAGACCTGCGGGTCCATAATATTTACAAATCGCGTGTACTCGTTCCAGTACCCGATCTGCAAAGAGAAAACAGCTGTTAGTGGAGCTGCATTTAAGCCCGCCGACAACATTGATTTTAATGAGCGTATAGCAGCAACACATCTAAGCATTGCAGGGAGCTGCCTGCCGTGATGCTCACTTCATTAAGAAAACACAGCGTTTTCTAGGTTTCTGCTGCCTTTGCCCTCAAGTTCGAGCAAAGCAGCAGCAAATACACAGAATACTAAAACCACATAAGCAGCTCAATAAACTCAACATGGCATACAAAGTTTATACCATCATTATACATTCATCATTCATCACCGATTGGTGCCTGTTAGTGCCAGGATCAAACACATAATAAAAAATAGGGTATGTTTTTTTTTATCTGCATTTGCTTAAATAGCCCAAAAAAAAAGGGCAGTCACATACAGCAGACAGCTCCAGCCCCTCCCAACTTCAGCTTCACATGTTTTTACGGTAAATAATTGATATTCAGGTCTATGTTCTGCATACATGATTAATAATTTAGCAGAGAAGCTCATACAGTTTCTTGCACAGTCCTGCCAGTGCAGTTACTCTGTATTCTGCTGTACAGATGCTTAAGTCAAACCAATGTCAAGTGTTTGTTTGCCCATTTGAAATAATAGCTGCTCTGGCTCGTGATGAAACGTGTTGCATATGTGGCTGCCAAAAGTTTAACTGTTGCTGGCGACGATTTTCCACTTCACATCTGGTCTGCATTTTTTTGGGTCTCAGATCTTAAAATGGTTGAGGCAGACAGGTGTACAGCAGAGCAGAGATTTCAAACACCGAGTGGCGGCGCTCGAAAGCAGCAGACTCCACTATCTTTAGTTCCACGCTGTGGTTACAGTCATGGATGTGTTCAGAGCACTTGCAACACTTGAGAAAGGTCAATTTTTTTTTTCTTTCTAGCTCTTGACCGACAGTGATATTCGTGATATTCGCTGCATGTGGGAGAGAGGCTGTGGGAAGGCTGTGTCATGGAGTGCTGCTCCAGAGGCAAAGTCCCGATCTCACTCTGAACAGCTGGGACAGTGATCAGCCCATACATCACGGGTGACAGTCAGAGCTAAGATCCTTCATCCTCTAACTGTCACTGGGGTGACTGGGGGCTCCAGGTCCTGACAAACTGCTGCCCGGCTTGTCTCATCTTCCCTCACTCTCTCCCTATTGACCTCCTTTCTCCCACTCACCACATCCCTCCCTCTGTTCTCTCCTCCTGTTTGGCTGTGTGGGCATGGCTGTGAGGGCTATGTGATGCTAATTGAAGTGTAGGCTTTAGAGGCCTGGGAGGCAGGCGGCATAATCACATGTCATATCAGACTGAGCCCACTCTTACCCGGCTGTAACAAGAAATTCACAGCTGTCTTTTCAGACCTGGCGAGGTTGTGAAATAAAACCAGAGATCGTCATTTTGGTCCTGGTTATAATGTGACTATACTGCTGCGAATTACCATTTTGAAGAGAAGCCAGAGGAATCCTTGGATCCCTTTGCAGTAATTGGTCATTTGAATGGTAATTACTGCCAGGAGAGGACCAAATATCCTATCTGCACTGTCCCACGGCACAGAAATAGTCTTATATCATTATTTTCATAGGGCAGTTTTAGCTATCAGATTGCAGGCATTGTGTGATTTGTGGGGCTTTTAATGCTTGGCATGGCTCATCAGTGCTGCTACGTAACAGTCGACTGCACCGTCCCCTCAGCCCTGCTGGTCCCTCATGACAGAAAAAGCCCTCAGTACTTTATTTATAAAAGGGTTTCATCTTCCACACAATCATACATTTCTTTCAACATAGTTTAAACTGACCTCACACCACGATATTGGCATACCCAGACATGTGGCCACCATCCTTGGGGTTTTGTTCTTTAGTACAGATGATCAATAAATCATTTAAAATTACAAGCTGGCCAGATTCCATGATTTTGAAAAGGAACCAAACTCTGATGTGTGCAAGCTGTTAGCCATGTTCTGATAAAGACCAGGATTTTGATTTGACAGCTAATGGATGCGAGCCGAAAGAGGTCATTGCTCCGACTTACCTTCCTCGGCCCTCCTGTTTTCATCTCATAAACATCTATGGTGTAGTTGGTCCTGCGGCCGTAGTTGTCAAACTGGATATTCCCAGTCATACCCTGCACCTGGACCTGTTGTGAGGGCAGAAAGACACGGGGGGGGATGTCAAGTAGCCATTTATTCATTCATTGTCTACCGCTTTACACGCCACATGAGGGTCGCTGGGAGCCAATCCCAGCTGACACAGGGCAAAAGGTGGGGAACACCCTGAACGGGACGCCAATCCATCACAGGGCCAGCATACAGAGACGAACAAACAACATTCTCTCACACCTAGGGACATTTTAGAGGCGTGTTTTTGGACTGTGAGAGTAGTACCCTGGAGAAAACCCATACAAACTCCACACAGTAAGGCCATTGGTCGGACCAGGTCGCAAACCCAGGTCTTTTAGCTGCAAGGCAAAAGTGCTAGACACTACGCCACCATGTGGCCTGAAGTACCCCTCATTTTGCATATATAGCTGTTATTAAGGTGCTCATGTCCATGGAGCTGCTGGAGTGTGCACAGTCTGTTAATCAAATGATGAACTGGATACGCTTTAATAAAAGATGTAGTTTTATGGTAATGAGGGCCTGGATTTGAGTGAGCTCTGTGCAGAGATATCTGGAGGCAGAGGGAGGGGAACAGCTCTGCACTCTCTACCCTCCTCTCTCTCAATTTCCATCTTTATCACACTCTCACATGCTATCTCTGCTTCACTTCTTCTGGCCTTTCCTTTAGTTATCAGTTTGCGTCTCTCTCTCTCTCTCTCTCTGTCTCCCGCTTTTACTCTTCTCCCCCTACCGTTTTGAGAGCTCTCTCGATGTCGATGCCTTGGCTCCAAGGTACAGCGGGATTGGCGAGGCAGTCTCCAGCGCTGCCTCTGCGAGAAACATCCACTCGCTGGCGGCGCAAGTATCTGAATGCCTCCGCTATCACCAGGATGGCATCATGGGTCAGTGCTGAAGTGTACTGTGCAAAAGCAAAAACAAAAACAGACAAAAAAAACAGTGACAACAACAACGTACGGTGAGTATGACAGGTTTAACTGTCAAGCATTATGGGTTTATTTACGGACGGAAAAAACATAAATGGTAAAAGCCACTCTGGAAAGAGCTTCACATAAACATGTTTTCAGTAAAATGCCTACAGTATGTGCTGCTTTTAGCCAGTGCACCTCAAGGCCCACAGGACAGATCGGCGTAGGTGGGTTGCTAATCGGGCGCATACTGTGACGCATATTCATAAAAATAGTTTGATTAGATGGATCTGATTTGAAAAGCTAGGTCATGTCTGACGGTCAGGACCTCTCTGTCACAACTTTTACTGCAGAGTTACTGCAGGGACTCGAGAGTTAGTGTGCCATTTTATCACCCACACGCTTCCCCTCCAACTTTGCCTGACCTTTTTTTTTGCCACAGAGAGTTGAGGCGCTTGTTTTCTTCACTGCCGCGTCGTGACAAAATCTAATTAAATGACACGCAAAATCCATTTCTTTCTCGATCATTGTTTAATTATATGTAAATTGAAGCGGCGATATATAACCTCGCCTTGCACCGACTATCAATATATCGATTGCTGGGAAGGATGCAAAGCTTAGAGGAGGAAGTGGGTCGAGGGATGTGAGGAAGAGAGAATGACATGTTCAAACACAGGGGGGGGGGGGAGCTGATAGAGAGCACTTCAGAAAAGATGATCGTTGCACTCTGTGTGTGCAGCGAAAGACCTTGCAAGTCAAGTACCTTTAGAGGAGTGTTCCTGGCTTCTGGGAATTCTCTTTCATCCAGCCGCTCCCAGCGTTGCATAAATTGCTGCACAATCTGGTTATCAGGGTTAACAATCTGAAACCCCGAAATGTTGGCTCCACCGGCGAAGACTTTGTCCAAGCTTACATTAGTAAATCCCTGAAATTAAAAACAAGAGAAAGCTGAATAGAAAACTTGTGTTCCTTCCTTCCTTCCATCCTTTTTTGTTTTTATGTAACCTGGGGCTAAGCACCACACAATATTAGCAGCTACTCTGGCAGCATGCACGGAGCATTTTTATTATGAACTCTGTATTTGTATGAGAAGGCCACATGTGTTTTCCGTTACGGCGGGGGAACAGTTTCTCTCAAAACTTTGCGGTACAACCTGAATTTATCGACAAATAAACAACCTGCTGTTAGACACTTAAGAGTCTGTGTCAGAGGACTTTTAATTTTCATCGCCAAAGCTTAGTGCCACAGACAAATGATAATGATAAAAAAATAAACATTTTACAATACACTTTAAAACCTTTGCTACTTCAGCTGCCTTAAAAATGCCTAGTCAAATTGCTGTTTGTTTGTTTTAATACAGGAATCAATAGATCAATAGATAGAGAGAAATAGAGGATGGGCACACAATTATTGTACATGCACATTTCTATCTCTAGCTGAGACTAAAACACATCACATGCAGCAAAAAAAAAAGCGGGTCCCACACTGTGTCCCCGGAGAGCAGCTCGGTATAACTCACAAGATTGGCCAGAATGTAGTGGTAACCACGGCTGTTCTTCCCCAGGGTCACAACCTGTGGGAGGAAAAAACATCAATACAGTAAACCACCCGTGAGATGAGAGCTGAGAGCCATGGCTCATATAAGTGGCTGCAACAATCTCTGTAAAAGCAGTAACGTCCGGCGAGCCCACAGAGCACCAGTGAAGTTGAAACAAGGCAATGTCCCCTATAGAGTGAGGGAGCAGTTTGAGGAGAGGTGTTTATTAAGGAGGAGCTGATAATGAAAGAGAAAGCAGAAATCCTTGAATATGAAACTTGGACAGGAGGTAGAAACAAGAGAAAGACTGTTTTTAAAGAAATTGTGAGATGTAGATCGCGCTTTGCTTTGAAAACATCACACCTTTCGAGCATAACAGCATGTTTCAGCCCACACAGTCTGTCTGGAAATAGCAAGTGGTGTTCTAAGCTGTTCTATCACTGTGGTAGTTACAATATGTTTGAAGATTTTTTTTTTTTCCCCTTCTTTTGTTCTGGGCCTGCGAATAAATCTGATAGTGAAATTTAAAGTTGCGCAGCCATTACTTGCTGGACGTGATTTCGGACTGGGCCTCGTGATGGTCTGTTCCTTAAGAGTTTTTGCAGAGTCTGTTGTGGACGGACTTCTGCAGGAAACTTGTCAACCACACTCAGGTTTTCATCTGCATTCTATAAACACAGCCACTCAAGTTTACAGCAAAATCAGCATGTTTGCACATGTTCTGGCCCTGGCTCGGTCACAAAAACAAACTGTCAGTTTATCATCTGTTTGTGTGTCAGACCCGGGATGTTGGATATTTGTTACTGTGGATCGTTTACGACATTCCCACTGAGTATGGGGAGAGTGATGAAAAGCAAACTTGTATCATCCCATCTCAGATTGGAAAGAAAAAAAAAAAAAGAACGTCTATGAGGCACGTTTTTAATTTCACCTACTTTGGCTACAATGTCAGTATTTAATTCAGCGATGTTGAACTTTAAATGACCTGGAGACGCTCATATACAGTAGCACTCAACAATAAAACAATCACTCTTGCTAGGACTTTGCAAACATACAAATTAAATAAACCCCCGAACATCAATGTCGCCCCCCTATGTGGATATCTGAATTGCTTGTCAACAAAGTGAAGAGATCTTTAAGAAAAAAAAAAAAAAAAAGGACACTGAGGAGAACAGAGCCACACAAAGTCTTTCGTTCATGTTATCATGCTGCTTGGGTGGGTCAGCCTTCTCTGACAGCTTCCCCATCATTAAGGCTATAAACCTCCAACACGGCAGGATGCCAGACAGAGGGAGCAAACCAAGAAAGTGAAACAGAAAGAAAGAGGAAATGAGCTGATTAGAATGCAGAAATAGCAGGAGTTGGCTTTTGGAATCCATCAATCAGCATCTAATGAGCAAGTGACAAAAAGTTCCCGGAAACTAAAAATCTCTGCAGCATTTCTAATGATGGTAATAACAATAAACAAAGTTTATTTATGTTGCACTTATCAAAACCAGAGATCACAAAATGCTTCACAGGGATTAAACAAGCACAACACATTCTACCACAATGATATCAGAGCGAGACAGATCACCGCTTTCTGCTCTGCAATTGTTCACAAAGTCTGACTTTCTGACTTTTCAGCCCGGCTGAGTTTTTCCCCCTGAATAAACCTAACCGTCGCTCCACCACCGCGCGTTAACCTTCACTCTGGCTGCAAGCCCTCGCGCTCACACCTGCCCTGGAGCTGAGCAGAGGAAGCTGGAGGTTCCCTGCATGCAGCCTGCAGCTCACAGCCAGGTTGGCAATGGCTACAAGCAGCAACCTTGGGATGGAGCACAGCAAGACGGTGAAGACACTGAGATGCACCGAACCTCCGGCCAGAACACACCGACCTTTTCCCCTCAGCCTTTTTAATTAGGCAGACGGCAAGACTCGGCTCCAACTGAGGAGGACAGATTTCATTGTTGGGAGGTGTGATACACCACTGACTGCCCAGTCTGTAACATCCTCACAACCTGCGGACAGTGATAATTGTCTTTTAATAGTGTTAGCAATTATCTTGTTCTTCCTTCTTTTTTTTTTTTTCTTAAAAAAGTTTTTTTAACATTACAATTAGAAACAATATGTAGTCAGACCAGACAGAGGTAATTTAAATATTGTGTTGGACAAGCATAAGCATCAATGAAAAGTGCAGCTGAGTTTGGTGGAATCGCTTTGAGAAATA
Organism: Microchirus variegatus; assembly: GCF_963457635.1. Lineage (NCBI taxonomy): Eukaryota > Metazoa > Chordata > Actinopteri > Pleuronectiformes > Soleidae > Microchirus > Microchirus variegatus. The sequence continues at coordinate 15,549,808 of NC_139807.1, read as the reverse complement.
CATTTGAAACCCATTTTTTTTCAAAGCTAAAATGAACATAATCACAGAATGAACAGAGCTGCAGTTGGAACATGATTAGCCTACCCAAGCATAAAGGGTGGAAATAGTTGTTAACTCACTTCTTCCTCTTCATAATCCTAATTGAACTGATTGGACATGGTGCATAAAGTGCACACTGTCACAAAAAAACAAACAGAATTCAAGCAGCTCTGAACTTCTTGCGTTGATGCGTAGATCAGGGCAACGGTCTTGTTTCCACAGACACAAACTGGGAGAAGTTTGGAATCACTTTGAAAGACTTTTCCTGCATCACTATGAAGCCAAATTGAATGAATGATCAAGAAGGGTCTTGGTCAGGGAAATAAGCATCAACAAATATGTAAGACAGCAACAGATATACTGTATATATCACAGCGATGGAAATATGACCATCTTAAAACGAGGTGATGGTACAATGCAGGAGTGTATGGCAGTTATATAATTCATAATCAGGGTATGCAACACTGCATATAGAAAATATTTGCGAATGAAAAAAAATGGAAAATGGGGATTATTTACAGAATAAACTGCAAACAACAAATCATGTGAACATGCAACATGTGTCACTGACGGTACAAACACACGCCCACTCTGTCACAGTGACACTGAAAAGAAAAGAAAATGTGATGAGCAAGTCTAACCCTTCAATAAAGCGGTAAAGTGGCCTCTTGCACATCAATCCCCTAGCTTCTGTTCTGCCGCTAAAGCAGAGCCTGTGCTTTGCAGGCTGTATTTTTATTTACTTATTTCTTTTTTTTTTACCCGACTAACAATCGGAATGACCTTGACTTTTCCCTCACCCAGACTTGGCTGCCTGCTAGCTTCACCTTCACCAGACAGAGAGAAGTTAAATGTAAAACTACAGCAACATATATTCAATAAACGCTGGGCTGTTTTCCTCTTTGACCTTTCTGCTGTGGAGTTTGCCACAGCACAGAAAGAGGTAGCCTGAAAATGACAGGTTCCCCAGAGTTTGTAAATATCATACCATTTACTGAGGCATAAAAGAGTGCAACTAATGATCCAATTATTTTTTAGCCTCCTCCTTAAAGCTCCAGTGTGTAACGTCTTCTACCTAAACACTGCGTCTTCTCTCTCCCCCGCCCTCAGAGAGCTCCTATCTTCTGCCAGTGCTTTAGCAGACTTTGTTTACTCCAACTACATAAACTGGTAAGCTGTAGTGTTGGCATGTTTGTTATTATTGAACAAAAATAACAATTGTGTGAATGTATTATTTAAAGGGGACATATTACGCAAAATCAACTTTTTAATCATTTAAATCCTTATATTTGGGACTCGGGAGGTCCTATCAGTCGGCAAAGTCTGAACAAAGATGACACACCGTGTTTTTATGGTACAGGATATGAAACACGCGATGTTGACTTCCGCGCTCATTGGGACGTCACAAGACGCTAAATTCCTGGAATTGTTGTCTCGCGGAGCTACGCTTTGTCCGTAAAACACGCGAAAGTGCTGGTGAGGGCAACAGTATCTGATACCAGAAGTCCGCGAAAAGTTCTATTCTTGGCTCCACAGTGCAGCACAGAGTTCTACACAAATTTCCAGCCTCAGAGGATTTATCTGTCCAGTGGACACAGGTTATATATGACGGCAATGTGCCTGCTAGAGCCTGCAAATGATCACTTTTCCAAATGCTAACTGCTGTTAGCATTTGCGGCTGATGTCATTTCCTGTCCCTTAAGTTTCGTTTTACTTTTTTTTTTAAGGTGGACCTAAAGAGATACTATTAAACAGAGCATTTTTGCAGGGTGATTGAACTGCTGTGGTGCTTCATCCTTATGGTATTTTGACCGAAGCATGTCACAGACATGTTCATTAGGACACCAGGGAACTAGGTTAACGTGGAGAAATAGGGTATAATATGTCCACTTTAGGGCCCACGGTTGGTGTAGTGGTTAGCACTCTTGCCTTTACAGACCCGGGTTCCTGGGCTTGAGCCCCATTTGGAACAACTTCGGAACAAGGGCCTTTCTTCAAGGAGTTTGCATGTTCTCCCCGTGTGTGCGTGGGTTTTCTCCGGGTTGTCCGGCTTCCTCCTGCAGTCCAAAAATATGCAATATGGGGATTAGGTGAATTGGTCACTCTAAATTGACCGTAAGTGTGAGAGTGTGAGTGAATGGTTGTTTGTCTCTATATGTGGCCCTGCGATGGACTGGCGAACTGTACCCCGCATATCACCCAATGTCAGCTGAGATGGGCACAGCACCCCCTGCGACCATCCGGTGGAGGATAAAGCAGTAGATAACGGATGGATGGATGTCATCTTTAAGTACATGTTACATTTCGTTTAAAAAGGGTCATGATTGCAGCGTTGCACACAGGCTGAACCTGTTGGGCCCAACATGTTAATCATATTTTCATTATGAGTATGTTAATAACAAGCTATATTAGCTGCATCGTATCATTTCATAATAACAAGTGCTATCATGAGTCAATCAGTGTTAGTGAAGTGCTCCACTTTAGTGAGAATCAATTTGACCTCTATATGCTGTGATACAGAGGGCCTTCCTTCTTCAGTCTCTATTTCTGGTCTTGGTAGAAGTGCTCTTGGTGCAGCCGTCTCTAATTAACAGCAAGCAGTGGCTGTGGCTGAGATGATTTTCTTGGCAGGAGCCACATATTATGCCCCCAAAGAGAGCACTGGCCTTCCACCAAATCCTGAACATTTTCAGTAACACCTGACTCACATTCAGATTATTATGATATTGCTCTGAAATGTAGAACCAATCTGAGACATGACACCTCGGGAGGAAGGAATCACTGACACTGTAGCTGCAGACATCCTCATGCTGGATGCCAAAAGTGAAAGGCTTAGATGTCCTGCTTTGTCCTCACCGAAAAACAATCAGGGTCATTTTACTTGATTGATGGTAGGACAAAAAAAAAAAAAAAAAAAAGGTTAATCTGGTTTACAGATGATGCTATTATACGATTCTTGTATTCTTCACAAGTACACACAGGTCTCAGCCTGTGTCAGACAATTCACATTCTCCTCAATGATAGAAATTTAATATAGTTTTTATTCAGTAATGACATTTTATTTTTTTAAATGTGGCTGTAGAGCTTAACATCAAGCAAGGAACCGGTCAGCTACATTTCTGTCAGCCCCTCCTGTCAGGTCAGGAGTACATTTCATATCGGTAGACGTATTGTAACTCCCCTCAGACCCCGCTGGTACTAACATCCGTCCTCAGGGATCCGATCGTGGCCAGATTGCAAGTACAGGTCTGGATGGTCCTAATGCATCCTGAGATCCAATCATATAAACCACAGTTGGATGTGGCTCGAGGCCGCGTGTGTCCACATTCCTGATTGCAAGTCCATCAGGACAGATTAGAGACTGCCTCCTCGGCTAATGTCTTCTGACCAGTGGTAGTTTCACAGCATTTTATTTGCAGCCTCTGCCACAGTATTCACTGTGAGCGCTGTGAGATTTTTCTTATTCCTCTCTCCCTCTGTTACGTATGCACAGAGGGTTGTTTTTTTTGTTGCAAACCGTCACGATGTCGGCGTATATTTGAGTAAAGGGCAGGAGAAGTCAGATCCAGGTGTGAACAGCTGTACTTAGCACAATCTGGACCTGATTAGATGACTGAGGACGGACGTCAATATCAGGTCTGAATGAAGCCTCAGTTTTTCCCCCACATGCCAGGTCTTGTTAGAAAACAATTTCACGTGGTGAGTTTTCTGTCATGAGGGAAATTCATGTTCAAGAAACCATCCATCCATCCAGTAAAAATCCATCATTTGGATTTTATTCTAGTATACATAATACCGTTATCTGTGTGTACCGACATGTTTTCAATATGTCCACTGGTTCACAGAACAATGACTCCACCCTCTCCTTTACTGCCATCCACAGCACTCGTTATTAAGGACCTTCCCTTTCATTGCTGACATTTCCCCATGACAGCAGCGAGCAATCCATTGTCCATTCTCCTCCACTCCAACAACACCGTATATCCCAGGATCAGATTCTGTCTGCTGTCTTGAATTTGAAATAACCCAAAGATTTTGAATGTGGATTTTCTCCATTCAAGATCAGACACAGGGATATAGAGACTCTCCAGCTCTTCTCCAAGGTGATGCAAGATGGCCACCCTTCACGCCTCCAATGTTGTCCAAACAAATCCCCAGTTTTATCCCGCTTATTTTTCTTATTCTGTAAATCCCTTTCACTTCCTATAGTTTTTTTTTTTTTTATTTCTCACCACCCTGCATGAAAAATGCAGCTTTGTGGCTGGTTCTCTTTGAATAGCTTAGATGCTCTGGGCCTGTCCCGGGCACTGTTCTTTGTCTTTTGTTTTATTTCACCCCCCCCCCACACTCTTTACACTAGTGATGAGCAGGTTGCTGCCTCTGAGCAGACATCAGCACAGGAATCCTGAGAGGAAAGAGGGTCAGGAGGAAGCATAGAAGCATATGGATAGATCACGTCAGACGTGGGTTATATATGGGGTTTAAAAATATCATCATAGTGAAAAGTGGTGGCAACACAATCACTTTTTTTATTTTTTGTTTTAACTGTCCTCCGCTGCCTCACACATTCCTCTCAGCGTATACTATCATAAACCCAGATGGTTCAATGAAACAAATTTTTTGGATATGATTCAGGGACAGAGCTGGCAGAGGCTCTCCCATTTTTGTCGTAAGGGAAGGATTGCCATTGGGTTAATTTATCTGCAGTGCAGTGTATTGATGGAAAAGTCCTATAGGTGATAAATTCTGAGTGGTTGTTACAGCATGAAATGATAATGGCGCGGGTGTAGTATTCTCCTCAGCATCCCAAAACAAATTTGTTGGGAGACTCACTCTGCTCTTACGAGCAAACACAGCAGTGCCTGATGCAGCAGTATGCAAATACTCTTCGTACCGTTTTTCGACATCATGTCAAGTGATAAATGCGGCTAATAAAAATGACATTCAGCTGAGTGTGCTCGCGACTGGGGAAGCGGCACATTCAGTGTTTCATCCACTGCATGGGCTGGGATCAGGGCCAAAATAATGAGTCCATTAATCGATCAGTCAGTCAAGTAGAAAATTAATCAGCAGCCACTGAAATCACCATTTCATTTTCCTTGTTGATTCATCAACACAATGCAGATTTCTTCATTCTGTCACGTCGCTCTTTGCTGCATTTCTGTGATTTCAGTGTCTTTTATTCGCCTTTTTATCCAAGCAATTGAATTGGCTCTCTCTCAATGTGCATTAGATTAATTACATAACCGAGAAATATAATTTACAAATCATGTACATCTTCAGTGTTTGCAGAATTCCTTAGATGCAGGAATGAAGTAAATAGTAATGCACTTACATACTACAAATATAGAAAGCTACTTGTTTAGCATGTGTTGTATATATTTGAATTATATAATTCAATTTATTCTTTTGTTTCATTATTATTAATGCATTCATTGCAGTATCGTAGCCAGGCAAAGTGAAGCTAATTTTACCTGCTTAATATTTAATGTGTTGTTTATTTCAAAATTAGTAACTTCTTACTAAGCGACGACTATACATCTCATTTACACTTATTAAAAGCAAACTTTTCCCTCTAAAATCTAGTAATATGGAGTATATGAAATGTACAAAGTAAATTGTACTCAAGCCAAGTAGTTTACTGAAAATATGCTACCAGTGAAGATCCTTTTAGCAATTTAGAGAGAATATGGCAACAGTGATGACATTTTCCTCACTAAATAAGAACCACAGGAGGCTTTAACAATGACTAGATCAGAGAAGGACCACTGCCTTTTTCAGCATTAATACCAAATTGTGGAAAGTGTTTAAGATTAACTCTATGAATTCAATAAAATGAACTGCTTGGAACATTTAATTTGTTTATATTTTTTTTTTGTGCACCAGTTTGGTCATGCACTCAATAGTGCCCAGCCCATAAGGGCTTATAAAGCATCACAAACCAAGATGACCACGTAGAATTGACAATTTCTGATTTGTAGTACAAACATGTCCATTCCAATTATAAAAGTGAGACAGTGAGACACTGATTCCCGTTTCCCCTCCAGCAATCTGCTACCTGTATCACTGCAGCCTTGTGATCTGCTCTCAACAGGCAGCGACCTTGATGGATTGAAGTGACACAACGGTTGGCCTTGCAACACACAACCAGCCGACCCATCGGTTTCTGTGTAAAGTTGCCCTCCCTTCCTCTAGAGATGAAACGCTACATGCATCTGTGCATAGTCACTGTTTAATAGAACAACAACTGCAAGGTGGAAGCAGCGGGTTTCCTTATAGCTACTACTGGGTGCCATTTTTCGGTGCGATAGCCCTCATGGGGGACAGTCCATCCATGTTTCGGAGCATAATGGTACGGCCCAGTAGATGGCGGCTGCAGAGTGAAGTCCAACAGCTTCCCTGTGACTCATCCTTACTGGCAGAGCTAGCAAGATTATTTCAATTTACTCTGACAACAGGAAACTCCCAGGCTGAGGTTGTCACTAAAACAAGATGCAAAACTGAGCAAACTGCTGCTTTGAATGTTTGTTATTGTCAAGGTTTTATTTCCCTTCTGTGCAAAGACAAATAGGGGAGGTGAAAAAGAAGAAAAGTAAATAGTTTGTCGATGGGAGCAACAGCAAAAACAGGAGAACATGAAGACGGATCACTGCCATGCATCAAAGTAAAGGAAATAACCAATTTAAGGCAGATCCACAAATAATATAGTGCACATGCGATTTGAAATCAATATTTCTGGCTTTTTTTCTTAAAAGCTGATGCATTTTCTTAATGCATAACAAGTGTCCCTGAATTGCAAAGGGAGGAGATTTGCGGCACAAGAATTAAATTAGTTGCAGCAAATTAATCCAAAAAGAAAATGTGCTTTAAACTATGACTCTGGGATCAAATTAGATTCATGAAAAAAACAAGTGAAACTAACAGTCGTTGGGGGGATATTGTGAGGAAGAGAGAAGCCAATATCTAAATGAATGTTAACGAGCAAAATCCAATTCTGGAGCTCATTGCCTTATAAGCAGGCAGCAGCAAGCCGAGAGGTGTAGGATGGTGTGGGGCAAGTGAACAGAGGGGATGCATGGCATAATAGCCACTCATCCATTCATGGTAATTGTGTTTCACCTACTACAAGAACGGGTGGACCTTTCATTTTCTCCCCGGGCAGTGGGAGTGATAGAGGAACAGAGTTTTTTGGGGTTGTTAGAGGAGGATTAAAGAGGATGCAGCTCTTCAAATGGCTGCTCACACTCAAGACCTCTCAATCTCCGGCTCCCGGGCAACTTCAACACACAGCGATTTAAAAAGGAAGCTGGCCTCAAACCCGGCAACCCAACAACATCAAAGCGAGCTCGTCCAACAGGTGGCATTACTGCCTTTGGAAAAAAAAAAAGTTTACTTCTCAAAGATTTATTAGCACCTTGTAAAACCTGAAATGCAAAAGCAGCAGTAGTACAAAGGGAAGCAACATTTTTATTGACACCGATGTCCTTGTTAAACTCTGCTCCGCTGACGTCCTCTGACCCGTTAGAATTTCATATGGAGGTAAAGTGTTTTTATACTTCTTTGTGTTATTTCCATACATTGATTTGAATTCTAACAGAGTGCAACATATTGATTTTTTTTATTTGATTTTCTTTTTTTAAATTGATAAAATATTTCACAGCAGAGTTGATTGATTAGATACAGCAGATATCCCCCCTGCCCCCCCCCCCCCCCCCCCCCGTCACACACACACACACACTTTGTCCTGACACATAAATGCATTAAAAATGGATCTATCTGTATATTCAACACATTAATGTGTCTTTGCAAAAAGGCTTAACACCCATGTGTATTTGCATATTGAATGGAGACGTGAGACCTGATCAACTTAGTGCTGTCCACGTGTGATCAGATCATCTGAGATGGACGGATTAATACCAGGTCTGAACTGTCAGCTTAGAGTGATATGCATACAGTGGGGTTTACACATCTGCTATTAGCAGTATGTGTCCTCGGGATTTATATGTGGCATAAAATCTATGCCAAATCAACAAAACAAGGAGGGGGGGAAAGAAAATCATGGATCAAGGTCCAAAAATCTCATGTGTTGTTCATACTCCATGCAAAATTACATAGGTAGAGGCAGCAGAAGACATTACAGGTGTTTGGTTACGTAATCTACAGTGGACTCACCTCCTCTAATATGGTGTTAATCCTGTCCACCTCGCAGTCGATCACGTAGCGCTTCTCCTGCCTCCTGTCCATCTCCTCAATGATGCGCCTGAACTCTGCTGCATCTGTTGTGCTGCTAACGGAGCGAGCGGTCACCTGCCAGTTGTTAGCTACGGCCGCCTCCATGATGGCCTGCAGTATAGAGAAACCTGGAGGGAGGGAGGGAGAAACACAGAGAGTGGTCGAGGGGGATTAGAAACAAACGAGATTCTTGCTGGAATTTGAAGGTCAAAGGCCATTTCATTACATTTTAAAATAGGAGTCCGAAGTCTGCACACCCACTAAAATACTGTCGAGAGTCTAGACTTCATGAACCAGTAGCAGTGCTACATTTACATGCCGAAGGCAAAATCCTAATGAAGTGAGAGGAAAAGGAATTGTATCTCCATATTATTAAAAGATCAGCTAGTGATGCTATTGCAATTGGCATCCATTAAATCATGACAATGAGCTCAACCACATGCTAACGCTGACAGAACGGTGAGACTCACTGCAGCCCGTGTGTCTCCTCAGAGGATTGTGCCAACTCATTTAAAGATAAAGACAATGAAAGATTCATCCACGCCAGTGGAAGAAAGCGATGATTATGCTACCAGAAGAATGGGGGAATGAACCCTTCTAATGATTAATTCACATGTGAATTATTTTCATTTAACAGAACGCTCAGACACACTATGGTCAAATCACAGACCACGGAATGAATTATGTCGTCCTATTTCTGGGGGGATAGATTGCATGTAGCACAAGCTGAAATAAAAAATTGCTTAACTCTTCTCTACTGCACAGTGACAAGGAAGAAGAAGGTTATTAATGGATATCAAGCACACTGCTGGTATTTCAATAAGCCATGGTCAATGCAGTTACACACTGTATATAACAATACTTCTTCTGGATAGCTCAATTCATTTGTCACAATCCGTGGCGTAGTTAACTGATACAAAGAAGGGGAAATCATTCTGGCACAAATGCAAATTTTATATAATGATTAAAACAGCTGAAAATGATTGGGTATGATGTAAATTGTCTGACACAGTTTTAGCAGCAGTGTGCAAAGTAAACATTTGTCATATGTCTTTTTTTTTTTTACTGCCATTTTTCTCTACAGCCTTATCGCTATTAAACCGGCTGCAGAAGACCAACAAAGCCGGTATATATAGTGCAAAGGAAAAGAACAGCTTTAACAAGAAAACCACTTTGTGACTCTGTTTATTTCTATAGTTTCGCATTTCCCCTCATTTCATCTGAGTGGTAAAACTCCTCTTTCCCCCCCGACGAGTAAATGCTCCGAGTCTGCTGCACTCGCAGTGTGTCACCACCACCATATCGCCAACGGATGACCTTTTGGTGAGCTGCACAGTGAGTAGCACGGACCAACATGCAATGTGTCATCTGCCCAGTATAGCAATGGCGCACTGCCTTGAGACATCAACATACCAGACCTCAAGGTCATCTGGCCACCCCGATTAGCAGGTCACATCTCCAAGGAGTTCGACCCTGTCGTTTATTTTATGAATGTACAGTAGCTATAGTGCAACACACAGTTCAGATGATATGTTGGGGGGCCATGTCAAGGTACAAGTGTTGTCTTAGGTGCCACTTCTGGGTCACGGAGTGATTTCAAAGAACAAACACATGGGACATCTGAGGTAAAACACCATGGGACACAGAATGAGAAAGCAGTGTAGTTTAAAGACATAAAACGTGTTTGGAAAAAAGCCATACTTTTACTCTGGAGAATCTAAAACTGACATGAAATCATCATGAGCTTTTTTTTCCTCAAATGTCATTACTTTTACATGAGCACATTCTCTTGTACGCTTTACCTTCTCACAGCTCTCCTACCTAAAGACGTTACAGAATGGAAGGTCTGAATAATGTGCATGCATTATTCATTTTCCAGAGGCATATGCTCTGAACCTCACCCACCACATGCCAGCTGGATAACATGGCAGTCTTCCCAGCAATAAAAGCTTCTCACTTTGAGAGATGTCATGTCGATTAAATGGGTCAAAACGCTCTCTGTTGCTTTGCCGTTTCAGGATTACGGCTGATGAAGGTGAAGAAAATGCCAATGATCCATTTAACACGTGGTAATGACAGTGGGTGTGCAGCATGCCATGCATATGGGCTGAAATTATAGGGTGGCTATTCGATTCAGGGCTGCAGGTATCTTTTTTTGTCTACTGTGGTGAAATGTCTGACTCTTAAAAGACAATAACGTGTTTCAAATAGCGTGAGAAATTGCTCACACGGGAAGGCTCCAGGGACTTTTGAATCCTGGATCATCCAGGTATACAGTATGTAAGGAGTGTCCATTCAAAAACAAAACAACAAAAAATAAATAATAAGCTCCTTTCCTATTTCCATTTCTGAGGTGCACGGGAAAAACATGAATTATGCTAACACTTATGCGAAAGAGGGAAACAATGTCCTGTCAATCAGATTAGAATCACAGAGGGCTTTTATTTTGAAATTGCTGATTTGCACTGTGTTTGTCTCCACGTGCCTCCTCCGCCGCATCCGAACTGTGTGGGAACAATTGGATTCATTTAAGATTCACTGGAGAGCCCATGCCTGCCTCGTTTTAACATTTGTATGGAAATTAAGAGATGGAATCTGGTGGTGGTAAATAGTCTGTCCAAAAATGGATTACTTCCGCCTGTTTTGTGTTGTTTTTTCAGCTGAAAAGTTTGTTGTGATTTGGACTCCAAAATCAAAATGCACACAATCTTTCGAGCGCATTGTAATCTGACAGCCGCTGCAGCAGCAACACTGATAGATCCTTCATCTCCGGCAGAAAGTCAAAATAACAATAACTCATTCTCTTATTCCATGTGTCGCCGCAAACACAGCGGCTACCTTTCTCAGACCGGAGTCCAATTCAAACATCTTTGGAGACCACCATAAATGCCTTTGCGACTGATTCTTATTTCCAACATCGAGGGACGCAATAAATCCCATTCACCTCTTTGCCACCGTGAGCCCCTCAGCTCACCGTAGTCAACTTCATATGGAAGACAATGGCAATATTTTCTTATCACCATCTAAATCACCACAGTATGAATGCAGCAACAACATGCAGCGCTTTCTGCTGATCATGATTCTCAGTGCTAATCGTTTTATCAGCAATACAGAAATCGGAGATGCCTGTACGTGTTCTGTGAGTGAAACATAAACATAAACTATAGCTCTAGATGTGTATTTATACATTAATACTGTACGAATTGGTTACTGTTTTGAAGTGGCACTTCAAAGTAATGCCACAGGTTTTTATTCTAGAGGTATGAATTATATGAAGTCCAGTAATCTGCCTGAAAAAATATAGATTTCTCCATTTGCACACACACAACAAAACAACACTGTTTTTGCTGACCAACATTTCAGGTCTAAGTTGACCGACAGCCACTTCTTCGTCTAACAACCAAAGCAGAAAACACTTGACTTTGTGGCTGAGTTGCACATTATTATTGAAAGTAATAGTGGATTGTTCAGAGATGCTTGTTGTGTTTACTTTGCATGTTTGTGCGCTTCAAGTGTCGTAGCCAGTGTGACCTATGACTCCCTTTTTTTTATGTATTCAGCCTATGGAGACATTTTGGTCATTGTCTTCACAGAAACATTTAGCCTTGGTTTCACAAATTTAAAGCTTTGAGTTTTTAAACATTGGGGAAATGTCACATTTAACCCATTGACGCTGGCAAAGCATCGCCGCATTTCTACCATTGACGTCGGGAGCGCTGCTGCGTAATTCTACCATTGACGCAGGGAAAGCTGATACGTCAATTCTCGTGACATTGTTTTGAAATGTCTTCGAGCAAACATGGAGGAGTTGACGGAAGTCAGTGATTTTGAGGAGTTTCTCGGCTTCGATGACATCATTGCTGATAACTTTGAACGGGCTGAACCAATCGACCGGGATTTATGCTTACGACATAATCATGTACCGTAGACGATGAGTTTGAAGGTTTTGAAAATAACGGAAGATGGAGAACGGAGTATTTTCAACCGCACACCAGGTAACGACTGTTACAGTCATTACATGCTGTTCTTGTTCTTCACACTCCATCAGGACTAAATCAAGGCATTGACACAAGTTGATATTACTTTATTTTCTTACTGTTTTTATTTGAAAATAGTGCTGATCACTTAACTTTTAAAATGTTTTGTGTGAAGGTGTATCTAAATAAAAACTAAATTTCCCATGAAATCTCAGATACTTTTTGAATTATGTTCCTATCTGTTACAGAGGTTGAGAAATCAGTTAGTAGGCATTGAACCTCAGGTTTTCGAGGTCCTTTCTGAAATCACCCAGAGGTTTGACAGGCATTTTTTCCAGGTGTTTCAGGCCTTAATGGGTTTAAGAAACCTGTTAAGTCACTCTTTAAACGACAACAATAACAAAAAAAACTAATTTGATGACGTCAAGAAGCAGTGTGGAATCATGGGAATTGCCTCTTTATTTCATGTACTTGTCCAGACAAAGGCCCTGGCTAACTAGTTGTATCAAATATTTCCTTCTCCATTCTGACAGTATATATATATATATATATATACTGTCAGAATGGAGCCAGGGCCACTGTACATATATATATATAATAGAAATATGGATTTAAAGAGTGATGGATGTATTTGGGTTAACAACAGTTAGAGCGGCAACTAACAATTATAATAATCATAATTGATTTATTGATTAATCAGGTATTTGATTGGTGTTTCCCAAAACTCAAAGTGAAGATGTTATCAGATGTCTCATCTAGTTTTTAATGATTTCTTTGTCAAATGGAACAATGACACCAGAAAATATTTACATCTTTGAAAAAATATTCATATATATATTATATATTTTGATATAAAAATCAAAAAGCTTGCGCTGATTATTAAAAAGCCCCTGTAAAAATAAATAATTGATGCCCTAATGTCAGCACACTATTTCCCAATTATTATTATCATTTTTAGGTATTGTATTGCAGATATGTTGTTTATCTTAAATGTGAAACACACACATACTATAATTGTGTCATGTGTGTGAAGCTGCCACCATTAAAAATGCAGCTTTTGAGTATTTTCCTTTATATCATATCAGAGGCAGAGTCGTGTTTGGCGTCTCGGTGAGATTCTTCTTCTTCTTCGTCTGTGAACCGGATCTTAACAGGATGAGTTTTGAAGCGTCACCCGTGGCGGCTCGGTGGTAATTGAATTGAGTTGAGCATCTAATCTCATTGCCCGGCTCCTTCGGTTCCCTCCATCTCATTAGGGTTCAGTGCAGAGTGTCACAGCCTTGCATCTCTCTCTCTCACTCTCTCGTACTCACAAGTATCCCTCAGTTGATCCAGGCTAACAAGACAAATCAGAGAGACCATATTTCTCTTGGCATGCAACTCGGTATTAGCCACATCTCACAGTTGATATTAGAGAGCCAGCGTTACCCTGTGTTCATAACACACTGAGTCATTACAAGGTATTACACTAATCCACCTCATTCCAGAATCTAATCTACAAATCTCATGTTAGGTCATCATTAACAACACTGCAATATAAAATAAATAAACGGAACAACAAGCAGTTGGCCAAGGAGTGGCCAGTTAATAACAATACAAGGAGTAAAACAACGTAACCGTGCACACTGAACTAATCTCTGCAGGATCAAAAACTAAGGTGCACACATACGAGTAAGAGGCATTGGTGGTTGAGCCAACATTAGATGTGGCAGCTTTATTCCCCAATTTACCAATCCTCTGGTAAATGAGAGTCTTTGCGAGTCTTTGATACAGTCTGCTGAGCACTGCCCAGGGTCTCAGAGGGCAACAGAAAACAACTGAACTGAAACCACTGATATAATGGCCTCCACTCATAATTGTGGCTTGGGCTTGATATTCAGTGCGAACATGTGAAAAGAAACAGTGCAAGTTAACTTTAAAGAAACCAGATTTTTTTTTTGTAAAATCACAGTAAATCATTTATACTTTCATGTTATCAAGCTATTTTTTTTAGTTTACGCAAAATCCACTTTTTAATCATTTAAACCCTTGTATTTGGGACTCTGGAGGTCCTATCAGTCTGCAAAGTGTGAAAAAGGATGTTTTTGTGGTCCTCCTCAGTCTAAGTACAGGAGATAAAACACGTGATGTTGAATTCCGGGACGTCACATTGAGCTAAATTCCTGGAATTGTTGTCTCGCAGAGCTCCACTTTGTCCGTAAATCACGCGAGTGTGCTGGCGAGGGCAATCCGAAAAAGTTCTATTCTTGGCTCCACAGTGCAGCACAGAGTTCTACACAAACTTCCAGCCTCAGAGGATTTATCTGTCCAGTGGATACATGTTACATATGACGGCAATGTGCCTGCTAGAGCCTGCAAATGATCCCTTTTTCACAACAGCTGTTAGCTCCCAGTAGCCTCTGTGGCTGATGTCATTTCCTGTCCCTTAAGTTTCGTTTTACTTTTTTTTTTTTTTTAAAGAGATTCTCCTAAACAGAGCATTCTGAGCAGGGTTATTGAACTGCTGTGGTGCTTCATTCTTATGGTAGTTTGACCAAAGCATGTAACAGACATGTTCATTCAGACACCAGGGAACTAGGTTAACCTGGAGAAATAGGGTCCTTTAAATATGAGTCCTTTACATGATTTGGCTTTTTTTTTTAAGTTTTCACATGATGCGTGATAACATTTACCAGAAGTGCACGGTGTTGGAGACTGAACTCTCACAGGAGGGCATCACAAAACAAAAGCAAACACTCTCTGCGAGGCTATATATCACCAGAGGAAGAAGGGAAATGTTTGGGCAATTAAACTCAACGCGACAATACATTAAGCTATTTAATATCTTGCCAGTTTGTTTTGTTTTGTTTTAGCTTACTTTTATTACAGTTCCAGCAGGCACGGCACTCATGCTGGCACGCCGTTTGAGTTCAACAAGGGGGCATTCAGTTTGTTTATGGACCCGAGGACTCATCCTCCTTCACCCCAATTAAACTATCACTCTGATATGGCACAGAGTCGAAACCAAACCACCTGCAGGAATGACCAGATGTACGTGTGGAAGAGAGATTTACGATTCAATCCTACTGGATCAAAACAGAGCCAATAGGACACGAGGCAGATGGGAGCAAACAAGCAACATCTCTGCAGAATGAAAATGAGTTCAGAAAGACTTCATCTCTGATTAATATTGACTTTTTTCTTTCTCCAGGGAGGGAAACATCAAAAGAACTGTTCTCATCAGCAGACACACACACACAAACTAACGTTTCCCCCTCTTTCGCCTCCTCTCTTTAGATAACATCCATAAATCACAAGTTACATCCCTGAAGCATTGTAACCAGAGCAATGTTTTTCAAACACGTCTCTGAAGAAAAATAGCTGCTTTATCAGGAAATATCATGATTATTAGTCAGCAACTAGATTTCTAATCTCAAGGCCAACATGAGTCATTCAAAGATTAAGCCAACATCTGTTTCCAACATCCTCTTCAGCAGTAATAGACAATTATGTATTTTTGTTTATTACGTTGCTAAGAATCGTTGCATAATGTCTGTGAATTTATTAAGTGTTTGAATCTATTTATTAGTTTGATTGGTCAAATGAATCCTTTGTGCCGTGCCGAAAGCTTTTAAATGACGGACTGACATGAAATACACACTTGTATTGTTCCTTGTCTGTCCCGTTTCCTTTTAATCTTGTCATGGTAGAAGACAGATGTGTGACTTTTATGCATAAACTCCAGATTAAACAATTTAAAAGTGGAGAAAAACCTTCTCTTGTTGACATAAAGGGAGAGAACAGCACACTCGTGGGAAGGATTTTGCACTTTTTTTGCCAATTTTCTTTTTTTGACGTTTCTATGTTGCACTTGTGTTGTTTTGTCCACATGTCTTGTTGTCCCTCATGCCATGCTTTCTAAATTATTTTTCCTAAGCACATCAGTTATATTCCCTTTGTTACAAGCAAGGTCAGACAAAATTGAATCAGCAGAGCCTTGGCTCTTCAACAAATTTGTTTAAAATAGGCTGTGGTTTGAATTATATGCCCTTTATTCTCAACTTCTACAGCCAAACATGCACAGCAACAACAAACATGAGACGTCACATCCGTGTCTGTATGAAATAAGATCCAAATTTTCGAGACGGTTTTTAAACACATGACAATTAATAATATAGGAAAGAAATACAGCTTCAATTAGTTTATTACTTTAAAGCTCACATAGAGTGGTCCTGTTGCACATATATGTTAGTTATGGAGGTCTACTTACATACATTAACTTGTTTTTATGGTCAAAAACCTCCTAGTTGCTGTAAAACGAGCCGAAAGAAATCCTCTTTTCTGAAGGTGTTTCCCAGCCGCGAGATTTGAGACTCAACTCTCTCACCCAGAAGACAGAGTCTTGTGATTGGCCAATACCTGGAAGTGACATATTCAGCACACCTGCTGAGCGCAGCTCCCCCCTCTGGAACAGTGGATGCATTGCTCCTCATTATCAAAACATTTTTTTAACAATGTTTAAAAATAGCTTCTTCACGACTCCCCGCCTCAGCCTTTTATGACTTTGACCCGGAGTCAGACCCAGAGTCAGAAGACACTGTCGCTCGTGAAACACCTCCACAACGGACGTTATTCTTCTTCTGCGGTTTAATGTACGCAACCGGACGTGCTCGTACTTGTGCCCGGAGCAGGAGGATCTGCTGTTCTGGAGAACCGCTGTTTACGTAACTGGACTGGATTTTTTCAGAGATCTCGCTGAGTCCGAGATTACAATAAAACAGCGTTCTCAGCAGTGGCTGAACTGTTTGTTTAGAACCTTCAGGGCTTCATAAACAAGGTAATGACGCAGATACACACCAAAAAACAGCCTTAATTGGAACTTCCGGTCTAGGTCCGCTTTAATATAATGTGAAGCCAGTTCTCCTTTCCCTTCCCACAACTGACATGAAGCCACAGTCACTAACCATGATTGTAGAAATGTTTTCTGCCAATTTGCCTCACACTTTGTTGAACTGCTGCTGTTTTGTCCACATGGAATTTGTTTTTCCAATTGCCCCATGTTTTCCCAATTATTTTTCCGAAGCACATCAGTTATTTTCTCTCACTTAAAAGCAAAGTCAACAACAAATTGAATGACTTTTTTTTGGGGGGGGGGGTGGTTAATTATTGCCATGTCATTGCTTTTGATGTTTTCCTATTTTTCGGTGAAAATGAATGCCTTCCAAAGCGCCAAAGTAATTAATCGTCAACCCGGCAGATATACACCGGCTGCTCGCCCACTCAAGACCGCCTGAGAAAGTCAACAGTGCACAAGGTTGGCTTCACTTCCAAGTAAAGAAAGTGTTGCGTATATAGAACCCATGACTTCTCAGGGGAGATTCAATCATCACCGTGTGAGATGATGCTGACCACAATCAGCACCACCAGAGCTGAAGATTGCAACAAACAGGTTTTTTTCCCCCAAACACCTAAAGTATTAGTTTATATTTTAGATTGAATTGAATGAATATACCTATATGTCTGAGTGTCCAGTAGTTAAATATAACCCTACGACACAAAGCCTGAACATATTCTCACCCATGTTTGCCATAATTTCTCACAGTGCTTGATTGACTGTTTGCATCTTTACTTGATTACCAGTGTTTATCCATACTGCATGTATCCTATTAAAGTAGATTCAATGAATTTGCTTTCATTGGATCCCAACAGTTGCTTGTGTTCTCTGGAGAGATGGAAAAGAAAAACCTTCCAAGAGTATTGTTTATGTTTATCAGATGTTTCATATGTTCATAAATCACTGGAGTGTATTGTGACTGACAACACAGTTTGCGCACAAATTTTGCCAATATTTCAATCCTTGTTAGAAACACATGTAGTACATGCAATCGTATGTGAATTATTCATGACGGGATAATCCTATGCAGCAGCTCTCAAAACAAGATAGTATCTCAATGGGGTATTTCTTAGAAATCATTCCTATAATGTGTCTGTAATCAACAAGCATTGGGGAAAGCATGAAGAAATCCCTGCACTGATGCTGTAATTCTCCTTTCCTCCCTCGACTTAGACGGACTTAGTTGATTGACAAAATAGTGCATTTTTGCATTTCTCTGTGTGTGCAAGTTAATTTTTTGGGGGGATGGAGACAAAATATAGTATTATGAGTTTGGTGAGTGTTTGCCTCTGGGCTAAGTATGTGCAGTGGAGATCAGTAATCTGGAGTTATATACAGAGCATCCTTCCATCCATTATCTACCGCTGTATCGCAGGCTCGCTGTGCCTATCTCAGCTGACATAGGTAGGTGAGGTACACACTGGACAGTTCGCCAGTCCATCGCAGGGCCACACATCGAGACAAACAACCGTTCGCTGACACACTCACACCTACGGTCAATTCAGAGTGACCAATTCACCTAATCCTCAAATCTGCATGTTTTTGGACTGCGGGAGGAAGCCGGAGAACCTGGAGAAAACCCCCACACACACGGGGAGAACATGCAAACTCCATGCAGAAAGGCCCTTGTTCCCACCTGGGCTTGAACCCAGGTCTTCTTGCTGCAAAGGCAAGAGCGCTAACCACTATGCCAACCGTGTGGCCCCTATACAGAGAAATAAATGTAATATTTTCTCTCATTATGCATTATATTGGCTTTATTCTCTACTTCTACGGCCACAAATAAACGGATTTTGGGAGAGGATGAACTAATTAACATACAAAAATACACTTGAACCTGCCCTTTCCATAACTCACAGAGAGCTTGAGTCATTTACCGTGATGGTAGAACTGTAGCATTCAGCGTGAAGTGAATACCAAAGTAGATTGAAAGTATGTAGCCAAGACGTTGATGTGGGGGTTTACAGTCACAGTGCCATAAGTGAAACATTTTCACTGCCAAGTGCTGTCCTAATAAAAAAAAAAAAAACACAGGCCATGTCGAATCAAACAGGAGTAGCATGCTGTCTATATATCTTTAGAAGTGCACATGCGAGGAGAGAAGCACTTTCCCACCGAGTGAAAATACACCCACAGACTTTTCAGAGCTTCTCCATCTCTGCTCTGCTCTCTGTTGTCTCTCACGTTCACTCCATACTGTGTCACATTAGCATTATGCATGCGTGCATATACTAATGGGCATGTGCGCTCTCTAACACTCATTACTAACACATATTTATGTGTGTGTGTGTGTGTGTGTGTGTGTGTGTGAGTCTGAGGGCATTGGTCGAAGAGAGCAGAGCAGAGCAGCTCTGGCTAATCAGCACAAAATGAAAAAAAAAAAAAAAGACTGCCATGGAAAAAATGGAAGAAAAAAAAAGGTCAGATATTGTTTTATTTTTGAGGATGACATAAATATTTTATTTGTTATTTTAAAGAAACAAATTGGCCCTTTGACAAAGTGTAACATCAAAGCATTCATCCTGTACTAAGGTTGCTCGAAGCAAAGGCCAGGACATTTTGTTGTAATGAAAAAAAAAAAAAAACGAAGCTCCCAGCAGTAATTTCATGGCTGCTGAAGCTAACAGTGGGTAGGTGGTAAAATGGCTTTATTCCAGGTTCAGTTAAAAGAGGACACTGAGGGAGCACAGAGGTTTATTGTGTGCTTATTGTGACAGACGACGGCTCTCCTGTCCCTTTTTTTTCAAAGGCCCAGGTGCTTGACTTTTAGTTTTTTCAAGGGGGGTTACTGAATCACAGAGGTTTGCCGCTGCAGGTCAGACAAACTCTATTTTGGGGGAGTCACTTTTGCACTGACACCCGTTTATGTGTGCAAAATAAAAAGAAGACAGAAAATGCGAGTGATGCAAGTTTCATTCACATTGCTCTAATATTATTTTTCTTGTGCGTTTTATGGTTTCTCTGATGTGCCCTTTCTTGTCAGCCTGTCCAAGCTGATTTACTCTCCTGATGCATGCATAATTCAGTCGCTATGAAGCCAGCGTGAAGGAGAGGGCCCGCTTAAGCACAAGAGGCATATGTGAGTGTATAAAGTCTCAGCTGGGTGCAGCTGATGTGCCATTATCATGGCGGTGATGAGCTCACAAAGCCAAGAAAACAAGCTGCAGTGTATGATATAAGCAAGGTTGCAGTTGGGAGCTGGTTTTTCACGCTTATCATCTCACAGTGAGAGCAGAGAGTGTAAATCAACAATTATGGTTAACCGTATTACACTTGATGAGACTTATTATTGTTATTATTATTATTATTATTATTATTATTATTGGAGGGATATTTGTTAGAATTTCATGAACGTTATATAAAAAATTGAAAGAGAAAAACAAAGCTAAGCGTTTGTAGTAACATGTGTGAAATATCAAAGATACAGAGCCATTGCACATTAAAACATGTCACCATACCTCCTCAAATGGTTAAAACAAATGGCTGTTTCTATGTCTGCCTCCCTGTGTTTAATAACTGGAATTTGGACTGTCCTTAATGCAATTGACTTTTCACACGCATTGATTTGTTTTCCTTGTTTACAATGGTCAGAGCCAAACCACAACAATCAAATTAAAGGATGGACGTGATTTACTTTGCCATCAAAGGCATCCAGGAGAGCAGCGGGAGGCATTTTTTTAAGGGGAACAAAGGTAACTGTCTCCAGATACCCAATTACAGGGATTTCCGCAGACTATGTGAGCAAGGTTCACTTTAATTGCAGTGCATCTGCCTCAGCATGATTGTCCCCCTCATATCTGTCTTTCTATCTCCAGTAACTTGGCAGGAATTAGACGACATGCTCCGATGTGGTGGTTCAGTGGTGACTTATGAAGGTTTAAAGATGCAGTTGGGAACTTGGAAACAAAAATAGCTAGATTGCCCAAATCACCACTATACAGTGACAGTACAGCCTTCTGAGTTTAAGTCAGTCTGCATGGCATAGAGGGGCATAACATAATGTCAACCTCAGCATATACCACAACACAGTCAGCCAAATAAAAAAAAAAACAACGTGGCGTAAAAGAGCAGAGAGAAGTCGACTGAGCATGAATTGAAACCAGGATAAAGCTTTTTCAGACACAGAGGCTGATGACGACTTAAGCTGTGTTTCCATCATGGTACAGTTATCTTCGGTTCAAACAGTAAAGAGCCTGGTCAGGCTTGCGTTTCGACTGGGAACACTACCTCTACTTAGATGCCCGCCTCAGTGAGATGCGTTGCATAACATTGTATGGGTGCAGAGACAAAAAAAAATGACATTGAATGCAACACAACAGACCACAGGAGGACATCCAGCAGCTCGTTTTTTTGTGGCTGATAGACTGCGGGCTTTGAAGAAACACCAGTTGCAAAGGAGCTGACGTCTTAATGTTTCAAACAATTTACTGTTTATCCTCATTAGCATGTGCTCTCAAACGCTAATATCGTTTACAGCTTAGCACTGTTTGTAAGAGTTACTGTTACCACCCATGGAAGCACTGACGTAAATGTTTAGCTGTTGCTCACTTTCATATTGAAAGTCTTATTGCAGCTAGAGTGACGATGTTGTGGCATAATCAAACATAACAAAAGTGTAATAGGTTTTTTTTATTTAAATGTAAATACACAGATGTTTAAATATTATTATTCTGTTTAAAGAGTATTTTTTTTTAGTGAGTTATTCATTTAAACCTGGTAAGGACACGTTAATTTTTTGACAGTTACTGCACAAAGTATTTAAAGCAAATGTTTACAAATGTGCAATTTTTGCAGGTGACATACACCACTCCCCAAACATCTATGTGGGAAGTGCAAATCATATACAGGTATCCAATTTATTGCATGGGTTTGAAAGTGAAGTAACACTAGATTTCTTTTTCTCAAGTACTTTTTTTCACCCGTCTATGTTCTGCTTTAGGACATGTGGATGAGCCGACTGCACCATGTCACTGGCGAGCAAGAGTGGGCCCTTTGATGCAACTTAACATGGTCCTTGGAGGAAACAGTGGACAGCGAAGGGCTCTGTGGCCTCTTTGGAGATTATATCTAGTGAAAGCTGGTGCAAATAGAACTACGAGTACTTGCACTTCAGGTATTGTTGGAATTGTCTGCATGTGTATGGACACCTACAGACTTTGAAGAAGCTGGAATGCAGAGTCTGCGACTCATTTTGCAGTTGGTGAGAAAGGATATGCTCGACTAGTGACTCTGGCAGTGGAGAAAATTCAAATTGAGAGTCGTGTATTCCACACAGCGAGGGATAAGCAGCAGCCATAGGTTGATGTCTGATGTGATCGTCTTCACATGTAGCACACACACAGAAAGAAGTAGTAATGCAATTTTATTTGGTTAGAATGTGCCATTGTGTTACAATGCAATTTGGTTTTCATATTCTTGTTTGTAGTCAGGTACAGCAAACTCTTCAGCAAAAAAAAAACCCTCTCGAGAGGTTGTTATGTGTTGCTCCTCCTCGCTCGTCAGAGACCAGACGACCGTCACTGACAGAGAGATGTGTGACGTCAGCAGGGGCCATCAGTATTTTTTTCTGGTTTACATATTTGACTTAAGCTGGTTTTGGGAAATGCACAAAACTGATATGTGTATGCTCTTTACAGGTCAGAGTCTGTTGTTGTGCTGTTACCTCTCAGTCCAAATTAAAGCTTGATATTATCTATTAAGTCTGACTATCACGTTTTTATATCAACTGCATTGACTTTGACATTATTATGATAATAGATACAAATAGATAAACTTAAGACAAGGAATAGCATATGCATATACTTGGTGTTGCACAGCAATTCCATTCCACATTTTTGGTAAGGTGTCTATTGTTGGCTGAGATCTGGGAAGTGGTCAGGAATGATCCACATGTGAGCTTGTGATGGCCGCTCTATGACCAGCACCCACTGTCCTTTCCTGCCCGTCTGTGTGCAGCATGTCAGAACTGTCAGTGTCGTTCCAGATTCACCTTGCCAGATGCAACACTTAACTCCCTGCCGATTGGCTGAACCGAATGCCTCCATGTGCGGTAGAAAAGAGGCGTATGTCGGTGACTGTTGGTAAACCGCAATTTGGTCTCAACCATCGTTGGCGTCTCCCTTCACTTTGAGCAGACGCGTCACGGCCACCTTTCTACAGTAGGGACAGCAGGTTCTGTACTGATCACTAGCTCTACATGTGGTGTTCCTGATGTATGTCCAAATACTGACCTTTCTTATAGTAGTAACAGTAATAACAAGTTAACATTGTGTTTCACAGTTTGACAGAGGCTACTTCTACATACTGTTGTAGTGAAATATGTACATTTTACATGATGCAAATATTTGAAAACCTTTTCAAACATTTTTAAAATTGTGCTATTTTTTTTTTCATATCTAATATTGCCTATTCTATTCCTATTTCTGGGTCTGTAGTTTTAAACATTCTGTATTTTAGTGCTTACTTTGTTATTCATTAACACATATATATAAATACCAGAGGCCCCACAACCCTCATGTGGAGGATAAAGTGGTACACAATGAATGAATGATATATGTATTTATGTCTTATATTAAATGCTTTAATTCTGGTCCTTTTTTATTTGTCACTTGTGAGTGTCACAGTGTTGGATGGATAAAGTGTAATCTAATGTAATCTACTACTCTGTGGACGTTACTTGTCCGACTGTGTGTAGATCACAACAACGGATAAAAATGTCAAACTTTTGCGGAAAATCAAATATATATACACGTATATAGTTTCCCATGATACAATGTGCTTGCAAACAATTACAAATGAAGCTAAACTGAACTCTCAGATTTAAGTTTGCTTACTGGCGTACACCAAACTCCCAAACTGGACCTTTAATACAAAGCAAATAAGTCTTTGATGGATGCAGCTATCAGTCTGATAGATTGTTCTTTTATGTTTTACCATCTCCGCAAATCATTTTATTACCCAGCATTAGCAGCCATCATCACACTTTCAAGAATTCTCCCTCACCTACCTTATCATTTCAGTACATTTAACTGTATTTACACATGATGTATAATCCTGTCTGCACTGCTCATTCACTATAAAGACTTAAGCACCAGCGCTATTTCGCATTAAAAAATTACAACTATGTGGACACAGACAGGAAACATTAATGGTTGAATTACAGTATAATAAATTAGCTAAAAGATTAAAAGAGAAATTACAAGCTTGTGAGGGGAATTCAGCCGTTCAATCACTGATCAAATGAAAAATGAAAAATTAAGATGTTTAATTTCTCACACCTAACAGAAACTCTGTTAGTGGGGTTGTTTTGCTCGAAAGAACTCCACTATGGCCTTTGTTCTAAATGTCACTTCTACTGTTTTTTGACACTGGCCAAATTAATCCTAAACAAGAATTACACATCATATAAACAGCATGGCAGCAGTGTGTGCATGTCCCCTGTCAGCGTTGCACTGGTTCCACTCAGTCATTCCTGTCACATGCAGTGAGTATCCTCTGACCGAGTCCATAGCGACCGAACACACCATGCAATGTTTTTTTGTATGGAAAGAAAATGAATGATCACAAGCTTGCATTACTATTTGTTTGCCTAAAGAATCAAAAGTTTGCAAATTAAAACTTCTGTAGGAGGTTGACAGTTGGGGGGGAAAATAGATTTCTCAAAATCAATTTTAAGGGAGTTTACATAAAACTGACCAAACAAAACACTGTTGCTTTAATGGTGGGAAACCAAAATTGGAGTGTTTGATTTTGGTTTATGTTCAGCCTGTTGTCTGTGAAGCAGCTGCATGAATGATAATGACGGTATACGAGTGACTTGTTTATTTCTTTGTTAATACAACAGTACTCGTGCAGCACGTGTGCATTTTATTTCACTTGGTTTTCATCATTTTTCTTTAACTTTAGCTATTAATAGTTGCATTTCAAGACCTTTAATAATGAACATGACAGGCAAGTGATTCAAATAGATAGTCAGATAGGACAACATTTAGATTTGCACTCATCTGTATTTCATTAAAGGCAGTGTCTAATGATCGATACTGTGCATGTACCCCATTGTTCTAGATTGTGTTCACTGAATTGACCGAGCTGCAACGGAGGTCATTGTAAATATTGAATGAGTGAATTGCCCTGGACTTTGTTTTGCACACTATTATTCGCAGATTATTCTTCAATGTTCACTTGACTTCACGGTGTAACAATGACTTGTTTAAATAGCACACACTATTTCAACTGTTGCTTCAACTTGTCAGCAGTTTAATGATCAAAGGTGAGGGCATCCTGTGCAACAGCCGGCACGAGTTAGATCATTTTCCTCCTCCTCCTCCTCCTCCTAACTGTATCACATTCAGAAAATTGATCTGTAAAGGGAATAATGGAGAAAGACGACAGGAGGCCCAGCATTGTTCCTCATATGTCACCACTGCCTCTGAATGACAAAGGATATTTTGAGTGAGGTTACAAATCCTGTGTCTCTCAACAGCATCATGGATTACGGAGGTGTCAGCTCCAGGTCTTATCACAAAATAACACTAGTATTGCTCTGTACAGACTGGTTTTCACAACATGTCATCGGGAAATGTAGCTGTCA
This sequence comes from Microchirus variegatus, assembly GCF_963457635.1. Classification (NCBI taxonomy): domain Eukaryota; kingdom Metazoa; phylum Chordata; class Actinopteri; order Pleuronectiformes; family Soleidae; genus Microchirus; species Microchirus variegatus. The sequence goes on along the minus strand of NC_139807.1, from coordinate 15,524,097 downwards.
AGTCATTCACCGATACTATAACATTGACATTAAAACCGGTAATGAGTTTATGAACTGCCTCAAGAAAGGTTGTGGTACATCAGTGGATATCTGTGACCTGTCAGAATTGAATGTGTTATTTTTTTCATATTTTTCCTGTTTTCTAACTACATGAAATATATATCTTTATATCTTTTTTTTTCCTACAGTATTAAGAAAATCAGAGTGACAGAGCACGGCAGGGGAGTGACATAAACACATATATATGGAGGGAAGATAAACTAACAATTGACTATTGCTAAACCACTCCCACAAAGAGTGACAGACCCATCCTAATGTGGTAACTGTGTGCAGTAAAAATACAGAAATGTAGGTGTGATATAGATCACGTGTCATCACAAAATAAAAGCCAGAAAGCCTAAATAAAAGTGAATCTCTTCATTTGTGTTTTTCAAGTGTACAGTGACAAATTCAAGGACTTCAAGGAGTCACTTGTACTCAAAAAATTGATGCCTAAAACTGGGAACTGGTGTTTCCTCCAGCATTGTTGCACTGGAGAAAAGGAAATGCATTAGTATTTGAACATAGAAAGAACAATGGCATCTGAAAACAACACATTAAATAAACATATGAGGTGAAATATCACAGACCCCGACTACATAAAATTGTCTTTTAAACCATGGTGGTGTGACTGCTGCTGTTGTGTGTTTTCTTTGTTTGTCTACATGTGGTTGACTTTGCAGTTTAGTGGAGGTAACATTGTGGACATTAAATTAAAGGACTCATATTATACCCTATTTCTCCAAGTTAACCTAGTTCCCTGGTGTCCTAATGAACATGTCTGTGACATGCTTTGGTCAAAATACCATAAGGATGAAGCACCACAGCAGTTCAATCACCCTGCCAAAACAGCCCTGTTCAGAACGCTCATTTAGAACGTTTAGTTATCTCTTCAGGTCCACCTTAAAAAAAGATAAACAAAACGTAAGAGACAGGAATTGCCGTCATATATAACACGTATCTATATAATATAAATATATATAAATCCTCTGAGGCTGGAAGTTTGTGTAGGACTCTGTGCTGCACTGTGGAGCCAAGAATAGAACTTTTCACGGACTTCACAGATATTTTTGGCTTTGTGTTTTTTACGGACAAAGCGGAGCGGAAGTCAACATTGTTTTATCTCCTGCACTTAGACTGAGGAGGACCACAAAAACATGAGTGAGTCATCTTTTTCACACTTTGCCCACTGATAGATCCTCCAGAGTCCCAAATATAAGGATTTAAATGATTAAAGAGTTGATTTCGCATAATATGTCCCCTTTATTGCATGATTTAACATTAACTGTAATTCTTTTATTTTTTTTAATGAAATCACCACTCCTTTCAAGTGCACCTTTCAACGCCACATGAGCCCTATAACATGTTCTTTATGCAAAGGAAAACCATAAGCTCTTAAGATAAAAACTGATCTCTTTGACATTGCAGCTACTCATTAGCATACCAGCGCTGTAAGAAAGAGCCACCATGTGTCAGCCTGCGATGCACGGACTATCTGGATGCTATCAGATGTTAGCAGGTCATGCCACTGGAAACATTCATATACATGAGCCCAGCACTGTTTGCAGGAATTGCTGCCAGTGGGTTGACAGCTATATGCTCCAATCACCAAACTCAAAAGGACGAGTAGACTCTCAAGAAGAGGAGACAAAATAGAAACCTAACAGCAAAGAAGGGGGAAAAACGTGAACACACTGTGAGACAGAAAGAGAGAAACTCATAAATCAGGTGGAGGGGAAATAGCTGAATCAGGGTTGATTGTGCCTGGGAGAGACAATAAATCCTGTAATCATCTGTCTCCACTGCACAGACCTCGCCATTATGTGCCCATACCTGACCAGCACCACAGAAAGGGCCGGATTCATCTACCTTCAGCCGACACAGCCCCACTTTTCTCTGCTAATGCAAACCGAAAGTGCAGGAGCGAGAATATTTGCTTCTGGAGAGGTAAGACTGAAGCCGACACAAGATACTGTTGAAGACGTGTCACAGGAACAGTCAAATTTGTTTTTAAAACTTGACATAAATGCATTCCCTGGACCCAAGGTCAGTGTCAGAAAAGGTCCTCAAGAGGCAACAAGTACACACACACGCACACAAATGCTACCATCAAGTAGCCTGATAATATAATGCCAAAGATGAAAGAGAAGTGACTCATTCTGCTGATAACAAACGGGCACAGAGACTCCATTTCCACTGCGGTTCCTTCATCATGACGTCTGCTTCAAAACAGCTGTCTGATATTGGAATTAGGGCACAAATTTACCTTCATTTCCTGCCAATACATCGGAGCCTGAAACATATGGACCATCAGCCTGTGACTGAAAGCACAGCTCTATGGCCTAAAAGCATTTTAAACCAGCCCAATAACAGAGCCAAATGAATAGTGTGCTTGCAATTAATCTTTTCAATTGACTGAATAAAACCTTGCGGTGGAACTCAGCTGAATGCGTTTTCTTCCGAGCGGCACTGCTTTTTCGATCCCTAATGGAAGAGTTTAGAGAATAATTGCAAAGTTGCTTCTGGTATTGTGGAAGATCAATGCTTTTATCAAACGCAAATTAAAAGGCAAATGGGCACTGAGGCACAAAGTTGAAGTAATGCATAAAAGATAGGTGAGCTAAAAAACAATATAAATAATTAGCCGAGAGTGTTTGGAAAGATTAAAAAAAATTATAATTAAAATGAAACAACGTTTGACATCACATGACAAGTGATGCTGATGAATGTGTACTTGATCCCATCAGACAGGGCTGTTTCGGGGATGTCAGAATTGAAGAAAAGCTCAAAACAATCCAATCCATGAAAAACAAGTTGTTGTTTTTTAACTTTTCAGTCAGAACAAAAAGCAACAGGCTTAAAAAAGTCCTGCACCCTTGAGGACTATTTTCCCTTGTCACCTCGGCTGGTTTAGCTGGCAGCCAGTGTCCATATTGCCAGGGGAGCTGCACTACCTGATAAGCAGAGGTAGAGGCTCTCTGACACATCTGTCTGCTTGATGAGCCAAGTGTCAAAGCCCCCCAAAGTGCTGGATGGAGTGCATCAATAAACGACTTTAATCCCCCCCTGGGGCCAATGTCCTCTTACTAATAAGGGATCGTCTTACACCACTGGCAGTAAGCAGAGAGGTAAAAGTGGCTTGGCATGAGCCTCAGCACGGGGCTGTGCAGCACAGGGAATTGTCTGTACACAGGTAGCAGACTGTAAATCACACGCACCTGCTGTTGCCTTAATTGCCGGACTGAATTGGTGTTTTATTCCCTCCCGTTTCTCCACCACTTTTGCCCTCTACCACTGTTTTTTACTGGTTTCCATCACTCTTTTGCTCTCTGCCACCTCTTCTTTTTTCTCATGTAGCAGGCTCTTTACCCTCACACTGGCCCAGACTGCGTCGCCGTACAGACAGGAAAAGGAAAAGCAGAGGAACGGGGACGATAGCTACACACAGCGCTGGTTGTGCTGAAGGACGTGTGGGTTGCAAGCTTCTGCAGGGAAGATCCAACGAGTGTTCTAGTCAGCGTGACCCTAATTAACCACATATTATCTGCAGGCTGTGTGGAGGATTAAGGCCCTCAGTTCTGCAGCCACACAGGCCCGGAGACCCAAAGACAGTGGACTCTGCACTATAACACACTTCACATTCTGCCTTGAAGCAGGACAGAGAGAGGAGGGGGCGAAAGAGCTGGACCATAAAAGAGCCAAACACATAGCGGAGAGCACACTGCAGAGAAGACAGGTTGCTCGAAGCATATCTGTAGGTCAGGACCTTCCTATAATGAGCAAATAAACACAGCAAACCCAAGCTGCTATGTGCAGAGCGGGAGGAATATGTAGCCACCCCATTTGGCAGCCCCACAAATAAGAAGACACATTGTCTCTTTGCCTGTCACATGTTGAACACATCCTTCCTGTCTGTCCAGGTGTTGTTTGAGTAAACTGGTGTTTCTGTGGGAGGACGGAGATCATCATTCTGTTGAGAGATAATGAGCTCATTTTCTCATTTGACGTCAGAAATCCAAGAAACGAGCGCTACACCGTGTTGACAGGCCATCACGCACACACACACACACACACACAGCAAACTGCTGCATTAACCAGCATGTATTATCAACCATAGGAAATCCAATCTTAGAACCTCAAACAAGAAGAAAAAAAACACACATAGATGAGACACAATCATCAGCCACCACAGGCAGGCAGGGACTCAGACTTCTACGGAAAACATTTCAGCAGCAGCCGTGACATACCTCATTTCAGATGAAAGATGAGCCAATATCAACAACATGATTAAACAGAAGATTAACTGACACAAACCAGCCAACTGTAAGAATAAGATACGCCGTTTCCCAAAATGTTATTACAAGTATTACGAGATGATAGTGAATATATTTTACATTTACACTTCACAAAAACTACTGTAGGAAATAGTGCGGCGTTAACAATACAAGCATTTATTGGGCTTTCGTAAAATATCACATGGTAATTCTGTCCTTTGCTTAAACCTGGTCCACAGCGACTATTTTGAGGCAATTCGAGCCGTGATTCGATGATGTCACGTACCTCGGTCCGTGTCGTAGAGGTAGACGAACTTTTGCCACTTGTAGTGAGAGAGCAGGCTGAGGACGGCCCCTCGGAGGGCGGGGCGCATCTGGATGACAAACTGCACCTCGTTGTCAGTCGGGTAACTGGGTGTGACGAAGGAGGTGTGCAGGGCACCGCAGAAGGAGGTCAGGGTGTTCATGGACTTCCTGTCGTAGAATCCGAAGATGGCGTACACTCCGCGGGAAAACTGGGAGCAAACTGCGGGGGGACAGCAGAAGGGGAGAGGACACAAAGTGTAGTCAGCAAAAAAATATATGTATTCACAAAAGTATGCCTCATCACTTTAGCCGGCAAAGGATCAATTGTGCCGTTTGACCCACCACTAATGACCAATTATGGGTGAGACTAACTGACCCCCAGTGCACTTCATAAAGCTCTGACAGCATAACCAGGGAACTGTAATAACAAGTGTACACAAAAATGTGTTATATTATATGTAACACATGTATTATTGATCACATTTCTTTCTTTTTCTTTTTTTAACTGTACCCAAAAAAATTGACATTTGAATTTGGCACTAATAATGGACCAGTTTACACAACACCAGAGCTGAGATGAGTAGATTAGTTGACTAACAGAAACAATATTCAGTATCCTTCAATTTTGTCAAACAATTAATTGCATCTTTTTTAAAGCACGTCTGCTTTTCTTTGTCTTTTGTGACGGAAACTGTCAAACTGTGAACTATACTGATAATTATCTTAAGCTTTAGGAAATTGTGATGCATATTTACCCCATTTTTTGAAATTTTATTGGCCAAATTATTCTCATACTTGAGTGAATGCAAGTCTTACAAATCTAGAGGGGAAAAAAAACAACTGATGTTGGTTTAATCTAATCTTGGGATTTGAGTAATCGATCATGATCATATTATGATTTTCAAGCCTGATATTTACACACAGGGATTACACGTTGTGAAGAACAATTCACAAACAAAACACTGAAACAGGAAGTAAAAATGAATCTAATGTAATTTTAGCCTGGCTCACATCACGACAAGGTGTCAGTGAGATTCCTGCAGGTTTGTATGTGTGTTTGCATCAGTGGCGGCCAATAGAAACATCACATTGTTCAACAAAGGTCTGCAACTCCCACCAGCTATCGCTCAGTTCCCTCATCCACAGCGATCGACTCACCGCAGTGCTCACAGTAGCTGAGAGCTACCACCGTCACTTTTCTACCTCCTACGAAAGCGCTGGAAAAGACACCTCCTCCTTCTGCCTCCAGTAAAAAAGTGAGCACAGTTTCACTTTAAGTGACCTCATGTTGTTCAGTGCCCACAGTCTTTTGTTGATGCCATAAAAACAGCTGCTTGGATGAAAAACGATACGGACAGAAGATGAGGCAATAAAAAAAAAAATGTGTTGTGGTACATTTTAATACAAGACCCAGGAGGTCCACTTTTGAGCAACCTCTGCCAAAGACAGAGCAAAACTTTGTTCAGAGTTCAGAAAAAAATCACTACATTGGTAATAAAAATCTCCGTAATAGATAGCCATTTGATTTTCTTAAGCACGCATATCTTTGACATCTCTTAAGAGGCAACTGACTGTTTCTTCTTGTTTGTGTATTCACCGTGCGCTCTAGAGGGACAGTGTAAGTTGTCAGGTCGGTGTGACTTCCATTCAGGCGTAAGCCATTAATGTCCAAACTAATATTCAGAGCAACAGGTGTGTTTTGCTTTTATTACCCTATCATGAATGGCTGTGCACTTATTCTGATTGACTCTCAAGCGTCCCCGCTGGGTAATCAAGCATTCCTAACATCGGTAAACACTGTGAATATTCCAGTACAATGCGTCGGGCTGACATGAAGGTGGGCTAGCTATCCGATTGGCTTTGTTGAACACATTTCCCCTGATTGGTTGACACATTTCCATTCAAGTCTTATGCTGGCAAACATCAGACATAGACCCAGCACAAAGACATTTACCAAACTGGAAAAAATAAATTCTTTATCCGTCCTAATCAAGCACAAAATGCAATCACACACCCTCACGCACACTCAATAACCGTGTCTTTCTTTCTCTCTCTGCTACAGTATGTGTAAAAACCCTTCTGATGCTCAAACGACACATATTCGGGTCTTAAGCACAATTGCTGAGCGAGTGATAGATCTAGTCACTGCTGGGATTTGCCTCCAGCTTTTTTTAATTCTTTCTCGCTCCGTATCTGTCCAGGTACAGACACGTCTCCTACGGTAGAAGCATCCATCCTCGGCAATGCGCACACGAGCGGGTGCAGCAATACAAGCACATGTACACACACACACACATACACACACACATATAACACCGCCTCTTGATAAGTGGATCAACAGATGGACAGCAGTATTGTGGCTAAGTGCCGCAGGTTGAATGGTGCAATGTCCCTCACTGAATGGGAGACAGTGGGAGTTCCAGACCTCATTGAGGCCCAGTTTTCTCTTCACTTTCTCTTAATTTGGGCCAGTACTGACACAGAAGTGATCCTGAGGGAAGAGATCTGGCAGCCTTGTTTCTCTCTGCTCAGCTGTCCTCTGCTTATTAGGTTGAGCTTAGTGTAAGCTCATCCTTCAATAGCAGATATGTCCACCTTCCCTTCCAAATACCCACCCACATTTGTGATAACAGTGTCACTGTGTGCGCCCTAACCTTTTCACGTTTGCCCGCACTATTGTACTGGATAGGTTTCCCATGAGGTGTTGAGGAGTTTGCATGGTGGGTTTTTCTCCGGGGTTCTCCGGGTTTCCTCCCACAATCTAAAAACATGTGGATTAGGCAATTTTGACACTCGAAATTGAGGCGTGAGTGGATGGTTGTTTGTCTCTATGTGGTCCTGTGATGGAGTGATGACCTGTCCAGGACGTACCCCACCTTTTTGCCCTATGTCAGCTGGGATTGGCAGCAGCGATAGACGATGAGAGAGTGAGCGAGTGACGTTTCCCATGAGAATCAACAGAGGAGCAATATTGTAGGTTTGTCCCAGGGTGCTGAGGTCTTATAAAAATGTTTTAGATCAAGAGTGACCTGTTTGGGGGCACTCACCTTCTACTCTAACAGCACCAGATCTGCCAGCATTGTGCAACTCTGCCCCTCAGAGCTTTCTCGCCTGCACACTGCAAAGTGTATGTACACATTGTGCATTGCCAACAACTGCAGGTAGTTGTTAATGCATCATGCATGTGGTTAAGAGTGCCTGTATACACTACATACAATTAACAGAAGCGGTGTTATTGATTTTCAGTGGCGTGCCACAGGCTGTGCAGTGCATAAACCTCTGGCCAATTTCCACGGTCTGAGGATAACAAGTCACACCACCGGTCTTAAGAGTCTTAAGCGGCTGAAGGTGTTTATAATGTTAGCACAGTAAATCTGAACTTGGAATTAGAAGTGCGGTTTATCGTGCTTGATTTAATAAAATGTGTCACCACAGCAGTAAAAGGTACACGCTATCCTCTGCAATTATAATTTTTCAATTAAGCGCTGTAAGAAAACAGCGGTGAATAATTTGCCGCTTCACCTGCAGGGCCAAGAAACAACAAACAAAAACAAGTACTGGCTCTTTCTTTTAAGAACCCGCAGTAATCACCCAATTTCTTCTGTTTTCGCTCTTTTCTTAAACATACAAATAAAGGAAACTTTATTCAAAGAGCACTCACAAAGCGATCGATGTGTGGATTAAAATCAGTCAATTTAATTCCTTACGCTAATCCCTAATTAATCCTTACGCAGCCAGTGATCGACTCAGAACTGATGGACTGTCTGAAAAGTTGCACATAGAAAAAACGTTTTATAATGTATTCAAAACACAATAAAATCTAGACAAAAAAGTACAAAAGTCAAAAAGTTAAATCAAGTAGAAGTCAGTATGAGTATATCCGTACTCCATATGGAATGGAATTATGGAATACAAGGCATACAGTATATGTATTCTTCCCCTCACTTTGTTGCAGAGCTGCCTCTCCATGCAGCACCGACTCCCTCCTCCTTCCTCACATCCCACATCACTGTCTGCCTGCACTCTCCTCTCCTCAATCCTCACCACTCTATTTGACCTCTCCTTTTGTTGCCTGTCTTTTGCCTGGGCCATCTGGTCATCCCCCAAAGCATATATCCTCTTCAAGCATGGCAGTATCTCTCTCTCCACCTGAATGCCCCTCTCTCTTTTCTCCTTCCCTTCTCAGATTGTTTCCCCTGTAATTTTGCCCCCGCTCCATCGGTGAAGCAGAGATTGGTGTTGGACTTGAGTTAAAAAAAAAAAAGAATAAGGTACTGTACAGGGAAAAGAGAAATACCCAGACCACAGACAGACCCTGGCTCCATCCCCCCTCAAACTGAAATAATTGTCCCGCTGTAGACGGACGTACATGTCTACAAATCTGACGAAATAACACATCAGTGAATACATATACAGTAATTTAATGAGTGTGCAAGTGTCACCTCAGGTTTCAGCTATGTTAATTCGCTCACACGGTCCACACACAGCCAAGTGCATGCACGCAGTTGTTAGAGGAGCTTGAATGAGGAGTGCAGTTAGGTCCATAAATATTGGGACATCGACACAATTCTCTTCTTTTCTCTTCTTCTATACACCACTACAATGGATTTGAAATGGAACGAAATGTGCTTTAAAGCGGAACTAGACTGGAAGTTCCAATTAAAGCTGTTTTTGGTGTGTATCTGCACCATTACCTCGTTTATGAAGCCCTGAAGGTTCAAACAGTTCAGCCGCTGGTGAGAACGCTGTGTTTTATTGTAATCCCGGGTTCAGCGAGATCTCTGAAAAAACCCGGTCCGGTTACGTAAACAGCATTTCTCCTGAACAGCAGATACTCCTGGTTCGGGCACTAGTCTGAGCACATCCGGTTGCATACATTGTACCGCAGAAGAATAAGAAGAACGTCTGTTTTGGAGGTGTTTCACTAGCTACAGTATCTTCTGACTCTGGGTCCGACTCCGGGTCGTAAAAGGGACTGTGGCGGGGAGTCGTGACGAAGCCATTTTTAAACATTGTTAAAACAATGTTTTGATAATGAGTAGCAGTACATCCACCGTTCCAGAAGGGGGAGCTGCGCTTCTGAGAGCGGGCGTGCTGATTACGTCACTTCCAGGTACCTGGCCAATCAAAGGAGTGTAAGGAAAGCGGTCGTTGGCTGGCCAATCACAACACAGTCTGTCTTCTGGGTGTGAGATTTCAGTGAGGAGAGATTTATATTGGCTCTTTTCCAGCAATTAATAAGTAGACCTCCATAACTCACATATATGTGCGATAGGACCACTCTATGGGAGCTTTAAGTGCACACTTTCAGTTTTAATTTGAGGGTTGACCTGAATCTGATTGAGCATGCATTTCACTTGCTGAAGACCAAACTGAATGGAAAATGGCTCAAGAACAAGCAGAAAACTGAAGACAGTTGCAGTGGAGGCCTGGCAGAGCATCACCAGGGATGAAACCCAGCGTCTGGTGATGTCTATGGCTGTGAAAATCTTCAGGCTGTTATTGACTGCAAAGGATTTGCAACCAAGTATTAAACGATGAAAGTTTGATTTATGATTATTTAGTTTGACACATTACTTTTGGTCCACTAAAAATTGGGAGGCACATATAGAAAAGGTTGTAATTCCTTCACTGTTCACCTGATTTGGATGTAAATACCTGCTGAAAGTGTGCAGTTAAAGCACATCTTGTTAATTTCAAATCCATTGTAGTGGTGTATAGACCCAAAAAGAAGAGAATTGTGCGATGTCCCAATATTTATGGACCTGACTGGAGTAAGCCAAACAAAGATAATCCTCTCTCATCAGCTCCTTCTCTTTTATTCGTCTGCAAACTCACTTTCATCTTTTTTTCCCTCCTCTTCTTCTTCTTCTGCAGTTAACATGCCGCCTCCTCCTCCCCCTCCCACTCCCTGCTGCAGGGGACCATGCATCCCATCTCCAGTTCACTGGTCAAACACACACAGCGTGCCGCCCTCATTCCCTTCTATAATCAGGACACTCGGCAGTGCTACGGGGATGTTACATTTCTGATGCATCACTTGAGATGGCTGGCCTGGAATTCTAGTGCAGAGGAATATGTGGTATCCTGCAGGGAAACTGGGATAATTTATTTAAAAAGAAAAAAGAGAAAGGAAAAAAAGAAAGAAAAAAAACACTTTTACTCTGAGTATTTAGATTTCTGCTCTTTTGCAGCCCATGAGCCATAGCCTTGCAGAGCCTGGGGGAGGGGGCCGTGAACTGTAAATGTCAATGATGATTGTATCTCTTTAGCTGTTCTTCTCTCTCCTTTTTTCACAAAACGCACACATCCTCGCTCTCTCTCTTTGGTTCAGTTGTTTTCCCTGTCAGGCGCTTGTCCTCCATTTCTTGCCTGTCTATCCGTCTCCTTCTCCCTCTGGTCCTCATTGATCACCTTGCATGGTGCCCACCACCTCTCTCTCGCCCGCTCTCTTTCCCCAGTTTTCAGCAGTCTACTTCAAAATGGGCCCTGTCCTGCTCTGAAGAAGGGATGCTGTCAGGAGGAGAGAGCTCATACATGCCCCGGGGTTGCATCAGCTTTTGTCATATAGAAATGTGAAGCGCTTCAAACTGTTACGTGAAATGTCAGAACCAGATTTAAGATCGCCTTAACGTCACTGTGAAATGCTCAAAAGGAAGCTGCTACCAACATATATAGTCTAATGTATTTGCACTTTGGATTATCTGCTGGTTGGGTGGCACCAGTACACACGTAGTGAATAACAGATTTAATTCAGCATTACTGTGATGATCGTGTTATCTTCCTATGAAATGTTAAATGCAATGTTTCCAGGAAAATGTGATTAAAACATCAAGACGTCCTTCTGATGTTACATGTAACAGTGGACATGAATTCAGTCCGTGCTGCAATCATTTTTTAATTAAGTCGCACCTGCATTTTGTCACATGATGTTTATTCAAATTGGAAAACCGTTTTAATATTGTGACACCTATCTCAGCAGGCAGTTACGGCACACGTTATAATTTAATAATTAATTAGCAATTACGTTTATTAAAGTAAAGTAGGTGTATGGAAGATGATAATAGCTCTGTTTTTTTTCTGTTTATTTATCTCCTCCTCCTTGTACTCCGCCTGCCGGGGTGGGAATCTCCAACAAGAAGTACCTTATCTTTAACAAAGTACAAGTGATCCACTACCGACTACAGGGCGGGGGATCTCTGTGTGTGTGTGTGTGTGTGTGTGTGTGTGTGTGTGTGTGTGTGTGTGTGTGTGTGTGTGTGTGTGTGTGTGTGTCTTTTTATGCACATGTGTGTCTGACTGCTAGGGTGTGATGATGGATGATAGGGCGCTTGCAAATGCTCCATCACGGCGGCCTGTTAGCCCGGAGCTCACACATCTATAGTGAACATGACAAAGACGGGTTTCTAACTTCCTTGGTACCTGTGCTCAATTTTTATTTGAAAAATTGCTTTTTTTTTTAATGCCGACATGCACACTGTACTTACTTCAGCTGAACTATTCTTCTGTTCTTACATTGTATAATAAACCTGTGAAGCCATGATAGAGCAAGCCTATTTTTTTTTTTTTTTTTTTTTTTATAACGGAACATAAACGTATACGTTTTATTGTAGCTGTATAGTGTACACAACTGTGACCACCTAGTAAATCTGTGTGATAGGTTAGTAAATGTCATCAAAAAAAAAGTTATTGCCCATTTAACCATAATTGATCAAATTAGTGCCCCTCTATCAAAGAAGACACTTGAACGGCTGCCGTTAATGTGTTCGCCTTTACACAGAAAAGAGGACATAAGTCTCTGTGTCTTCAGTGCTTGGACAGATGGAAAACTTGTCAAATATGAGGAGAAACCCAAAATGATTCCAACATGGCAGCTTAATGTGTGCGATTTTTGACAAGTTTCTTATTCACAGTTACACTTTTGATCCAAATGTAAGGTGAGAAATAGCAGCAGTGTATTTTCTTGTAAAGATGGACGTGATGCATTAGATTCACCAGCGAAAAGTATATGGGAAACTGTGCTGCTCGTATTTTTAATATAACACATGAAGCCCACCACATGGCACGGGAATTAAGACGGGAGTCGTTTGCGAGAATGGGCAAACTAAAATGTTGTGCTGTAAGACTGCATTAGATTAGCACTTATTATTACATAATGCAATGGATTACGTTTTTAATTCATTTCTAATGTGCATTAAAAGGACGCCACTCACTGGCTAAGTGAAAACATTTAAGTATTCTGATCAAAGGTTCACATTTTATTTTAAACCGAATTAATGAAATACTGAATGGTTGTAAATTCTAGCTTACACACACCAATGCATTTCTGTCTACATAAAATATCCCACGCTGCACCCGAGTGTTTTCAGACGGAGGTTCAGGAATGACTCAGTATTAAAATGTCACTGGAAATCTGCTCAGTAAGCAGAAATAACAGAATTAAAAGCTGACAAATCACATCTGAATTATGTGACATGAATCATGACATGAATCACGGCTGAGGATTATATGCAAACCACAATTGTACACACATCGTTGCATATGATCATTTTGAACAGTTTTTAGATGCCTGTAAAAAAAAAAAAAAAGGGGGGGGGGTTATAATATACAAGTGCACAGAGAGATTGCTACATAACGATGTGTTTAATGAAGCTGTGTTCCACCTATTAGGATTTTAAAAAAACATGTAATGTTATATACTCAGTGCTATTCTAAATGCTATCAAATAACACTGAAATCAGGGTGAGCTAGTTGTGAATGACATATTACATGTTGCAACTAGAATGAGATTAGATTAAATGAGACTTGATTAGAAAACATAAAATTAGAGTTAGCTTTATCGATCCCACACTGGGGAAACATACTTAACTAATTAACCAATCAGCTAAAATGACAAAAACACAGAATTGAGTCCTATGTTCTGAAGTGAACTTGGCATTAATAACCTATAGAATGCCAGAAATATCTGACAGGGCTTGAGGGTCTGACGGCTGCAAATCACCGTGTACGTGGAGATGTGAAGATGACAACATGACCCAAGGAGCAGAGCTGAGGTCAGACGTGGCCCCACAAACACTTGCTACGCCATCGCTGGACGTCATTAAATATTCTCTTTCCTCTTGTTTTCCTCTGCAGCCCTTCACCCATCAGTTCCTTCTCCTCTCCGCCTGCCATTTTGATGATATAGGCTTGTACCTGCGAGAGGCTGGTAAAGGAATCCTCGAGGGAGTCGATGACTCTCAACCTCATCTCCCTCTCTGACAGACACTTTCACCTCCGAGGTCTTACCACCATGCCTTTGTTTGGCCACGGTGCGACAGACAGGCTGAAAGCACTTTGCAGGTCAAACAGACCTAACCCGCCACTGAGGACTTGAACATGTGCCGCTGTCCTTTATTATCATGGAAATGCCCTTTGTTTGACAAACAAAAGTCATTATACGGAGCAAACGGGGCAGAGGGTGTGAACGAGAACGCCGTGGAACTGTCCAATACAGCAGCCATTTCGGGAATTTCAGATAACGGTGTTGTGATGTCAGCCAAAGAGACTGGACGCTCTGCTGAATAATTCAGGGGGAAATCGGTTTGACAGGACTCAACCAATACATGCGCAAATCTAACTTTGCATGCCCGCTGGTCTGCTGCAAACCATCTCCTTGACACATGTAATTAAGGACTATCTATGCAAGCTGATAACGGGACTTAAAACCCTTGGCCTTTGCTTCACCTCGAGAGCCGTGCCACAGAATCCCAGCCCATCACGTTGAACAAATAACAACCTCTTCCACCGCAGACTCATACGGTTCCACCATTTGCTGCAATGCAGAGGTGGAAGAGCGCTATAGAACATGACTTATCCTCACCAAGATTCACTCACCTTCAAATATATGGGGAAACGCTACAAAGCAACGGCAGCTGCTAATCACTGACCATTTGAGTATGGCTGTATGCATTTTTAAGGAGGATTCAGCAGAGTATGAAACATGTAAGGCTTATGATATTCTGTAATTGGATTTCCCAGAAAGCCGGCGACAAAGTCCCTCACACACCACTAATCCTCCCAATCAGCACTGCAGGCCTAAAGCATGCTTTTCCTCTGCAGAGGATGGGAAGCAAAATGAAGCATGAAGTGAAAGGAACAATGCAGGGATAGCAAAATGAAGACGAGTGTGCGGATTGTGCCACGACTGCATGAGGAGGAACGGCCACAGAGAGCGGGGGAGGTAACGTGTGTCCCAGCACTCACGACCTAACATAACCAAGATCTCTGTGCTGGGAGTGGGATGATTTAGAGAGGCTAGAACTGGGGGAGACATGTGGGGAGTTCAGCACGTCAGACCACAACAGCAAACGCTCAGACTGCAGCTGTCAGAAGTGGTCTGGGCTCAGTCTTTACAACAAACTAAACACATTAGCTTTGCTGAATCATAGGGAACAGTTCACTTTAGGACTCTGTGACTGATATATTTCAGAAATGAAGGAAACACAGCTCCACCTAAAAGATTAAAAAGTTTTTTTTTATATTTAAAATGCTTCTAGATGATTTGCCTTGAGTATAGGAGAGCTGCCTCCACCAGGGTAAAGATTTGTGGTGAGATTTCAGGTATAGAGTGCTCCACTTGACTGACTTGTTTTGAATCGAATTCTACCCAGCAGGGGAAATAACTGGCAGCTGAAAACCTCCCCTTTTCTTGTTCTTATTTGGATCCTTGGGATAGGGGGGTGTAAATAAATAAGAAAAAAAAAAAAAAAAATTCTGGTTGTCTGGTAGGTGCATATATTTTTCTATCACTGTCAAAAAATGTGAGTGTGTTATAACTGCTCTCCTCAATACGGTGTATCAATTCTATCTACTCTTCAGTCATGTTTGCTAAACTAGTTTGCATTGTGTCATTTCTCTCACTCTCCCCCCCCCCCTCACTTGTATTAAAACACAGTAAGAAGTCTGGAAATTTCCATATTGCAGTTAGAGTGCAAACCATCTGATTTTAATGCTTCCCGACTGGTCGTTTTTGTCCTTTAGGGCAATTTCCGATCTCTGCGCCTCATGTACGACTTATGCACACGTGCAAAGACAAGAGAGTGCCACACGAAGACACGAAGACGAGGTGAATACCTGCCACTCTCGTGAGGCCTACGCCTCACATGCGTAAAACTAACCCTTTGCCCTCAATATTGCTAATCAAATTACACATCACAATTCATATCCTTTAGTGATAACACAAAACAAGACATTTGCACTGTGAAGCCTGATTACAGCAGCAACAACAGCAGCGCCTCTTTAGGAGCAGTCTCTCGCAGCTCTTTACCTGGAGAATATTAGAAAAAGTCAATGAGGACAGGAAATGGGACGAGTAATTTAACCTTGAAGAGATCACTTGAAGAATTGCCTCTCCTTTTCAGCCTCAATCCAGATCTGGTTAAGTATGTAGAGCCCAGCACCAGTTTTCATCTTATTAGTGCCCTTGCTGAGACAGTGCTCCGTCCCTGCATGATAATGCTCAAGGTAGCTGAGAGCGAGGGAGAGCAAGAGCAAGATAGAGAGAGAGAGAGAGAGAGAGAAATGGAAAACATAGGGCTCCGGCTGTGAGTGGGCTGTGACCCTATATATTCCAGGGGATGTCATACGGCCCCTTCTAATATTACTACTTACTAATATTACTTTTCTAAAGCAAATTTCTCTCCAAAGAACAATAAAAGGTTTTTCAGCAAAGAGCTTCACTTAACGCCACTTCAAGTCAGAAGAAGAAGAAAGAAAAGAGGAGAGCACAAAGTTTTTACTCACATTAGATGAAAAGATAAAATAAGTGCTCCACTCTATTTTCCATTGACCTTTTATTGTCTGCACACACGGCAATAACGTACAGTGACGGCACCAGAGGTTCAACAACCAGACTATAGACTGACTATGTTATTGTCCCTTGACCCCAACTACCTAAATCTAATGTTATCTAGCGCCTGAAGATGGTTATGTTTTGTTTTTTTTGTGTATAAATTACTGCCATGTTATAAAATAATGTCGACACATTCAATTTCATTTGTGCTGCTCACCACACTAACAGAGTAAAAGTTACTCAGAATAATCCACAGACCAGACTGTTGGCAATCAATGCTGGAACTACGTTTTGTTTTTGTTTCTCAAATAAATAGCCCAAATAAAACAGTTCAAGGGGAATATGGTTTACTTGATCAAGTTAACATGTTTATGGCTGTGGTCAATGGATGAACATGAGGCAGAGCACACAACGTCATCGCTAAACATGGGTTCAAGCACAATAAGAACCACATTTAGACAATCAAACACAAGCCATTATAGGTATGTGACACAAGATCCTGCATGAACAATATATTACAGGATTTCTCCTCCAGTTAACAATTTGTCTTGCTATGTTTAATATTTAAAATATAACTTTTTTTCCCCCCTCCCTTATCTACTGATCCACAGCATTTCAGATAACGTGGGAAGTACGTGGACCCCAGGCAAGGTTTTGGCCAGCAAACTAGATTTATTTGGCCCCGTCACGTGAAGTGTCGGAGCAAGGGGAGTATGCCTGATATGCTGAGACATAAAATGAGATGATGCTCAGGGTCTGTGGAGAGCTACATAAAGCTACTGGAAATATAGACAAAAACACAACAACAATATGTTGCCCAGCCCTGCTGTAGCTGATACAGCTATAATCTCTGAAGAGAAGCCAGTCGATTGAGTTTAGGGCAAAACCTTATACAATGCTACAGCGTAGGTCATGTCTTATACATACTAAATGATGTTTTATCAAAGAATACTTTTCATGTTTTTTCTTAAAAATAGTGTTAGTCTTTTCTCGTTTTATCTCATGAGCCCAATCTTGTGTTTCATCTTCTAAATAAATGAATGTGTATTGCACCGGTAATGTTGAAAATAATGACACAAAAATACATGACTCAGACAGGAAACTTCATAACTCCCTCCCTATTTCAGCTAATAACACAATGTCCTATGGGGCTAAAATGCTTTACTCTGGGAAAAGGCCCTCAAATTGGGAGTGGAATGTTCACCGTCTTTTCACAAACGTCAGCCGCATGAGGACAATTTGTTTTGCTTGCGCTTAAAAAGCTTAAGCTTAAAAAGCATAAAATATCCCAAGTCTATCCACTTAAAGTTTAAGGAACGGGACTTGTTCATTATAGTAGGAGTAGCAGTGGAAGCACAACAATTGTTCACATAAAAACAAGCAAGGGGACATAGCAAGTTGAATGTGACTTCCCTGTGCCCTTGACAGATCATAGAAAGGGATGCGAGTCAGTGCAACTGGGGGACAGCCCTATGTTCCGAAATCCCTATGTTCCGAAATCCCTATGTTCCGAAAGCACTATGAGGTTTGACCTCCTTGCCCTATTTCGACCAGCGCTTTGAGATTACAATGTAGTGACTTCCACATTTCAAATACTGGCCTGGCCTTTCAGTGGAGGGAAATTGTGTGGTGCTGACAAGCCCGCGGTACGTGTTTCGCAGGGCATAATGAGCCATACGCGTTGGGGGAAGCACGGATTTATCCCCAGCGTAATGTTCCAGACGGACCCGGCATCAGTCGATGTCTGTTAGGGTAAGGGTTAGGGTTAGACTTAAGGTAAGGGATAGCATTCTGTATTCTGTCGGGCTTTAGGTGTGTAACCGTGCAACTGTCCCTTTAGTAGAAGTGGAAATTAGAGTGTAAAAGATTAGAGTGTGTTGACGATCTGCCAAAGCAGAGAGATCGTAGTACCGTCTATAGGACATCAGTTTCTTTCAGAGAAACCAAACACAGTAAGTTTGGTTGATTTGAGTGTAGCACAAAGCCATGGCTGAAAATTAAAACAAAATGGAGGAGCTGGTCCTGCATCTCTCACACGTTAATATCTAAAGGGACACTCATGCATCCCACGGACATACCTAATATTTCCCTTGACAACAATACATTATGCATAGTCTCCTAAACAAACGTTTCATCATGGCGGTCCGTCGAACACGACACAAGGTGGACTAACTGGTGAGGAGTCAGAACTGACATCACATTATGAGGCCTCTTTTTTTGGGTCTCTCCTCCTGGTCCCGATGTGCTCTGATGCACCCACACACATACACTCATTCATACAAATACGACTGTCGCAGTAAGGACTGTTCAAAACATGCACTAACTCTGCTTTACAGCACCAGTTAGTGTTGTTTTTCCACTTATTGTGCACACATTACAAGATAAAAAGAAAGTTCTGGGACTTTAAGTTCTTGTTTGTTCTGTCGCTGGGGATTTTACCTTTGATTTTTTTTTTCCCGTGTGTGTGTGTGTGTAACAGGTGTTCAGGGTTCTGTCTGTTTAAAAATGCAATGCATGGTTTCATTCATCTCCCTCCTCTTTCTCACTCAGTCAAACACAAACACACACACACACACACACACACACATTACGGCAATACGAAAAGCTACCAACATCAAACAATACAATTTCTCAATACAATTTACAGTTTTTCTTTCATTTTCCCTCAACCAAACGTAATGTACGTTTTTTTTATGGTAAGTTAATACATAATGCTGCATTTGGCCACTTTCCATTTCGCAGCCATTGCTCTGGTGTTGAATGCGTTCAGCTAGTTCCTCCAAAAACACATGAACAGACAACATTTAGCTTTCATCAGTTCAGCATAGCAGGTAGTAGAGATAAAGTGAAAGGCACTGTATCTAACGGCCATCGAGTTCACATCTCGCACATGCACACAGAAGAGCATGCACAAGCTCATTGCCACTCTACTTCCACGACTCCCTTCTCTCATAAACACAGCTAAGCCACTGAAATCTTCCAAGTCCTTTGTCATCATATTCTGGCGGTTTCAGGACTGCAAAGGGCACCAGCATCTGAGAGAAGCTTTCTATTGAGGCCTTTCAAATGGAATCACTCCAAACGGCCTTTTCATTCTGCAGCTGCGATGGATTAGCTCTGTCATGGGTCCAGATGAGGTTTGCCTTGCTGATCTGCACACCACACCGTGCAAAGTAGAACCATGCCACTGAGATAAAGAAGGCGGGAAAAATTAAAATTAAGGGACAGGAATTGCGCCAGTGGCGACCCAATGGTCGACGATAGAACACTTCAATAATTCATCACAAAGTCATGCATGGACACACAAACATTAACAGCAGTATGGGAGCAACCACCCACAGGTCTTTCGTAGCCATGTGTGAAATGGCAAGAGCCACACAACAGCATTCTCCGAATTAACCGTCGGAGGGAGAAACAGAGGAGGATCATGGTTGAGTAAGCACATCGTGTTCACTTAATTCTCACTCATGGGGATAGCGAGCACTATGGACAAGGGGAACCACGGTAAGAAGCATGTAAAGTGAGACCATGCCACTGTGTCATATTTAAATTGTTTTCTCTTTTACACCAATAAAAAAACATCTTGAAACACTTTCTGAAAATTAAAGGACAACAAATCAAAGAGGCCTGGAGCCACAACCAAACTCATTATAGGGCACACATCAGTACAGCGCCCACAGGTAATGAATTTGGGCAAGATCTCTATCTAAATGCAAAAGGGGCAGAGCCATAACTGCGCTTTCAGTGGAAAATACGCTTTGCAGCAAAATAAGATTTGGCACGCTTTATGGCTAAGAATTCGTAATATCAACTTCTTCCACATCTTAATCCAGTGTGTTGTGATACAACGCCATCAGTTCATCCGACTTAAGCACTTGAATAAATCGAATGCTGTATTCACATTACAGATTCAGAAAGCTTAAGTACACTTACCTCCATGTGATTTCATATTTACAATAAACTGAGATTGATCTCCTCAGATGACTGAGGCCCTTTAAGTTTTACTTTTTTTTCTCTCAGTAGTGTACTTCTGGGGACACTTCAGCTCCCATAGCAGACACAGAGTGGACACTCATCACTCTCGTGCTGCCGTCTGAGGTAAAACCATTGCACTACACTCTCGGAAAATGTTTGTGACAGATGCAGGCACCAATGGACCGGAAAAAACAGGGAGAGTCTGAGGTGGACAGGCTCAGAAAAACACTAATTTCCCATGAAAACGTGTGCCACTCTGAACATCCCACTACACCACATTCACAAATCAGCAAGCCTTGCTGTATGATGTATGGTAATTTTACACTTGCAAAGATGTCGCTATTATAGTTTCCCATTAGACAATTGGCTTATTGAAGTGAATATGGGTATTTGTCAAACACCTGTCGTCTCTGGTATTACAGACGTTTTTACTAACTCTTTAACTGATTTGTCATGTGCCTTTCATGTCTCTGCTGCAACCAACCACATCATTCCCAGCATGTATTACATCTGGCCATTCGATGATCTGCTCTTGATGGCATTCATGCAGGTTTTTTATTAAACGTTCACTGTGGATAAGCGACACGTGTTACGGTGACGACAAAACTAAAGTGATTTAAGCGGACCTCGTTTCGGTTTTTGCCGCAAGATATTTCAGTTTCAGTGTCAGGAGCAGTTCAACAGTTCCAACATGTCATCGACAGACCGTGCTCTGACAGCGCTGAGGTCTTCACTCTCCAACTGCAATCACAGTTATAAGTAATTGTCAATAAATTTACCCCGTCCCCAGAGGTGTTGCTCTGCATTATGCTTTCATTATATAAGTTGTGGAAAGACATGTCTTATTTGCATCTCTGAATCACTGCAAGGAATATGCTAATATCTTCGTTTTCCTCCTCCTCCTCCTCCTCCTTCAGTCTGTATGCTAGACTGCCCATACACTAGTTTCACAAGGTTATGATGCTTCAGTGGCCTGGCGACTGTGAACTGTCACAAGCAATCAATTATGATGGAGCCCTTGTTTCTGCACAGACATGAAGCTTTGGCAGGGCTCTGCTACAGCGACTGCCTCTTTTGAAACGGGCCAGAAACGTGCGGATCAATCTGCTCAGACGGCAGACGGAGAGTTGGAAGCCCCTTTGCACTGTGATCCAATATTTACTATTTGGAAGAGTACATTGTGACACTCCCTGTTGGTGTTTTGTATTCATCACAACACTATATGTCCTCTTCTTTTTTCTTTTTTTTTTTGACAGTCCTCTGCAAAAACGAAATTACACTCCACTGCACCAACGAAGAGGGGAACCAAAACAATAACAGTTAATAATTCAGTCCAAATGGTTAGACTGGATATGTGTGCCAATTAATGCTTTTCTCCTAGATAATCAAAGGCTCAGAAGTGTTTTCCTTCATAAGCCCTGTGACCTTGGTCAGGACAATGTAGTCGGTAGCTTCTATTGAGGAAGATACAGAGTTTTTGTTTTTTTTCATTTGGACCCAGTGTAGACATACCGATGCTGCAACGTCCGATGAAGCATGATGTGCTATTTCAGCTCAAGTAGAGGATTACCGATTCAGTGATTATGGCTATTGTAGAGCAGAGAAGTGAATGGCCAATAGTCAGCTGAGTGTGACCGCAATGGCTGCAGGAACATAGCTATAATGGGCTTTGTGGGAGAAATTAAATATATATATATATATATTTATGTGTAGGGAGAAAAAGACAGACAGAGGAAGGGTAGAAGAAGTAAAGCTGACTGCTATGTCAGAGATCTTTATAGACAAGTTTTGAAAAATGTGTTTTCCTTTCTCCGTCGTTGCCTCCTCCATCTTTGCCTTTTCACCGTTAGTGCGTGAGGACAAACATTTTGAAAAGAAGAATAATCTATGCTCTCCTTGAGAGATTTTGCTCACTGAAAAACCTAAATGGAAAGCAGCCATTACATGACGCTGGGCTGCTGGCACACATGTCCCTGACGCACCCGAGATGAATAGTTCACAATATCAGCTTGCCCCCCCCCCCCGCTTCATTTTACTGAAAATCCACCACGTGCACAGGGTTTTTCTTATTATAATCAGTTTTTCCTTCTTGCACAACAGCAAATATGCTAAGTGCGCCACTAAGACTTTGCGTGTACCTCTGCATATATGCCTTTGCCACTGCTTTATATATAGTCAGCCAGCTCTTTTTTATTCATCACAATGCAATGCTGATATCATCTTCAATAAGGGAACACATACTTAGCCTGTCACTGTTGACTTATAGTTCAGAGACCACCCTATTATTTGAGCAGAGATAAACAGATGTGTGGAGCATATATGGGCTAGATGGGCTGTCATATTAAATCATGTCTGCTGAAGGAAAAAAACAAAAAAAACGAGCAGGATTGATCCAAGCTTTGCGTTCATGGCTTTTCTCATAAAGCTTGTGTCTGTGTCCCACAAATTGTTCTTAAATGTACTATACTTAATAATTATGGGGAACATCCGCGTTTTTTACAACTCAAACGTGGCATGGGTTGTTTTTACAGATGTGGACATTTTATCGTCGACAAAACTCTATCAAAATGTTAAAAGGTTTATGAGCGATCCCATATGTCCACTGATACAGTCCAGAATTACCATGGTATGAATTATTATTAAATGCATTTTATTAACAAAAATGAAAAGCTTAGTCAACATTTACACTATGAATTTGTGGGGGTGATGATAACCTTAGGTTTGCCATGACGGTCCATCCATAATGATTTCACCTTACAGTAGTCCCATCTCTCACTTGTAATTTATCACATTTGCCCCAGAAAATTGAGCAAATAGATAAAAGAAATCAATAGGAAAGCCAGATAGCCCAACATACCCCCACAGTGGCTCTGAACACACCACAAATGATGGGTTACTGTCTGCATAAAGATTTTTTTTAAGGTAGTGTGTGTATCCATGGTTTGATTTACTGAGCTTCCATATGAAAAATCTCCCCTTTCACTATGTGTTTTATTATTTTATATATATATTCCGTAGCCGTTGAAATGGCCAAGTGCCCAATGTTTGTGAAAGATATATGGAGATTTGGAGAAAAAACAGCAGCGAGGGAGGAAAAGCTGTTGTTATATCAAACAACATCTGCCAGCATCATTGATTCCAAGACAAATAACACTCTGACAGCAACACTTCTCCTCAGGTTGGGTTTAAAAGGATCTTTTGATATTCTGATTAAAAATTCATTGGCTTGAATCTGCCTTGGGAGTGCGTTTTCAATTCTGAATCTCATAACTTCACCAATATCCCTTAGAATAAATATAATAATAATAATAACAGAGGGAATCTCATGGCTAAAAGAAATAAAGTCAGATTAATTTTCCCTTAAGCGGATTGCCCTTTGGATTGTTTCCAGCTTTTAACTTGCGGTATGAGACGGCGTTAACCTCATGAGATCACAACAAACAATGCCTGTCTTGCTGTAACGTAGCAACACTTGCAGTATCAATCAATGTTAGTTTTATTGAAATTCGGACCATTTCATTGAAGTGTTCATTAGGAATGAGCCAGTATGACACTCAGTATCGGTGTTGGAGCAACCCTGGTCAGATTATTGAAAAAATAATCCATAAATATTCTCACATAAATGCTTCACTATAAGCGCAGACTGTAAAATGTGGGCTGTTTATTTCTTCATTCTAGAAACAGGAGCAGAATATTTGTTACAGTTGAAACTTATTCTTGTTCTTTCTCTTTTTCAACGGCGGGTTATGACTAGGTTGTAAATGCGTCAGCACAAAATGTGTTGTCAACAACTTGGTAAACTTCAAGATGTAAAAACAAGTGATATTAAACCTTCCCTGGCATACTCAAATCTCAGCCAGATCATTCAGGATCGATGCTCCATATCATCTGAGCTGTGCTGTCAGTCACCACCCCCCCCCCTCCTCCTCCTGCTGTTGTTCCTCTCCCCTCTCAGAGACCTGCACCTCCCACAGCGTGTAACCTCACCCAGAGCCGTTACTGTAACACTCATCTGCCTGAGATTCACACGCAGCCACCTCAGCCTCCCTCTGGAGACCGACTGGCTTGCTGGCCTCAAAAACCCCACCACTGTGTTACTGTTCAGAGGCTCTGAGTGTTTTGTGCCATCATGGTGCTTACCCAATAACATGATACACTTCTTTTTTTTTTTTTTATAACTCCTGCCTGGCATATCTTTAAAAAAGAAAAAAGATATCTTCTAAAATGACATTAGCTTTTTCGGCACATGAGATGCAGGGATGGGTTAATAATATTTTCACCATGACGTTTACTTAGGGATGAATGATGAATGGTGTCACAGGAGCTTTTACTAAACAGCAGTGAAATTTAGTCGATGTCACATGTGAGGAGGGAGATGGAATGCGTTTGTCTGTCTGTGAATGTGTGACTGCACATGCCCGCGTCTCTGTGCATATGTGAACGCATGAGCATGTGCATCCATACACAAACCTCCATCTGTGACTCCAACACAGCTGGACGATGAAGGCATGTCCCAGTACAACCCCCATCGCCTGAAGACGAAGTCTCTCCCTCCCTCGCTCTCTCTCTCCCTCTTTGGCACACACACACACTCACACAAACATTATTTAATCAAATTTGTTTTCCTCTTGCTTTCTATCTCTGTCCACCCACCACTTTGTTCCCCTTCTCTTCTCTCTCCAAGCGCCCTGGTCCATGTTTCCCTGGTCACACCTTTCACGCCGAGTTACATCCTTGTGAGGACAGTAAGTGTGGCACTACTACCATCACCTGAGGAGCTTCCCTCGATCATAGCCTGCCTCTGACAGGACATACGAGGCAAAAACGCGTCTCCCTGTTGCTGTGTTTACCGGCCGTTCGCACCAACACCAACACCAACAGGCCCAAAAGCCGCGCACGATAATACATGTGACGTTTGCACGAGGGCTTTTTATTCTATCGTCACAACATATGCCATTTGCCACATATGCTCAGTCAGCGAGTAGGCCGCCAGTGTAGAGAGACTCTGGTGTTTTTTGGGCAACATATGTAAAGCTAGAATTGCCTGCGAGAGTGTGAAGGTCAATGAAGAAGCAGCTTCTAAGAGTGTCGTGTCTGGACAAATAGTTGAATAATTATTGAGCGCTTGTGATGACAGGTGGGTCAAAGTCGTTATAAAGTACTTTTGAGAGCTCCAAATTAAAAAAAATAAAGCTTAAGTAGATGCTTGGCTATTCGAAGTATGCTGATGAAGCCCCAGTAGCTTTAAAGGACTCATATTATACCCTATTTCTCCAAGTTAACCTAGTTCCCTGCTGTCCTAATGAACATCAAAATACCATAATCACCCTGCCAAAACAGCCCTGTTCAGAACGCTCTGTTTAGTAGTATCTCTTTAGGTCCACCTTAAAAAAAACTATAACGAAACTTAAGGGACAGGAAATCACATCAGTCACAGAGGCTATACTGCTAGGTAACAGCAGTTAGCATTTGGAAAAGTGATCATTTGCAGGCTCTAGCAGGCACATTGCCGTCATATATAACATGTATCCACTGGACAGATAAATCCTCTGAGGCTGGAAGTTTGTGTAGGACTCTGTGCTGCACTGTGGAGCCAAGAATAGAACTGCACGGACTTGCGCTCTTGAGTGTTTTTATGGACAAGGTGGAAATCCACAAGACAACAATTCCAGGAATTTAGCGCATTTTGTGACGTCCCAATGAGCGCGGAATTCAACATTGCATGTTTTATCTCCTGTACTTAGACTGAGGAGGACCACAAAAACATGAGTGAGTCATCTTTTTTCACACTTCGCCGACTGATTGAACCTCCAGAGTCCCAAATATAAGGGTTTAAATGATTAAAAAGTTGATTTTGCATAATATGGGACCTTGAATACATTTACAGACAATGTACAAACAACTTGGTTAATGGGAAATGCAAAATGCTTGATTCCCTCTTATAACTGGAAGTTGCAATTGCTTTTCTTACAAAGAGGTGTAACAGCAAATATATTTGATCCTAAATTGTTTCGAAGAAAAATCGCATTAAAAGTTCTTTTGACTTGCGAAAACAATTCATTTAATTTTCTATGACAGGGTGGACTAACAGGGTCAGTGAAATAGCTCACATTTTATAGCAATGCAGCATTGTGACTGGACTACTGGAAGACTACTGGTGTGTCACAGTAGGAAAAGCACAGATGTAATAATAATGTGCTGCAGTATATTCACATATTACTTGGTCTTTGTTTCAAAAAACACATGCATTTTGCCATGGAGTTTGCGTGTCGTCTTCACCACTCCGATGTTTTTGTCTTCCAGAAACAGGGAAGTTTTAAAATCCTGCTGACTGTGTTTTATTTAAAAGCTCCGAGGCTGTGTTTTAGTTCAGACTGGCAGAAATGGAGCTCTTTGAAAAGTAATGACACATTTACCCACACTCACTTCTTAAGTGGTTCTCATTGACCACAACTTGACAATCAGCAGTGAATAAAAAAAAAAGCTCTGCTAAGACTAAACATCTTGAGGAGCATCACGATATTAGTGGCGCTAAAAAGCTTTTAGAGAAAAAAAATGTTTTGTTTGTAAAATGATTTGCTTGATTGAGTTGAACAATTAATACCCCGCTCATCTATGCCGTAACGTAATGTCACTAAATCTAGCTTAACACTGAAAAAAATTGACTTTGACTATGATTCAACAATTATACAACTATGGCGTAAAGACAAGAATTTGCTGTTGTTCCAACTGAGCACTATACACAGAGAGTGGTACTAATTCTGTGATTCATACCTTTGTAGAAAACAAAATGAGTGTTTCCCAAAAATGTTGGGCTTTTCCTTCATATGCCCTCTATTTGAAATGAGACACTGAGCCTCCCAGTCACCCTGCCTCTCTTCTTTCTCCACAAATGTAAATCCATAGTCTTGGTACAAGGCCGTTTTTCGAATATAGTGGGAGAAGGTGGCTGGAGGTGCAGCCAAAGAAGCATCTGCTTATGCCAGGGTTTAAGGACCTGAAGGATTCAATAAAAGACGGGTAGGCACATGTAAAGAGGCTGGCAGAGAGGACACAGACCATTAGCCTAATGACAGAATGAGAAATGAGGAACGGGGAGACGAGATTCTAAAGCCGAGCTTTGCAAAATCTGCCTTTATAAAAAACCAAGGCCAGTAATCTAATAAATAGCAGAGAACAGAGAGGTGGAGGCAAGGCAGCGGGGGTTGGGGGGGGTGTGGGGGGATGGGGGGCTTTTTGCCTCAGGTGAAGGAAAAAGAAGAGGAAGAGTAAACAGAAGAAAAAGGGGAAGGTGGTGTCATTACGTGAGGAACATTAACGCTGTCTGCTCTGCTTTGTTCAGACCAGTACCCTTTACTTTGAACTACTCCTCCGTGAGTGAACCCGACTCCCAGCTTCAACCGCTATTATCGGCCCAGTACTTCGTAATTACACATTTAAAAAAAAAAAAAAATTCTGATGTCACTTCAAAGCAACAACAGTGTTGCCACCAAAGGACAAAGCCAGGCCTCAAGGATTAGTGAAGCCTCACATTGTTTTGCTGCTGGTCACTAATTCAATTAATAGCATAAGGCTTTTGACCAACTTGAAAGAGATGACGCTGACAGCAGTATGTGCCTCAATTATACAGTAAACCTATGAAAATGAAAATAAACACTCGCGAGTCTAATTTGAATTTACTGTATGCACATGTATGTCTTCTATCTCTCCCTCCATTATATACATTAAAGTACATGTAAAGCAATAAAACTCATTCACCCCACAGGAAAATTGAACCAGCTTGCCAAATCTTAATGATTAAAAAAGCTGCTAGAACCAAAAAAAAAATTGGTTTGAAATTGTGTACATTTCAGCAACATTCTCCAATGTGAAACACTATAGGGCATGAACGTGCTGAACACACAGACACTATAAAACACACACATACAAATATATATATACAATTCAGAGGGGATTAGAGCAGGCGAATGTTGCTGCTCGTCAGTATTTGTGTAGAATATAAATGTAAATGCTCCAGCATCAACAAACATGTAGGGAAGTGATGTTATCCTGCATTGGTCCCCACCACCCTCTCAGAACTCTCTGACCTCACAGCAGAAGTCTTATTTCTGCTCTTCTTCCGGACCGTAGCTTTTTCTTGCATGTTTTTGCATCCGTGGAAGAGACATTCGCATGACTCTGCCACGATATTTCAGCTAGCAAGGCCTGTGAGAGCAGGTGCAGTTACTGACGAGAGAACAGGTAAGCTTGCTTACGCTTTTTATATCACGACAGCTTTTTTAGAGCTGACTTCTGCAAACTATGGTACCGGTGCGTCATCAAGCAATATTTTTTTTTAACATACCTATCCCAAATAGAACACTGGCGAGTCGTGTTCTTTTACGCTACACAGTTGTAATTAACATTTCTAATGTGAAGAGGGGAGAATCTCCGGATTTGCTTTACATGATGTGCTTACAAGGGGGGAGTGATGTACATGATGAATCAGAGGAGAGGACTCTGTCCCAGAGTAAAGAGAGAATGCACACTAAGCCAAGAACATCAGCTGCATGAAAGGAGGAGTCAAGACAAAACAGTATAATAAAAACAGCTGTCACTTCAACGACCCTTCCAGGTCTACGGCAGCCACATCTCATCTCAATCAAACCAATGAGGCTTGCCTCAAAATAGCTCCACTCCCCAAACCGACACAAGTGCCAATTCTGTGAAACCCCCCCGTTTCACATTGTCCAATCACAAATATGTGTGCTGTTGCTCTCTCAAAGGTCTGAGTCATCTACACGGGCTATTGATGACAAAGGGAATCCGCATGTCCACTAAATAACTGTGACAGCTTACAGGACAAACATCGGTGCTGGAAAAAAAATATGAAACTCCGAACGCAGGAGGTCCTCACTTACAGGAGGCGAAGCCTCAGTGGCCTCAGCAGATAAATGTTATTCAATAGCCACCATCTCTATTTTGTTCATGACATTGGAGACAATTTGAGGTGCTTGTGGACTATTGTGAGCACAGCGTGAGCTGTGCTGTCTGCCACAAGAGTCTCAGGGTATTACCTTAAAAAAAAAAAAAGTCTCAGATTATGCATCATACAAACCAGATTTTAAAAGAATACTCCATCCTAGACTGCTTTTAAAGCAATACTTGCTCTGAAGTTATTGATTATTTACCAACCTGTTCTATATTCACATAGAAGACTGTAGGATGTAATTGGTTTGATCCTTCTCTGGGTGTAATATTAGTGCAGGTTAAGCACTGGGCAGATAATTCATATGCGCCAGACATTTTGACAAATTCCCCTCCTCTTTTAACATCGTTAAATTGCCCATTTTCCTCTAAGCACCGATTTCTTTGCATCATTAAAGGTTTAATAGTTTTCTTGTCTCCGAACTTCGACGCAGTCCTGAGACAGTGCTCTTGATGGAGATGCTGAGACTTGGCAGAAAGAAACAAGAAACGGGGCCATGGCTCCCACAGGAGCCCCTTCCTCTCACTAAAGCTCTCTCTGCCCCTGAATTTAATTAGATTCTAATATCAAGCCTTTTTCTCCTATGGTTCCCTTCCTCCTCAACATGCGTGAAATTGCACAGGACTATATCTATTATTTATTCTCTCTCTCATTTGCTTATTGTTTCTTGAGGATACCTTCGTTAGGGCTCCTGCAAGCTCTGCTTCTTGTGATATGATGCTCTGCTTCAACTCCCTCACTGCTCAGACCCACCTCCTCTGCAGGTCTAAGCCTAACTCATTTGCTGGCATTGGTTAGAGAGCTATGGATTCGTCCCCCCCACCACCTCCTCCTCCTCCCCTTTCACCCAATGACAGCATTGTGAGGTGCTATGAGGGCTGGGTGCTAATGAGCTGACTCTGCAATGCTGGGGGGAGATGCTGGGTAACACAGGGGGGAGTCAGAGGAGGGAGCAGGCAGTGATGCTCTGGCACATGGAGTCAGAGGGGCCATTATGACCATGCCACACAGGGGGGTTAGACAGACTGAACCAGTCACACAGAGCTATGTGGCTCCAGCGTCAACCATTCAGCCGAACTGAGAACCATCATTTATGATGACATCCCAGGATGGCAATCTCAACTCTATTTCGTCCACTCTGTTTCTGCTGATTTCCAGAAACGGCTGCCAAATATGAGTGCAGAGAAAGGACGTTGGAGCAGCTACAAAACAGCTATGTGCTCCACTCAATGTATGCAACATATTTGCAAAATAGGATATGGAAAATACTATATTATACTCATTTGTATTCTTTTTTTTTTTTTTCTGAAAAGAGTGAATCATGTGTGGTGTAAAAGAAAACTCCTTCAGTGCAGTCCTTGATACAAGCTTTGTATAATTGTCTGTGTCAAAGAAACCCATGTTCTCATGTGGAATTTGTGCATTTGTGAAAATATGACTTCAGGACCGACACAAACAGTGAATATTCCATCTCAACATGGGGATGCATTGCAGGGAGAACACTGTGCAATGCATTAGAGGAAATTCTGTTTGCAAATGTTTGCATAATTCCCACTGAGACTTGATGAGCCAGAGTGAAGTGAGGTGAACTTGCAGGCTGCCTCCCCCGGACTGAGCTGAAGCTCCTATATGAGCACCACCACCACCATATGAGTTTGACATAAATAATTCTGCTCAGGACAGAAGTGCTGAGGATCTGGACAGGACTGAAATAGAAGCACACTTACACGCATGGGTGACTGCAAAGCTGTTGGACGACTCCAGGTTGTCGACATTGTAGTTCAGGTGGAAAGGCTTTTCAGTGGTGTTTTGGTTGGTGTTGTAGAGTTGGACAGCGAACCTGAACGCGCTGTGCTCCTGCACCGTGGACCGCATGAACAGCCCCCCTGGATGATGAAGAAGAAAAAAAAAATAAAAAATCAAGATCAGACTCTCTCATTCGCTTCCATGCGGTTAAGTCTAGTGTCAGATCGTGAATACATTTTTATTCAGTGGGAGAATCATACACATATGCGTCCCACAGTGATTCAAGCCAGGCTGATTGTTCCCATCATGCATTTTGACTATTGCGCCTGTCAGTAACTCTTCAGGTCGATCTGATCGCCTCTTGTCCTCCTTATTCTTTCACTCCATTTATTTGCACATGCAGCTTTTATCTACTTTTCCATCATCCAGCGGCTTTAAGCTTTGTAGCATAATCAAGTTCCAGGCGCTATGACTGCGCAGAGCTCCGCGCTCTCACCAGCACATCATCCCGATGCAAAATTGCAATGTTGCATTTGATTCCTTCATACACACACACACACAACACACACACAATGGGACAACACAACACACATCTACAGCCCGTTACAACAACCACACTTACCGATATTAATCTGATTAGGGAATCCTGCGAATGATCTGTCACAGAGCCACAGGAGAAACAGAACCACGCGCTGTGCCATTTTTCTCCGACCTATCTGTTCAACTCCTTAAAAGCGTCTGTCTGAGCAGATTCATATGTTCGGGATGAAAGCCGGGCAAAATGGAAATCCAGTGGAGAGATGATGGTCGCTCACAGCGCACCAATTAGGTTCATTGAGGTGCAGCCCAGCTGCAGAGAATTTTTTTTTGCAACTAAGAAAGAGAGAGCGAGAGCGAGAACGAGAGAGAGAGAGAGAGAGGGAGAGAGAGAGAGAGAGAGAGAGAGGGAGGGGGGAGGGCCGGGGAAGACTAATCTGAACTCCTATTGGAGCAGTCGCGCTGCGGGCCAGTGTTGGTCAAACTTGATCTGACATTAGATAAAAAAAAAAAAAAGAAAATCAAAAGAAACCAAGCCCGCCAGATCATGACAATGTGGCACAAGTGACAAGTACTTGTCAATATTAGTGTCCTCACTGCTGGTTCGGTCCACATAGAAACGCTGCAGTCTCAGGTGGACAGTGGCATGTGAATATCCTGCATGTCCACTTTCCTGCTGCTGCTGCTGCTGCTGCTGCAGAATTCTCCACAGCTGGGACCTGTGCGAAAATGTTATGTCTTTATGAGTCATGGGTCCTTCCTCACTCATTCTGCTGCCTCACACTGTCCATGATCCAGCTCCAGTCCATAGACACAAAGTGGAAGTGGAGGAAAGTTGAAAAAACGTCATGTATACACACACAGCAAAAGCAGGGAAATAGTCAAAAGAGCTGTCTATGGTGCTGAAAATTCGCATGAAAAAAACTATAGCATTGGTGCATGGTATTTTTTCATCTACTTCACCTGAAATTACAAGGATATTGACTCTGACAAAACTCTGATTTAAAATGTCAAGTGTCATTGTTATTATACTTTATTGGCAGAAAAAGTACAATCACTTAATAAATAAAGCAAAAAAACGCTTTGGTTTTCAAAGTCTGAGAATAAGCCTTTACAAAGGCTGGCATCGATGACTCAACAGCAGCTCGAACGGACAAAAATTCAGAGTGTGCTTTTAACGCTCTGAAGCAGAGGCTTTCTACACAAACAAAGAAAAAAGAGACATCCCAAAAACGCTTCAGAAAGAAAGGAGTGTACGACATTTGTTACAATCTGCAGCCTCACCATTAGATGTCACTAACTATTACACGCTAGACCATGGATGTTCTAAGATAGTGATTCTATTTCACAAAAATCTGCACCTCCAGATTTGTCTCAGTCTTTAATGGAGCATCTATCATTCATACCATTCTGCCTAAGAGCGAACAATTAAGGGATTACTGGTCCATTCATCACCCTGAGCAAAGCCTTTGAAATTGAGTTTTAATTGCACTGCAAATGGCTGAGGCATTGGTAACGCGATTTACTGAATTGCCTTAACATATAGGAAAAACTGCTCCATCAGCTTTAAATGCTCCAGCATTAGAAGGCATGTGTGACTCCTTCAAACCTGATCTTAGAGGATATTGAGTCAATGGCAACTGCGAGGTTCAGGTTTCGTGCAGCTGATCATGAACAAACTACAGTGGAATTATTGTAACTTCTATTTGAGCTGTGCTCTGTGTTAATAGGGAGGTGAATATGGAATTACATTTGTGTCAATATTATCACTTTTTTAAGAAGGAAACAACACTTTATGTATTGAGTAAATGAAAGTAAAGACATTCGTTTGAAAACACACTTTGTATTTGCAATGATCAGAATTTCGCTTTTCCGGTCTCTTTTGTGTTTACACTTCCTGGTTTTTGTTTGCGATTCTGTCCATGGGCGGGCCTTAGGGAGCTGCCGGCTGATTGGCTCCTGAGTTTTGGAGTGATTGTAGTAGACACAGGCTTGGAGTCACTGTCCGTCTGGAACTTGTTCATAATATCTCAAAGATAATCTGACAAACGTAACAATACTTACAATTATTACATTTACAATTATTAGTTACAATAATTATTATAAGTACCCTGTCGGATGCAGGTAGGGAAAACTTTGGGGGATTAGTTCCAGTCCATTGAGCTGTCACTCCAAAACTCAGTAGCCAATCAGCAGACAGCTTCCTGAGGCTCAACCATGGACAGAAATGCCAAGAAAAAAACAGGGAGCGCAAATTAATTGGAGCAAGCAGATTCAGGTCGATCATTGCTAAAAAAACATGAAACAAATAAAATACAATAATTTAAGTAAATCGATATTGCATTTGCAATTTGTGTTATTTAATTGTGTGGTTCATTTTTGTTTGCTTTTTGCTTGGTGAAAAGTGTTGTTTGAAAATATTGACACCAATCCAATTCCATCGGTGAACAAGTAAACACTTATAATAATCTAAACTAACCATGCAGCGTTTCGTGTCGACGAGCTTGAATAATATCAGCACACTTGCAGGGATCACGTATCTGAAGGTGTGCCGTTTATCAATTGTGTCAATAAAGTGAAATGATGTGCTATGACCAAGTCATCAGAGAGAGAGAGAGAGAGAGACAGAGATTTCCAGTGCAAACAGGGTCAAAGTTGATCTCTGTTCCCACATCTCCCCAAGCCTCTGGGGATGAATCCGGTATGACATCACATTGATTCTGTGGTCTCCACAGCGTCTGTGTCAAAGTCATGGGATGTCAGCTGCTTGACCTTAATGGCTGAAGTCATAATGACCAGTGTCAAACTGCTGACCTGCTGACTTCTGACTCTGCTATCTCTACAAACTCACATCAACACTGCCTCTGAGGAAATCTGTGGAAATATACGAGGCCACCTGTGTTGTTGTGGTGCTACTGTGATGTTGTGCAAAAATAATTAACTGAAGAATACCAAAGGAGCCATTTAATAGGTCATTTACTGTGCACGCTGGTTCTCAATGTGAACCCTAACTAATCATGTGTTATTTCATACAAACCTCATGAACGGAAAAAAAATACATATTTGCAAAAAGGGGAGCCAAATTATTGAGATAAGGCGTAGATATAATTGATATTAAAAGGCGATGATTGTGCTTCATTATTTCCAATTTAGCGAATGTGGCCATGGCGCATTATACCCTATCCTAAGTCTCTGCTGGAATTCAATTTTGTCTGGAAATTCACAAAAATAAAAGGAATTATATGATATGCCCTTTTGGATTGGAGAACACTCACAGGAGTGTTACTCCGGCAGGCGAAATAAAAAGACTGAAAAATAGATGAAAAGATGTTGCTTTTTATCTCATGATGATGGGGATGATTCACAGGATGTAGCTCAGAGCAGCGCAAGCCTCACCGCCAAGAATAATTCATTTGCCCCCTGCCTCTCGCACCTAACACAACCAGATAAGATCTTCATCTTTGACAATATGTGAGCAAATATTCTAAGTTTAAACATAAGAACATTTTTTTTTTTTTTTTAAATGCCCTTCACTGTCTCAATGGGAATCAAGTGACCAAGTGTGTATTTGTATTTTAAAATGTGATGTTTATCATGATAAGATCATTGTCCTGACAAGCATGGATATCGATTGTCTTATACGATGAAAACCTATTGTCATAATAATCTGTTCTCCACAGGTGTAATCTGAATCTCTCTATGACTGTGACTCTTTTTTTGAGTAGTACATTAGATTATTATGTGTTTATATACATTACAAAGTTATTAAGTTAATATCAATATTATTAATATTACTATTGATGTTTTATTCATTAACACGTAAAACTTGCTTATTTATAAGCCTTCAGAACAAAAGGAGTGTGTAATTGCACTGTAATAACAGATAATAAAAGCCTAAATGTGACTTGGTGTATCTTATGGTTAAAAAATCATCCAGTAGAAGTTCCAATGATTCAAGTTCTCATGTTTTCTCTCACTTCACTATGGTTGCCAAAGAAAGGGAAAGATACAAAAAAAGAATATTACAAATACTGTCCTTGAGCTGTGTCCAAAGATCATTTCTGACTCTTTTGCTTCCACGGGAGTACATTTGGGCTCCAAATGTTCTGTGTCATCTAAATATAGTAAAGTGTCCCATATAGTTGCACTGCCACAATAACTGTCCCTATTACAGCTTATATAGAGTTAAACGTGTTTGTTTGACTGATTATTTTCAGAGGCATTTCTTCTCAATTGAATTGAAAAAGTGTCGAACTCAATTTTTGGAGAGTTAGTGAATGAGGTCGATGGAGCAAATCACTGCAACACCAGAAGATTTGCATCCAGAGTTTTGTCCCATTGTTAAGTGAGTTTTCTTCAAAGTATGTTGTTGTAGCTCAAAAGGTCGCTGCTCCGCTTTTAACTGGTACGGAAAAAAAAAACAGAGCACATTACTCCAATTTTAGCGGCACTCATTGCTGGATTGATTTTAGATATAGATGTGTTTTTATTTCAAACACATGTGCAACATTTACATTTGCATCTCCTCACATGATTGAAAAGGAGTAAGCAGAGGTACCTACCCCATTACACACAACTCGATGTATACACTACTTTATCCCATCACCAAATATTTACATATTTACAGTATTGTATACAAGAACACGTCTGGCTTTAAACGCGACAATGTCCATTACTGTCCTGCAATAAACTGGGGTTCTTCATCCTTATATTTATTTAAAATGTGTATTTGTATATTGTTTTAAACCGATTTACATATGTTATGACTCTGCTTTCATTCATCTGTTAGACTGTTCCCTAATTTAACCCCCTGAGACTGAAACACACATGCTTTTTAAAGTTGTTCTGGCAACGCTAAATTTTTAATTATCATTTGTGCTGTTTTAAAGCGGACCTAGACCGGAAGTTCCTATTAACGCTGTTTTTTTGGTGTGTATCTGCGTCATTATCTTGTTTATGAAGCCCTGAAGGTTCTAAACAAACAGTTCAGCCACTGCTGAGAACGCTGTGTTTATTGTAATCTCGGGGCTCAGCGAGATCTCTGAAAATCCTGTAATAGTTACGTAAACAGCGGTTCTCCAGAACAGCAGATATTCCTGCTCGGGACACAATCTGGGCACATCCGGTTGCGTACATTGAACTGCAGAAGAAGAATAACGTCCGTTGTGGAGGTGTTTCACGAGAGACAGTGTCTTCTGACTCTGGGTCTGACTCCGCGTCAAAGTCATAAAAGGGACTGCGGCGGGGGAATCGTGACAAAGCTATTTTTAAACATTGTTAAAACAATCTTTTGATAATGAGTAGCAGTGCATCCACCGTTCCAGAGGGGGGAGCTGCGCTTCTGAGAGCGGGTGTACTGAATAGTACTGGCCAATCACAAGACTCTGTCTTCTGGGGGTGAAAGTTCACTCTGAAACATCTCGACTGAAGAACACTGTCAGAAAAGAGGATTTCAATCGGGTCGTTTACAGCAACTAGGAGGTTTTTGACCATAAAAAAAAGTGAATATATGTAAGTAGACCTCCATAACTAACATATATGTGCAACAGGACCACTCTATGTGACCTTTAAACTGAAAACATGTCTCTCAGGTTGGCAGATCAGTCACTGATAGCTGTCACTAAGACTAAGAGGAAGCTTAGCGGTTACATTTTAAGTCGCTGCATCGAAACTGAGGAATCAGTGTCCTTTGCAGATCAGGAAGACATATTTTGTTTGTAGTCTTACTGTCTTTTACTGTTTTTCCTTTTTTTATTTGTCACCTCTGTGTTTAGCACTTTGGCCAACTGCATTGTCTTTAGAGTGCTCCATAAATTGGACTGGATAAATAGTTTTGAGTCAGGGTGTCTGTGTGAATTTGGGTTGAGCTGTGCAGGAAGTGCTTTGAACCTTTTCAGGCACTAAAGCCTCTTGGTGGAGTCAGGTGAAAAGAAGCAGCTGGTGACACTGTGTGCAAAGGAGAAAGCACATGGCTGTCTTCACCCTCCCCAGGTGGGCAGTGGGGGTTAACACAGTGGGTTCCTTGGCACATGTGGTTTTGGCATTTATGAATGGCAGAAAAGGAGTGTAAATGCCAAAACATAAACCAAAAAAAAAACCGAAGCTGCAACTGGCCAAAAGGTTCAGCATAATTCCCATGAATAAGAGAAAACAAAACATGACAATAACCAGTCCGGCCCCCGTCACACTGTTGTGACAAGATTTATCTTGGCTCAGTGTGACACATCTGGTCAAACTCAGAGGTTTGGCATGCAGGGACTTGCAGATACAGAACCAGGTGTTTGGATAAACTCTCGAATGTGGTCCACATTACCTCTGAGCTTTAATCAGAAAAGACGTCGCATTGCATCAAGGCCACATGTTTTAAATCAATGATGATGACACCAATTTAGATTAAAGACTCGTCCTCAGCAAAAAAAGTTTTTAAGGACAACATTTCAGAGAGAAAATTGCTCTTCATGGCAAAAAAAAAGGACATTAAACAGTTTGAAAAATTCAATATTTCTATTACTCGCAATGTGTGAATTGGACTGGTCACATCGTACTGCGTTTTCTTTGCTCACATCTGACTCGACTCACCTTTCAAATCGGCCTTTTTCCTCCCATTTAGTGCAGTGCCTCACATCAATCCTACCCTGCTGAGGAACTAAATTGAGTAATCATAGAAATGGCTTCCTCTGGTGAAAGATACATAATGAGAGGGGTGAATTAGTATTGTAGGAAGGATGCAGTTAAACAAGCATTATGCAGCTCAAGCTCAATGATATTTGAGTAGCTATTCCAAGAACCCATCATTCTTGGCCAGATGTTGGAGGCTGATAAGAGACTCCACTCTCAAGGAGCTCTTCTTTATTCTGTCAGTGCCTCTTGCCATGAAAGAGACTGTTGGAAGGCAGTGGCCTAAGGAGACACAGAAGCACTTGCCATTATAGAGAGTCACACAGATGTTATAAAAAAAAAATTTAAAAAAAGGAAAAGCCTGAAACAAATCTAGGTGAATAAAACATTTTGTACTCGCACTACAACATGGAAATCACATTTGGTTAACAAAGTGTAAATAAAAAAACGCTCCAGTGGGATAGAAGTAGAACATTCTCATGGATGAAAAGACGTTTGGGGGATTCGTTGTTAAGTCTCATGAGGAAAATAAAAAAGCGCAAAAGACGAATAACCTGACACAGTTCAAGGAAAAAAAAACAAAAAAAAAACAACCTCCCCCACTTTCACCGTTTGAATGCCACTGCGTGCTGCGTCACAAACCCATCATGTACTTTGGCTGCCCAGAAAACAGTCTTTGGCCTGAGTGTGACAGAGGCAGTGTTATCAGCTGCACAGGCCTGACACATTTCACTCTCTCGCCTCGGGCTTTGCACAGTCACAACCAATGCGACCCCAGCAGCCAGCGCAGCGTGACAGGCAGACATCTTCACCGCATGATGTTTGAACTACACGGAAGAGAGCGTCTGTACGCTGATGTTTACCCCGCCATTATAAACAAACATATGTACAGAGAAAACATAGTTATACGCGTCTATACATGTGTACACTTGGCAAATCCTACATGATGAGTGCAGACATGGGATTTGGTGACACGTTGATGACACAGTCTGTCAGCAGACAATTTATTGACACTGATCTGACAAACAATTATCACTGGAGTCTGTTCAAAAGCGCAAATGACATTAAAACAACAAAAAATACCACCTCTGTGGATTCATACATTCATTTTGTTATTGTCGTTCATTCATTCATTCATCTTCTACCGCTTTATCCTCCACATGAGGGTCACAGGGGGTGCTAGTGCCAATTCCAGCTGACATAGGACGAAAGGCAACGTACACGGTCCATCACAGGTCCACATAGAGACAAAAATAGCATTCAATATAGAGTCCAATTGCCATGTTTTTGGACTATGGGAGGAAACCGGAGTAAACCCACACAAACACGGGGAGAACAGAAAAAGGCCATTGATCCAACCAGGTCACAAACCTGGATCTTCTTGCACCAAAGTCAAAAGTGCTAACCACTACACCACCAACCGTGTGGCCCTGTTTTGTCATAGTATGTTTTTGTTTTTATATTTCTTTCAGCAATAAAAACATTATGTATCACCTGGGGCTAAGAGAACAAAAGCTGAATCTTAGATTTCATAAGAGACTCCAAAAGATTTGTAATTTCTATCATTTTTGTCTGATCTTCCGCTTTTTCTTCCCTTTTTACGACATAATGTGCAAAGACTAAAATAAATAAATAAGCGCAAAGCAACACACCGTTGCTGTGACTCAGCTTAGATTTCAGTGAGCCAGTCATTTTACACCACTGAAAGGGAGTGACAGGGGTCTAATGGCAAAAGCAAGTTATAGTGAGCAAGGCAAACAAAAAAAAAGAAAGAAAGAAATGAAATGCAGCCAAGAAAAATGCTGAAAACAATCCCACAGCAGCAGCAGCAGCAGCAGCAGCAGCGGCGGCGGTAACAACAACAGCAGGCTGTTATTTTCCCCTCCCCCCTGGTCTCTCTGTTGCCATATTCCAGTAACAGGAGATGGGTGTTGCTCACTGCATGCGTGCCTAATTGAGAGGAAAACAAACTGGTTGCTATAGATAATGGGAAAGGTGAGGTAAAATACCATTAATAGCCTGTGATCCTTTTCAATAATTAGCAGAGGCCACTGTGTCACGTTATACCAGCAGTGGTGTTCCAGCCATGGCTGTTAAGATAAACCTGCTAATATAAAGAGGAATCAATCTTACTAACTTCTAGTGTATGATGGATAGTCTTTGAATGTTTTGAGGTGCTTTAATAACTGGGTTACAAAAGGTTTTTATGTGAGATGAACGGCAAACATGACGAGCAGCACTAAACGCGCATAAATCGCAGTAAACAACGATGGCCGCAGCACATTAGAAGCACAAGTATAATATTTATCTTTGTATAACAGACATGCAGACATGTCTTCAGGCACATTTAGTACATGGCATTAACCTAATGGTATACTCTCTTTCAGAGTTGCATTAAAGCAGCATTCAAGGTCACAAAGAGGAGAAGACTAAACCAACAGCATATGATGAATGATAAACATACCGTAGGTACTCTGCTATACTTCTTAATAAGACACCGCTGCAGATATAATGAAACATTCAGC
Source organism: Microchirus variegatus (assembly GCF_963457635.1). Lineage (NCBI taxonomy): Eukaryota > Metazoa > Chordata > Actinopteri > Pleuronectiformes > Soleidae > Microchirus > Microchirus variegatus. Next base: position 15,483,276 of record NC_139807.1, on the reverse strand, counting down.
AGGGAAAAGTATGAATATTGCATGTCATTAATGGATCAAAGAATCAAGAGGTCAGGAGCCAATGTATGTATTTTTTTTTATTTTTAAGTGCACATGTATTTCAGTGTATGTCCATGCTAGCATGTGTGTGTGTGTGTGTGAAGACGGATGCACCTGCTGTTTGCCCTCACAGTCTGTGATGCTTCAGTTGTTTCATTGTTAGCCCGTTCTACTGTACCTGCAATTAAATTTCCAAAGTCAGAGGAGCTTAACTAATTACTCCCGGCAAATGGCCCCTCTTTCCAATACAAATAACACCGCAATATGCTCTAATAGTGCAGGAAGCCATAACGCGGGCTTTGGTGACTCTCGCGCTGTCAATCAATATGAAATTGGATTCGCAAATATAACGTCGTGTCAGCCGTTTTTCGCACATTCATTTGACAGATAAAACTGCAATCAAGCTAATGCAACGCTCTCGGTGGAATAATTTAGAAGCGCAAGTGAAATGAGGCTTTTTTTTTTTGTTGTTGTTTTTTTTCTTTCTTTTTGCCTTACCGCAACAAAATCCAGCAAGTCTCAACTGCAACAACATCTCTCATGTATGATGCTGACAAGTGCTTGACAAGGCCAGGAAAAGGCAGCTCGTCTGCACACGAATGAGAATGATGCACTTTTTTCAAAAACAAATCACCCTAGAGACATCACCTTGGAATATTAAGTCTAATGTGAAAAATTCTACATTTTGATGTATATTTGCATATTCTCATGTGGCGTGCTGTCAGAGGCATCGGCGGGTGGTGCGCAGAGACGCTTCAGTGTTTGTGCAGTACGGCATAAAACTATCGCTATAATTATATTATGACATCAGCAAGGCCACAGTACGGCCCATAAACATCACCTGTGGAATACGAGGCCTTCAAAAACACACTCGAGCGACTCGATAAAATACTAGGGTGAGAGCCACCTCAGAAAGGTTTCCATTAACAGTGATTCATACAAGATAAAAAAAAAAAAAAAAGCATGAAACACAGAAAAAAAAAAGATGTTACATCTTAACAACAAATACAAATACAGTGAAGACTGGAAATGGAAATACATATTTACGTGAATACATATGAACATTTACTACATTTTTTGAACAAAAAGAATGTCCTTGGGGTAAAAATACAGCATAACATAACACATGACGCGCTGCAATGTATTGCCTTTTGGTCTCAAACTGTCCTGTTGAGTGGTTTTCTGCCGGGCAGATGTCTCACTCTCACTCACTCTGTGACACATCATATTGACCACTTTACCTCCATTTGAGAATTGTGTTCCGTGTGTAACCGTGTGTGTGTGTGTGTGCTTGTCCTACAAAATGTTGATGTGTATGAAACTACACACACAAGTGACATGAAAAAAAAACATTTAAAGGTGAAGTAAGTAGTTTATAGTGACATCTAGAGGAGTGGCTGAAATTTACAACAAAGAACTGCTCCTCTGCTCACCCCCTCCCTTCCCTGAGCGCTACGGTATCCTCAGCCGGTCAAATGTCGTCCTCGTCGTCTTTCTCCGTGTCAGCAGATGAGGTTCGTGAGGTGAGGGAGAGGGCGAGCTACCGCGGCCGTAGCAGACGAAGTGGAGAGAGAGGAGGCGGGACTTCCGCTACAAGTAAAGCGACGCTTGATTTGTTCTCTCGCATTTGTCCTTACAGGCTCCGGTAGAAACATGGCGTCTCGCTGCTAACAGTGGCTATGCAACAGCGGCCCGCGACTATGTTATTTTACATGACTTTTTGAAACACTACGAAAATGAAACAAAAAATATTATACAGCGACTAGACAATGCAGGAGCACATAATATGTATAAAAAAGTGGATTTTGGGTTATATAAACCCATAAATACTACACAGTGTCCCTTTAAATCTCGAATTTGAAACTCTTGAATTGAATTTCAAACTAGAGCTTTCAAGTTTGTTTGTTTTTTCAAACATTGAAGCATTTTTTTCTTTTTTGTTCTCGACAGAAATTTTCTTTTTTACAACATTCGAAATCTCAAGTTTGAAAGAAACTAATACATTCTCTCCAGATTTTTATTTTTTGTATTATTATTGTTATTATTATTATTACATGTTGGCATGTTACGGAGCTCCCGAAGTCACATGAGACAAAAAAAAGAAAAAAACTTGAGTTTCCAAAAAATGACGAAAAAAAGAGAACATTTTTAATTTTCACTCGAAAAGTGGCTGGCGTGTTGCATCAAAATAAATCCCATAACAGCTGAAACAATAGCATCTGATTTTAGTGTGTGACATGTATTTAACAAGTTTTCAAAAAAATTACACATTTACAATTACATTTTATTTAGTAATTTTTTTTGAAACTCAAGATCTAGACTTTCAAACTCGAGATTTCGAGTTTCAAAAAAATGCTGGAAAAAAGAAATTGACAAAAAAAAATTATGTCATTTTCTTTTTTCCAAAGTAAAATATGTTTGTTTGGTTTTTTTTCTGGCTGAAAAAATATATAGCCTTATATCTTTAAGAGTAATTTTTAACAAAATTTTAAACACTTTGAAGATTGTATGCAAGAATAAATCATGTGCGGATAAAACAAAGTGGTAAGGTGGTGACATACTTTTGCAAACAAAACAAGAAAAAATATTTTAAAGCGCAAATAATATCAGCAGCATCATGCCATGACAGGTTTATGCAGACTTTTCCCCTCTACTGTGAGCAGCACAGGGGCTGCCTCATACATACGCTGTGTGAATTATATATTAAGTCGGGCTGCAGATGCACAGGAGTGCATTATTTACTGATGCCAGCAGAGGAAACACAGATGCTCCACTCTAGATGTCTAGAACCTACAGCATACACCTGGCAGATGGAGGGGTTATTCTATGAGTACTTTAGTCGCTTCAAGTGTTCATGAAGATTAAGGATGCCTCTTGCTGTTTAACTGATATCAACAAAGCTGTCATGCATAGTGTGTGAATTATAGTGGGCTTTTTTTTTTCTTTTTCAATTAAAAAGAAAATCGGGTTATAATTTTGAACTACATTTTGTCACATTTAAATCATAACATGATCGCTGGCCGTGCTTCGACGAGATTTGGACGCCTTGTGCTTGTGACATTCCATTGACAATTTATCACACCGCACACGTCGCTTTTCCTGAACACCGTATTCCTCTTAGGGTCATTAAATTTTCACATGTCTTTAAATTTAAATTCCGGGGGTAAAGTGCACTCGATGTGTCATCCGTGTGATCCGAATCACTGTGACAGGAGCCTTTATTGCTCGGCCACATTTACTCTACATGTACAGTATGTGTGTGTGTGTGTGTGTGTGTCCCTGCAAAATAACGCCATACAATTTCCATTTGTTTTGACCAGTGGTGGACCCATGGTTACGCTGGCAATACCGCAGCTCATTTATGTGACATGAAAGCAGATGATTACTAAAGACAGCTCAAGTGGGTGACAACAAAGGCAGAGAAAAGCCAGAGAAGATGGAATTGGATTGATCCGCCCTTGGAACAAACAAATTGCCCTGTCACCGTGGAGAATAGTTATATTTTATCATATATTTCCCCATCAAGGAAACCAACGTTTGTTTAACGTTACGCATAAATTGCACACCCTATATGGAGTACGAGGAAATATGAGAAATTAAAACAACAATGAATAAGTGGCTGTAATGTAAGCCCACAGACAAGTCAGTCAAGCTCAGTAGGAGTTTAGCTTTAAAAGTGGTTTCCAGGAACATATCTGAACTGTAACAAATTGCTCTGAGCTGTGGGATTCATCACTGTCAGACCTTTTTTTTTTTTTGCCGCACTTCCATAGGTCACGGCGAGTCCCCTAAAACAAGGATTTTTCAGAAAATATGGCACACTTATTTTAAAACCACCTGACATTTGAAAAGGTTAAGCTCTCTGGAAAGGGCAAGCTAATTAAATAATTTCCTCTCAAAGAGAAACGATACCAGCTAATCACTGTGGAGACAGATCTTACAAATATTAGATCATCATTTAGAAGCACTTTGGAGGCAGCAGTGGCAGCTTGTCAGACTGACAAATACCAAATATTCATTTTTTGCAGTTTAACCGTTGTTATTGAAACAAAATCCAATTTCCACTCCAAGCCTTGAATGAAGCTTGACACGGAGCCTTCCAGTTTTAGAAAATGTGAAGCATAATAAGTAGCAGATAGCCATCAGGGGGGTCTGTTTGATTTGAAGTCTATTGGAAAATGAGTCTACTTCTCATTTGATTTATCACGTCAGCAAACATTTCCTTGAGGTTTTAATGGGCTCACTTGTTTAAGGTGTTCTCTAATAGAACATGATGCTAAAATTGTAAATTAAGTTCCATTTTAGAGGAAAATAGCCAAGCACGGCACATGTGAGTGGACACCAGTGTGATTGACAGCTGGTTTCATCCAATAACTTTCCTGGTTGAAGGTGATGACTGAGAATGTCCCGTTTCAAACACTTACATGGTTCTGGTCAAATTGCAAATCTCAACGCTTCACAACATGAGTTTGTTTTGCAACCAGAGACTACATCCTTTTGTCATATACAATCTCTCAAGTGGTTTCTCCCGTTTTTTGCCCTCAAAACCAAAAATGAGCAACATAAGGGATGTCGTTATAGTCTTTAGCAGCACATGTCAGAAGAAAAACGTTTTTTTTATTATTATTTCATGTAACGTGGAGAATGGGAGACATTTATCTTCTATTATTACTTTTTGTTTGTTTTTGTACAGCATTGCCCTTATGAAAAAATAATAATATGTGTATGTATGTTTGTAATATTTAGCTAGTTTTTATCATGAGGGTCTAAAATAATACATTGCACAGGACATTAGATATGTACAACAATATGTTAAAATATTATTTCTTTGAATCAAGTTTTTTTTATTATTATTATTGTCCAGTTGTTTCGAACACAGTTAGGTTTGGAAGAAAAAGCATTATTTTGGATGTGCTGTGAGTGGAGGGAACAATGCTGAAGGGCTTTGCCAATGAAAAATATTATCAGTTTTGCAACATAAACCATTGTGTATGCTCTGTACGGTTTGGATTAACAGCCCCTTAATCAACACCAGAATCTTCTGGCCTTGCTGGATATTGTGTTTGTGATCATCCAAACTGCTTAAAGGAATCGGACAAATGGAAACAAAAAGAAAAAGGTGCATGGACAATATTAATGAATGAAAAACAACATGCTTTCACAAGCTTAAATCAGTGATAAGGTGTCATTTTTTTACAGCAAACAATTCATTAGATTAAATAGCCAAGTAGCTATGGCTATTAGCTAATTCTAATCAGAAACCTGCATAATCAGGCTCTATTATAACTTTTCAGAAGCAAATTAGCTCTTATCATTGCACCAGAACAACAATACGCTTTAACCCGATGTAACCTATAGAGATAGAGCTATTTGGGAAAAAAAAAAAAAAAAAATCTGAATAACCAAAGATTCCCTGTTTTCAAGATTGTGGATCTCATCTCTGCAGCTTCAGTGAATTTAAGTGGAGCGCTAAGATCTTACATAATAACCCCATCATAAATGATAAAACTCCCCCACAATGCAGTGAAGTGACAGACTCGAGAGGTGTTTCGACTGATTGCTTGGATATTACACATTAGTTCTTGACAAAATGAAAAAAACTCATCACATCTAACAATGTGTCCTTGTACCTTCTGCGTTCACACCCACACAAACGAAACCCACTAATTATGGCCTCGGAGCCACAGCCCACACTAGAACCACTCCTGTAACTGAAAAACACGCAGCATTATTACACTAAATTGGTTTGTTGTCAGTTTCTCTCTTGGTCAACCCGGACAAGAGCCCGACTCTTGTGGTTTTTTTTTTCTTTGCTCACTCGTCATAACTGTGACTCACCAGGATCCACATATAAACATTATCACGATATTTTCCCTAAGACATTACGTCCATGCCTTCGCATGAAAGAATGCATTAGCGTGATTACGATCGGAGCAGGGGTGATAATGCTCTGTGCAGGCTTTGTGATTTCAGATTTGACACAGGGGGCTATGATATAAGACAGTATCCTATCAGACAGGATGGAATGGATGGACGAGACTGGAGAACTAATGCAGAGTGACACTCACTCTCTCAGCAACTCCACTAATGGCCGTCAGACAAACAAAACTGGTTGGCGTGAAGGGCACTGGGTTACAGGTTTATTCAACCACTTCTCCATCTACCCAGATGCATGCTGTTATTGTAGTGTTCACATTTAAAAACCAAGGACAACAAAGATACCATTATTACTGAAAAAAATAAAATAAACAGATAAATATCTTGGATTCTGAAGAATATGTTTCATTTTGTTGTTTTTTTCCTGACTCTTCCTGGGACCTGTGCCACAAAAGTAGAATTAAGAAATACAGGATATCTGAGAAAGTGCTAAATTCACCCTGGCTTAGTCCATTTATACGAACATCGATATTTTATACTATAAAGTGAGGCTCGTTTCTGTGACTACATTTGAATTTTATGTAACACAAACGATAAAAAAAAAAAAAAAAAGGAAAAATATAATTTTTCTCAATTGTTGTCATCATTTTTTTTTTTTTGCCAAATGAGCTCCTCACTTACTTGCCACTGCTCCACTTAATCATCATATTTGCAGTTTTAAGAGTTACCGCTCAGTTTGATTAAAAATAAGTGATTGCTCACTCTGCAGTGGGAAATCTCCTTCATGTTTCCTGGGTTCAGTCCAGTGACCAATCAGACGAAAGAAAACTGTAACACGAGTTTTCTCTCCCGCAACTGCAGGTGAGCACGCTTTGTGAAATGAATGATTGATATTGTTATAGAGTGACATTTGTGTGCTATGGCAGTTTATTGTCAGTAGAAGGCGCTAGGGCGTTCTGCACTGTAGTTATTGAAGAGTTATTGCCTGCATTAAAACCAGCTGAATGGAAGATAAAGCTTCAAATACATGAGCCACTGACTTTATCACATACAGTACAGTGCAGCAAATGGTGCCTTTATTTAGATTTTCCATGTGTCCCTTGAAAATGATGCTCGCAAACATAATAATAATAATAATAATAATAATAAAAATAAATGTAACAGATCAATCTGTGGGGAGTTCAGCTGTGCGCCTTTCTGCATGGAGTTTGCATGTTCTCCCCGTGTGTGTGTGTGTGTGTGGCTTTTCTCTGGATTCTCCGGCTTCCTTCACAGTCCAAAAACATGTCATATGGGGATTAGGTAAATTGGACACTCTAAATTGACTGTAGGTGTGAGAGTGCATGACTGTGTGTCTGTATTATGTGGCCCTGAGATGGACTGCCGAACTGTCCAGGGTGTACCCCGCCTATCGCCATATGTCAGCCCCTCCGTGACCCTTGTAAAGCGGTACAAAATGGGTGGATGCACCTCGATGCAGGTTAATAAAAGTGAGGTCAAATACATCCAGAAGATACAGAAGTCGAGAGCAGCCATGGTCTTTTATCTTGAGATCACAGAATAATCCATTTGTTATCAGGCTTTACAGACGATCACACCTCAGTGACCGTGCTCTGGTTGTTGACTTCATAAGTGTGCAGACAAGGGGACCTGTCGTCTTCATGGATACCGAATGATGCACTAGAGGTGCATGTTCGCTGGACTGCATGTTTCTCGAGACTGGGTTTCTGAGGTGCGTTCACATCTCGGGGCAGGTGTACAGCAATGGAGCCTAACTACAGCATGCATCTGGACTTTTATGGCAAACTGATCCCCTAATTATTGGGCATTGGAATCAAGGTTATAATAGTTTGGGATTTTTCATTAGTTTTTATTTTTTTGTAATTGCTTAGTTTTAGTTATTTTGTAATATGGAGCCAGGTGCAAGATCCAAAAAGATCATAATAAGTATTGCTTCATAGAAACCGAGCAAAAGATGTCATTTTAGAAACAATGATTAAGACATATCTACAGCCATTTGAAATATAACAGTACCTGAGGTGGAACATGTGCATACTACAGTTAGAGTGTCAAGAAAAAAATCAAATAGCCACCAGACTAAAGACACAAACAAATATACAGCAACAACATAAACAATAATAAATAACCCTCGTGAATGTTATGTTTAACTTGCAGGAAAATAAATACATTTCATAAAAAGGATTATGTATGAAATGAATTTACAAGGACAAAAACTCAGCACATTTTCGCAACAATTCTAGTTTGTTTTGTAAACACACAATTCAGTTTCAGTTAGTTATCATCTATTACTAGTTTTTATTTTTATTTCAGCTAAGAACATTTTTTTGTTTTTTTATTTTAGTTTTCATTATTTCTTTAGTTTGCATTAACTATTGATTGGAATAAGTAGTAACCCCAGGGTTATCGCTTGTAACTGAAGACGTGTGTGTGTGTGTGTGTGTCATAACAGACTGCAGCACTTTCCCTGAGAGGATGGCACTGGCGCTGTCCATGGTCCTGCAGGGTCACTGAAGCGTGATCGGCTGTAAAGGCCCAGCCGGGAGAGTCTTCTCCTTAAATGATGACTGCTGATCTGAATTTTATCTCTCAGTCAAAGACACAGTGCAATTTCTGCCTGTGTTAGTCCTTGACTGAAGTACGGCCTGATGTGCTGGTTTGTAGATTCTCCGTTTTGTGACATTTTCAGCTACTGGCAGCCTACTGCTGCTCGTCCTCATCACTGAAAGAAATTATCAGTAAAGAGGGAGCAACCTTTTATATTTGTTATCTGCAGTGATGGTTGCTGGAGAGAGGAAGCTCATTTCAGGCTATTTATATGTACATTCTGCAATCAAACAACTAGAACAAGGAAACGCGATAATTATAATGTTAAACTGAAATGCTATAATAGTGTTTTTATTTACAGTGCATATGTACAAATGAAAATGCACTACACACAACAACCAGCTATTTGTCTACAGACTTCCCTCCCAAAATCCACACAGGACTGAGGCAGAAAAGGCTTCTGAGGTGTTTCTGCCACATTTTGTCCAATCACTGTCAAGCTCACCGAAGAGGAAATAACCTATTCTGTGTCGTCCCACGGAGAACAGTTGAAGCTGAGGTTCAAGTTGTTTTACTGCAGAGGGAATACGACAATCACACAAGACGATCCACCATCCCTGATATACCGCTGATTCTGATCAAACTAGTGACACATTCTGGTGCACAATTAGTGTTGAAATGCAAATACAACACTACATATTTGACGACATTATAGAGGAAGCCGAGGTTCTCATGTTGTCTTAAAGCAATTGCCTCTGGTTATCTCGCTATCACGAGAAAGTGAGCCATGTTGTCTTGCGATAACGCACTCATTTTTCTCATTATCACAGGGCAACGGACCGTTATTCAACCGCAAAACAACCACAAATGTTTCAGGAGGAAGAGTCTCTCGACAACACATCAATTGTACATAAATATAGTAAATCCTTTAATATGTCTGGATCTTCTGTCATGTGAAAGTGACACAAAAAAAATCAGTCGACCACTTTAAAGGTCACATATTATGCAAAATCAACTGTAACTGTAAAACACCTTTATTTCTGATCAGAGTGACAGCTGACTGAACAGACTGAGTGCGCAACTGCTTTCATGCAACCAACTTGAGGCTCAGTTAATTACTTAATCCCTTATTCCAGGTCTGACAAAGTCCTCATTTCTAGTAAAAACATCTACAAAACTCAATTCCCACTGAGTAGATCTACTATGGATTTATAAAAGGGATGCAGCTGATTAATTATGTGGTCTGACAGCCACAATGCAAATTGTCTATTCCTCCACATCGCTCTTTGCCTGTAAAACAAGAACACAGACAATGTAGGACTTAACTGTAAGACCTTCGGGAAGTTGGTTTGTGTTGTCCTTTTTCTTTCGCTGACAAAGACCCACACTTTTGGCAAGCTCCTCCTGACTGAACTCCAAAAATCATTCATCCTGATCAGAAGCATTAATTCCGAATGCATTCATTCATTTTGTTTTAATGGATATGTCTATTGTAATTTAGCTGTGTAATATACACTTGATCATTGTGCACTTGTAGGAGGAAAAAGCTTTTGCCCAGGTCAAGAGGAATTATCTCTTTGGTGCACTCCACAAATTTAAATTTGTTGAATACCAGCTTGTCAGCTCTAGTCTCTCGCATTTGTGCTCGCGAAAAATATGAACCAGATCTTTTATTCCTACATCGGAAAAGAAGACGGCATAAAATAAGGTTCCTCACATGACACATGATTCAATAGAGGAGAAACAGAGGTGAGTGTCATATTAGGGGCGATTACTGTTATTAGATGGAGAAAGAGTGAGCTCATGCTGACTGCATGGCCCAGATATTATATACTTCAAAGAGACTCTGACTGCTGGACATTCAGATTCTTACTGGCTATATATTTCAGAATCTATCTATCTATATATCTATCTATCAAATCCATCATATATGTAAACAAGTAATCAGAACTTGAAACACTGGCAGAGACTTTGCCTTATTTACAGGGTTATAAAATTTAAACTTTTGGCTTTGATTCTTCTATTAAATCCTCACATTATGGAGCTATAGACTCCATGATCAAACATTTCCCAAATTTGAAAAAGCTCCACTTATACAACCCCAAGACAGAGGGAGTTTTAGTGTTAACCATTTTAATTTCATTTCATTTGCATTTGTTTATTTTTAAACATAAACAGCCTGTCATCAAGAGCAACTACTACAAAGAGACTGCTCCACATTTAACCCAGGGCTTATGCACTTATCTCCCTCCAGATGTCCCTTATTCAAATACGAGAGGAATAAAACAATATGCATCAACTCACATCTGGAAGTAGTAAACACGTGTCAACATCTCGTGCACCTCCCACTTCAGACGCCGCCGTTAAAGACACAAGAATTGAGATTTTGCAAATCTGTAAATTGCGTCAAATATTTTTTGTATCTATCTTCTTTATCTTCAGATTGGAGACAATGTTCAGAAATTCATTCGAGCCCAAGAGACTCAAATCACACATTCTCGAAATGTCACCACATACAGTATTACTCCCCTAATATGCATCTTTGGTCCGCTTAATTTAAATATAATGCATTAACCGTTGCCATTAATTATAAAATTAATAAAAGTTAACAAAGCTGCTTTTTTAAACGTCTATAGTGGCAGACTTGACCATGCATGTCACCATATCGGAGAGGTCGAAGGCAGAAAATCTTACTTTTAAAAATAAATACTGTCAAATACTAACAGCGAGCTACTACTTTGCATAATTATTTAAAAATCAGTGCGAATCAAATCTTAAACAGCAATCTCAAGAGGAACTTTTTGCATAGAGTTTGCACGTCCTCCCCGTGTGTGAGTAGGTTTTTCTCTGGGTTCTCTTCTCCTGCAGCTTACAGGAGAGAACATGTTCAAACTTAAAGACACTATTATTAGAAAATATTACCTGAAACTAAATATGCTACCCTTGTGTTTAATCTAAATTGATTTTGTGATTTCACATTTAAATGTCAAATTATTGCAAGCACATTTGCAATTGAGCTTAAGGGCCAATTCCAATTCCTATCTTAACCCTCAAGCTCAACCCTTAATCTTAACTGGCCCTCAAAACCAAGTGTTGAGGGTTATTTTGTCACTTAGAAATGGGACACCCCTTAAATGCAGATACGTCTTCAGCCTGTGGGAGGCAGAATAACGCGAAAACTGCGTCCAGTCTGTCAACTCCAAAAAAGAAGAAGAAGAACACATTGATGTCACGATTATTTATTACGATCAGTTTGTCAGTCAAGTTATTAGGTTGTCAGTTAGTTATAAGATGATACTCATACAAATACCACAACCACGGACATATTCAGCTGATGGTTAGCACACACCATGGCTTATTGAAAAGTAAACGATAGCAAACGATGGCTTGTCTGCACCGGCCGGCTATTGGGCTATTGGCAAACAATCGTAAAATAAAAATAAATGTTACGCAACAATGGCGTAAGTAATCCATAATATGGGCCTAAACTAAGATAATAGAATGGTTTTCATACTTTTTATATCTCTATTAACAAAGAAAATGCTCTATTTGCAGTGTACTCGTTTCGCTGCTTTCGACGCCATCTTTGTTTTGTCAAAACACGCAATGCATTCTGGGTAGCCCTTGCTCCTAAGGGTGGTCTCGGAAAATCTCAATATTGAGGGCGATACAGCCCTTAAACTTGCCCCTCAACTTAATTTTTCTGAGAATCGGGACAGCACTTGCACTAGAGCGAGCACGCATTTTTGAGATTGAGGGTTAAGCAAGGAATTGGAATTCACCCTAATTCTAACCTGTATCCTGTCTTTATCCTACTATGACATGTCGAGAAATATCTACAGTGAAAAAGGTCCATTTCACCGGGTTTATCTGAGACATGCTTGAGCATCACATACACATGTTGTCGGCGTTTAAACTTATTTACAGTTTGCAATTATTATATAAGACCAACTTTAAGTCACATCATTCCAATCAAAATGCCAATGATCACATAATTTGACACACATAAAAACAACAAAGCTGTTTTCCCTAATATTAATATACTAGTACTGATGATAGTCAGTAATGAATAATGACTAATCATTCATCATCAAAGATGGTTTGATGGAAGCAAACGCACACATGTGCACACACACACACACACACACACACACACATACATGAACACACAAACAGAACCACGGTACATAACTGTAATGAAAGGTAGGTGTTTAGCCAAGTGACAGTGTTCATTTGTCACCTTGCAGACTGCTGGTGGTTGACTATTCGGAGCACAGGGGAGGAGAGGATATGTGTTGTTGTTGTGTGTGTGTGTGTGTGTGTGTGTGTGTGTGTGTGTGTGTGTGTGTGTGTGTGTGTGCGTGTGTCTCAGGGAAAAGTGCTGGTGGAAGAGGTGCTGTGAATACAAATCACATTCACTGGGAAGAAATAAAGAATTAAATGCTTTAGATGCAGCCCTGACCTGCAGCCATTTAGCAATAAATATGAGACAATACAATTCAATTCATTACTCTGCATAATTCATTAAAGTGAAAAGCACATATCGGTACTGTAGGCGCTGTAGGCATCCGTTTTGTTCTGATGAGGGTTTGTTTTTTTCTTTCTTTTTGTGGTTGCTCTCTTTTTGTTAGTCCATTTTTATGAGTTATCATGTTCACCGAGAAGTAAACAGACACCACCACTGAGAGACGTCACCGTCCTCACTGTACATTATTAGGACATTATATAATCTGCCCGTGCAGTGGCCCTGAGCACCGATGAGGCCTGTTTTGTAAAATCAGAGTAGGCAAATGTCTGCAGTAACCGTATTGAAATTAAAAGCTCAGCCTTCTGGTGTTGTCGAGAGATGCTGACAAGGCAGCAGGCTGCTTCAAGCTGTGGGCGACATGATGTGTCATTAAAAACATTTGAAACTTTAACATGAAACACAGCAAAGAAAATATTCCTCAAGGATGGAGTTGATATGCATTTGTGTTGGCAGCGTATAATGTACGATGCAAAATAGCCTTTCACTCAGTACTTTGTGAAGCCTTGGCCTCATTTCACAGATTTGAGTTCTACACCAGGTCAGAAAGTTCAGGGCTAAAAGTTAACACTGTGTAAAGGCCTAGCCCTAAAGTATAATATGATACCCACATGAGAGTCTTTGAGGACTAAGACCCCTTAACATGAGACAAATTCAATTTAGTTCAGTTCAAATAACTTTAATTGGCTTCTCTTTGTTTCAGTTTATAATAATTCAATTCAATATTCTGTTTAGCAAATATACAATAACAGACTATGTTTAGACATCTCATCCACATGTAAATGCTCATGTTTCATACAGCAAATGATCTAGCCCAGGGGTGTCAAACGTACGGCCCACGGGCCAAAACTGGCCTACCAGAAGGTCCAATCCGGCCCGCAATCATTTGTGTGAACTACTATTGTAAGAATGCTGCTGTAAGAGAGTATGATTTAACATGTGAGCGCAAGACTGAATTATTTCTCAAACGGCCTCTCATAATTAGTCACTATGAAGTGGGGTAAATATGTGTTGTGTTTCAAGCCTGTTGAGAGAAATAAACGCTCAGACTCTTTCAGATGACCTTAGTGTCCGTCTGTTCATTCTCTCTGTAGAAGTAACCAGTATCTGTAGTGATAACCCGGAGCAGTCACAGGTCCAGCCACGGTGGTAATATCTCCCCTGCTTCTACGACCACTGTCCAGAAGCAGAGCAGGAAAGTTAACACTAAACTGAAGATAATCAACTACAACTACATAGTTATACATACATATAATTTCTAATTTGCCCCCTGTATATGTTCGTGGCCCCTGACTTACAATGATTTTGACACCCCAGATCTAGCCCTTGATTTGGGCTGCTGCTTTTGAGGGCTGACTAAGGTTATTTTCCTCCCTGTATTTGTTTGTAGAGTTATCGAAAACTACATTCAAACCCCACCGTTTCACTTGTGGGTTAAAACACAAAACAAACAAGCAGCTCTGCGACAGCCTTTCCTAGACACTACACAGCGAACAGGGAAAAGAGTGACACCAAAAAGAAACAGCCCTCATTTTGCTCAATTATTGTGAACTGTTGCAATAAAATAAATAATTCAATTGAAACATAAAACGGCAAAACCAGAAACATGAGTGGTTGAAACAATGTGCACGGATGGAGCAGCCACTGCCAACATTCAGACTTCTCACTAATGATATTTGTTTTAACGTACGCCGTTGTTCACAGAGTTCTTGAAACAACAAAGCTAATAAGCAATATAAATTGTATCAATAGTGGTCCCGGTTTGGAGTTGCTCCTGAATGTTTTGTCTAAAAAAGAATCTGCAACAAAAGCTTCACTCTCATGTGGTGCCTTGTCAGGCTTCTACAATAATTGGTAATGGGATTTTCACTGAACTCTGGAGGCAAAACATTGATGTACTATACACAATGATTTATTTCTTCACAGAGCCCAGTTGCATGCAGCACCTTTGTAATTTCACAGAAGTCTCGCTAAGTGACTTGGCAAGGCACCCACAGCTGTGCACTGAAACGACAGATGACTCAAGAATTACCAGATTTAAACCAGCCACTTTGGAGATTTGTCCCGACTCAAAAACAAAAAAGTGTTTACCATCTGAAAACCGCTCTGCTATTAATTGTATTAATTTTTTACATGGCACAAGGGTGATTTTATTTCCATAATTCTTTATATAAATCTCAATTACCACATTATGTAAATAAAGGAGCTAATCTAAGTGTATGGACTGGAAACAACAACAACCTGTGCCTTTACTGGCCACTAACAGTGTCACACTGACCCTCTGACTGAGACTCGTGGGGCCTTTGTCTTTGGATGATCACAGCTTATCGAAACTGAACCGCTTTCATTCCCTGGACACTGATCCATCTTCCTGCAACACTATGTTTGGCTTTGTCACCCACAGCTGCCGAGAACACGGGGAATAAGCAGAGACAAGGCGAGAGCACAGAACCATTCCAACCTGGAATACCAATTACTCTGGGCTTCAGGTCAAGGAAACGCTGAAATCACAATGAATGTTTTGCAGTCAAGAGCGTTTCACTCCTGTTTCTACAGCTGTCCTGAGGTTTGTTTTTTCCGTGATTCGCAATGTTTTAAAAAGACAGAAGGGCAAACACATTACATTATCATTAGCTACAAAATAAGGATTCAAATTGTCTTCCGAGCAGCGTTTTCCTTAAATGCCTGGGGTTTTGCCATTTTTTTTAATGACCATTCTTTACAGTTTCCTTCCTCTTCAAACAAAAAACAGTCATTTTGTATTGTGTGGAAACTGCTGCCTGTTATTGACAATTGCTTGTGTTTATCTCGCAGAAACATTTGTTTCTGAAAAGTTTTTGCTCATTTTGTAGAAAGCTCGACACTCGGTTGAAACATTCAAGGAACTACGAGCGTTCCACTATTCTGCAGCGCTCTTGCAGAATTCTGCCTGCATGAGGAGCGATAAGATAAACTTCTGAGGTAAACTCTGTGGTCAATATGAGTGCTCCGTACTTCACCACATGCACTTTTGCTGTTCAATGTTGCTTTTGTGGTTTGTTTTCCCGGGCCTCCATTTTGTGTCAAAATGTGAACATTAATGCTGCAGATATTATCTGAAAGTCCAGATAACAGAACTCTTTCTGTACAATTTTACATGTTGCTTGCGTGCGTTGAAATGTCAACCCAGCATATAAAAAGTTAAGATGTGATATCACAAAATATGACTAGAGAAGCTAGAGTCAGAGAAACTTTACCTTTAGTGTCTATAAATTAATGCTGCTCATGAATTAATGCATCAGTAATAACAATGAAATATTAAAATATACAGTATATCACAGTGACACTATAATACTGTAAAAGTAGCACTATTGCATCATACTTTCTTTAAAGCATAACTGTATGCATGTTGTCAGAGTTGAATACAGTGTGAACTGAAGACTGGAAAACCTGCATCAAAAATCACCTTTTTAATCATTGAAAACCTTATATTTGGGTCTCTAGAGGTCCTTTGAGTCTGAAAAGTGTGAAAAAAGATTACTCAGTCATGTTTTTGTGGTCCTCCTCAGTCTAAGTACAGGAGATCAAACACGAAATGTTGACTTCCGCACTCATTGGGACGTCACAAAACGCTAAATTCCTGTAATTGTTGTCTCCCTGAGCTCCGCTTTGTCTGTAAAACCTGTGAGACTGCTGGCGAGGGCAACGGTATCCGAAAACCGGATGTCCGCGAAAAGTTCCATTCTTGGCTCGACAGTGCAGCACAGAGTCCAACACAAACATCCAGCCTCAGATGTTTTATCTGTCCAGTGCATTGGTTCTTTTGCAGCATTATCATTCCATGTACTTTATATGAAGTATATGTTAATGTTTTCTCTTTTTTTTCTCCCTTGTTAATGACTTTTTAAAAGGACTTTGCATTGGCTTGAATATACAAATAACCTCTTCCATTAGTAGGACTGCACACTGAGAAAAGGCATTTAGGAAAACATCAGACAGCATTTTTGATCAGTTGTGTTTGCAGCAGCGGTAAATGATGGCGCTTCCTTTGACAGAGCTGTCACAAGCACTTCTGTTTACAACAGCAGCAACAACAGATTTGGATGTTTCTGTGTCAAAATCTGCCCATTAAATAGACGGTTACTTTTTTTTTTCCCTGTCCACAGCGTTTAAACCACAATACAGTGGGAATTTGGTCGGCTCTTAAAAAGGAGTCCTTAATTCCTGTTTGAAATGGAAAACAAACTATCAACTTTTTCAAAATTTACATTTTCTGGATTTGACACATGAAAAAACAGTGGTTGCACAGCAGCGAACAGAATCCTCCTGCTGGGTCTCTCTAGAGTTTAAGTAAGAAGTGAGTGATATGATGTGCCTACCTGCAATGAATATTTTAGGTTTCAGGATTTAAAAAAAGCTGAGAGAACAGATATGTTGAGCAGTGATTAAGAAAAAGAGAGGCCATCTCTCATTCTGCCACTACTTGTTGTAGTACCAGTGTGACTAACAGCAGGACTGAATGTCTTTTGTCAGTAAATGAGAGTTTAATATGTTGCACCATGGAGATGGGACGTAGAGTGTGTGGCCCCTGCTGTTTCCTTCATCAGTGCCTTGCCTTGTCACAGAACGCACCGCATGAACCCATTCTCATCTTCAGCAGACAGGAGTCTGGAAGAGCACAAACCTGAGACCTTTATATGGGCTTCCTGAGTTCCTTTCTGATGTATATTCATCAAGACTGCTGGACTCCGAGTTACCTCAGGGTATAAATCTCCATTACTATTGTCATCACTGAGACAGGTAATTTGTCTTTTTCTTATTTGAGGAAACTAAATGTCCTCCAAAATGACCGACTTTGAATTATTTGCAGCTATTGTGCAAATACACAGGAAAGAAAATGCTGTTTGGAGGTGGCTGAATTTAGAGTTCAAGGTTTTTTTTTTTATAACATCTCATTTCACATGACATCTATCCATCCATCCATCATCTACCGCTTTATCCTCCACTGGAGGGTCACGGGGGGTGCTGCGCCAATCTCAGCTGACATAAGGCGATAGGCAGTTCACATCCTGGACAGTTCGCCAGTCCATCGCAGAGACACATACAGAGACATACAACCATTCACTCTCACACCTATGGTCAATCTACCTAATGCCCATAATGCATGTTTTTGGACTGTGGGAGGACCTGGAGACAACTCACACACACGGGGAGAACATGCAAACTACATGCAGAAAGGCCCTTGTTCCAACCAGGGCTCAAACACAGGACTTTGCAAAGGCAAAACCTCTAACCACCCAATTTGCTGCCATCATTGTCATATACTGCAAAAATATAAACAATTGAGTTTCGAAAGCTTAATGGATCTCTGCTTTGTAAAATTAATTTCAAATGTGTCAGTAATCTAGCATCAGAGCCACTCTCTGTTCTTTCATCCAAAGGACAGGACGGCAGCAGACTCACATGAAGCTCTGTCAATAACAACTGTAAAATATCCCACCGCAGAACCACATTTGGGCAGTCAGCTTCCCTCCATCAAAGGAAGTCACATCTGGAATTCAGTGCCTAATAAAATAAAATAAAAGATTGTGAAACTTTAACTGTAAAGGTCAATGACTGGCTGAAAACAAAACAAGATTGTACCATAAGGTCTCCATAAGGTCAGACTGTTATACGTGTAGGAGTCTGTGTGCATTTTTACATTGTAAACAGATGAGAAATGGTCTTAAATATTTGGTGTTTATACTGTCATATTATTGTGATTTTTACTGTACATTTCCACCGTGTGACCCCGCCTATCGCCCTATTGTCCCTTATAAGTAAAGATTAATTATATGGCTATGCCCCTACTACTTTTACTATCTTCTACTTCCTTGCTTTATCCCCTATCCCACTTCGCTCCTGCACCTGAGTTGACCAGCCTGCTGATGGTTTTCGAGCAGTTTCCTGACTTGCCATTTACAGTATATAGAGAACCTAGGGATCAGAGCCCTTGGTAGCAAGGGTAGGTCTCAAATATGTTTATCCCCTCTGATGCTCTGCACCCTCAAGCCTCTGCTGCACAACAATCCAGAGCCATTGCTGCCCAGATTGATGCCCCTGGTGGTGGATGAAGTCTTTGCCCTTGTTTGCTTTTCTTCTGCCACTGTGTCACATACGTGGTTTTCATCTCCAGTAAATGCACTCAGAAGCCATAAGTCATTGGTTCCATGCAAAACATGGACTTAAATATTGATTCTCATGGTAGTGAGGTGGTTAGCAATGTTGTATCATATTTGGATCAGTTAGTAAAATGTTCATAATGACCACTTTAACAAGATTTGCCAATTCTAGGAGCCAGTATTGAGTTAATTTAGTTCAGTGCAGGATTACTTGTTAGGCTACAGCTTAATTTGTGATCAGTTAAAACCGCTGGCCTTAAACCTTTGAGTAAATATTCTTACAAAGAAAAGAATGTGGCTTTGTCAGCTTTGATGTTAAAAACCTCTAGTTTATTAGATACAATGGACCTTTTGACAGCTATAGATAGAGGGGTAAGTATGTACTGTTGAGCGTTACATTACTGTTAAATCTATAGATCGTCATTCATGTGCAAACCCTTTACGTGACTCATCCTTGCCTTGGTTATTGAGGAATTGAAACAGTACCTACTAGTCAAGCCTGTAGGAACCAGTCTACAGCTAACGACTTTGGCTGGCTGTGGAATTCAGTTTGTTTGCCGCCACAACACCAATCAATGTGACTTTCTTCTTTCATTTATTTTTAAATCAAAACAAACTATATGTTTGTTGTAATTAGTAACTACCCATAACCATCATGATCACCAAATGACCATCAGCCCCTCAACCACTGACCACAGAGTGATATGTGGACTAACAATAGTTTTGAACAGGGCGATGTCTCTGAGTCATCCCCAGTAATTATCTGCAGGAAACTGGACTTGCTTGAATTAAATTTGACTGTGAACGGGGACTGTGATGAGAAAAGAACTTTAAGTAAGGAGCAGTGTCATTAACTCTCAAGAGAGTTTTACATAGCTTTAAAGCCTCTTAGAAACAGACTCATCAGATGAATAGGAAGATTTCTCAAATGAGGCTGACGTGGTTTCTTTGAACTGAACGATGAAAGGTCTTAGAAGAGTCCCATTTCCTTTGATGGATTATATAATGATAGTTATGGACGCCAGAGTTGATCATGAACATCAGTGAACATTTTTTGCACAGATTAAACACTTTGTGCATGATAATGTCCACAGACGCCAGGGGGCATATATACAGTATTTTGATTCTTGTGTCAGAAAATGAGTCTTTTATCTTCTGTACAATCGTGCACCACATTGCAAAAGAGTACGAGGAAAAAAAATCAAATAAAGCCCGAGAAAATCACAGCAACTCAATTACGTTATTTTATTTCATTTAGTTCAAATCTGATGCCAACGTACATCTGGCAAGTCGGGCGCAATGTGCGTTGGATATAAAGTTAAATCAGCACTCTCATACAGATCAGCCAACAAGCATAACACATGGTATTATTCTTACTATTCTTGAAGAAACCGCCAATGGTATTTTTAAACTGGAGCCCAATTAAGACAGTATGCATGTTGACATTTTGTTCTTAGAAGGTTCTACACTAACCTACACCTTAATATCACATTTTCCGAGAGTATCAGCAGTTGTTAGATAAAGATAACGGCCTTTATGTTGGACAAGGAACGTAGCGTAACTCACCTAAAATAAGTACATGCTTTACTGAGCTCATGAGAGTGACATCATTTTTAAATTTGACCCAGGTTTCAGGCTGGTCCAACTTCTGAAATATTGCCTTAGGGATGTAGAATACAAAAGACCCCCGTGAAGAGAATTAATATTTTCCACAGTTGGTTGAGCTCATTTAAATGAATCAAAAGATGCGACCAACTCATTTTCATATAGTATGGCAAAGCCCATATCAAGCATGGCTCAGCATTTGGTGCCACTGTTTACACTGTTGTAATAAATGTAAAAAAAATCTTCGCAAAGAGTCATTCATTTTGTTTATTTTGAAAATGATCTCTAATAATCTAATCTAAAGCGGTGGAGGGGGAAACAGCTTGTTTAATTATCTCCGACGTTTCTGCCGCCGCCTGATTTACAACGTATTTGGTGTATTTTGAATAGTCTCAGAAGATTGCCAACAAACCAATCCCATGAAAAGTTATTTCCCTTGGAGGACCATTTATTTAGTCAAGGCTGAAGTAGTTTGGCGGGATGGCTTTCATTTCATGGTTCATACTCTCAATGTGATTAATAAGTAAAACGCCGTTGACGACAGAGAAAAGCAGTCATTCAATCCAATCTTCCTGGATTGGTAGGAGGACGGAATATCCCAGGGTATTTCAGAGCTGTTGTCAATCACTGCATGGAAAATCAGCCGTATTTGGATCTAGTCTGACAAGTCCTCATCTGTTTTGACTGCTGGCTAGAATTAGATAAATATATACGTAATGGAAGTCAACATTCCCACAGCACTATACACCAATGCTGCAATCACTGTAACCATATCAGACCAGCAGCAAGGATTTCACCCCGCTGCTTTTATTTCAAAGTCGATGATGAATTAATTTGATGTGTGACACATGTTAAGTGATTTGCTAATAAACCAGCAGCTCCTCTCAAAACTAATTTACTTCTCTCATTTTCTTTCATTTTCCGTTTCACCTAATAAATTGTGTGCTATCGTGACCGATCCATGAGGCAAACGCAGCTGTACTTTGTGCAACACCGTCTAATGAATAAGCAATACGTCGATCATTTATCTCATCGCTATTGTGCACAAGACGTACGCTGATGAATTTCAATTAAATTGACTGGGAAAAATGGGATGAAGAGAAAAAAAACACATCAATTAAATGTAGCTTTGTGTTTTCCTGTCATTGAGATCAGAACTGAAACTCATGGTCGGACTGATGACATATTTATTCCCACCAAGGTCACACAGATTTACACACGGATAGATATTGCGTGAGTCACATACGACAAACGTTTTACTAACAACTCTACTGAAGGGATAAATTCCTCTAAATAGATTTCTCATTTGATGAGCAAGGTGAAGAGCACTGCTCAAAAATGTCAAGACGAAAGAAAACATCTGCTTGACAAGATGTTTGCTTCTCCACTTACAGTATTTAATGAGTTTTTATTGATATTTTTATGATATTTTAAGCAAACTTGCCTTTCGCTAGCTGGAAATACACACTTTGATTGTCCTCCCTTTCACCAAATGACTTGTTTGCTCTAGAAAATAAAAGCTTCATATTAGCTTCACAGTTCATAAAAATGTGCTTACAACAACAAAAAAAGAGACAGTAAAGAAAAGATAAAGCGTTTCAAACATTGTTGATATATTTCATATTTCATGTCACAGTGATTTACTTGGTGACTGTCTGCTGTTCGGAAGCCATTCTTTTCTTTTATAGCTGCCTCCCTCAGCACCTTTTCCTCTCTGCCTCCGTTACGTCTTTGCAGGGAATGTCACTGTAAACAACTCTAATAAGAGAGAGAAAGCTTTGTTTGGAAAAGCTCACCTCAGATAACCCCAGCGTGGGGTTCAGGATGTTGCGATGTGATGACATTACTTTTCAAAGATTCGGCACACAAATTATTTAAACTTATAAATTCAGTGTATTAGTACAAATGATAATATGCATAAAGTTGCGGGTTGTGAGCATCCTGCTGATTAGCCGACTATCAGCTCACTAAACATTGCCAACGGCGCTGAAGAAGACATCATCAATTATTGACTGGGAGCTTGGCAGCCCCATCGACAAATAAAAATGTTTTAGAAAAGAAGTGGCAGCATTGGTTTATGTTGTTTAATTTAGTTAATTATCGTTTCTATTCAAAATGAATTCATTTTATTTTATTCACACTGCAACTTTGTCTCACAAAAATAAAGTTCGCCAATGAATAAATTACATTTCATTCGATAACATTCGCAAAAATTCTTGCACGATTCTTATACAACACATTGAGCGTGATGTCTGCTAATCAGCAGATCACAGTTTGAGACCAGGTCAAAAGCAAACCTCCGCGTGCTTCACGGTGTGTTATAATTGGTTTTAACCCTGTGACACAGTGACGCTAATTTCACAATCTTTTCTTAACCATAACCAGGTGCCTTTTGAGCCGTGGGAAACCGAATAATAAATAGATGGTCGTCATCAACCCGTTTTCTCAAAATGCCACAGATGCCAGAAGAGGTTCACACACGGTTAAAGGACGTGAAAATCAGAAGACATTTTTGTGGGAAACGTAACTTTTAGGAGATACTTTTGAACAAGTACATGCTCGATCCACAGCTGCACAACTTGTATGATGACTCACAGTTTCTTATATGCAGTACCTCTGGTGATGCAAAGAGCTTATCATCAGGAAGAAACCAAGTTCTGCTCAAAGCCCTATACGCTCCCGAGGGCAATATATATGCATGATTAATACTGCCTGTGTGTATACAGTACACTCAATATGTAACCAGTGTCTTCCATGACTCACACAGCCCTTGGCAGATGGGACAATATCATCTAATTTCTGAGTGTGTTGTCTACGTTGTCGTTTTAAACGGAGTAAGATCACCTGTCATTTTGATTAAGTAAGCTCTTGAATCTTCTCTGGTGTTATTAGCTTCAATTTCCTTCTTTCTTTTTTTTTTCTCCCATACACATTCAAACACTGTGTATGGGTTGATGGATAAAAGAGTAGAGAGGAGGGCACAAAAACTGTGACCCCATTTGAAGTCTGCTCTTTAATTAGTTGTCTCTCTCTGGGTATTCTGCCATGTTTTCAAAATGGTAACATCACACATCGTCATGGCTGAATGAGGAAAATATTTAGTGAAGATAAAAACAATGGAAAATAGTAATGTGTGTGTGTGTGTGTGTGCCAGAGAAAAAGAGAGTAAATGTGCAAATGTCAGCAGGCCTCCCAACACCTCCTAAGCAGTCGTACTGGAAATGGTACTGAGACACCACTGACCATATGGCTCTTGTAATTAATCATGCCGATTAATTCTTGGCTCATCCTCAATGTCGGCACAGTCATTTATGTAAAACCAGAGCCCAGTGTACAAGCACTCCACAAATTTGAATAGAAGGTCATGCGGTGCTAAGGTTAACACCGCAACTGAAATCAAACGCACAGAAAGCCTTAAAAGCAGATTAGATCAGCCTAATTATTTCACACTTACACATGGGAACCATGTGCAGTGTGATGGTGACATGTTATGACTCTGGCTTAGTATTGTTTGGTCTTTATATTTTAAATTTAGGCCTTTTCATAAAATGTCCACACAGATTACTGATGGAATAATTAATGTGCATGGCAGTTCTTCTGATTTAACACATCCAAGTCTGTTTGGGCATTAAATGTTGTGCTAATGTTAAAAAATAATACTCGGATTGCTGTGTGTCCTGTCATGATTTTCAAGAATTCCTATTCTCACAGTAATGCATCATCATGAATGTAAGTTTCAAATAAAATCCCTTGTATCCATTAATATGCAGATGAATGCAGCAAAGTGAACCAAACTCTAATGAGATAATCTATCTGTGGCACCTGTGGTGTGCGAATAACTTTGTATTGTTGTTGGGTTATTATCTGCAAGAAAAATCAGTTTACTTCTGATTAATCCAGCTCATTAGTTATGTTAATGTATGTCACTTGTATACTACATGCACATTATATGGGATTAGAGTCAAGTGTACCCTATGCAAATATGCAGCAATATTAAACATTAAAATTGGCCTAATTATTTATAGTTATACAACTACAACACTGATGTATTAAAGGTCACATAGAGTGGTCCTGTTGCACATGTTAGTTATGGAGGTCTACTTACATACATTAACTTTTTTATGTTCAAAAACCTCCTAGTTGCTGTAAATGAGCCGATAGAAATCCTCTTTTCTGACGGTGTTGCCCAGCCGCGATATTTCAGACTCAACTCTCACCCCGGCTTCCCAACTGTCTTGTAATTGGCCAGTACCCGGAAGTGACATGTTCAGCACACCAGCTCTCAGAGGCGCAGCTCCCCCCTCTGGAACGGTGGATGCACTGCTACTAATTAGCAAAACATTGTTTTAACAATGTTTAAAAATAGTTTTGTCACGACTCCCCGCCGCAGTCCCTTTTATGACTTTGACCCGGAGTCAGACCCAGAGTCAGAAGACACTGTCGCTCGTGAAACACCTCCACAACAGACCTTATCCTTCTTCTTCTGCAGTTCAATGTACACAACCGGATGTGCCCAGACTAGTGCCCGGAGCAGGAGGATCTGCTGCTCCGGAGAACCGGTGTTTACGTAACCGGACTGGGTTTTTTCAGAGATCTCGCTGAGCCTGAGATTACAATAAAACACAGTGTTCTCAGCAGTGGCTGAACTGTTTGTTTTGAACCTTCAGGGCTTCTTAAACAAGGTAATCACGCAGATACACACTAAAAAACAGCGTTAATTGGAACTTCCGGTCTAGGTCCGCTTTAACCGCTTTATTGTCGTCCCACACAAAGTAGCTTGTGACTCCACAACAACGGAAAGTATACATGGCCTTGATAAAGACAAAAACACCTCAGACTCTAAGAGTTATCCATTATGTATTGTTTACCACTCATCTAAAGCAATATCCATGAGCAAAGAGGAGAATCGCCTCAAGGCTTTTACAAGATGCAACAAAAAGCTATCGCGTTTAAATGCTTAAACCGAATTCGGCACACTTTCACTGAATGTTTTAACAGCTCACTGTGACTGTGAACAATGTACAGTACTGTCTTGTATTTGGGGGTAAGATAACCGAGGTGATGCTATCTCAGAGATAACCTAGTCACAGTCACACACTGAAGACACTGATGCATGTCTGCGTCACAGTCCGTGACTCTCTCCTTTTTTTAATATATAATGCTTGTGTGTGTTTATGCTGGGCATGTTTTCATTGTCCTTTTCCAAGCCCAGATATGACCTATAATTTAAGTGCACCGTTCGTCTACCCCACAGAGCAAAAAGCCCTCATTTGTATGCAGTGAGCTGTCAAAGAGTCACCTGCTGTGTTATAGGGCACCATATTAATCACCCTTGGATGACTAAAGAGCTGGGATTATGACACCGTATTTCCTCCTCTTTTTTTCCCGTCAAAGGAATGCGAAGGTTGGCCACTCAAAAATACTCGTCTGACTATCTTCGTGTGGGGGAGTTAGAGGGTGTCACTGGGGGAGCCTGAAGGGCTCATGCTAGTCTGTTTTGGAGTCTCATCCTCCTGCTGCTCTCTCACCTTAACTCGGGGATTGATAAGACTTCTGCTCCTGCAGCTGTGCTGCTCCGGAGCATTGCACAGTGATAACAGACCAGCGAGACGTCAAGCTGTTATCTCCTTGATACTGACATTCACCTCATACATTACATGTGCCCAAAAGGTACAGTGCTCTCACTGAGAAAGCTGCAGGGGAACGGAGGAGG
This sequence comes from Microchirus variegatus, assembly GCF_963457635.1. Classification (NCBI taxonomy): domain Eukaryota; kingdom Metazoa; phylum Chordata; class Actinopteri; order Pleuronectiformes; family Soleidae; genus Microchirus; species Microchirus variegatus. Next base: position 15,456,812 of record NC_139807.1, on the reverse strand, counting down.
CAAAAAAAAAAAAAAAAACAGTGGAGGAAGACGGCATACGCTGTCAAGTGAACATAGGATGCAGTCACAAATAGAGGAGCTATATCTGCAGCTCAGATTTCTGTTTTTGTCTACGTCACAAAATAATAGTACCATTAGTTCCACTACTTCCACTCCGGCTTATTATTATCTGCTGGTGTGTCAGAAAGCCGTCGTCCATCTTGGTGGGGTATTTTATTTTTAACTTGTTCTGTTGAAAGATGGCAAGTAGGTAATGTGTGACTGGGGTTCTAGGATATTCCGACAGAATAAGTTAGATTTTGCATGAATCGTGATGATGGATATACACACATAGAGATTAAAGGTGTATCGTTTGACGCAGTTCTACCGAAACAATTGGACAGTAGCAGTCCATGTTGTCTCCAGACGGAAAAAAGAGGGAAGACACAATGCATGCTTTAAAGGAATCGGTCCTTTTTTTATTTGAAACATGACACAAATTGGACAGAAACGGCTGTGAGACAATGCGTTTCGAGACACTTTCTTCTTCAAAATTTAATTGAGTTTTACATTTAAAAGAGGTTTGCGCTTCATAAGCGCCGGCAATAAAAGGGAAGGATGTACCTTATCTCTGCCTGTACTCTCGCTTGCTTTCATTACTGAGGTAATTTGCATTTTAATTTGGAGCTTGAACCTTTGCTTAATAGAATTATACTGACAGACACATTGACATGGTTCTCTCGCCACCGCCGCCCCCCCACCCACCCACCCACCCCAAAGGCTTTCAAGTACAGGGGGGCCGGAATCACTCAAGTTATCGGAGACACAGGATTGACCTCTGTTGAGATAAGCCTTAAAGGTAAACACTGGCTCCTTAAATGCTAATTATTGCCATCATTTTCAACAAACTCCCTGCAGAGGCACTGCGTTAATGTGTAAATGTAACTTATTGAAAGTTCCAGGTCAGCGAGATATTTTGATGTAGCTTTTCCCATAAAACACCACCTCTTTGAAGACCTCGCAGAGACAGCAAAACAATATCTTCTTTTATCTCTATAATGCAACAGTGAGATTGCAGTTTGTTTGGCCTTAATAACTTCATGCCCTGCATTAGTGAAATTGGAAGTATATAGGCCTGGCAGACATTTAAATGTTTACAGCAGTTTGAACTTCCCATTGAAGTCAATAATAGAAATAACCTGGGGGAACAGGCCTAGCCATTGACCAAGGAGAAGAAGAACCAGACATGAATGAAGATTGGGATTTTATAATTAGTGATGAGCAGCTGAGGATATCAACTGGCACACGTCAGTGTCTCATTCTCTAAATACAATAGCAGGCGTATGATTTAGCATGAGCTGCCCGCCTAAAAAAAAAAAGAATAATAATAGCCCAACTGCACCACAGTCAGTGATTATTAATTTTATTACATGATAAATTTCCCTGCTTTGAGCACTTAAGTCTTGACTATGAAAAGAGGCCTCGTTGCCTCCCGATACTGACGTCCGTTTGCCTCTTTAAAAGCCTCCATTTCTCTGTTTGCATCAGTGTGACTCATCTGGACGCAGACAGACAAGTACCAAGTTCTTCCAATACTCGTCAGCTTGACCTTTAAGGTGGTTTTAACAAAGGCATAATTGACACTGTTAAGACTGTTGCAGCAGAAACACAAAAAGGTAGAAAAGGTCTGAATAGAATATAATTTGCCCCAAAGCCAAAACGAGTGATATCGGAATACATAAATCTTACTGAGCACAGTCAAGTACAACGTTATTGGCTATGGCTTTTTCTCGGCAATGCAACAATACTTTAAATGTCTGGCATACCCTTGAAACACATTTAATTCAAGTAAAAATATAATTTTAATTAACATTTTTAAATTATTTAAAGTTTTAAAATTATTCAAAGTTGCATAAAAATAAAATGTGACAACCTTTCTCTCACAGAGAATCCAAACACTGATAAACAGACACAACAGAAGACACTTACTTCCTACATGGATGACTTGGCTTAATTTGGAAGGGTCACAAGAACACAGTAATATTAGTGGGTTGTATACATCAGTCGATTGTCAGTAGCAGAGCTGGTAACAACCAAATGGAAACTGGTAGAGATGTCACCCATAACATAACATTTTCAAGCATCTAGATTCACGATTTGGCCTCCATGATGTAGATGTTTCGCAAAACCAAAATTCACAAATACCACCTGCAGCCGGGCACCTTTTGGAACATACTGATACTAAGATTAGTCCCTTATTACCTTATTAGCTTACTAGCTGTGTCCACTCAAAACGTGCCATATTTAAACCTCTATTTTCCTGTAAATGGGAACATAATTTACAAAATGTGCCATCAAAGACTATCTGAAACTAGCAATTGTGACCATTAACTCCTCGGGGGAGATTGATTATAAATCAAGTGAGAAGTAGGCTCTTTTTTTTTTTTTTTTTTATTTGTCGCTTTTGCAACCAGCAGAATCTCCCCCTGGTGCCCATCCAATTTTTATTAACCTTTATTTATACAGGTAAATTCTCGTTGAGACCCAGGGTCTCAGACCCTATTATATACATAGAGAGAGACCCTATTTATTTACTTCCAGTAATTGGCTTCAGGGGAAAACTGGTAGACCTATATGGTCTATGGTAATAGCAGGGTAACCTGTATCAAAGCCTTGCTATATTACTCTATCTGTACTTTCCACATCAATGTTTCTTTTTCATTATTAGATCAATAACATGTTGGTTCTGTGGTCTCTTCTCATCACTGATGGTTGATGGTTCATAGACACAGTTTGCTTCGCCATCTGTAACCGTTCCTACTCTCCATGCAACAGACCCGACCTGTGGCAGCAACGCTGAAATGACAGGGATACCGCGAAATAAGCTGCCGTATGTCTCTAAAGAAAAGAATAATACACACTGTATGTTCTTATCTGCCTTTTTGAATATGAATATGTTCAGCGTGCTGACATTCATGTTCTTCTGAGTGACTGACACATTCATTTGGATAGACAGAGGTTTTTCTAGGGTGGCCACAGCTATTTCAACGCTCCCCCTTTGTTTCCTGCACTACTCCTGCTCAACGCATGTAATAAAGAACTATTTAGTACGGTTTATTTGATACTTTATTAAACCACATGCAGATTAAATCCATGCCAGGAAATTTCATCAGGCTACAGCAAATCATTTACACCTGGAGCGTTATGTTTACAGTTTAAACGTGAGCACTATCTGTTATTCAACATCATTTATTTGACTTTAAACTGAAACCGACAATGAAGAGGTCACTAAAGGATGTTGGGAATGTCTGGTAATTTAATTTATTGACACACACACACACACACACACAAACAAAGAAATAAAATGAGCTGCAGCTTGACTGACTTTACTGTTGGGTAAATAGACCCAAATGGCAACGGTATCATGGTGTCTTCTGCCATCAGGAGGAGGTGACATTGATCTGCAATGTTTACACACTAATTGTTAAAAAACAAAACGAGGAGAGGAGAATGATGTGCCAATTAAGACAAAAACAACTCATTCACGATAAACACCAGCGCGATCCCGAGAGAAAACTTAACTTCAATCCTGCAAAAAAACAACAACACTGCTGTGGAACAAGGTTGGCCACTGGATTTTGTCCAGCAAATACGTAAGGACAGAAATAAACTAAACTTATAATTTAATAATGTTTTATCACAGTTCTTTCAGGCAAAATCTATTTTTAATTATATACAGGCAGTATAAGCAGGAAAAAGAATGATGTGAAATTGAGAATGAATCACACTTTCTTCATTATTGCCCTTATAATGACGATTCACGACAACCTATATTAATTGTAATGTCTATTCTAAACTTCAAATGATATTTATTTGAACAAGTGACAGCCTTGGTGTCCGTCGCCTGGAAATAACAGGATTTGTTTGTTCGTTTGTTTATTTAGTATCATTTGTAATTTATGTTCTCTGGCTATCTGGTCTGTTTCTATAAATAATATTATATTGTAGGCTCATTTGGGCTGCACATATTATGCGCATTATAAAATATTAAACACCAATCAATCAACGACATAGGCCATATGTTATCAACATGGAAGCTGTCAACACCCTGCTCTAAAAATAAGCATTTAAAAGCACCAATTTCATAAAGATGAATGAACAGATGACAGTTTCACATTTAGTCACTTTAAAGGCACATACTCACAGTGAGACTCTCCCTCCTATGCCAAAGAGCAGCTCTGGGTAAATCTATCTAACATACTGACATGATTTCAAATGGTCCTCCCCTCTTGCTCCCTCTGCTGCTGCGGTCCTGGCCGCGAGCAGTTTAGAATGTGAATGCGTTTTTTTTCCTGTTTGTTTTGTTGAGGCAGAAAATGCATCCACTCCAGCGTATGATCTGAAGGAAAGCAGATTGAGACGGGCACAGCCCAGATCTATAATTGGAATCTGTTCTTGGATGTGGAGACTTTCAAAGGCTCATCCTCCCAAAACCCTTTCTCTTGTTGATGAGAAAGAAGCATGTGGACGCAGCTTTTTTCAATTCCAGCTTCTGTTTGGCCCTCTCGATAGAAGCAGCCGCTTGTTCAAATACATTAACGATGCGATGTAGAAACTGCTCCCAATTATGCTGCAAACAAAGCGCTCTTATTTATTACGGCTGCAGATACGACTCTCACGCTCTACAGTTTCTACCTGTTTTTATATGTGCTTAAGTGTCTATTGCAGTGTGAAAACATACAGCCCACTTATTGCCTTGCGAACCTGGCTGGACATCATTAATGATTGCAATTCCTTGTTTTTGTGCTCTGTCCTGTGTTTCCATTGATTGGCCCATAATTGGAGACACCAGCATGGAGCGGCCTGTGGTGCTAATGGCGTGCTCTCTCATTGAAACAGACACTGAGCAATGGTAGACCATTACAGCATGCAGCTCCTCAGCCTCGCCTGCCACCGCAGCCACTCATTCACCATCCATCCTCACCAGCACACTTGCACTTGTAGTTGAGAGAAACTAAAAAGGCTCGTTAACACTTTTGAAGGAAACCAGGTATAAAAAAATATGTTCTTGATGTTGTGGTAAATATCTCAAATATGGTCAAGATGATGAATGAAAGTCAGCACATGAACCAACCTGATGAAATGCGCCTCTTCAATGTACTGTATATCATTGTGGCAGAAACCAAGGCTGACATTTATCATCTCTGCAAAAATAAAAAATAAAGTTGGGTTCTCCAAGGTCTTTCTTACTTTCTAATCTGTTTGGATTTCCAGGCTTTGACTGACTTCACTATGAAGGGCTGCACAAGTGATTCAGAAGCTAAAGCAGTGAAACACGAGAGGAAAAGGAAATGACGGTTGATAAAGAATGATCGTTAAAAGAGAAGGCAGGAAGGTAAACATAGAGATTATTTTGTGGTTTAACCGTCTTATTATATGGCATTCATCAGAGCAAAATTACATTTCACGGTACGCAGATATGTAGATATACTTGAAAACTTTTTTTAATAGCATCCTATCACTTGGTTTCGTTATATACTCAACCTTTTTTATAAACTCAATGACTTGCTGTGCTTATTACAACTTTACGTGCATCTTTTGCCTTACACTAAAAGGCTGTTGTATGATTCATCCACTGAAGGCGGAAAGTGCGTTTCAGAATATACATGTGATGTCACAGCTACATCATAGCTAAAAGTTGTGGTTCAATATGCTTCAGTTAAGCCTCAAGGTATGACACGTACTCAAAAGATGTTGGCAAAAAGTGCATTCATATATCATGGTTTTTATTTAGTATTTATTTATAAGTAAATATTTAACGCTACACAGTTTTATTGTCTTATTAGTGCCCTCTGGTTACTTCAAACATATTCTGAAATTTACTCACAAGATCTACTGATGAGTAATGACTGAGATGAGAGATGTGCTGTTTGGGAAATTTCAAAACTTCAAAAGAAAACTTTTACAAAGAATGACTTCACAGAAGACAAAATCACTGTACTTATTTTTTTAACCAGATTATAATGTATTCCTTTCATGAGGCTGGCGTTGAGGAAAAATAACTTAAATCAGGGGAACACAATTATTAAAGGGGAAATAAGTAGTTTATAGTGCCATCTAGAGGAGAGGCTGAAATTTACAACAAAGACCTGCTCCTCTGCTCACCCCCTCCCTTCCCTGAGCGCTACGGTATCCGCAGCTGGTCAAATGTCGTCCTCGTTATCTTTCTCCATGTCAGCAGATGAGGTTCGTGAGGTGAGGGAGAGGGCGAGCTACCGCGGCCGTAGCAGACGAAGCGGAGAGAGTGGAGGCGGGACTTCCGCTACAAGTAAAGAGACGCTTGATTTGTTCTCTCGCGTTTGTCCTTACAGACTCCGGTAGAAACATGGCGTCTCGCTGCTAACAGTGGCTATGCAACCGCGGCCCGCGACCGTGTTATTTTACATGACTTTTTGAAACACTACGAAAATGAAACAAAGAATATTATACAGCGACTAGACAATGCAGGAGCACATAATATGTATAAAAAAGTGGATTTTGGGTTATATAAACCCATAAATACTACATATTGTCCCTTTAAAGCATATTATGCAAAATAAACTTTTAAATCATTTAAATCCTTATATTTGAGACTCTGGACGTCCTATCAGTTGGCAAAGTGTGAAAAAAGATGACTCACTCATGTTTTTGTGGTCCTCCTCAGTCCAAGTACAGGAGATGCACGCAATGTTGACTTCCGCGCTCACTGGGACGTCACAATGCGCTAAATTCTTTGTCTGTAAAACACGCAAGAGTGCTAGCGAGGGCAACGGTATCCGAAAACCGGAAGTCCGTGAAAAGTTATATTCTTGGCTCCACAGTGCAGCACAGAGTTCTACACAAACTCAGCCTCAGAGGATTTATCTGTCCAGTGGATACATGTTATACATGACGGAAATGTGCCTTAAGTTTCGTTTTAAAGAATACTGAACAGAGCTGTTTTAGCAGGTTCATTAGGACACCAGGGAACTAGGTTAACTTGGCGAAATAGGATATAATAAGACTCCTTTAAATTTAAGTATGTTGCATTTGCTCAACAAGATGTGTGCATCATATTAAACACTAGTTGATATAGATAACAGATGTACAAATGCATTTAGGTTTTGTTCATCACATCAATTTATCTACGAAAAAAAGGGACAAAGCATAGATCAACCTTCGTTATGGATGAACACAAGTACTTCCTTGTCCATATACCCATTTACTGTTGTGTTGTATAAAGGTAGAGAGTGACCAGTGACAGCGATGGAGAGCCTGTCACAAGATAAAGGCGTAAACCCCTCTCCCACAACACTATTTATAGCCGAGAGCGTACAGATGTCAATAATTTATGCTGACACGTGTATATACCGCTGTCACATTAATTGTGTTGCTAAAATAGTCACGGAAAAAGCGCAGGGAGCAAATGGATGCAGCAGGAGACGAGGAACACTTCTCATAGGTATGAATCATTCAGTGTTACGGCGATCAAAAGAAGAAGAAGAAGAAAAAAAAAAACACATTGCCAAACAATTTCACAGAAAATGAAATGAAACTGGTGACTTTTGGAAAATGATTTTAATTGCACTTAATGAATTGGATGAAAACCATTGGGATGCAAGCTGTGCACCACCACAGATTCTTATAGAGACATTTAGATGCCAGAGCAGATTCCCAGCCCATCTTCTCTGAATCTGCTTGGTGCTCTATACGTGTCCAGTTTTGCAATAAGCACATGAAGAAAAGAAAAGCAATCAATATTTCCTGCACTAATTGAAGTGCTTTTTATCTTGCTGGACTTGCAGTGTGTGTGTGTGTGTGTGTGTGTGTGTGTGTGTGTGTTTCTATTTGTGGGGCACATGTGTATACATCCATATAGCTGTCCACTTCTCTTTGTCTTGACTGTCCTGCCTTTGAACTCTGTCAGCCTGTAGAGATGCCCGCCTCTTTTATCAATATTTATGCCAGACAGAAATTTGGACCCAGGTCACAAGACTCTGCTCTACTTAAAGGCAACAGACTGTGAATGCAACTCATGGGTCACATTGCAGATTTATCCTCAGTTAACTTAAAGGGGACATAATATGCGAAATCTAATTTTTAATCATTTTAATACTTATATTTGAGACTCTGGAGGTCCGCTTTGTCCCTAAAAGTCCGGGAAAAGATCTACTCTTGGCTCCACAGTGCAGCACAGAGTCCTAAACAAGTCACAAGGTGCTAAATTCCTGGAATTGTCTCGCGGAGCTCCACTTTGTCCGTAAAACACTCAAGTGCTGGCGAGGGAAAACGGGAAGTCTGCGAAGTCCACGAAAATGTCTATTCTTGGCTCCACAGTGCAGAACAGAGTCTTACACAAACTTCCAGCCTCAGATGATTTATCTGTCCAGTGGATAAATGTTATATATGACAGCAATGTGCCTGCTAGAGCCTGTAAATGATCACTTTTCCAAATGCTAACTGCTGTTAGCTCCCAGTTGCCTCTGTGGCTGATGTCATTTCCTGTCCCTTAAGTTTCTTTTCTTTTAAGGTGGACCTAAAGAGATTCTACTAAAACAGAGAGTTCTGAGCAGGGCTGTTTTGGCAGGGTGATTAAACTGCTGTGGTGCTTCACAGACATGTTCATTAGGAAACCAGGGAACTAGTTTAACTTGGAGAAATAGGGTATAATATGACTCCTTTAAAGTCTTGGTTCAAAATATTATAATTAGTTTCTTATTTAAGCCAATCATTCATTCACTTCTTTCTCTTTGATTTTCCCCACATAGTAATGTATGCATTGTGCAGAGAAAACGAGCGGAACAGTCAGAGTTTGGTATATGCATCGCAGATGACTCAGAGACAGTTTAATTTCACAGCAAGAGACACGATTTTTCAGTGTCTCAAAATAAAACAAACAAAAATCAATATAGAGTCACTGCAAATGACAGACTTCTTTGAGAAGGAATAGTCTTAACAATTTAACAAACACAGCCCTCAAGAAGTTCTAAATCTGAAGAGATAAAAAAAAAAAAAAACCATGTTGTGAAGAAAAGTATTTTTTTTTTAGTTGATATCAGTTTCTCCTGATGTGTTCACTGCTAATCGACAAAACAGGAGCATCGAGATTTAAAAACACCACTGCCTCCTCTTTCCCAGAATTCTTATAAATGCATGCGACGGGGCAGTGAATTCAGTGCAAATTCAAATAAGCCGACTTACTCACTCAGACGTCTCAGCCGATGTTCTGTTTAACAATCACAACTTTCTCTGCTAAATCTTCCAGACCTTCAAGGCAATTGCATAGCAAATATTAAGTTCGCCAAGCGGGAAATTTTGTCTGAGGCAATGCTTATGTGTGGTAATCTGCCAGACTTTCAAGTGCAATCACTCTCCTCTAGAAAGTCCTGCTCTTCATTTGACACGGGATGTTACACTGGACCAGCGGCTAATTAGGTTTGCATGATGATTAACATTTCAAGAAAATATTATCTTCTTCAGCCAGGGCAATAGTTGCATCACAGTCTGTAGCAAGACGAGTAAGAGAGTTGTTTCCCCCCCTTTAATGGTTTCTAAATTTAACATATATCTGTATGTGTCTGTGTGTTATGTATAAGTAAGTGTGTCTGACCCCGTTATGAAACGCACTTATTATGCCAGTAATGTTAAGATGGAGCCTGGAGCAAAGCGAGACCCAGTCCATCTCCAAGAACAAGGTTTTCAAGCGTCATCAAAGAGAGATTGTTTTTTAATTCACACTTCTCAGAGAGCAGCCATGTTACTACATGCCTTATGAATAAAGGATATTCTGTGCCGCAGAGGGGAAGAGATTCATTTGTCACCATTTGCAGTAACACTGTGTTAAACCACAGCAAGAGACTCCATTCACAGCAGCGCAATCATCAGTTCATCATTATCTTCTGCTTATCCGGGGTCCAAGGTTGATGATAAACATGATATGGATTCAAACGTAAAATGTCAGAAAGAATTATTGTCAGAATGATATTGGATCTTGAAACCACAAAACATGTCTCTAAAGAGTTGAAGAAAAAAACCAGGGAGAGAAAATAATGTCTTGAACTTCACGTTTCTCTGATGATCTCATATTTACATATTTAGATCTTTTTTTCTTCTTTTTTTTCCCCCGTTGCCATCACTTTAAAAGGTCACACTGACACGCTCGTATGAGCACAACACGCTGTCTTTTTAAGAATCGGGATGAAGCTAATGAGTATTGTCAAGATAAAGAACATTCCAACAATAACATTATGAAGTCGGGTCAAGGAATAAATAATTGTATATCACTTTGCAGCAGCAAGCAATTATTCTGTGCATTAAAAATATCCCAGTGTTCTGCCCGAGTCAAAAGATCAGCATCTCGTTTCAGGCACAATCCTATAGACTAATCACTGGACTGAACTGGACGAGACAACGTGCAATTACAAGCACAAATTGCCGGTCTCAGCATAGTTTTATGTGTAGTTGCTGCGCAGAAAGCATTGTTCTAAGAGGTCCATTGTTTTCCAAAGTTGTAATGGCATTCACCGTTTAAATAAAGAATGTCTAATTTCCTTTGCTTTTGCAGCCACATGAAACTTCAGTTTCCTTTAAAGATCGTTTTCTTTAATGATACTAAGCAAAAAATAAACATGAAATCTTCCACCGAAAGTTCGCTAAGTGAACTTTTACGTTTTCACGCGAAGAAATAAGCTACATTTATAGTGCAGCACGAGAACTGGCCGACAGACAAAGTATCACAATATTCTAAAAGAAACTGCTCAGCAGAAGCCTAAATATCAAGAACTGGCTGCATTAGTTTCAAAGCAGCTAAGTGATGCATGAAATAATGTCCTGTGGCATGTTGCTAAGACCCATCCCCGATGGGAACAAACACTGAAATAGCCACCAAGCTCAGCAAGATCAGCTCTAAGAGTGAGATGCAACTCACATCACTGTTTTCCTCATCACACAGTGTCTCTTTCATGCAACCCTAAATGTTAGGGTTTGTAATGGTTTTTTTCACTTTACAGCAGCTTCTCTCTGTCAGACGGTGAGAGCTCATGCTTTGCTAACTGTCTGCGTAGTGTGACTCTGAACCAGTGTGCTGTCTTATTTTCAATTGCTGATATTTGAGCAGGTAGGAAGGGTGACACCGAGGAATAGATTCTGCTCTTTCAAGTAAACCACACTGTCACAGGTGACAGGTTTACTTTGAAGAAGCTACAAACACGGTAGATGCCTATACTCTCAGTTGCTACTGTATTCCCTTAAATGTGCCGCTATTTATATACTGCTGCAAGTGGTCCGCAGAATAACAGATGCCCTTATTATGAAATCTGTGCCTACCAGTTTTGTGTCAAACATGACATAAAGCTCCACTTGTCAGCGCAATGCCTGTTTAGTGTGCGACAAAGACGAGCTTATACATCACTGTGTGAACCTTCGCCGATTCATTCTAATGTCATTTGCTCAGGTTCTTATCATCTTTTATGTCACTATAATTGAAAGGAACACATTCAGCCAGACACAAGGAAGCCTAAACACACACTACGCTCACATCTAGTATTGTAACAAAAATTTATAGCAGTTGTATATGTTGAATAGACTTAATTGCAAATTAGGTTAGTGCCTTTTAGGAATACCGGTATAATTGAAATGGACTCTCACTTCTCACTGCCACATATTATAAGCCCAAAGGCAAATCTATATGAAAAAAAAAATGGATTACGACTTTCTTTTACAGTTGGCACATAATGTGGTTATCGAGGATCACACACCGTTGGTAAAATAAATTAAAAATTCCTTACATAAAGGTGCCATATGTAAGAATGTGGCCAAAAGCAGTTACTACATTGAAATTCAAAATACAGAGGTCTTTTAGGTTTCGTTTTCTGACATAACTGGCAACCCGTGGTTGCTCGGCACCTGAGGCTCTACTGACTGCAATGATTGGTAGACGGCGGTAGGTGGCGCCACATGCCATAACATGATTTCAAACATAAACATGATTTACAGTCTGCAAAATATTTATTTTAATGCAAATATTTTGTCTGTACTGTTGTTGTTGGTGAGTTCAGTTTGTTATATGAACATTATTCCTGAGTCTCTGTGACATATTAGGAGGATTTTATGGCCAGTTGCTTTAGATTTAGCACATAATGCACCTTTAAACTACAACTAAACTAACTATAATCTGAGACCTTTCCACTGGCACTAATCATATCCCGACAACAACAAGGCTGAATATGCAGTTTGAAACTCCACACCGAAAACCAACGCGTGAGAGATACAAATTTATTTTGTTTCAAATCATCTCTGTTCTGCTGTACTTCACGACCTCAGGTCTGAGCACGCTGGCTGCAGGACGGGGGGCCTGTGTTTGAACTCAGCTCTTCAAGCGAGTGAGACAGCAAGGAACACCAGCGAGGGGGTCTGTCTGCTGGAAAAGGAAAGGAGTCAAAATACATATTAAACACTGCCCTGAAGAACACTGTGTTAATGTCAGGTGTTCCCTATGGTGCAGCGGTGTCAGAGCATTCAGCAAAGACGGGGGCATCATTTTTTATTTTTTTTCAAACACGTGGTGCGACACAGTGGCACAAATTAAAAGGCGAACATCTGCATTTTTTTACATGAGAAGAAAAAACACAGTCCTTTCAACAAATAGCAGAATGTGAAATGTTAAAAAAAAAAACTGTCAATGCAATGCTACCATCCAGTTAAATATTACAGTGGACTAGTTCATTATGGAAACCTGAATAGACTCAATAGAATATACGGCTGCAACAAAGAGATTATTTTTATTTTACAAATATTTTCTTCACTATTTAGTTAATAGATTCTTCATAGGCTTCTTCATATTCTTTGTTCCATTTCAACTGTGAAAACCCCTTTAAAGCTCACATAGAGTGGTTCTGTTGCACATATAGTTATGGAGGTCTACTTGCATACATTAACTTGTTTTTATGGTCAAAAACCTCTTGGTTGCTGTAAACGAGCCGATAGAAATCCTTCTTTTCTGACGCTGTGTTGAGCCACGATATTTCAGACATAAATCTCACCCCCAGAAGACAGAGTGTGTTGTGATTGGCCAGCCAGCGTAGAGCCTTCCCAACTGTCTTGTGATTGGCCAATACCCGGAAGTGACATATTCAGCACACCCGCTCTCAGAGGCGCAGCTCCCCCCTCTGGAATGGTGAATGCACTGCTACTCATTATTAAAACATTGTTTTAACAGTGTTTAAAAATAGCTTTGTCACGACTCCCAGCCGCAGACCTTTTATGACTTTGACTCGGAGTCAGACCCAGAGTCAGAAGACACTGTCGCTCATGAAACACCTCCACAACGGACGTTATTCTTCTTCTGTGGTTCAATGTACACAAGCGGATGTGCCCGGACTAGTGCCCTGAGCAGGAGGATCCGCTGTTTGGGAGAAATGCTGTTTACGTAACCGGACCGGGTTTTTTCAGAGATCTCGCTGAGCCCGAGATTACAATAAAACACAGTGTTCTCAGCAGTGGCTGAACTGTTTGTTTCAAAACTTCAGGGCTTCGTAAACAAGGTAATGACGCAGATACACACTAAAAAACAGCGTTAATTGGAACTTCCGGTCTAGGTCCGCTTTAGGACAAATTTACAAAAATGTTGGCTATTTTTATTTGTGACCTGATTAAATTAGTCAATTGTGTTCTGCACATGCTTTAATAAGGCATTAATCAAGAGATAGGGAATGGTCAGAGAAGCAATGTGTAGTGAAGGTTGAAATGTCATTGCTAAATTTTAAATCCCTAAACGCAAACCAAAATCGTTACGCCTCTGTCAGCTCCTGTTAATGTGTTATTAGATGCGTTAGCGAGGACAATCCTGTGAAGGAAGACGACTGCAGTCATCACAAGAAATCCCACAAAACCTCTCCACAAAACCTCTCCTCTCTTGTCTTCGACTGACAACTCTTGATTAATCAACTGATAAGGACATGGCAAAAATGACAATGACATGATGAAATTGCTTGTTTTTATCAAAACATTTTTTCCCCCCCCTTCACCCTCTCTCTCCTGATTACAGCCACAGTCAGCAATCCCCAGCTTGGAGACAAAACAAAGCGATTCTTAATTTTCAGCGGTTACAAATGCCAGAACCCAAGGCGTATGGAAGAGGCAGATAAAGTTGTTATTGGAAAATGTCCTTGGTGCAAGCAGAGTGAACGTTCAGTAATCCTACTGTTTTATTAGTCTCCCAGGACCCTGCGACTCTACGTTACTATCACAGACTGGTCCCATGTAGATAACAACACTTCCATTCACCCTCATATCTACTCATAGCTAAACTGACTGTAATTATCGGGGCTGGGGAGCTTATTATTGCCCTCTTTTATTTACACAGACACTTGCGCACAAGCCTCAAAGTTTTAAATGGTGGGAAATGTTGCCCGGCATGTTTTAATTCTCCATTTAATTCCCTGGAAGAACTGTATTGATTTCATCTGCTTTCCTCTAAGCCTGCATTGACCATGAAGCAATCAGGTATTGTATACTTGGCTTTTTCAATTCCTTGTTGACCAGTCAGCTTGATTGGTCAACAAGGAATTCTCAGCCCCCTCCACACACACACACACACACACACAGATACAGAGCGAGAGAGAGAAAACTTCAGGTACTAGCACATCTCAATATCCGACAGTAGACACTATTTTTGTCAATTAATAATAACTAGAGCTGCAACTAATAATTATTCCTGGAATCAATTAATCGTTTGGTCTACAAAATGTCAGAAAATGTGTTAAAAAAACGTTGATCAGCGTTTGTCAAACCCAGAAATGATGATGTTCTTGAAATTCTTGTTTAGTCCACAAACCAAATTGATTCAGTTTTAATGATTTCTTTGTTGTAAAGAAACAAAGAAAATATTCACATTTAAGAAGCTAAAACAATTAGAAATCTTGTTTAAATCATGAAAAATGCTTCAAACCAATTAATCGATTATCAAAATAGTTGACGATTAATATAATAATCAATTCATAGATTAATTGTTTCAGCTCTAATAATAACACCTACTATGTGCTAGTGTGGGATATTTGCATACTATTCACTGATATTTCGATTCATCGATTATTTAGCCCTATACAAAAACATGCCCTTTTTTGACTTCACTGGCCCCCGACTGACCAAACCAGACACTAAGGGGGCCCCAGGTTATTTGAGTTTGAGACCCCTGATTTAGAGCAATTGTGCTTAGTTGATTTGTTCACGTAATTGTTGCATTACGTGAACAAATTGTGGTCTCAGTGTCAGCTGTCATGCACAAGTACAAATTAACAACAGTGTTTCCCTGAATAAGCTGGCAAGAGGCAAAAGAAAACAGGTGAAAACAGAAAGTGACTGAAATATGTGAGGACACAAACCTTGGTCACGCTTAAAATCTATAACTATGAACTAAGTGGTCTGTCAGTGATCAGAGTGTAGTAGGGCACAGGCAAAAGGAAGTATGGAGAAAATATTAAAACTTACCCCGGTCTCACGTTGAATGTGTCAAAGCATTTATGGTCTTATTTCTAGTGTGAGTTCCCAGTAGCTTTTCTTTCCATTCAGCCAAGCGTGACAGCTGAAAGGCTAAATAAAAATGAGGCTTATCCATATGGGTAAACTGCCGTTGGACCTAAAGCAAATTACACCGGAAAATATTTTGAAGAAATGGTAAACATCAATATCCTCAAGGTTGTATAATAAAGTGCACTTTTTATTTTGAATATTACTCTTAAAAAGTAGAATATAATATACCGTTTACAGGCATGTGTGTGTGTGTGTTTATATAAATTAAGCTTTATATACTTTTAGTATCATGAATTAGTAACTGTTCAAATGATGCATGGCAAATCACAGAGTCATCGTCAGCTATGCCGACACATCTTGGGAGTGTGATCCCATTCCACTGGCAGGAGGAAGACTGCAGAGGGCAACTCCTCAGCCACAATGCCAAAATGTTATTTTGGGGTTATTTCAATAATAGAACATTCATCAAAGGCATCATTAAATTGAGATTGATTTTAATGAAACGGCATGCGTTCATACATTATTGAACAAAGATCCTCCCGAAATGTTGTGCCTCGAGTTTGCCGTGGGCAGTGTTACTCCAGCTGACCTTTTGAAAATTTAATCTCTGATTACTTTGAATGGAAAAATAATGAAAACAGCGCATGGGTCTAATCTGCTGCTCACATTTTAAATCAGATCCTCATATGTGGTGTATGGAAATGTGAAATACTGTTTCTCATTCTCCATGTTCTTGTTTTGTTTCGACCAAAAAGTCAATTTGAAAACAGGTCCTCTTCTGCTGACCTTTGAGAGAGAGAATATCTGCGAATGGCCCAGTTACTATCGAGTCTGCATTCATGTGTGTTTTATAATTTTCAAAGTCAAGCAGTGAAAAGACATTAATGTCATTGATCCAATGTGGGTTACATGAGGTAGTAGTACAAGAGAAACCCATTGATTTGCCTGGTGGGCTTTCCAATATCCACGTTCTAAAAGAGAGACAATGACGCGAAATGTGACTTGAATTATTCAAATATGTGTCTAAAAACTTGCTGATACAACATGTGAAAGGACTTAAAGTTTAAATATTCATGAAATTACACAGAACATGCAGAGAGCAGGGTTGAGAGGATGTTAGACCTCGTATGGATCAGTCACACTGTCAAGGAAAACGTGCCTTAGCGTAACACATGCACAAATTGCGTTTAAAAAAATAAAAAAAATAAAAGTGCTGTGTGGCATACAGGAGCTGCAAAATGGCCAGTATGAACATAAATTAGACTATTCAGATATCCAAGTGATTCTCCCTATAGGTGTAATTAGATGTGCAGCTGCCAAAGAATCCCCTCGGAGAACCTGTCATGGGTAACATTTCCTCCCAGTGAATACTTGAAGAAAAATAATTGGTGTAATGTTCAAGCCCATTGTTGTGAGCTAATTAAAGCTCGGGGCAGTGGCTATCAGATCTCACAAGCCTTACTGTAGATGCCCACTGGTCAACAAAATGCCCTTTTTTTATTGAGCTACATAAAAATGCATTTTATGTTTTATTTACAAAGTATGACTCAGTCTCTTGGAGGTAACTTTGCGTCAGGATGAATTTAGTTGAATGGAATTAAACACATTTGGTTTAAGGTAAAGCTATGCACAACCAAATCATCAGGATCATGAAGCACTTCACAGTTCCGTGTGAGCTTGTGTTTCTTATGTTCAGTATTCATCCGCTTCCAAAAGTGAATATTAGTGCAACAGTGTTTTTACCACTTGACATGCTTTTGGCAGAAATCAAGAAGTTAGATGATGATATCCCTTTCCTTGTTTTGAATGTGGTTATTTGTTCCCATAGCACTGTTAAAAACACAAGGATGTCTGTGATGGCCACAATGTTTACAACTGCTGCAACATTTTCCATTCATTACTTTTGCTGGTCAATTGTGGGAGGTTATATGAAATACATTAAAGGGGTCATATTATACACTATTTCTCCAAGTTAACCTAGTTCCGTGGTGTCCTAATGAACATGTCTGTGACATTCGTTGGTCAAAATACCATAAGAATGAAGCACCACAGCAGTTCAAGTAGTATCTCTTTACCAAAGAAAAAAAAGAACAGAACTTTTAGCGGACTTCACGGAATTCCAGTTTTCAGATACTGTTGCCCTCGCCAGCAATCTTGCATGTTTTACAGACAAAGCTGAACTCAATAATTCCGGTAATTTAGCTCATTGTGACGCCCCAATGAGTGCGGAAGTCAACTCCAGAGTCCCAAAGATAGGGATTTAAATTATTAAAAAGTTGATTTTGCAAAATATGTCCCATATTTTAGACGTAATAGTAACTGACTGATACTACTGAATTCTGGATGTGATGGTTTGAGATGTTTCACACAGGTGTGCACAATTTTACCACAGCTAAAAGTGGGTAAGTTTGTGAATATAAAGAAGCAAAGCTGGCGAATAACTCCACAGTTAATGAGCAGTTAAAATCCAATCTTGCCTGATAATAGAGAGCACAACATGGTCATACACCTCTAAGATTAAAATTGGCAGTGCTACTGAAAGCGATGAATACAGACTGTTAGGAAATGTGCAACCTGCAGATTCAACTGCAGCAAATAGTCCCGGCCTGGCCACCATATCAAAACACAACACTGCCATTGGCACTGCCCATTTTTTTATTACAGTATGGAGATCAGTACAGCAAGTGATCTATTGCTGTAACAATTTGTGTACGGGCACACAAATTGCTTGTTCCTGGCATATAACCACAGATACACATAACAACACACACACACGCATAACACATCACACGGTATAATATAGTTACGGTTTCCAACACATGAATTACAGTAATGAGCTGTCCTTTGAGAACAAATAATCTGCTCAGATACTAAAAACGATTGGTTTTGATGGGAAATTTCATTAGGTTAACACCATAAAGTCATTGTAAAAAGCAGAGCATTTTATTGGAACCTCTTCCTAATGACATTCCTCTGTAAAATAAATAAAAATCACAATAACCCTGTTTTATATCAGACAATAGGAGCAGGCTTTTAGCCAGCAGGGCGTCCGGGCAGCATGCGCCTGTCTATACCCGTCTGTCCAAGATAAGTTTGGAACACCAATAAAACGATTCCAACAAGATGTGAGGACACGATGGAACAGCTAAGCTGGAAAATGTCTTTGCGCAAAAGCGAAACTTGGCTGCAGCGCAGCGCAGATGAACTCCCCTCGACAGAACTCTCTTCTCTCTCTCTTTGAGCAATTAACTAAAGAGATCCGCTTATCTGATGCATCTGTTATTCCCTTAATTACAGCACTAAAGCGTCTTCTACACAAAGGTTTTACTAAGATCTACTCGGATCCCCTGTATTACATCGCGACTGTACTCGATCCTCATCATAAAGATCATTATGTATGTGTCATATATGGATGTGGGGATAAAACTGTGCATAGAGAAATTATCCATTCTGTGTTGGATACAGAGAGACAGCTTACAGCGGCGCACAATGCAAGAGAGGGAGAAGATCAAGTAGTAAGGCAAGTACACACAGTCACAACAACAAAATTAGATTTAAATTTTTCTTTTTTTTTACAAAATTGGCATAATAATTAATACTGTTTTTTTTCCATTTCGAGTTACTAGTAGGGGGGACAAGGGGGGGGGACACTCTCTTAAAAAAATCCTAGCTAAAAGCCTGAATAGGAGCGTGTATTCTGTGGCCGTGACCGTACAGGACGTAGAGGCCTATTTCGCCTGCATCTCCTCTGTTTAAATGATTGCGTTTTCCTTTGTTCTTTGCTTCCACATTTTGATTAAAAACTGTTAATTCCATTCCACCTACACAACACTGAAAACAGTGAATACTGACAAGCAAAGACAATAAGAGAGCAACTGTCCAGATAACGCTTGTTGGTAAATTTAGACAAGCAATCAGGAAAATTAGGTGCTGGGCTATAATTGCGTGAGAGTGATTATAGCCTTTATTTTGAAGCCTTTACACTGAAAATGAAACTGAAACGCCATTACCCAGCCATGACTAGACTCTTCTTTTCATGAGCGGGATAATTGACAGTAAGTTCATGAACTCTGAACAGCATCGAGTGAATTGGGCATGGAAATAAAAAATAACTGCACTCATAGCAGTATACCCGAACAAACATTCTGAGTTCTGACTGACTCCCACTCCCAGGAAGGACCTTCACAGTCATTCTAGCTTAGATACAGTTTCATCCAAATGAACAGAGCAGTGTTTATCCTGACAAAGCAAACGTATTTCTTTCACTACATGACTGTTATGTCTTTTTATAGGAACAGCAGAGATAATAAACTATAAAAAGGGAAAGGTGAACCTAGGGTAGAATGTTCATTGGGTCACAATTTATTGTGGAGTAAATCACTTTGCAATTTCTGTGCTGTAATGGTACGTTTTTAAACGATACATACATCTTTCTATGAGGACAACATACAGCATTAGTGCCCAAAGCTAACATAACTCACAAGTATTTCTATTTTTACTTTAGACTAGGAATATGCCTCTGTGCTCCTATCTCACCCCAATGATTGGGGGCAGGTGCTAAAAGGTCAGGGTAACAGACACATAGGTCTGGAGCTGATATGGTATGACGGTCAGTTTCGGCAACGCAGTCTGATAGCAGGGACTGATGAGGACAGCAGACTGAGTACTGCAGCAATCTGGCCTCCTCCAGACAGGCTCCATAGACATCAGCAATGAGATCTCCTTTACCCTGTTAAACTGTGTCTGAGAACGCAACCTCACTATTATGTCAATGTCAGGGGCTTAATGCTGATTCATACAGCTACACAAATCCAAGATTAACCTCTAAGCTGGAAAATATCTTTCAACAACAAACTGCATGGTTAACTTTGTGTCCATAGGGGGAGGCGGTATGATTATTATTATTTTTTTCATAGTAGTTACAGAGAGACATAACCAAGACAAGAACAGAAGACTGGTGCTCACAAAACAGTCACGAAATTGAGATTTCATTTAAATGTCATTTTTTTTAATATTATTTAAAATGTTCAGTGCAGCAGCACACTCCGCTGTCAAAGAAAATGCCTGAAACAAAAGCAGTGTCCTTCCTTTAAAGATAATTTAGGGATATCTGAGTCACTACTGCTGAAGTGAGTCTTCTATGCTGCAGTGAACCCCCACCCTGGCTTTGCAGTGTTTCTCTAAGAATGAGTATTAAGGCATTTGGAGGTGGAGGGGTGGGGGAGAGATTCAGCTGCAAGCCCTTGTGTGCCGCCCAGTGGTATCAGTCTCTTTTCACAAAAATAAACCATGCAAGAGTGGTCAATTATATTTTAAGGAATTAAGCAAGGATGACAGTAAAGCAGATTTATCAGCTACACTTGGAGTCTTTTTGTAATTCAATTTATTTTTCCTAGTTTCATCACTTCAAACACAAACTGCTTTATGAATCAGATTAAATCTAACTTTACGGCTGCTCTGATGTACAACTTGGACTTTTTAGTTTTTTTTCACACCATGATCACATTTATTTGATTAATATAATTGTGTCAGGGGAGGCATGCACAGAGTGATTTGACTTAAGCACAACTTATGAAGAAGCAGAACTGCTACATGGGTTTTGTAGCTGAATCTCAGAGACATGTCCAGGCATGGTGCAGGAAATTGCATCATATCTTGTGTGAATCAACAGCAGCGGCAATCTTGCTGAAAGAGTGTACGTGTGTGGAAATGGATAGATGGTGAGAGAAGTGCAAAACAATAATCAAAAACACAAAGGCAGCAGATGAAATTGTGTCTCTGGCCAATGGCTGCGAGAGTTTATCTGAAGAAATGGCTGTTTGGTGAATGAAGGGTTCTCCTTAAATGACTTGGCTTTCGTCGTCACAACAGCCAATTCATCAGCCAAACATCAAGCCTTGTAATGGGTTTTAGTTTTGGAGGTCAATATAAATCCATGATGCAGACTCTGGGTGGCCCCAAAATAATCTGCATCAACTGCAAATGCTGGGGTTTCAAACACTTAAAGGGACAATGTGTAGTATTTATGGGTTTATATAACCCAAAATCCACTTTTTTATACATATTATGTGCTCCTGCATTGTCTAGTCGCTGTATAATAGTTTTTGTTTCATTTTCGTAGTGTTTCAAAAAGTCATGTTAAATAACATGACCGCGGACCGCGGTTGCATAGCCACTGTTAGCAGCGAGACGCCATGTTTCTACCGGAGCCTGTAAGGACATACGCGAGAGAACAAATCAAGTGTCACTTTACTTGTAGCGGAAGTCCCGCCTCCACTCTTATGCCTCGTCTGCTACGGCCGCGGTAGCTCACCCTCTCCCTCGCCTCACGAACCTCATCTGCTGACACGGAGAAAGACAACGAGGACGACATTTGACCGGCTGCGGATACCGTAGCGCTCAGGGAAGGGAGGGGGGTGAGCAGAGGAGCAGTTCTTTGTTGTAAATTTCAGCCTCTCCTCTAGATGGCACTATAAACTACTCACTTCACCTTTAAATTATATCCTATTTCTCCAAGTTAAACTAGTTTCCTGGTGTCCTAATGAACATGTCTGTGACATGCTTTGGTGAAAATACCATAAGTAAAATGAAACTTAAGGGACAGGAAATGACATCAGCCACATAGGCTACTGGGAGCTAACAGCAGTTAGCATTTGGACGTGGAAGTGATCATTTGCAGGCACTAGCAGTCACATTCCCATCATATAACATGTATCTACTGGACAGATGAATCCTCAGAGGCTGGAAGTTTGTGTAAGACTCTGTTCTGCACTGTGGAGCAAAGAATAGAAATTTTCGTGGACTTCGCAGACTTCCCGTTTTCGGATTCCCTCGCCAGCACTCTTGAGTGTTTTACGGACAAAGTGGAGCTCCGCGAGACAATTCCAGGAATTTAGCACCTTGTGACGTTCCAAGGAGCGCAGAAGTCAACATGGCGCACACTTTGGCGACTGGTAGGGCCTCGAGTCCCAAACATACGGATTAAAATGATTAAAAAGTTGATTTTGCATAATATGGGACCTTTAATCTGTCCGACGAGATGGTTGGACAGTATATACTGTAAACATGTGTGCCACAAGGTCAACTTGGCTGTTTGTCCATGTCCTCTTCTACTTCTATGGGCGCACTTTATGGCAAGTATATTTGAAATAAATTGACCAAATGAGATTAGGTGGCGTTTTAATCTTTAAATTCTATGCTAATCTCTCCACATGTTAATAGCAACAGGAACTTTGCCGTCTTACTTTGTCAAGGCATGATTTCTTTTGATTTGGGTAACTTGAAACAGGAAACAAATTTTACATACTTGACTGACTTTCTCCAAAAGTGAATGGATGGTTTTCTTCCCAGTAAGCAAAATTCAAGAAGTGTTTTATGCAGTGGATAATCTGATAGAAGTGGTTGTGTGTGTTAATGGCTTCTTGGATTCAGCTGTTGGAGATATATTGCCTTGGCCCTTTTAGTACAAAGTAGTTTTCACATATCCCTCATCCACTGACTGGGGTCTAATGTAGAATTTGTCATATGCATTTCCACCAAAAAAAACAACAGGTGCCATTTGTGATATAAAGTCCCACTATCACAGATCCATAAAATTGCTGGTCCAAAAAATTTAATTACTGATATTAGTGGGAATGGGGGTGATCCCTGTTAGTAGCAGCAAGATATTGTCCAAAACCTTAAAATGTAATATGTCATGACTACGTAAGTATTTATAAAAGGTAAGTAAAGCAGTCTTGTTCTGGCAGACATTAATTCGATACAACTGACATTTCCACAACTTCCACTACGAGGTCTTTTTCTTCTGACATTTACCAGCAGGTTGGAAAGCGATGAATTAATGCACTAGATTATTCTACAAGTACGTGGAGTAGCATACAGGTTTACCAAGCTCGTAAGCTAATCGTGTTTTACCATTCATCATTCACATAAGCAAAATAAACAAGAATCAGCTGTAGCCTTTGATGTTTAGCTGGTGCTGACCATCACCTGCCAGCAGGTGTAATAACAATCATACAGTGGTGCATCATATGACCCATACCTACAGCACCTGACAGGATAACAGGTTTTAATGACTATAATATACTAATATTTGGCTGCTATCAATTTGTTTGCATGCTCAAAGTGTGCATATTTCAATGAGGCTCAATTCCATTTCTCTTGCCCATAACACATGGCTATAGTGAGACATGTCGGAAATGTATTTACATGAACATTTAAAAAAAGTCCTCATATTCCATGATAGCAACATAGCAACAATTGACAGATTTTTATTTTTGTAAAAAAAAAATAGGGCTAGATTTCAATCCCTACCCCTCAGTTCTATGTGGCAAGGAGCAAGGGTTGGTGAGGGAGTAAAGGTAAAAATGAAAAATGGGAATGTGCCTTTGTTTATGAAAAACTACCACAGTACAACTGTGTGTTTTGCAGTCCCGACAAATTCACCAGAACCAGACATCATAGCCTTCCACTTACTATCGCTGTTGGGGAGGAATTGTCCATCAGTAATACCCTTTCAATAAATTAAGCTTTATTTTTCAACCCTTTCCCTCAGTATTTCGTACAACAAGCTAATAAAAACCAAGGTGTGAGATTAACTAGGCTCAACATCATAATGACCGTCAGCCATCAGGGACACACCATCCAAACCCTGGTTCATACATACATTCATACATACAAAATCCAACATAAATTTTAACCAAGGTTGGATCCACTTTGGGAATACCAATCCTCACTTACATGGCATATTATATTTTAGCAGGTGACAGTGGGGCATGTCATTTCTTTGAAATTAATTTCAGATTTATCATGACACCCTCTCCCTCCGATAAGAGTTCAAGAACATGGTGTAAAATTCTTGCCTGTTGGTCTATTACTGATGTCTATCTTCAAAGCTTGGATTGCAGAATCAAAGACAATGAAAGATGGACTCTCTTGATAGCATGGGACATGCGTTGAACTAATCGGCTATGACAAAAAAATGGAAAAATGTTCTTAATTTCTGATTAGACTGACTTGTGCTGTCAAATAGCTTCTTTCTCTTTTTTTCTTTTTTTTTTAAAAACTACATTGCAGTTCCAAGAGGGATTAATGACAGCCAAGCCGTTGCCTTTTGATTTAACGAGTTTACTTTGACTTTCCACTTGATGGGACAAGCATGTGGCTTTTATAAACAGATGTGCAGCTGCAGAAAAACATCTTTGTATTGCACGCACTGCATAAAGCCACTGAGAGTAGCAGCCATTCACTCAACAGAGTGAGAAATTAAACCATACGAAGCAGCTCAGAAAGCCGATTTTGCACTAAGACATGGCATACA
The DNA here is from genome assembly GCF_963457635.1 of Microchirus variegatus. Lineage (NCBI taxonomy): Eukaryota > Metazoa > Chordata > Actinopteri > Pleuronectiformes > Soleidae > Microchirus > Microchirus variegatus. The sequence goes on along the minus strand of NC_139807.1, from coordinate 15,431,968 downwards.
TTTTGGTCTTGGCCTAAGAAAATTAGAACAAAAAAAACACAAACATTGTGGACATGTCAGAACAGCTTCCTAAACTACACAGGGACATGGCTGAGGTAGAAAGGAGTGAAAACAAAGAAACTTAGATGGAAATTATGTGATTTTGAAACAATGCAGAATAAAATAACAAAATAACAAGCAAATAGCAGCACATTTTATAATTGTCTAAAATGAATACAAATTAATAAAACATTTTTGTCAAAAGGACTATGTGGATAATTTATGAAGAAATTTCTGAACTGCATGGAGTCGAAGATAAAAAAAAAAAAGCAACAGACTTGGCTACTTTATTGGCTGTTTGGAGGTGATGGTGACATATTGTCAGTCCAGAGAATGGTGATTTGAACCACAAGTCTATGGACTGTTTCTACTTAGAGGTGAAATAAATGTTGTGTGCTATAGGTGCTACTTTTGGTTCGAGGGTCAAGCATAAAAGCTGTGGATGTGTGATTTAAGACACTTCACAAGAAGCCTCCCGAGTACTCTTCTCCATACTTCCCTTACATCTTACTGAATTGTCTTTGTACTTATGCTTAAAAAGAAAGTTCTACATAATAGTAAAGTGTATTTTCTGCAACATTAATCTACCTCTCAAGATTACAGTATATAAATATATGTTTTAATTCTATTCATTGTTCTTTAGAGACCCTGTAATGTACCACCATAATTATCTACTGATCTGTCTGTATTTGCTCCATTGGTCCTTCACCATTATGGGACAGGGTGTATTAAAAAGATAAATGAATCTGGTCAATACATGAGACTTCAGATAACCATTTCCACGTTCTCAGCAAACATTGCTTCCATTCATCATAAAGAGGACTAAAGGCGGACTACTGACTACAAGCTCATGCTGCCACCATACGTACATAATAAGATAAATTTCCTCCATTAAATACAATATCCAGTATTTTTTTTTCTGATACTGCACAGTAACATCTTGCACTATGTTGGAAATTAAATATTTGACATCCTGAAATATTGTACGGATTACAACACTGAGGATTAGGCTTAACCAGCTAAGCTTTCCTAATCACTACACGTTAAACTGGATTGGTGAATGTGCTCAGGTGCAGCTGTTTATTCACATCCATTTCAATCCTATAAAAAGGAGGAAAAAAAACACCAACAGCACCTGTGATAAGTTTCACTTGATGCTCAGGGTTTCTGCCAGAAAGCCCGTTGGCAATTGACCTTTAACAGGGATGACGCCCATATGTCTTTTTTGAAGGGGGGTCTGGCAAAATGATGCCATCGCAAATTTTGCACAGCTTTAACAAAAATTTCGTACACGGATCCTACATAAAAGTCGATGCTTAAACAGTAACAACCTCCTCCTTTGTCTCTTTCTGACCATGGACTAAAAGTGAAGCAGGAAAGTCAAAACAAGCAAAAGTCTTGTTGTACCCGTGTGAACCAACGACTATTATCAATCTCATAACCAGACTTTAGAACATTTAAAGCTCCCATAGAACGGAAGTGCCAGTTAACGCTGTTTTTTTGGTGTGTATCTGCGCCATTACCTCATTTATGAAGCCCTGAAGGTTAGAAACAAACAGTTCAGCCACTGATCAGAACGCTGTGTTGTATTGTAATCTCGGGCTCAGCGAGATCTCTGAAAAAACCCATTCTGGTTATTTTAACAGCATTTCTCCTGAACAGCAGATTCTCCTGGTCCGGGCACTAGTCCGGGCACATCCGGTTGCGTACATTGATCACAGAAGAAGAAGAACGTCCATTGTGGAGGTGTTTCACGAGCGACAGTGTCTTCTGACTCTGGGTCCGACTCTGGGTCAAAGGTGTAAAAGGGACTGCGGCAAAACAATGTTTTGATAATGAGTTGCATATATTCACCATTCCAAAGAGGGAGCTGCGCTTCTGAGAGCTGGTGTGCTAATTACATCACTTCCAGGTATTGGCCAATCACAAGACAGTTCTCTATGGGAGCTTTAACTTTTACCACTGTGTGTTTGTGTGATAAGCAGCTAGCCCCAGCCCCTGCACAGACAGAGATCTTACAAATACAGATCTTTCCTCAGAAATGGGACCAGCGAAAATCTGTCATATCTGATTGTGTCAACGGTTAACGACTACGGTATTTAAAAATGTAAAAACTGTTTAGTACCAGATTTTGGTACCATCCCTGCATGAAAAGTAAGAGTAATGAATAACATAAAATGCTTAATCTGCATTTTGACAAGAGGGTGCAACTCCCCGATTCCCAGTTTCGCAAAAAACCTAATGCTTGTCCACTATGAACAGCATAATTCTGAGACTTGCTTTTAAGTTTGGTTTTCGTCTAACCACTAGAGGATGTCGCTGGTGAACTTACCAGCCATTATATATAGGTTTCCAACTGAGCTGCCTGACTTGAAATCTATTTATGAATAAATCCACGATGCCAAGGCCCGGCAGTGGGCCAGTTAAGGCTGCAATTTACTGGCAGAAACCCTGATGCGCTAGGAAGAGGATAATACTATAGGGTCCAGCAACATTTGGCCATTTATCACTTGCCTTACTTTTGTTGTGTCACACCAGCTGAATTGCTAGCAGGTGGTGGGTGTGCAGAGTTTGCTTGTTGGTTATTAAAAGGCAAAGGGCTAGGACAGGCACTGAGAGGGCTTTCTTGTTCTGCTTGATTTGTGTAGCTATTTGGTGTCGTAAACAGACCTGTGCAAAGTCTACCAAAAAGTAAACCAAATAAATTATCATAATGAATGTCTAAAATATATCCACACTGAATCTATAGATTAGGCTACATTCAAATTACCAGCCACACTGGCTTTGATGGTCGATGGTTTACGTACATCAGTGACATTGTCTGGATGTTGAAGATGTACCTTTATTGATTCCTCACAGGAAGAATTGGAAATGGAAGCTATCACAGTGGACAGAGGAGGTCTTCAGGAGGCCATTAACGCTGCAAGCAAAAACAGTTGGTGTCCTCTGCCATCACTCCAGAATTCAAGCAACAACAAAGACTTCACCCACACAGCTAACCACCTTTTCCACCCGTCATCCTCTGGGAGGCGCTACGGGTTCATCAAAACCTGCAAATCCAGGTTCACGGACAGTCCATTCCTCTGTCTGTAGGACAGCAAATTCCAACCTTTGACCCTCTGTGTTATGACTCATTTTTATTATTCATTATTTATTCAATGTGTGAGGTTCTTCCCCATTACTTTGTTTGATTGTTTTTCTTTATTGTTTTTATAGTATTTAATGCAATGATCAGGGTTGCACAACAGGTATATCTCACTGCATTCTATGCAATAACAAATAAAGAAGTATACTCTATTCTGTTGTGGTTCATGTCTAAATTAGAAGTATTGCTGCTACATTCTGGCACCTTCATAAAAAAAGAAAAAACTTGACAGATTGTCTCATTCATGTTATACATGGAATTTGATTTAAATCTCAGATACTGCAAAAATAATTTGCTTTTTGCTGCGACACCATATCCAGTGCCACTGTCGTCATCATGTGCTAAGACTTTGATGTATAGAAACACACAGTGGCCACAGAGCAAAGACACAATTGTATAAAAACACAGGCCACGTTTTACGACACTGATGCTGCGTGAGCGCAAGATAAAATTCATTGCCACAGTTTGATTAATTCATTGCCACGTTTGGATTAATTCAAGCACATGAGATAAGGATATATACTTGATAAAGTAAGCCGGCTCAACAGAACAGCCTTTCCTGGAGCAAACCGACATGCACTTTTAGTGGCTTTATTCCAAAATGTTTATCAGCTCCAAAGGCAAGCGTGGCAGTATGAGAAAGGCCATAAAATCTTAATTATACCCAAGCACACCACATGCAGTAAAATGTATCAAAAATGTTTTGACGTTTTTAAGTTAGCGCAACTGATGCTACTGTGTCTAATCATCTAAACAAGGTCTCAACACAAAGTAACAAAAGCATGAAAACACAAGGCTCTGCTGCAGGATGTGCTATTTCAAACATGGATGTCTATCTATAAAGCAAGTTGTGTCTGTGATGGGCATATCTCGCTGACCGTTTTTTGATTTATCACGCTACACCAGGCAGGGGCGCTGTCGGGATCGTCTTTCACAGTAAGCACAGTCCCCACCCCCAACCTCGAGGCTACTTATAAAACAATGCATCTTCAAACACAAGCTCATAACTTTAAGGACTGATGAGTATTTTATTGTGACAAAACATAGTTTTGCCGTTAGTGTTTTAAAAATACATGGATATGGCCACAATAAACGTGGTTCTACAGGTCGCGAATAGCCTAATGCTCATTTCATATTGGTGAAATACCCTGCGATAAAGTAGTCAAATAGCCTACTGGTAACAAACAATTTGTTAATGTAGTGCCACGTGTCATGGCCTAGCCCGACAGTTTTCATTAGCCCAAATAGCTCGAAAGTTGAAGATTTTTGTATTCATTTACGTAGGACGTGTATCGCAGCACTTCACTGTTTCCAAGGGGACAAGTTTCAGGGGAGCGCCACCCCATGTCTAATTGTGTGTGTCTAACAACCTCATTTGGCCATACCTGAAAAATATTCTTTAGCTCCCACTGTAGGAATACATACTTCCTACGGGCACTGCACTAGTTATGTTTAATTCAATGTAGCCCTGCAGTGATTATGCTAAGGTGGTGCATGTCTACTCGAGCTATATCAATCATTACTTTACCATGACCTTGGGTTTACGATTACCACTTTTATTACCACTAAATGCCTACTTTTGACAATACAACAAGGACATTTGGACAATCTGCATATTAGGACAAAGCATAAAAGAAGTGATGTTGTTCTTTAAAACCCTCATACTACAACACTACTGGACAGAGATGGAAAAGGCACTATGTAACCCTGGTGGGATAAAGGACACAGACCCAGAGAATGCACAGGAAAATTAGATATTTACTTAAGAAGCAAAATGTCCAAAGTGGGCAAAAATAAAAAAAAAACTGGAAACCAGTTTAATATCAAAAGCGCAAAGAGGAATAAGGAAGTTTGAGGCATTGATAAGAACTAAAATTACAGAACGAGTTAAAGTGATGTCCCAATAACAGGCACACAGCTAATGATGCTTATGACTCTATGGTCCCATGAAATAAACAAGCATAACAAAGAAACACTCATCAGATTATTATGTAAAAATGAATTCAGGCCTATTTGTTCAATTAAAACTAATGGAGGCTGTGATGTAAGTGATTATGCAAAATACAGTAATACCATAATGCAGACTATGACTACTAATATGTAATTCCCCAATTAAGATAAATAATATACAATTTGCATCTATGGAGCAAAGTTACTAAGCGAGTTATGAGAGTTGGGCTTTTTGCCCCATATGCTAAATAGTGTTGATCCGTTAGCTTTTTAATATCCGCTTTGATGATGGAAGGGTGCATAATGGCCTGTGACACCTACAAAAAAAATAAAGTAAACCCCCACCCTGCTACGAGCAAATATTTATCTATAAAGCCTTACATTTTGATGGCACAAATATTCAGACAAGGTGATAAGCTCTCTCTGTTTTCATCAACAGAATATAATTTCATGCTGGATTAAGTACATATTGACCCAAAAGAAAAGGAATAATCTGCAGGCAGTTGAAGCTCTGAGGGCTTGAAGATCTTCATCAGTTGATTATGTTTCAACATATCACTGACGGATAAAAAAAGGGAAAAATGCTGTAAAAAGAGATGAGAGAATGAGGAGGCTTAGAGAAAATTAGTCGATTTTTGACTTTTGATATGGAGATGTCATCTGTGACAATCAGATTTATGTTGCCTCATATACAGTATGTTTGATTACATTTCTACTGCTTTACATTGTAACTGCTTTAATAACATGATCATTCAGAGAATGGTAGACTTATAGGCCTAGAACAATGGGACCAATTTAAAAAAAAACAACGACAAAGCCATTAACATAAACTTGCAATAATTCAGCCTTTCAGTCTTTTAGGTTACAACCATACTACTACATTTTAATTTGAAAATGGCATTTTTGCAAGCATCTTTGCTTTGCGCCAGGAATGTTTTGCTTCCATAGTAACATGCCTAAAAAACATACAGTATATCTTGACCTTTCAAGTTTCAGGCGTGGATCACTGATAATAATACTGTCATACCAGATCAGTGGAGGCCCAGGTTGAAGGGAGTAGCCTAAAGAAGGTACTTTTCAGGTATTCTGGGCATACATGTGCAGGTGTAAACAAGAAGCTAATACTCTCCTGCTTGGTTTCAATAATGTTTTTTTAAAGCATTATTACCAATAAATAACAATGGTGAAAAGTAAAAGCAGGGATTTCTTTTAACAGACTGACAATGAGGTGCAACTGAAAGTAAGTGTTAACAGAGCTTTCCTTTCTCTGCTGAGAGTGAAGTTGTGGCTGATAACAACCAATTGAGAGGTGAATGCAGGGCTTTGCAACATCATTACCAAAGGTCTCTGTATTTGGTCGTCCAGGAAAAAAATAGCAGCCCCAGAGTTTTCAAAAGAAAAACAGAGCCAGACATTTTTTTTCCAATATGTCTATTTTGGGGGCTTTAAATGTCAGGGTAGTGTGGATGGCAGACGTTTATCCTGGCACAGAAGTGATCTGGATGTTGCCTCATGAAATTGTCTATTCTTTATTTGTCTTTTCACCTACAGCCATGGGCATATGGTGCATAAGTACACATAGTTTTACAAGTGCCACGGAGTTCACGCTTTCATACGTGTTTGCTAACATTGTTGATATTCGTATTGCTCACGGTTTAACTGCAGGTTAAACTTCATGCAAGTCAGACAAAATAAACTTTTTGTGGAAGAAAGTATTGATCTAAGATGCATGTAGCAAGACATCTAATTCTGCACTTTCCTTTACACTTAATGAATAATTTGACTGCACTATCTTGTCTAACTTAATATGCTGCCCCTGTCTTTATGTGGTTGCTGGACACATCTTGGGTGCTGTTTAGCTATTTTACGTCATACAACATTAGATTAATGTAAATCATTTTTGGTTCATGAAGTTGCCATCTAGTGGACACAAGAAGGACTCTGTTAATCATCTAACGACAAATTGATACTGTATGCTTTATGCACCTATTGAATGGGTCACCTTAATAATTATAAGAAAACCCCCCCCCCCCTTACTGGGCTGCAAGCTCAAACCTGAAAGCACTGTGACAAATAAGACCTAAAATTGTACCCTAAAACCTGAAACCAAAAAGCTGATCACATTTCAATTATATGTTTCCCATTAATCATCTAGACTAAAGAATTCTTCCATAATCTAATTTGTCCTACCACAGTTTGTTTTTTTATTTACTGAAAGACGTTTTACACGTCTCAAAATAACAAAAAGAAAGTAACTCAGTCTCACCCTTAATGTTTAATTGCATGGTGCCATGCACTCGCACTATCACACATGAAGTTTTGGGGGGAAAAGCCAAAACTCAGCAGTACAGAGAACTTCTCTTTCACACTCTGGTCTGTGTACTTGTTACTAGGACTCTGTTGTGCATGCTGCCTCATCATTTATTGGATTTATTTAGTAGAAAACACTGGTCCAGACCAGTAGACAGGAAAATGTCCTCACCATACAGGGCATAACAAACCCTAATGTGGCTGGACATGTAAATGTTTCAAAAGCCTCAGAATAAATGGTCACATGTGCACCAGCTGGCATCAACTCAAAAACCTAAATTAGAAACTTGAGTGAATCTCTATAAAAATTAATTGGACAAAATAGGTAGCTTAATAGTTTCCCCTCTTTCTGTGTACACAACAGATGTGTTACTCACTATAGCAACAATACTGAATCTATTACAGATTTTTTTTATTTAAGTGGTACCCTCTGCGTTAAGGAATTTAAAGAGCAACATGTCGTTGCCCTTTCTTGTACTATATACTGTACCAATCTCTGAATTATGTGGAAACTAAACTGTTTGTTACACCAATATATATTGCCAATGTTACCAAAGCCTAATTCTAAATATTGCTTGAGGCATTATATAAATGTAAAAGGAAAGTCAACGTTAAAGTGTTTGTGATTAATCAGACAACTATTTTTTTTCCAACGCAAGTGAATCGTGTCAGTTTGACCGCAGCCTCGTAACCAACACGGCTTGAATGTCTAACAGACGCAGATAACAAGATGTATGAAGAGACATCCCCCTGTTGTGTTGAATGGTCAGTTTCACTTTAAAAAGCTTCCAGATGAAAGTTTTGACAAAAACAAAGTTATGTTCTTGTTTTGAAATAATGAACTGTCATTCCATCAAAGTAATATCTTTGGGCAAAGAAAATCTTTGCTGAAGTTAGCAGACCCATCAATATTGTAGAAGACCAGGGGGCTTCAAGACATTATCCAGATAACTTCAAAAGACATATCCTAAGCTACCTTCAAGGGGAAGTATAGTTAGAGGAATTCATGAATTGTATGGCAGTGAAAGAGCAACAGAAGCAGAGCAGTTGGCTCTGCTAACCCATTTATTGTACTGACTGGAGACCACTGGACATGAGTAAGCAACCATAACTACCTCGGTGCCACAGCACATCTTATTGATACTACTATCAAGCCTAGTTTCCTTAAGTTTCAAGGGAGTGGGAGATAATGACGATAGGAAAGGATAGTGCTCGTAATATGATTGCAGCTGCAAGGAGTCTACCATTTGAGGAAATGCCCCGTGTACCCCACATTAAACAGAGAGTGATCATAGTGGCCCTTTCCAACAGTGGGTTTGAAGGTGGTTTGGCCAAATGCCATAAAATAGTCAGACATTTCAAACACAAAGTCCAGCAAGCCTTGGAATAAGGAAGAGTCACTCATCCAATGTGTACCATCTCGCTAGAATTCAACTCTTGAAATCAAACCAGTATAACGCAACAAGGACCTACTGAAGGCAACACTGACACAGCAGAGGCACAATTTAGCCATGCTATAACATGTGTGATGGACTGGCACAGCTGGAGCTAGGCAAATAAGAGGATTTCCCTGCCCTCTTCAGTTTTATTTTCTGACAGATACAAAGAATATAAAAGCCAATTTCTTATTGTAATAAAAAAAAAATATATATATAGTCTAATAGTGTAAGGGATTTCCCCATCCCCTATTTCTGACAAATGCAACTAATATATTAGTCATTTTATTATGTATTAATTATTTTAGAAATAAGGCCTAAAATGTGCAGGCAATTTAATTTTCAAAATTATAATCACTTTGTTATTATATTTCAGAAATCATTTTAGGCCTGACAACTGTAGTTAATTAGTTCTGTTGATCTTGTGTTTCTCTGTGTGTGTTACTGAACCCTTCGGTGGTGATCAATATGTGACCTTGCTCTGCGGTGCCCTGAGTATGCTCTGCCACCTCTTGCATACAATGGAGGTCTCAGATGTTGACCCTGCCTACATCGTGCGCTTCAAGGCTGCATTTACAGAAGACCTCAACGGACGAACGGAGCACACAAACCCGTCGCAGCTCTACAGTAGATGCCAGATTCAAGGACCCTAGGTGCTTGCCCAGAGCAGAGAGCGAAGAGGTCTGACAAAAGATAAGTAACATGCTGAAGGAGAGAAAACCTGCACCACAGCCCTCCAGAGATGGAACCAAAGCCACCAAAAAGGAAGATGGCCCTCCTCCTGAAGATGAGGCACTGACAGGTACAGAGCAGAGCCCTGTGTTCTGTGTCAGCATGGAGGCATGACCACTGCAGTGGTGATCGACACAATCTGGTGCCCATGGTAATTTGGCTAAAATTGCACTCAGGTATCGCCTATTCTTGCCTCAACAGGGCCATGTGAGAGACTGTTTTCTCTGGCCGGTCATATCATCGTGCAGAGAACAGTTCAGCTTTGTCATTTGAAAATGTTGCAACTGGTTAAAGAACATTCAACATTATTGAAGTGGTTGTAAAGCAGTTGTTTTCGGTGTACCGAATGACTAGAATCAGTTAAATAAAAAGATTTGTTCAGTACCCCCTCCATGACCAGAACACAGTAATCACTGCCTTTCAACAGTGCTGTCACTAAATACACCAGACTGCTCTGTTAAATTACGAGATTTTAGACATTTCCTTGCTAGATGTTGGAGATTAATCCACATTTTCAGGATTGTCAAGTCTTTTTAATTGATCTACAGTTCGGCAGTTTGCTTTGATTCTTGTGTCGGACTTCTTGCCTCTTCCTGTCCATCAGGGGACGGCAGTCTGACCACGGCAAGCATAGTATCGGCTCAAAGCCCTTGGAGCCTCACCTGAGCCTGTACTAAAAAAAAAAGAAAAAGGTACCAGGTACGATCGCTAATGGAAAAGCAAAATAACCGCACCATGCCAAGGATCGGACCATGTAGTGGAAAAGCGCCATTTGTCTCATTCAGTTTCCTAAATAGACCTACTCACTTACAGGAAAACTGTATGTTCACTTTGCAGTAGATCTTACTTTTATTCTTCTCTATGTAAAGTCTGCATTTCAATTTGGTTGTATTGTACAAAAACTCACTGAGACTTTCTGTTAGCAAAGTAAGATTTGTATTCCAATACAAAAAATAACTAAAACTAAGCTGATGTTATAATAAATTACACTAACTTATTCCATCCAATTAGTCATGCATTTTTTTCACCTTCACTACAATGTACTAAAGAGAAAATTAGCCATGACATAAATAAGCACATATGCAGCGTAGACCTGAACAGGTTTGGTGCTTGTTTATTTATAAAAGGAGTGAAGGGCGGACATGGGTGATATGTTGGAGTGAAAAGCCAGCAACAGCCTGGCAGACTGTACAGTATATACACTGCTCTGTTCCATACAGACAGGAACACACCACAGGGCCTTTTTGCTCCATTAAACATAATTAAGGATTGACCTTCAGTGTTCTTAAAAAAATGACTTAACACGTAGAAAAATGTATTCATTCATCAACTGCAACATGATATTCAATGCACCACTGATGAACCAAAAAAGATATATAATAGGCAATGGAAATTTCAACATTAAAGGCCTTTAAGACACTGACAACTTGACAATGAAGATGCTGTCTTGCGTGACTTACTACAAGACTTGATTTTACGTGACCAAAATGACTAAAGAATAAAGGACCATGATATAAATGTTTGGGGATTTTTTTGCCTGTGTTATTCACCAGGTACGGACAATGACATCTAATGATCTCTGACTCAGACTTCTCATTACTGGTGCTCTGTATGGTAGCTGCTCTGCAGAGTGGCAAGGTTTGCCCTCAACTGTCTTTTGTCTAAACAACTCTGGCTCCAGGCCCAGAGATGCTCAACACAACCTGAGGAGTCTTTTTCTGGGTTTTGGGGGTTGACTGATCGGGTACATGTCATACTGATACTGAACCACAGCATGTGCAGGATTTGATGCTTCCACAACTTAAAGCGGACCTAGACTGGAAGTTCCATTTAACGCTGTTTTTTAGTGTGTATCTGCGTCCTTACCTTGTTTAAGAAGCCCTGAAGGTTCTAAACAAACAGTTCAGCCACTGCTGAGAACGCTGTGCTTTATTGTAATCTCGGGCTCAGCGAGATCTCTGAAAAAACCCGGTCCGGTTACGTAAACAGCGGTTCTCCGGAACAGCAGACCTGCCCTGCTCCGGGCACTAGTCCGGGCACATCCGGTTGCGTACATTGAACCGCAGAAGAAGAATAACGTTCGTTGTGGAGGTGTTTCACCAGCGACAGTGTCTTCTGACTCTGGGTCTGACTCCGGGTCAAAGTCATAAGAGGGACTGCGCGGGGAGTCGTGAAGAAGCTATTTTTAAACATTGTTAAAACAATGTTTTGATAATGAGTAGCAGTGCATCCACCGTTCCAGAGGGGGGAGCTGCACTTCTGAGAGCGGGTGTTCTTCCGGGTACTGGCCAATTACGACTCTCTGTCTTCTGGGTGAGAGAGTTGAGTCTCAAATCTCGCGGCTGGGAAAAACCGCAATATCAGCAATATGCATATTGGATTTGGCAAAGGTTTCACACTGGATGCCCTTCCTGACGCAATCCTACCCATTAATCTAGGCTTGGGATGGGCTTGCACTAGCAGTACCCTTGATGTGGCCGACCGGATGTTACGCTTCTCCTTATTCTTCTGCATAATGTGTTGACAAAATCACAGTGATGGCTTTAAAGACATAATAATACATTATGACTTGTGATGACACTGCAAAATGAAAGAAATTATCACATCTCTACCATACCAACAAAGTGCTTCCATGATGCCCAGCTACTTCCTGCCAGTGTGTACCTGTCCAGCCAGAAGTCACATACATGGTGTAAGCCTCAGTGGCAGCCCATGGCTCAGTGCCCTCTGAATGCTCCTAGTTATCCATGGATTTCTGCTGAGCCACTGGCCAGATGGTCAGGGCTCCAAATCAGGGCTGAGAGTTTACAAGACCAGTTCCACAGCTGCTACACAATGATAATAAAATGTTTGATTTATTTGAAGCAGTCTGCATCAAATTAATGTCTTGCCAGTGTCCAGCACTTGAATGACATTGCAAACTGTGTTCTCCTCTCAACAGTATCTACAATTGTATTATCAATCTTATAAACTGTAAAGAAAATTTTATTGATCAGCCCATTATTGCAGGATTGAGTGCACCAGTATGTTACCACATGCATTTTTTATAGACAATAAGATAAACATATATACTGCAGTTCTTATTAGGCTGAGCTATATCCTTGTCTCTACTCACTCTGCTGTTGTAAACTTCTCTAATGGGTCATAATGGGAAAAGGTGGTTGTCCTATAAAAAATTATGATAGTATTATGTGGGGGTCATGACAGAGTTCAAGCTATAACCAGATCATTAAAGTGCAGTTAAAGGTTGAATCCTCTGTCGACATTACATTACCATCTAAAGCTCACTTCCTCTCTCCACAGATACATATTAATCATCGGTTTCTGTTCAATTATCATAATTTCTCTTTAAATAGTTTAAACATAGTTAATGATTTGTATATTTCAGTGAATTTATTAAATTCTTGAATTTGCTTATAAAATGAGAGATGCCATTAGCTGTTCACTGAACTTAAAGCAAGTATAATAAGGGCAAACTTAACATACAAGCTTAAAAACAGAATTTTCCTTTTAGATGTATTAATAATGGAAGAACCATAGCAACCCTCTTTCCTGACTCAAGAGGTTTCAGACTGCTTTGCAGTGAGAAATGGAGGAAATCACTGGCATCTACCAGCCCTGGGTCAAACTCATCAACATGGTCTACATCGATCAAGCGGGATCTGAATGTTAATGAAAGTGTCCTTGACTCACTCACAGCTAGTTCGATTATCCATCCTGAGATCATTTAAAAGCACCCAGTGGCCAAAGCTAAAAACTTGGATCATCCAATACAATACACATAGTTGCTTTGTGGTCCAATTTGACATAACACACAATGATTTAAACTGTTTAATTTGAGAAAAAAGCACAAACACTGTATTTAGCTGAACTAGTAGTGCAGTATTGTCACTCTGATGGTTTCTTGGACAGTCCACTGCTGTGCTGAAAGAATGCGTCCGAGCTCCCCATGATAATTCCCTTAGTTCCATGAATGTGTGGAGCCTCTCTGGTGACATTTGATAAAAAAAAAAACAACTTGGGGCCACAAGATAACCATTAAGTGGTTCAAAATCTGATATGGGGCTCTATCTTACACCTGGCACAATGTGAGACGCAGAATATGCGTCATTGCTGGATGACGCAGCTGTTATTTTCACGCCCAGCGCCCACGTTTTGTGTAGATATCAAATGTGCTCGTGTTCATCAGTGTGCCAATAGGTGTGTTGGTCTTAAAATGAGTTGTGGTTGGGTGCATTGTTGACGCGTCGCTATCTTGAGGCAGCAGAAAGCGTTACTATCTCGTGGGCTTGCAATAGTTATTATTTAATAAATGTCACCAGAGGGGCTCCATAATCTTGACATCAACTAGTGTAACCATGAAACTTAACATTTGTGGTTCCGACTATTGAACACATGCTATATGCATATGCTAATCTGAGCATTTAGCTTAAAGCAAGGGCTCCCAAAGCTGCTAATATGGACTTTTGATCTCCATAAATTACAGTTCTTTAAAAGCCTCTCCCTAAAATATGTGAGCTATTATGCATGTAGCTATATGACATTATATTCTAACATCTCTTCACACTTACTCAGGCACATTCAACACGCTCCACCCAAAAACAGCATGATGAGCTTCATCTGGTTTTTGTTTCCCATATGTCTGTAAGCAGAGCCCATCAGCACACAGGTGGTCAGCAGAGCATGTGATACCTCCCTGAAGTGCTTCGTCAGACAGCTATTAATAGGTTCAAAGGACCATCCCCCAAACACCCAACACGCCACCAACCTACGACCCATTCCACTCATGGGCGCATTTCTCTGTCGGCGTTCCCGATGAAAAGGCAATGAGCAGTCAACCATGATGCTGATGCGTTTAGATGAGAGATGCCCAGTGCGATGAGAGATGCAGTAAGTTTATTCCCTAAAGGCAACTGGGCTTTTATTTGCTTTTCAAATTCTCCATACAGTAGTGAAAGTCACAGTATAACAAATACCAGTTTTAGTACAGATGTCAGAATTTCATCAGACATATTGTTAAATATTTGTGGCTCCAATGTCACAAATCAGGCTGATGAACCAGTGCAAATGGTATCTTTAGAAACATGGGTGTCGAGTAAATCATCCGATTTCCTCACTTCAATGATAAGTTCACAAGTTAGTCTGCAGGCTGCAGCCCACATTCAAAAAACTGATGACATGCCCCCTTTTCTTACAGTGTATATAGTTCCCCTTGGGCAAGTAATATAGCGCGTGGAGAGTCACTGAGGAAATCAGACTTTGTCCAAAATGCTGTGCTGTTTCTGAATACTAAAAACTCAAAAGTTATATGCCCTACAGCTGCTTATGTATCCTTGCAGCAGCATATTAAGCATATTTATTTTTAGACTTTCTATTTTTAATTTGTCGGCATCATCACACAGTGAAGAGTGAAACATCTGATGTTCATGTGATTTACATCTGTTGCGTTCCACAAATACGATGTCTATATGTCTGACATCTGTTATGGGTTTTTATATGTCACAAGCAGCCGAAGGCAAAGCGCCACATGTGTAGGTCATAAAGTTTTCCAAAGTCAACTGAAGCAGCCACCATGTTATTAAGTGAATAGGTTATTACCATTCCACTCGTTTACCTACAACAGCAGCCTGGCTATTCTGGAGATGTCAATGTTTGTCTTTAATTTCTCAGTATCACTAAAGTGACAGAAAATAGAGATGTATTCCTCTTTTTAGTACCTGATAAGTCTGATAAACTGATGAAAGGCACAGTTTCCTTATGCAAACGTAACCCTCTTGTATTTATAAATTTGAAGAAACCTTCATTCTTAAACACTGAGGGTCAGGGACCATAAGAGAAACAAAAGTGGATGCATAAGGGGAATTTACTGCATACAGAGAAAGGGATAAAGGCAGGATGTAAGGAAGCAGGATTAATCACCGTTGCCCCACAGCTTTTTCTCCAAGCAGAGTTTACTCCTCCGCCTCTGTCCCCCTGGACACAAGCCAGGATTGCAGCGCTCGGTTTGCATTGCACCTATGGAAGCCCACGCAGCATCACCAACTTCAGCCTAAAGCACATCAAGGTCAACCAGGGTAAAGCCTTTTAAAACAGTAAAATAAACCGACCTTTGACAGAAACAACAAAATGTGCCACTAAATATCATGTTCTTACAAAAGTTACAAGAGTTAATTGAGCAATTTCTGTTCTGTAAATGCTCCGATGCTTTGTTAGAAAAAGTCTTTCATTAAACAAGAATTGATTGAATACTGCCTCAATTATCACCTGGCCTTTTACTAATCAGTGATAATCCATGAGGTGGTATTCAACTGTCAGGTGACTAGTTATAGTACACTCGAAGAATATATGTTATTCATTACACGAATCGTAATGTGAGCTGAATTTTGTGTCTAGTAATTATGTTGAAATTATGAATTAACATGCAACACATACAAGCATAACAGCGTCAACCTGGTGTTTATAATAAATCTGACTTAAAGGTGAACAACAAATTACTTTCCTATCAGACATGGGCAATGTATTCCAAAGAAAGAGAATTTGTCGGGAGGTCCGTTAAACTGCAGATCAAGAAGCCTGCAGGAGCTGAGGAGCTCAGTGATCACTCTTCTCCGTGCATAAGCACTGTATATTACTTTCTTTACTCTTGGAATGCCTGAACACATGTTGTTCCGTGTGAAGTTTATCGTGCTTGGAGCCCCTGATAAAGCTGAACAAACCCATGTGCTTGAAGTACCCTCATCTGATACAAATTGAATTGAGTGGATTTAATTCTGGCCCCAGTTCACGTTACGCTGTGTTGCCTCACATGGTAAACACCACTGTTTATTTCGGTGCCAAGCGCAGTTACTGCCACTTTCCAAAAAGCATTATAATTTCCAAATTACAAGTGGTGAAATTATTATTAAAGCTCACATAGAGTGGTCCTGTTGCATTATATGTTAGTATTGGAGGTCTACTTACATACATTAACTTGTTTTTATGGTCAAAAACCTCCTAGTTGCTGTAAACCAGCCGATAGAAATCCTCTTTTCTGCCAGTGTTTCCCAGCCGCGAGATTTGAGACTCAACTCTCACACCCAGAAGACAGAGTCTTGTGATTGGCCAATACCCGGAAGTGACATATTCAGCACACTTGCTTTCAGAAGCGCAGCCCCCCCCTCTGGAACGGTGGATGCACTGCTACTCATTATCAAAACATTGTTTTAACAATGTTTAAAAATATAGCTTCTTATCGACTCCCCGCCGCGGTCCCTTTTATGACACCGTCGCTCGTGAAACACCTCCACAACGGACGTTATTCTGCTTCTGCGGTTCAATGTACGCAACCGGATGTACCCGGACTAGTGCCCGTAGCAGGAGGATCTGCTGTTCCGGAGAACCGGTGTTTACGTAACCAGACCGGGTTTTTTCAGAGATCTCGCTGAGTCCGAGATTACAATAAAACACAGCGTTCTCAGCAGTGGCTGAACTGTCTGTTTTGAACCTTCAGGGCTTCTTAAACAAGGTAATGATGCAGATACACACTAAAAAACAGCGTTAATAGGAACTTCCGGTCTAGGTCCACTTTAATATATATTTTAATGAACAATCCACGCAAGACTTTATGTGAATAATAATAATAATAATACATACAAGCACAAGGGGCACATTAAGACATGTTTCCTTGGCGAGGTCACTCCACATGATGATGAAAACCAGTGACTCAATAATAAAGTATATCTTTAACACAATAAATCTAGAAAGATAATTAAAATAGTCCATTGGAACATGACCATCAGTCGATGGTTGTGCATATGCTAAGGTTGGCCTAATTTGTCGGTGAGAGTCTGTCAGTAATGACAAACCTCACCTTGATATGCTCTTCTTCAAGTTCAATTAAGTCTGTGTGATTGCTCATATCGTTCCAGCATGTAAATCAGACAGCTCTCCATTTTTTACACTCTGCTGTGTGAGGATATTGTGATTCCAATCATACGGTGCTGCATCACACTCGGGTTTCGTTACACATTAAAAACTGAATAATTTTTCCGTGTATTACAGTCTTTGCCTCCATGTTTGCCCAGATGTTTGTGAACAAGTGCTCGGGTCAAGTGCTCTTGAAATTATATTATCACATTCACATAGACTGTGGGGTTGCACATTCCTTAACCTTGCCAATGCACTGTGTTGTCTCTTTGCTCGTTTAGCTTGGACTTGACTGCTCTTCTGACTGACAGTGTTAACAGCCATGTTGTGGTAATAAGCCACATTCTCCTTCCTTATTCCTATTCAGAGAGAGCTTGTCAGCTGGTGCATGCCTATACTGTATATCAATCTGTTCCCCCAGAGTTATAAATCAATCACAAATCTTAAAGCTCACATAGAGTGGTCCTGTTGCACATATATGTTAGTTATGGAGGTCTATTTACATACATTAACTTGTTTTTATGGTCAAAAACCTCCTAGTTGCTGTAAACGAGCCGATAGAAATCCTCTTTTCTGACGGTGTTTCCCACCCGCGAGATTTGAGACTCAACTCGCACACCCAGAAGACAGAGTCTTGTGATTGGCCAGTACCCGGAAGTGACATATTCAGCACACCCGCTCTCAGAAGCGCAGCTCCCCCCTCTGAAACGGCGGATGCACTGCTACTCATTATCAAAACATTGTTTTAACAATGTTTAAAAATAGCTTCTTCACGACTCCCCGCCGCAGTCCCTTTTATGACTTTGGCCCGGAGTCAGACCCAGAGTCAGAAGACACTGTCGCTCGTTATTCTTCTTCTGCGGTTCAATGTACGCAACCGGATGTGCCCGGACTAGTGCCCGGAGCAGGAGGATCTGCTGTTCAGGAGAACCAGTGTTACGTAACCGGACCGGGTTTTTATTTATTTCAGAGATCTCGCTGAGCCCGAGATCTCTGAAATAAACAATAAAACACCGCGTTCGCAGCAGTGGCTGAACTGTTTGTTTAGAACCTTCAGGGCTTCTTAAACAAGGTAAGGACGATACACGCTAAAAAACAGCGTTAACTGGAACTTCTGGTCTAGGTCCGCTTTAAACACAACCACATGCCCAGAATCAATTAGAGGTAAAACGACGATTCAAATAAGTTGATCGAGAAGTCTTGCCTGACCTAATCACGTGTTTCCACCAATTGGAATAGTTAGGACCAGTTCGGTACAGATTTTGTTGTGTTTCTATTAGGAATAGTACCAAAATAACTGGCCCCAACCGTTCCATTTTATGGTACACTTTCCTTAGGCTACAGAGTAATGGTACAGTACAGTATGAGTGGCGTAAGACCGGCGGTCAGCTGATTGGGCGACAGAAAAGCATCACTCCCTTGCGACAAGTGTTTCTTCAACACCCGCAGTCTGTTCTCATATACAGTTTGACATCTTGTTGAGACAAACAGCCACAAACCGAGCAGAAGAAAAACAAGCTGCTGGATGTCTTCTAGCTGCTGGCTATTGCACTGTTGTCGGTTATGTTGTACGTTCATGGTGGTTGTCCATTTTCGCACCTGTACAACGTCACACTACGCACAGCACACACCCTGCCTTCCAAGTAAAGGAACTGTTCTCAATTGAAACGCAAGCCTGGCCTGACCCTACATACACGAAAGTATCACTTTGAATAAAAAAGAGTTGATATTAAACTTGCATAACAAGCAGAGGGGGGGGGGGGGAGACATACTCAGTTCCTTTACTTACCTGTAATTTTCAAACCCCACACTTCCTGAGACGTCACTGTGGAATATTCAGTAGGCATTGTCTAGTACATAAGTTTGGGCATATTTGCACATCACTAACCATGATTAGAACTGATTTGAACTGAGTAAAATGTGTGGATAGCTCCTTTAAAATTATACACATTCCCTGGCGCTTGATGCTCTGAAGTATGGGTGGTTGTCAGGACAACGAGAGTAAAAGGACATAGCTTTGTTCTTGATCATGTAGAGGAACAATGTTGTGTACACTGCCATTATCACTGTTCTCCAGCTGTAAAGTGTGTGTGTGTGTGTGTGTGTTTGTGGCATGAACCTGGTCAGGACCACTAGTCCTCATGGGGACCAAAACCTAGTCCTTATAAGGCAGAAACTCATTTCTAAGTAACTGATTAAGTTTAGATTTAGGTTGTGATTAGGTTAAGGCTGGGGTTAGGCACTAAGGTTGGGGATAAAGCTGTGTTAAAGCAGTCCAAATGAATGAAAGTCAATGCAATGTACTGAGAATAGCTGTGTGTGTGTGAATGTGTGTGTCACCTCCATTACAGATTCAGTACCGCTTAGTAGCGTACAGCAGAGTGTCGTGCCGTGTCAATCTCAATGACTTTTCTTTGTAATCCAATGAAATGGAAGTGCTCTATCAGGGAGAAGATGGAAGACGAATATGAGAGAAAATTGTAAAATTGTGGAATGGGTCTTGCGAATAACAGGGTTGACAAAAGGGGCATCCATTTTAGAATGGGCCCTGTTATTTCCATTAATGTCTTCAGAGAACAGATCGGTTGGATGTGGAAAGGGGGAGACACAGGGTGGCTTCATGCACGTTTCTCTTCCCATCACTCCGCCCGTGCTCGTTTCATGGCAGACTGAGGCTCAGACCCATCAGCACATTATCATTCAAGTATAGCTGCTGTCTGAATCAAGGACATGGGTATTATCATGAGAATGAATTGCTACCTGACATCAGTGAAACAAAGATATCTTTCACCTTTCTCACATATAAAAAAGCCCCGTGTATAGAGGTTTTTTTCTTTTTACACTGGTTCAGTATTTGAAACGAAAAATATTTCTGACACACGTCACAATTCATAGAGGAGACCAAAGTTATTCAAACCCATGCGCAGTGATGCGATGCATTCAATACTAAGATGGGAGCAGGTGAAGTAATGGTAAAACCACATTCCCACATTTTGCAGAAGAGAGGTGATTTGATGGGAAATTTATATTGGGCAGACTGGTATTCCAGCTCTGTGCGTGGGAAACTCTCTTCTCTGCTTTCAGGCAGTTTCTCTCAGAGAGAACCCTGTGCTATTAGACATGTAAATTGCTGGTAGGTGGTTATGCTTTTCTGCCTCGACAGAAGCTGAACCCATTCCAGATTAGAATGCCAGTGCCACCTAGTGGTATATTTTGGCGTAAATGACCAACTTGAGTTCATAAGCACTGATGGTTCCTTTTATTATTCCATTGATACATCTCTTTCAAATTACCAAACCAGTCATTTTACAAGTGGACTGTGTACTGGTATGAGACAGTGTATTACATCCGAAATGTATTAGTGTAGGATTCACATTATGGCCACTTTTAGTGATCTGTTGTGTTTTGTTAATCCTTTGTACTGTAAATAAAACTATGCTTCAAAGACTCTATAAGTGTTTGGGCTAATGTGCTGAAAGTTGCCTCCTAAACACAGTGTTGGTGATTATGGGCAGAACAAGAAAGCAACCATGTTTAGGGTCAATGCTTTGGTGATGTAGGTGTTTAGTAAGGTCTCACTCCTGCCTTCGTCTCTGCGTGACATAAATGGCTTGGTGTTGGTGGATGATTTGTGAACTCAGAAAACCACTGAGCCAGTCAGTGTTCATCAGAATGATTATGTTTTGCTGTGCCCACAAAAGTGACTCACAGAGGCACAGCTGCATGCCTTGTTGCAAAATTCAGGCACACACACACGAAACAGACGCACACATCTGTGCGCCATCCAAACTGTGTCAGGTCAAAGTTTAAAACCATTAGTGAGCTGAAAGTGCTCAAGGAAATTAAAATGGAGTGTGGAGGAAATTATACACAACTGACCCTCATTACTCATTCATATCAGATGTAACAAAAAAAAGGTGCCATATGTAAGAATGTGGCCAAAAACGATTACTAAATTCAAAATACAGAGGTCTTTTAGGTTTCATTTTCTGACGTAACTGGCAACCCGTGGTTGCTCGGCAGCTGAGACTCTACTGACTGCAATGATTGGTAGACGGCGGTAGGTGGCGTCACATGCCAAAACATGATTTCAAAACATAAACATGATTTGCAGTCTGCAAGATATATATTTTTTAATGCAAATATTTTGGCTGTACTGTTGTTGTTGGTGAGTTCAGTTTGTTATATAAACATTATTCCTGAGTCTCTGTGACATATTAGGAGGATTTTATGGACAGTTGCTTTAGATTTATTACATAATGCACCTTTAAAGCTGAAACACAATCCGAGACAAAAAGAGGATCACTACAATGACATCAGTTGCATATTCTGACAGGTAACAATATGAAAGTGTGAAAACAGAATGCTGCACGCAAATCCTTTCAAACACCGAGGCAGGCAGTCAAAGTAACCGAGAAAAACTATAATTCAGCAAAACAACAACAACAACTCATAAATTATACATGACCGGTTGTTCCCTTTTAGATTTTAACAACTTGCTTGACACTTCACAAGGTACATTAGCAACGAGTTGGTTCAGTGGCTGGTAACAAGAAAAAAAAAAAAAGCCTCAGTTCTAAGTGTGTGCAAATGTGTTTGATGATTAAATTTCCAAACTATTGAACATTGCTCAGTAAAGTGCATCTCATCAATGGCACACAAATATCAGCAAAAGCTTAACAAACAGAAAACAGAAAATTAGAAACTGGAATTTCATCTCCAACTGAAAAATTGGGGGGGCGAGGGGGGGTGCAATGTATTACTCAGCAGACCATTTACAGCTGTGAGCCAGCGCAAGGCCTTTGATTGTTGCTGAAAATGAATATCCAAAACGAGGAATTGATTGACCATCATGGGAAACTAGCACTCTTAATTTGCTTGTAGAATTGTATCAGGAAGTAGATTTGCATATATATTACAAAATGATCTAAATATAAGTAGCTTGGGCAGATTTCAAACCAGTTTAGCTACAAGATTGAATTACACAGCAATTGAATTCATCACTTATTTTCAGGGTACGTGCAAGATTCAATTGATGGTCCCAGAATGTGGACAATGTTGTACTAATGTATACTTATAAGAAGGTTTTCGACTGAACCTGCACATCTTTGATTCTTCTGACATAAACTGTCTTCTCCTTCTCTTTCTCCGTCTCCCTCTTCCCATGTTCCTTATCATTCTCTCCACCGTGCACTGTATTGTTCAGCTGATGATGAATGACCCCGGTGCTGGAAGCCAAAATGAGCTCTCGCTGAGACCACACGAGTGCCACACTTTCAATACCTCTCCAGAAAGATTCATTACAGTAATTAAAGTTGTGTTTTCTCACATTCTTCCACAGAAGTCACTGCTTGCAATCATTCCAGACTCTCAACAGAAACAAAGCCAACTCTACTTCTACTGGCAGGAGCAGTGGGTGGCTAGACTGGCTCCTCCGCTTTTATCAAGATGGACATCGCCAGCTTGGATAATCAACTCCAACAGATTGTTCTCCGAGAAACAAATTGCTTCATTTAAGCATGAAAATGATTGAGCAAAAGGATGACAAACACAGCACAGTGCATTTATCAAAGCTGCTTACACCAGACACAAATCACAGCTGCTGTAAACACTTGAAAAATTACTTCATTACAGTTGCGATTTATCACTGACACATTGTATTTAACAAAATAATAAAATTGCAGGTAGTGGTGACGATAGATTTAATTATCAGAATCACAGAGAGATCTAATGTTGACGCTGCCCTAACTGAAGCACATACCGTACAAATGATCTGTATTTTATCATCTCAACAAACAACTTTTAAGAGACAGCTGTGGTGCACTTGTGCTTTTCCCCCCAACTGGAAGTCTGTATAATTGGACAGGTTCTGTGTTTCTGTGGAGACGTGCATCATGTTAAAGCAGAAATAGGTAACTTTTGACTTTAGCTTGTCATTATGCTTTTTTTTTTTTTTTTACTGCAAAATATAATCGCAAACTTAAAACAAAATCATCTGCACTGCCGTCGATGCCCTATAAGCCTTGCTTTCACTATTTTACTCTACACTGCCATTGATTTATTGGGAATTCAGAGTTTCTACAAGAACAGTCTCTGTTAAAATGTCACCTTTTTCCATTTTCTTCAAAACTGAAACAAGTTAACGATTGAGGACAAAACTGTTTTTCATCATTCATATTCTACTGGAGTCAGTCAGTCAGTCAATCGGCTGTAAATCAGACTGATTTGCTCATTCTTTTGATTCATCCATTACCCAAATGTCACCATCAGTTGACATAGTGATTGTGTTTCTCTCGAGTCAGGAGCTTTTTTCCTGACACTTGAATAAATGCTGGAGTTGAAAAGATCAATCTACATATACTGTACGTACCATTTTTAAATCCGTCACTCCCCTTTTTTTCTTCACAAACTCCATTTTATCAGATCATTGGTTCTCAAAGTGTGGCCCGGGGGCCAATGGCGGCCCGCAGAAACATTTCTGGCGGCCCGCAATGATTTACAGTTGATAGTTTTAATCCAGGAGCTACTAAGCTTGTTAAATGTTTATTGGACATTACTGGATAGAGACCAATAAGTGTAAACTGAAGAACTGCAATCTGGTCATTAAAATTATTACAAATGGGATTTCTTTCTGTTTTTTTTCCTTTGGTGGCCCTCAGTCCAATGTTGGGTCCCTAAATTGGCCCTCAGGTATCAAAACTTTGAGAACCCCTGTATTAGATTTACCAGCCCGTCCAAACACTCACATATGACCCCTTGTGTGTTTTTATTTTCTTCCACAGCTACGTCTTAAAACACTCTACACCTCAGCGGCATGAACCCACTGGTTTCAAACACCCATCAGCTTCAGTGATAAGTAAACACAGAGCTTGTATCTTGCTATGGAGCCTATAGTATATGACAGTTACTCATTTTCCATCACCACCAGGTGAGGACAATGTGGATAGTGACTTTACTCTTCAGATGAGTTTCAAAACAGTAATAAAAAACAGTCACAGCCTTTACCTCAAAGACCACAGTCTTGTGGGTGTGGTTGGCTGCATTTAAAAAATAAATGCTTAGGACATGTAGAGTAAAACCACACCCTGTGATGTCACATTGAGAACACTACGACCATGGCCAAACTGGTTCCATAAGCAGTGCATCTGTATCGCAGATGGTCTTGCTTTTCTCTTAGGGACCCATGGTAACAGATTTGTGTGGCCACGCTGCCCACATAAAAACATGGGTGCCAGAAGTGCCGCAAAGATTTTTGTTGGGGAATGCCCTCTTTATCTTTTCCCCAAGCTGTGTGCATTTCACAGATAAATAGACGGTGAAAATTAACTTTCACTGTAATTTCAAATGTCTAAATCTGTCGTTTTTGCCACCAACACGAATGCCCTGTACTTATTTCAAAGTAAAAGCACTCTAATGTTTCATTATTTGCAGGACCCACCAATGTGCATATTTACATCGTTTGCAAGTATATTTCTATGATCATTTTGAACGCAAACCCATTGGTAAAGGTAAGACAGGTAAGAAGAGTCCCTCTCTGTGTGAACAGGATAGCTGTGAGAGACACGGCACATCGGCAAAGCAGCCGTCACTGCACTGCGCACGTATCCAGCGTGGCCTCAAACATCCTCAGAGCAAGGTGAGGAGTTCAGCAACACTGAGCAAAAAAAAGAAAGCACGATCTGTCTGAACGCTTTATGAAGAGCGTGTCCTCTGGATAACAGTAGTCTTTTGTTCAAATGTTGAAAACCCACTTGCTGGAAAAGTGACCTTTCAAATGTAATGACTGTTCTCAAGAAAACCAGCAACTGTGGATTATTAAGAAATGATTATATTCAGTGACAAAGGCAGAGGAGGAGCATAACCACAAATCTCTTAGGGAGATGGTCTGATCAGCTGAGTGTGCTTTCCACGGCAGACATGTTTAGCCATGAGTATATTACCCTAACCTTTACCACTAAACTTTTACTGTCTAAACTTCCCCATAAAGTTAAGGGATCAGAAAATCCTCTTTCCAGCGAGTCATTTTATACCGTGGGTACTTTTGGAAGACAAGTGGTCATCAATTCATTGGACGTACAAGTACTTCTACATAATTTATATTAAATAAAAGCCTGAGGTCTGTATATCATAAGAGAAAACTTTGACAAACCCTTGCACATAGAGACAACGCTAATAGGACCATGGATTTAAAAAGGAGGATTCACACCATGACAGGCCCAATGTGATCATTTTCTTATTAGGGGCCATTAACCACACAGAGCGCTACTCTCACAGTGTACAGTAACCGTATCAACTGCTCGGGGGCCATTTCAAATCAGAGACGATGGTTCAATCATAGGAGGGTTTAGCCTATACTGTTCCTCATTTGTCTTCAACCTGATCATCACACCACACAAGTTCTCTGTCCACACACTCAGTAGGTGATTATTAAAATGGTGCGAGAGGTCTCGGTTTCTTACACCTGCCCGTGTCCTTGAATTTTTTCACAGGTTTTAACACCAGCCCACACAGGCTGGAACCCTAGAGCCTGAATCCATAAGAATTTACATGCCAGGCTTAGGCGACCACAGGGACACTGATGAAAAGAGACTGAAGGTCGAATGAAAAATGTGCTGCAGTGAATCTGCTTTGAGGGCCAAGTACACTCATTCCAAATATTTCATCCAACAGTGAGATCTGCATACTGTAACAGCACCGATTTGTGGACAGAAGCTGGACCTCGTCTGTCTGATAATTAGTTCATCCATGGGGACTGAAGATGAGGGCTGCAGGGGGGTTAAGAGTATCTGGCTCCAAGATTATATATAAAAAAACCCAAAAAAAAACTATATAGAGTTATAATTTCACAAAAAAATAAAATAATTATTCTGCATCATATTATACCCAAAACTATTGTTTTAGTTTTTACTTCTGTCCCTTGTTCATACTCAAAGAGTAAACAATTTTAAGGCTCAAATACAATGAATAAAGTACTGGGGAAAAAAAATCTGAAGTTATAAAAGTACAGTTCACTAAAAGTGTTCATGGCTAACGGCTATGTTTACAGTCAGAACACAACATAATGGACATCTTGCTGGAAATGACGCTGGAATTTGCAGCAAATAAAAACCCACATGCATTTAAGTCATTTGACCCAGGAATTAAAGCCGAGTAAACAAAGTCACATTTGTTAATTAATAATCATTGTTGTTGACCAACATCAACAACAACAAAAGGTTAAAATTATTATCCTGTTTTAACCTTTTGTTGTTGTTGATGATGATATTGTTGTTTTGACACCAATACAAACTGGGTATATGAGTGCCATTTGTGCAGCACATGACCCACTCACTTAAAAAGACCCATCAGTTTGGTGCAGTTCACTTTCTTGTTTATCTGGGAGTTTACTACCATTTTCTGCTCGAGCGAGTTTTCTAACAACATTGTCTGCTTTCAAAACAAAAGCGTAGCACATTGGCATGGAGATCAAAGAACCAAGCCTGTGATTTTGAGAGCGGTGTGCACGCTTCTCTTCATTTTCCTGGAAGCAACATTAAATCCTGCCATGTATTTGGGATTTTTTTGTCCAAGCAAATATGTGGACAGAGCCGATTTGAAACCCTGATCAGAATGTATTGGATCACTGCCAAACACTTATTAGGTGTAAGTTCTCCTCAAAATTAGATGAATCCTTCCACTCACCTCAGTTGGCATACAGTGTTAGGTTATTGCATTTTAAATGCATATTGTTTTGATTCTGCAGCATTTTTTTTTTTCACTTTTTGCATGAGCTGATTTAGAGTAAGGATTATTTCATGAGATAGTTTACAGCACACTCGTTTAATTAACTTTCCTGTTAAGATTTTACAACTACAGCGCAGAAGAATAATACTGTATGATGGCAGCCACTCTGTGATTAATGATCTCATGGTATTTGAAGCGATGTTCTTGGAGAAGAGTGATTAATCGAGCCTGTCGGTTTATTGACTGTTAGGAGAATTTTCTTGGTCCTCAAGCGTTTGTTAACATCTGTTCGCCTGCTTTTAAGGTTCGACCAACCTGAACTTCTTTTGCAAGCAGCATGTTTTTTGAGCAAAGCGTTATATGGGCCTCAGGTAGAAATCTACAGCACAGTTTGTAGCAGAATATATTTCACTATATATCTCTCAGACCTCAGTGGGCTTAGCTATAAATTGCTTTTTGTGAGACACGACCCAAGCTCTATTACCCTCCGTGGAAAACCATCACATGGAAGGAGTTGTCACCTCAAGGCCCATCTCTTCCCACGACTGACTGACAGCACTTTCCCTCTCCTTTTGTCTCTACTCCTCCATGTTCCTTCCCCATCGCTCTGCAGTCAATTTGGATCAAACGGCTCCTGCAAGCTTCTCTGATTCACAATCAATTTCGGCAACAGCACCTCTCACTGTTGTCTGCTTGTCTATCAGTCTTCTGAGCTGCCACTGTTGGAGCTAGTGGAAGAAGAATCCTTCTGGGACACAAGATGATAGCAGTCACAATTTATCCAGAAGCTTGAACAGCACTTTAGGACCACTGCCATCCTTCCTCCCACCTCAAAACTATTTTAAGCAAACTGTACATCCAACTTGCTCGGGAGAAAAAGAAACGCCTAATAAAAGCAAAGCACATAACGCCAGTGTTCATTTTATGAGGAATTAATTCTACTACGTGCACACACCTTCATGTATTAGACAGTTCATGCCGACTAATTATACCAGATCAACTGTTGGCAGCAATACCAAACAACACATCAGTTTTTAAGAACAATGTGATGGTCAAGTTAAAAAAAAAAATTGCACATGTCCAGTATACACATTTTTATATATAAAGTATAAGATATAAGTTTTCAATGGGATAAATTGATCAAGTCTATAGAATGTTAGACACAATCATCCTCCTGTGCTCCAAAGCACACCAACAGTGACATCTACAATGTTTGCATGTTTACATTCTGTGGTATAAAATCCAAATCATATAAACAGACGGAAAAATAAGAAAATCTCTATAATCTATAGGCAGAAACTAATCTATCAGTCAACCAACTTATCATTTTGGCATTTTTGTTTGATCAACATGGTGAGACACCAGCATCTCTATATCACTGTAATGTACAATGACAATGATGTGTTGCTTGTTTATTGTACATGGAAATACAATGACAATGCAAGCATGCAGCTGAGGCTGATAGGAATGACAGGGGGTAATGCCCAGGACTCATAAATAGAGTTGAAGAAAAAGATCAGAGCATCAAGGATGTAAAAAAAAAACAGGTTAGCACCAATAATCTGTACCAAACGCTCACATCAGTCAAGTAGACAGTGACTCATACCATCTCCTAATGAGCTACATTCATCTTTTCTCCTCTTTGGCAATAAACATGTACAAAACACCATGGTGATCCATATAGCAGCTGAGGATTCTACTCAAAACTCAAAATGTCCCTCCATATTATCTGTTATACTACAGTGAGTAGGATTGATTACCTGAATAATCATGATGGTATCTAAGAAATCATACAATATTGGAAATAATCGACCAAAAGTCATCCATAGAGTAATACAGTCCAGAACCCAACGTCCATATAGCAAATGACAAGAGTTTAACACCCATGTGTACACGCAACATAAATGCACTCCCACTCACAAAATACCTGAATATCACGTCATGTTAAAGGCATCGTATCCATCACTGAATCAGGTTTTTACTGTACATCACTGTGCTAATGTAACGGAGGGAATCTTTATGTGCTGCTTTTTGGTAATGTCAGAGTAGTTAGCTATTTAATCATCCAGGCTCTATGTCACACTAATAAAGCCCTAGAGAAGTAAACAAATACATTTCCCACTCTCATTAGGAATATTTCCACACCAGTGGAGCAGGGGAAGTGGGGGGAGGGGGGGGGGATCAGCTCGATAATGATGTGCAGATCACATGGTAATAAATTAGACAAAACCTAGAATTAACAAACCCCGATATTTCATGAAGAGAATATTATGACTTACGGGGAAATGCATGTCCCAGTCTCATTAGGGTACTCGGAAAAATGTATAAGTAAGAAGAATAGCGCGAATAGATGAGTGATCACAAGTTAAAACTTGTGTGGCCTCGAATGTTTGAGGAAGGAAACTGTGAAACAAACCAGATTGTTGTCGTTATCGTCAACCTCTGATAACAGCTGGAGAAAATCATGTAAAACTCACAGAGAAAGACGGGGAGGTTGTGCACATACTATAACGGCCATTTGTCAAGATGAGGCTCAGTAGCTGAGATTTTCAGGGTTTTTTTTATTTATTTTTTTTAAAGGCTTAAAACTTTAGAAAGGGGATTATGAATTGAATCCTTTGTAATTAGGTCCACTGGGCAAAAGTCTTAGCAACAATAAACTTCAGAGGAACAAAAGTCAAAGTGATTGGTCACAGAGGCAGTGCAGAGGAAGAAAATGTGTTCTGGTGATAGGGAGATGATCATTTCACACTTTAGAATCTGTTCTGATGTCATTCTTACTCTAATGCCCCAGAGTGTTGCAAGCTTATCTTTATAGTATCTTGTAACTAAGAGGAACATCAGTGTGCCTCTCTACCTTTGCCGACACGTTGTCTTCAGAACCTGAATGTCAGACATGAATGAGACATCTTTCTCCCTGTGCGCCATCTCCGGCTACCTGAGACTGTGTGCCTCCTCTAAAGTATTCCTGCTGGTCCCTGGTTTTTGCCTGAATATCTTCATCCTAGCTTCCGTGGCGTCTTGCTTGCTGAGCCGGCAAAGTAAGATAAGGAGCAACGTGGCGATGTTCATCCTCGGAAGCACCTGCTGCAACCTCGTCAACCTGAGCTTGTGGCCCATGACCATTCACTGGAGGCAGCATGGCCGCTGGCTCCTGGGCTCTCAACTGTGCGAGATCATGGTGAGCGCCAAACACATGACGAGCACTGCCTCCTTCCTCTACGTCTCCTTCATTACCTTCTCCGTTTACCTGACTATGGTATGTGGCCGCAGGAACCTGGTAAACAGCAGGGTCTTTCTCGCTCTGCAGCTTCTCATCCCTTTCCTTCCC
Source organism: Microchirus variegatus (assembly GCF_963457635.1). Taxonomy (NCBI): domain Eukaryota; kingdom Metazoa; phylum Chordata; class Actinopteri; order Pleuronectiformes; family Soleidae; genus Microchirus; species Microchirus variegatus. The sequence goes on along the minus strand of NC_139807.1, from coordinate 15,401,397 downwards.
GTGGGGGCAAAGGAGCTGATCATGTGGCTTTTGAGCGCCCACGTAGATCACCTGGATCCCGTCAAGCTCAGTTGCTTCTCCTTCATAAACGACAGAGTCATGAGGGTCCTCCTGCTGGTAAAGACGCTCGTATTTCTGCCGTTAAGCCTGTATTTCTACGCTCACATTCTGCACACCATCGTCCACAGCGCTAAGGTGCTGCACAGGAGTCAGAGAGCAAACGTTCGGCTGGCAAAGGTGTTCAGCCTCATATCTGTCATTACCTTCACGGCACATACACCTGGTAAGTACATCACTTAACAAGCTTTTACAGGGTCTCTGCAGGTTTCAACAAGTCAAATTTAAGAATTCTGAAGACTTTTTTAAAACCATAATGAATACAATTTTAGACCCATTTCAAATCCATACTGGCAAAAAAGTATAAAAGACATGAAGGAAAATTGGAGCCACAAATTGTTGAACTTGCAATTGGGCTTAGCTGTGGGCTTTTCATTATGTTTTCTCCGCTGCTATGCTAAGCTGTAACACACCGCGGCGCGTGCACAGCAAACTAGCTAGTGGTGCTCGATAAATTGTCACCGGGCAGCACAGGTGGCCTACTTTAGTTCCGTGTTGTAGCTGTAATATCGCATCCTCAAAAACAGAAACATTTCAAAGCGAGACTGAAGTTTATGCATGTTTTAAATAAAGGTAACATTAATAGATTTTTAAGACCTTTGAAAATTGTATTTAAGACTTTTTTATTACATTTTAGGAGAATTTAAGACATTTTAAGGCCTTAAATTCAAATGATTGGATTTAAGACTTTTTATAAGACCCCGCGGATACCCTGTTTTAGGGGGGAGATTTTCACAAAAATTTTAATCATCAGCTTCGAGTTTACAATTTTTGTTGTTGTCTCGAACATAAATATTTTTAGAAGATTTTTTTTCTGTTGAGGAATGAAAGAAAATAACTTTAGTTTGACATTTTAATCAATAAATAATAATGTGCTTCAAAAATTTTCGGTTAAAGGTCTACATACTGGTGTATTAACCATTACAGAAACATTAAAAAAAAGTGCAGCTGTGGCTTTGGGTGGTGGTCCAATAAATTTATTAATCACTTGTTCTCTCAACATCATCCTCTTTCTCACATATACTTCAAACACTGATACAGTGACATAAGATTAAGATGGAGCAGATCCATGGAGAATCACAGGATCCCATGGTCCCAATGGAGAGACAAGGTGACTCTAATTATTATTATTATTATTATTAGTGTGCTAGCTGAAAGGCAGCACACCATTTTTCCATCTTAAGTTTTATGCCTGTCAGCTCCTGCTCCTAGACCTTTTGAAATATCTCCACCGGTCCAACTCTGAAACGCCCGGGCCGGAACCGGTGTAGTGCGGAAATTGAAGATAGTGTTACTGACCCTTGTCGTTCTTCCGCTATATTGGACTGAATAGAAAGAGAGACTAAACTTTCACAGGTCACAAATGTTGTCCGATCTTCACGAAACTTGACCATACATGATCCTCGGACCAAGCCTCAAAAAAGTTACCAGAAGGATGTTTCGGAAGCATTCGCCCGTCACAGCCAGACAAAATCTGGAAGTTAGCTCATATTATCAGGAACGCTTTCACGTATCGAAACCAAACTTTGTACATTAACTCGGGACTCCAATATGAGGAAGCACAAGATCTGAAAAAAAAAAAAAAACATTAAAATTTTATGAATATTTCTTATTTACAGGACCACACCCAGGCAACTGTACACCTTCGTCACTGCCCCTACACTATCTAACCATTAACCGCGGGCTCGCATTAGTGACTGCTCTGCAGTTCTCCCGGAAAAATGCATTCTAGTTATTATTATTATTCAAAATTCCTCAGCTCCAATCCAATCACATACCCTGGTATATACAGTTGAACAGTATTTCTGATTTTCCACCAGAGTAAGCTTGCGTATCACAGTTTGAGGATCAAGGTTCTAGAGAGTAAGCTATCAAATATCACAGCAACAGGACAGAGACCTGGGGAGCAGCATGGTGACAGAAGCCAACACAGCAGGACTTGTGCTAACGTGAAAATGAAATCTGACAAAGGATTTAAAAACTCCATGTTACTATTGCTATTAAAATTTCCCATAGTTAGACCATGAATGATTAAAAAATGTTACACACTTTAGTGGGGACCAAAGCAACTCAACGTTGCTATTTGTCAGCGTTAGAAAATAAACTCCACTATCAAACCATTTGTTTTCCCAGAACAGAAGCGATATTTTCACCACTTTGTTCGCAGTTTAACGACTCGTCTTTACGAATGTAAATAAAGCGGCATAAATTTCTCTGCATATTCTTGCATACAGGGAAGAAGGATTTAACACAACTTGAGGGTTTTTATATCGTTACAGTGTTTGAGGAGGAATTATGCTGACTGTGACGACAGTCTGTCATCGAGCCATATTTTTAGACTCGCCAAAAAAGAAATCGTAAAAAAGCAGCTGTTTTCAGTCTTTACTCCATATATTTTTTTCACTCCACTGTTGTAATTTATTTTAAACTATTCTCATCCACTATTTTCCAACATAATGTCATGGAGAAAATAGGAGAATCTGTGCATTTTGCTTCAGCTACATATTAAAAGGGAAGATGTGCGTAACATTACCACAATACTCAATTGGTGAGTATTGTAGTGCCGTACAAAAAAAAAAAACCCTGAAGATGTACTTCCTAATTCCTGAATAAGAGACAGGACCAATCCACAGGCATTGTACAAAGCCCTCCCGAGTTCACATTAAGTTCATGTGGTTTTAACTGTTGTATTTTTATTTTTTTCTTCCAAAGTCACAGACATTTACTACAAAATGACTTTCTTATGTAAAAATCCTTCCACTGCAGCTCAACAAAAGCTTGAATCATGTTTTCTTTTTTTTCACCATCATACATCAACCTTTTCATTATGTGACATAATTTCAAGTCCATACTATAACATAAGGCCGCTCTATCACAACTGACCTTGCTGATGTGAAGGCTGGTGCTGCGGCATGTGATGTAAACGGCAGTGATGTTGATGCTTCTCACAGCTGGGGCTCCATGTTTGGATTGGCCATTCTAGAGCAGATCTTTTCATTAGGTAGTTTTGGGAAAAGAAAAGGCTTCACAGCAGGTTTTCACTTCAAGTGCCGTTTTCCCTTCCTCGGAATGAGAAAATCCTTAGGATGCACATACAGTTTATGGAGCTCAAGCAGATGGAAGCTTTTTCCTGTTTTGCAGTTCAGCAGTTTCGCATTTTCTGCAACAGCATAAAGTATCTTGGTGAAATAGTTGAGTGTTTTTTTGGGGGGAACAATGGTGCCAACGCTCCTTTACATTTGGTTTTCTGGATTTATCTTTGATATCTGTTAACTCACCATACAAGGTGACTGTGGAAACTTCTTTGTCAGAATCAGTCTGGTTGCAGCTGCTTCTTGGTCACAGAGACTCAGCACAAACTAACAGCATGTGTCCCAACTCTAACCCTAACTCATCCGTTTTAGTTGTAATTGACTCCAGCTGTAATGATGCTTGGGATTTGCCTCATTGCAGTATCCGCGTGTCCCTGCACAAACTCACTTGTTTCTTCTTACTTTTAACGCCTCTGACACGCGGCGCTTTCCGCGTGCGCGTTTCTTTACCTGAAAGTCTGAGGTGTGTGTGCGTTTCCTTACTTCCTTCCCCGTGACCGTGACGTCATAGGTGCGTAGAGACGGACGTGATTCACGGGTCTATTTAAAAAACACGCTATATTTGTTTTGTTATCCCGAAACATGTGATTAATATTTATTTGATTAATTAATTTGTGTGTTTCAAATTCAGGTTTGTCTAGAAACTAGTTTTGATTCAGTTCTGTCTATAATTTGAGATATAACATAATTTATTTATAATTGTGTCCTCAAGACTGCATTTTAAGAAGATGGTGCATTTTTAAGGAATTAAAAGTAAATAAAAACTGAATAAAAATTGGTCCTATAATAATTATAAATGTTATTATTATTATTATACTTATTAGTGTTGTTGTTGTTGTTGTTGTTGTTGTTATTATTATTATTATTATTATTATTATTATTATTATTAATAATAATAATAATAATAATAATAATAATAATAATAATAATCATCATCATCATTATTATGTCATCATTATATTATTGTATATCCCACCTGTTTTCCTGACATTAAATATTTAATTATTGGGGTTTTAACATTTGTTAGGTTATGATCTTTAGGAAATGTGATTTATATGTTGTTTTACTGCATTTGTGGTTCATCATTTTCAATGGTTACTTACAATCTTACTTTTTACTCATGTGCTGTAGGTGCTGTATTTGCACTGATGGAGCACCTCTCTGTGTGTCAAGAGATGGTCAGAGATCTGCTGCTGGACCTGCCCGTGCTCTCCAGCCCTGTGATCCTGCTCTGTATGAACAAAGAGCTGAGGAGCCAGTGTCTCTTGCTGCTCCAGCGCAGCCCCACCAGCCACTATGTCAGAAAAAAGTCTTGCACCAAGACAGACGAGCAGCACAATAGCCTGACAACTGGAGAAACAGACACACTTCATCTCTGAGTCATGATAGCCGTAGCATCAAAGATACACTGCAACGACATGAGACATGAACTTGAACTGGGTTAAAAAGCTTTGAGTTTTACTTTTTTTCTTCTTCTTCTTCTTCTTCTTCTTCTTCTTCTTCTTCTTCTTTCAGTTTGTCGCTGAGGCGGATAAATGTTCAAATAAGAATGACAAACAAAAACATACAGCAAATAAATACTTCAAAGGCGAAGAAAACACAAGGTTTTGTTCTGTGGTGTTATTTTTTTCATGGGTGCGTTTGCTCTGGGTTGAATGTGGGTCAGATTGTAAATTAATCTCCTTCAAAGTCACAGTGAGACAAACAACACAGCCCACATGTCTGGGATCAATATGTCTTTGTACTGTGAGTTATGTACTTTGTACTACTGAGTTGTACTGTTTCATGTGCACCAGTGCAATGTTATCATTTAGTCATAATGTACATCCACTGGGTTTTTTACAAAAGCTGCTCATGTTGAACTAGTAGTTGTGCAGTGGCATCTAGTGGTGAAGTTCTGTACTGCATTTACCTCAACACTTACAGCTTTAACCATCATTGGGTTAAAAATAAATTCACTTGAGTCACACATATACACATGGATTTTATTTGTATTACTTTTGCACGAATGGCTAATATCTCCACTGGTTGTAAATTATGCAAGAAAAATACAGTTGCAGCTAAAAAAAATAATATTTCAATAGTACAAATTACTATAAATATTAATTTAACAACGTAAATGTGATTAAGGCAACTGAAACAGAATGATCTTCTCTCAGGAAGTGGATTTTCAATAATCCTGCTGCAGGATATTACTGGCAACCAGTAGGAGGTGCTGTCTGCCCACATTTGAACAAAAAAAAACTGGGTAAATCATGAATGACTGAATGATTTTCATTAATCTTCATGATAGATTTAGTGAGAGGGATGCTGCATCCCATAATGGATATGCATATGTATGAGCTTCTTCACTCATGACTTAGATAATCCAAGCACATATATGTTACATATTTCCCTGCAGCCACTTCCATTAATTTCCTGGAAGCTTCTCCAGGTCATCCACAGGATTGAGTTCCCACTGCTCAACCTTTAACCCCAGTAATTTCCCTTGGGTCTTTATGGAATATAGAAAATGGTAATTACTGATGTCTAAGACTACCCACATATTATGTTAACTAGACCAACCACAATTAACATACGACTGAAATAGTCAAGTGTTTTCTTTTTTGCACAGTGGTTCACTGGTGCAGTGCAGCATTGCAGCATTTGTTAACACAAGCAAAGCTAATATGATCCGAAGAGACAGCTCGTGTTTTTAATCAATTTAAATGTAGGTAAATCTAAATATTATGCAAATTTGGGGTAAAATTGGAGAAGCAAATGAAGAGAACAATATACTCCTGTCCTCGCAGTGCTACACACATGAAGTTAATATTCAGTGTTTTCCATTGCTTTTATATTCCATTCATGTTACAGATTATGTGACTCGACTTGATATGATGTGCGTATCAAAACAAATCTAATTGCATCCGTGCGGCGCCAAATCACAACATACATTATCTCAATGCACTTTACATAGAAAGGCAGAGACCTTACAATATTAAAGAAAGAGTAATTAAATGTGGAATGTGTCTTAAACAAAGGCCTAGCCCTTTGCACAGCGACTTGATGCTCTTCCTTTATGACAGTTACACGGAGAATGAAGCCACGCTGATACTCTCTACTCTGACACAATACTACATTAATTATTACTGTTAAGACAATTTTTATGCAATTACACATCGCCTGTAAGATCTTATATAAGATATTTCTTTGAATCAAAGAATCATTTCAGTCAGTGCAGCAAGTGTCTTCTGTTGCCTAGCAACTCCAGCCCTGGTGCGGACTAATGCTGTCTGGTTTGTGGAGGTAAATTGTGGGGCAATCTGATCTCAAATTAGGTTACATGCAGGCGTGGGTCAAACTTTGCTGTTGCTTTAGGACAGTTTTCTCAATCAGCGCTGGTTTCTTGTTGTGTGTGTGTGTGTGTGTGTGTGTGTGTTATTTAAGACAAAAGTAGCTCACAAAGGGAACTGTACCGCAATTAAAACAAGATTAAAAGACTATAATCCAAGGACAATTTATGAAGGAAAACATTTTGCAGCTGACCATGTAGACTGAGGCTCACAAGTTCTTCCAAATGGTGAAATTCACCATGCTTGCCACCTGTGCTGCCAAGTCCTCAGGCAAGCTGTGGCTCTGTTCGAAGCATGGAAATGTGCTTTGTAGATTGCAGCCATGTCCTCACTCGGTGGTATGTATAATTGCAGTGGTGACATGTGAAATGCGAATGCCTATAGCGATTGTTCTTCTTCTCCCAGGTTTCCTGCTCCTTGTCTGTTACGCTTCGCTAAAAGAATTCCACGTCGCCTTGAGCGAAGCAACTTCTCTTCTATTCCTGCGTTCATTAAAGTTTCATGCCAGATTTTTTTACTTTGATAACGTATGCATATTGTATGCCGTGCTGCTGGATGCAGGTAGCATCAGAGCGGCTGCACAAAGTCGGAAAAAGTCTTCATCCTTCACACTGAGCCTATAGTTAACTGTCGTATCTGTACAGATGTGTCACTGCAAGTTATCAAAATGCTTTGACAGCAGAGGAGATCTTTTATTGTGATGTTAAAACTCATCCATCCATGCAATCAGGCTGTGGTGAAGGGGCCTGCATGCGTTACCGAGTATGCTATTTAAAATTCCATAAGCTGTCATACTTCGTATCCTATTCTGTGATGACAGGGTGCAGTTCCAGAGCACATGCAATCTGTGACATGCATTTTACTTGAGTTGAGTTTTGATGGTGAGAATAAAGTATGAGGAATTCTATATACAGACAGATGGGAAGTGCCGTCTCCACACTCCACAACCATATGTTCAGCATTTACTGTATTGATTTCTGATAAAGAAATGCTTTAATTTTATTGGCAAAGGACAATTTCATGAAACTGGCTGCACCTCCCGCATTATTTTGAGGATGGTTAAGATGGATCGTTTCATGGTATGAAAACGCATACACACATACACTGTTTTTCCATGACTTCAGAGGACATTGAATTGACTTATATTCATTTCCTGGAGACTTACTCTAACCTTAACCACAACTACTACTGCCCTAATCCTAACCCTGACCTAACCTTAAAATAGTAATTTATGTCATGGGGACTTGATTTTTGGATGAAGGAAGACAAGTCAAGACAAGTGTAAACAGGTCCCCTCAACATGAGCCACACACATGCGCACTCATATTTCTATCTATTTCAAAACCACTTATTTATACAGCCTAGCCAAGGCCTTATCCCTAACCTTGACTATATCCAATTAAAGGTGCCATATGTAAGAATGTGCCCAAAAACGGTTACTACATTGAAATTCAAAATACAGAGGTCTTTTAGGTTTCGTTTTCTGACGTAACTGGCAACCCGTGGTTGCTCGGCAGCTGAGACTCTACTGACTGCAATAATTGGTAGATGGCGGTAGGTGGCGCCACATGCCAAAACATGATTTCAAAACATAAACATGATTTGTAGTCTGCAAAATATATATTTTTTAATGCAAGTATTTTGTCTGTACTGTTGTTGTTGGTGAGTTCAGTTTGTTATATGAACATTATTCCTGAGTCTCTGTGACATATCAGGAGAATTTTATGGCCAGTTGCTTTAGATTTTTTACATAATGCACCTTTAATGCCTAACCATAACTTTAACCTAACCACAAGTCAAAAGTTAGCCCTAAACTCGACCAGTTCCTCAGGAATGAGGTTCTGCCATCTAAGGTGGTCCTGGCAATGTCAGTGTTTATTCCAGAAAAGGTCCCAAAGAGGTAAATGCAAGAACAAAAAACACACACGCACGCACGCACACACACACACCAAGGGCCAAAGATTCTAATGATTATAAACCAAAAAGTAGAGCATAAGCTCCTCCTAATATTCAACAATGAGATCAAATACATTGGTGTGTACCAGCTCATAATATGTGGTGAGATCTGACAGGTTAAGTCATTTGATGCTATCAGACTCAGTGAGAGAGGTCTCGGCCTCTATCTCTCTCTCTCTGTTTCTCCTCTCTCACTTTTTTCCAGAGGCTTTCTGATACATTTCCGCTACTCTCTCCTTGCCCCGAAAAATCACTTTGTCACATTGCGACGCATCATTTCACATACTAAATTTTTAAAAACTGGAACTGGAAATCCTTTCTCAGCATGCAATATCCATTAGGTGGAAAATTATTCATATGATTTCCCTGCATTATTTATTACTTAATGAAGAGAAATATGTGCCCCCTCGCACTCTCACCATTGTCACCTTTCAGTACTTTACCTCTCAGGATTTCAGGTTCATCTTTGCAGGATCCCACTGTGCCTTCATGGGATAACCAAGAGTGAGAAATGACTTCTGATCACATTGTAATGGGATTTAAAGTGCCCTCATTCCTCCATCACCTCTGAAAGATTCACTTCATGGATGTCCCATAAATCTCCTCTTGAGAGGTTGTTGGGGTCCACGTTGCTGCTTTTACTACACGTTTGCTTTATTCGGGGGTTGTGGGGGAGGTTTTTTTTTGGTCTGTAGGCCACACACATGAATAACTAATATTGTATTATAACATACACTCACCCTCTTCTCTCCTAAGCCTTGTGTGCCGCATCATCTCACTGCAGACAGCCAGTTTGAGGAGTTGAGATACGATATAAAACACAGACAGAATGTAATTTGGAAAGACAGAAAAAATATCTGGGAGCACCACTGAATGCATTTGTTCTGAAGACAATTGTAGCTCCTGAAAATAACTGCAAAGCATCAAGCAGCCATGTCTCTGTCAAATACAAACTGTCATAGGATATTACATTCAGGGCTGGCTTGGCTGTGTTATGGAATATGGAGCTTTTTGTTGTTTTGCTGTGCATTGGGGAGCAGATGGAGACTTTGCAGGTGGGAGACTCGAGCTTCTGTTCTCAGTAGAAACAGGGAGAGGAGGATGTGTGCTGCTCACGTCCCAGTCTCTGTGGGGTTCCTAATATCACGGAATTGAGGGTGATAAATGGACTTGCAAAGGCGACACCGACAGAGTTCACGGTTCAGTGATTTGGCCTCTTTTCGCACATTCAAACAAAACAGATAATAACAACCTTTATCGAGATTCTAATCACACTGGAGATTACAAATTGCTGATTAATTACAAACTTCCTGTGCGCACGAAGCACGAGCGTGAAGTTTCAATTGCATTTTGCCAACGCAAACAGGCCTGAATGTGTTTATTACACACGGCCGTAAGTGTGATCAAGTTTGACTTGCTCGCTGTGCACAAGCTTGCATGTTTGCAAATCGAGGTAAATAGCAGAGACACTGTAAATGTGCAGCAGCTGACCTTTTACCACAAATAAACACTGCTACTAATGCTGCTGACTCTCTGCCCCACAGCTTATGGGTCACCAAGAACTCTGACATCTGTTAAAAGCACTCATGCTTTTGGCAGAGGTGTGTAGTTAAACAAACAAAAGAGAGATGGATTAGAGAGATTTTAACTGGATAAAAGAACGACTTGAAGCCGAAGCCTTTGTACAGTTTATTGTTTTGGTGAAATCTGTATACCTTTGTTTACACATCTGCCCTTGTGGTTTCTCAGTTTGATATAAAAAAAGGGACATGTTTTTCCCCTTTAATATTTACTGCTTTATTTTTAACCCTCACTGTAATTATCTCTTCTTCCTTTCCTGTTGAGTTAAGAGTGCACCTGGGCGCAGCCACTGATATCATAGTGATAGTCTCTTTAATTTAAGAGTTCAATCTGTTTTTTGCTTGGGATTTTGGGAAAGAAAAAATGATGCAATTTTATTTTATTTTTTTAAACACATGCAGTAAATTAGTCCCTTTCTCTTAAGCTCTTTTTGTTCCAAGCACATGACATTGCTGTCAGCACGAAGGCTTTTCATTGTGTGGTTTTGGGGGATGTTGTTAGTGCACATATAAAGCTCATAACATTTAGTGTATTGTTGACACGAATTGTTGCCTGAGCCGCATTTATGCTCCAGGCAAGAAGCATTCTCACAAAGTGAATAATTGTCTTCGAGAAACATTTGTTGTTTTGTCAAGTGCTGTGTTTAATAGATTTGCTTGACTTTCACGCTGCAGAGATTCAAAACAAAAAACAGCCTTTCAAATTTTAACATTTCCTCGTTCATAATTGTATCAAGACTTTAAAGTCTCTGTCAAGCGTTCAATTAATATCTCATGGCAGAATTATTCAGCAATCGTAAGGGGCAGCCATCGTGTTGGAGGGCAGCTATTAACCAGACATTTGGCGGTTTGATCCCCGGGTTCTTCAGTCTGTGTACATTGTGCCAAACACAGAACAACCAAATTGTCCCTGACGGGCTGTGCTGGCAGTGTGAGGATGATGTATGATAGACTGCATGAATCTAAGTGTGAATGGGTAAATGGCGGCACGGTCATGTAAAGTGCTTCGAGTCGTCACCATATAAATACAGACAATATACCATTTTTAGTGGCTGATGTCTTTTGTGGTCTTAATTGTAACTGCTCAGACGACGGTTATAAATTTCTCTGAGCTGTGTTGAAAACAAACAAATTAATTCACGTGACAGGCCAATATATAAAAAAAATGCAGGTTCTTTGCTTTCTCCTCACACCTGTGAGACCTTGCTTTCACATGTGGTGGCAGCACTGACAGGAGGAAACCTGCATGCTAAGTAGTTCTTCCTGTGAAGGGGAGTAGTGCCAACAGTCCCCAGTTGTGATTACTACCAGTGTTAAAGGAGGAAATGATGGCGCGTCGCACTGGGAATATGATCCTCTAATTGGTTCTTTTTATAAGAGGAAAGTGACTGAATTCTGTGCAAAGCACAGTGAGACCTACATTTAAGCCTGGAAAGGACTGAACGTGGCCTGGTCGTTTCGTGTGTAACAACTATATAATGGTTTAAAACAGCGCATCATACCCTCAAAGAATTCCCCACACGAATCAAAAAAACCAACTCTCAGCAAAAATTATAATAGAGGGGAGAGGAAATAAACTATTCTCCCTTGGCATCTTTTTTTTTTTTGTTGGCTTATTACAACTCAATGAAGACAATTTTACACAAAAGTGATTATGCATCCAAGCTAGGAGATGTGAAATAGGCGCACCTATGGGACACAGAATTACAAACAGCCAGTGAAAAGTGATATTCTGTTGAAATGCAAATTCTTTGAGGGTTTTGTTCCAGAGGCATGCAGGGTGAAATTGGCCTTTAAACACACTGGCATACTAATGTCTTGAGGTGCCTCCACCTTTTGCCTGCTCAGAATAAGCAACGGTGAATGACTCACGGTTCACAATGCACACATTTGCATTCGATAGAATTAGACAGTTCTGTGCTCTCAGGTGTGTCTGAGAGAGTGTGCGCACATTTTTGTCCGTGTGAGACAAAAGAGAGACGGATGCAGCCTTTGTGCGGTGTTGAGGGCAGAAATAAGTTTGCTTTGAGGATCTAAGTGCACCGTTGCTGCTAAACCTGACGAGGTTCAGCGACTCACTTTGCTTTGCCTGCAGCTGTTTGATGTCCTACACATGCCACTTCTTCCCCTTTCCTTTATGTGTTTCTCTTGTGTGATAACAATCTATGGCCTGCCCTTTATTTAATGAAGCTGAACACAAACACATTTGTGGGGGAGATGATGGCGATGATAAGGATAATAATAATAATCATCATTTTAAATATAGCACTTCTTAAAATAATCTCATGAAGTGCTTTCGCAAATGAAATGCTTAAATACTGTAGACATAAAATAAAAACACAAAAAAATGGAAACACAATGATATAAATAATATAAGATTAGATAACATGATGATGGTGACATTGTTACATGAATGAAACATATTAAAGGACTCATATTATACCCTATTTCTCTAAGTTAACCTAGTTCCCTGGTGTCCTAATGAACATGTCTGTGACATGCTTTGGTCAAAATAAGGATGAAGCACCACAGCAGTTCAATCACCCTGCCAAAACAGCCCTGTTCAGAACTCTCTTTAGTAGTCACTCTTTAGGTCCACCTTAAAAAAAAGTAAAACGAAACTTAAGGGACAGGAAATGACATCAGCCACAGAGGCTACTGCTAGCTACCAGCAGTAAGCATTTGGAAAAGTGATCATTTGCAGGCTCTAGCAGGCACATTGCTGTCATATATAACATGTATCCACTAGACAGATAAATCCTCTGAGGCTGGAAGTTTGTGTAGGACTCTGTGCTGCACTCTGTACCATCCTGGTCTTTCATATATATTTTTCCTGTAGGTAGTTGGGAAACACTTACATTGATAGCATCTTATTTAATATCTCCACAACATTGGTCTCATGTGCATCACTAAAAGAAATAAGTCTCATCATTTTGTGATTTGTTGCTTGTGCGTAGCACTTTCTAACTTTGCCTTTGAAATTAGCTCTTTAAATTGATTATTATGTCGTCGTTATACGAGAGTTTCAGTGCTGACATAGGTGGCTGTTTATGCTGTCGCACTAAGACTGAAAAGATAAATCTTAATCAGCCCAACGTCGCACAGTACTGGCCCCGTGTTGAAGTGTGCAGGCTGCAGATGCATATTCGTCTCAGTGAGTCAGCTCGACGATTGGCATTCACTTGAACTCCCTGCAGGATCCCAAGCAATAAATATGGAAATCTGAGAATGAGAGCCAAGCTCTTGTCTAGCTTTTTTTTCCCCATTGAACAGTTTAGTCAAGTATCACTATAGCACAAACACACTGACGGCAAACAGTATGATTGGAGCTTTCTCAACTGGCCAAATTGTATTTCACTATGACAACATTTTATAAGTCAAAATTAAACAGTTTCAATTTGCAGAGTCCTGGTTTCCTCCGCTGCTTTATATCTCAGTAATTATACATTGGAGATATGATAATGGGCGTGGGAGACAGTGAAATTCTGTGCACAATACAATTTTGCATGTTGAATTTAGCTTCATTTTTGAAGACCAGAGAAAGACCAGAAAAGCCCTGGGCATTTGGCACAAAAATATCCACAAATTCCCTCTCCCACCCTGGGCACACATGTTGTGACTAACACTTCTCTGGGGTAAAGCCGCCAAGATTAGTGTCCAGAAAAAAGTCTGTCCTAATAAATATGATGTGCTACTAAAAATGTGTCTAAAAAAAACCCATTAGTGCTGAGAGCACAACAACACATGAGATATTTTTTCTTTGGCTATTTCATACAGTAGTATGTGTATATGAAATTTGATTTTAAGGCTATACCTGTGAAACCCCATATACAGAGCATTTCAAAATAGCATAAATGTGCTCTGAAACTGCAAAAAGCAGGTCAGCCAACCTGAAAGTGGATGTTTATGATTTACAATTCACAGGAGGATTTATGCGGGGTGACTCGAAAATGTGGAGGTATCAAAATCAAGAGTCGCATGACTTAAAAGCTACATTTTGTAGTTTAGTAAACATGAACCTCTCTGCATCAGATACTCTTCAGTGGGGTTTCGGTCACCATATGAACGACTGCAGCTCCATCCTGGTGGATGGTGGAAAAAGTATGTATGACTGTGTGTATCCTTTGAGCTGTTTGACATCTATTGAGTCAAATACAAAAAAAAGGGAGTAATTCCAACTCATTTTCTAACCTCAAATCAGGAAGATTGTGCATTGATAACTTCATCGACTTCACTTTATATTTTTAATACATGTAATCAGACTGCAAACCAAAGAGAGAAAACCCTCTATAGAGAAAATCTAGGGAGAACATTAGACATGATCTATTATTTATTATTTGTGGGTGCTCATATAAGACCTGTGTATTGTCCTGCACTGGAGATCTGCTGCAGATATAGGACAGAAACACTCACTTCATCCAACTGAAAATAACACAGGGGGGGAGAGCAGATCCTGATTAATCTGTAACATCTATTCAGACTGTCAACATGACTGAAATAGATAGGTTTCATGTTATATTTGGGTGCTTTTTTATTTGATCTAGTAAATCAGTCAATTCTTTGTATGATCGCGTGTGTGTGTGTGTGTTTCTGCCTGTGCCCCGAAGGCCTGTATCCTGTCAGCACAAAAACTCCTCTTGACTTGTTTTTGTACATTTCTGTTATCTGTTTATTTTGGGCTCATACTTGTGATCAAAGAAATCACATACATTTATGTAACAAGGCAGCGTGGCTGACAATGTGTGTTAGACACATAGTCTTATACTGACAACAAATCAACGCAATGCACAGCCAAGAAGGTCATAATCATTTGCTTTAGCTGTTTTAAGTGTATATTAAGTGTCAATTTCATCCTTTCCTCTCTTCCCCCTCTGTCTCGCTGCAATATTTTCATCTTCTCTTCTTAAAGAATGCCAGATATTTTAAAATCACCTGACCACACAACAGCAAGAACCATCACATTATGCAAACTTATCAAACATAATGGATCATTCCATCCATCCATCTTCTACCACTTCATTCTCCACATGAGGGTCCAATATTATGCTAAATCAACTTTTTAATAATTTAAATCCTTATATTTGTGACTCTGGAGGTCCTATCAGTCGGCAAAGTGTAAAAGGATATGACTCAATCATGTTTTTGTGGTCCTCCTCAGTCTAAGTACAGGAGATAAAACATGTGATGTTGACTTCCGCACTCATTGGGACGTCAAAATGCGCTAAATTCTGGATTTGTTGTCTGCTTTGTCTGTAAAGCATGCAAGAGTGCTGCCGAGGGTAACGGTATCTGAAAACCGGAAGTTCTATTCTTGGCTCCACAGTGCAGCACAGAGTCCTACACAAACTTCCAGCCTCAGAGGATTTATCTGTTCAGTGGATACATGTCATATATGACAGCAATGTGCCTGCTAGAGCCTGCAAATGATCACTTTTCCAAATGCTAACTGCTGTTAGCTCCCAATCCCTTAAAGGGACACTGTGTAGTATTTATGGGTTTATATGACCCAAAATCCACTTTTTTATACATATTATGTGCTCCTGCATTGTCTAGTCGCTGTATGATAGTTTTTGTTTCATTTTCGTAGTGTTTCAAAAAGTCATGTAAAATAACATGGTCGCGGGCCGCTACTGCATTGCCACGACGCCATGTTTCTACGGTAGCCTGTAAGGACAAACGCGAGAGAACAAATCAAGCATCGCTTTACTTGTAGAGGAAGTCCCGCCTCCACTCTCTCCGCTTCGTCTGCTACGGCCACGGTAGCTCGCCCTCTCCCTCGCCTCACGAACCTCATCTGCTGACACGGAGAAAGACGACGAGGACGACATTTGACCAGCTGCGGATACCGTAGCGCTCAGGGAAGGGAGGGGGTGAGCAGAGGAGCAGTTTTTTGTTGTAAATTTCAGCCTCTTCTCTAGATGGCACTATAAACTACTTACTTCACCTTTAAGTTTCGTTTTAATTTAAGGTGGACCTAAAGAGTGACTAAAGAATGTTCTGAACAGGGCTGTTTTGGCAGGGTGATTGAACTGCTGTGGTGCTTCATTCTTATTGTATTTTGACCAAAGCATGTCACAGACATGTTCATTAGGACACCAGGGAACTAGGTTAACTTAGAGAAATAGGGTATAATATGAGTCCTTTAATGTTTCATTCATGTAACAATGTCACCATTAAAAAGTTGCTAAATATCATGAATGTCAACATGAACATGTGGGAGACACACAAACCAGATGGTTTTAGAGCAAAACAGGTTACTAAAAGCCCCAAGCACAAGACTGACAAACCAATAATAAACTCTATTACTGCTTATGTTTGTATAGGCCTAGAAATACAACCAAAAAAAACATTATAGTTTAGACCTGAAATTGTTCAAAACTAGGCAATTTTATGCAAAGAGAAACACAACCGAAAGGAAGTAGATTAGACCATTCCATTGCACCATTACATTAGGGCCTTTTCTTGACTTTGCTCTCCATCATAATTTAGTAGGAATACACAGTGATACATGTCAGTGGAACAGGCCCACTCTTACTAAACAATCCTCCAACAAACATCAGATATTTGACCACAGCCTGTTTTAAATTGTGCAGAGGTTCTCTAACAGTGATTAGTTCACTGTACTGACATGAAGGTAACAGAGCCACTGAAAAGAAAATTGATTTCTCAAAAGCTGATGATTGTGTATTCCCCACTTTGCCCTAATTCTGTGCAGCAGTAACAATCAGATCAGCTAACTGTGTTTTGGTCAAACAGATGCTTTCTTTTTCTTTTCTTTTTTTAGTTAATTGTGTTCTTGTTTGTTGGCTTGTTTTTTTTTTTTACTCCTGGGACCTTCCTTTAACATAAGCTGCCTCTACATTATTACCTGTCCTTATTTGAGCTTTCAAACCCTGATTTTCAGCATTTGCCATTCAGTGTTGACTTTCAAGCCACTGCAGAATGAAGTTCTGATAGTTGAAGTTATGTTAACTTGGTTTACAAACAGACACACCCTCGCAACACGCTTTGAAGTAAAAACAGTAAGAAAGTGACTCAAACAACTCAGCTGCAGAAAGAATAAATATGTGGCCTAAATTTGCCAGTTTGATGTTTTGTGCAACACTGGATAATTTATGTCACATTTTCAGTATCTTCTAATTTGAGCGCTGAGAATGCCTGTGGGGGATAACACATCCAAAAGAGCCTCTCTGAAATAAAAAACAAAAGAAGACTCATAAAGAGAAAGTGATGTTCACCAAAAATGTTTCAAGGGCCATTATTGGGATCAGTGAATACCATGTTATTGCCAGGTACGTTTTTTTTTTTTTTCCCCCGGAGGACAATTTAAGGGCACGGCCCCCATTAGAAAACACTATCACATCCATTCACATGGGATTGCTATTATTAACACAATATCATTTGAAAGTGTTATAATTACTAGTTTATTGACTCTTTAGATGAAATAGTCATATTATACAGTATTAGACAGTAGGTAACTCCACTTTGTATTGTTCAATAATGGCCACAGTCTCAGTTAAACAAACTGTGAAATTCTAATACATCACATTCTTCTTTAATAAACAATAAGTTCTCCACGCCAATGTGCTTTTTTTGTTTTTTTTAGAAAATGATAAAACACTTAAAAGTAAGACCAGAGTTGTGAGTCCTTCCAGTTTGACATATCCCTGCTCTCACTAACCCTAACCCCCAAAATTAAATTGGGCTTCATGTACAGAAAATTAAACATTCAGTGTTTCAAATCGCAGATATCCATAAACAATGAACCAGGACCTGTCAGACAAAGGTTGTGAAATGTAGAATAGAATGTAAAATCCTGCATCACGGTATTTGTGAAGCACTCACTGACTGCTCGGGCATAAATATTATTCTCCAGCATGAGTTTGAAGTGACCCATCTGTTTGTCATCTGTAAATGACTCGTCTGAACTCACCTGTAAAACCTGGGCCTCAGTAAACCCCGTGCTTTGCTGACATCTGTGCCTCTCGACCGTTAAAGACGACGACTAAACAATCGAGTCAGCTTATAAACTGGAGGGTAATGATCTCATGTACCCCTGGCTTTTTAACGATGGATTTTTCCACTGTCAGAGGGTTGACAATTGTGTGACAGTTGTTAACACTGGAGACATCACAGTCCTTTCTCTTCCGTTGCTAACATGTAATTGGATTTCAGTGATTGGCACCTTAATACCACAGTGTGTAGGTTTTACAAACAAATGTCTGTTACATTCAAACCATTGCCAGAAGAGTTCACACAATGCAGATTAAGTCTATCAGCCGCACACACAATTTGTCTGGGTTACTCAGTGAAGTAGATTCCACTCCACACAGGATTTGTTTTATGTCAAGACAGACACGGGCAACAGCGACGTTACGCGAGTAAAGCGAGATGACTTTCAAACAGTTGCAATATTACTGAATACACAAAAAGGCACCCAGAACAAATGAATTGAAGTGAATTCTACAGTCGATTGACCAGATCAGTATCTCTTGCCCTACCATACACACTCTCAGTCAGGTGTGATAGTATTGCTTGACAGAGATTGTTTGGTGAAGGACACAGCATATAAATAATGTAATAGCTGGGTTTCCATTACCCCTAAAAATGCGCAAAACCTAAATATAAATACTACGTAATATATAATAAAAAATGGTAATGGAAACACCTACATTTCAAAAAAAAAACCTTTTGAATATCGCTAAAACATTTCTATCTATTTTGTGAAAAACTGTGATGGAAGCGCTTTATACTGTATATAGTTTCTGTTCACGAAGACCAGAGGCAGGATCAAAATGTAAACAACAACAAAAAACGAAACAATGCACTGCAGTTTTAACTTTAAAAGGAGTGTGAGCAACAGTTACAGTGCATACAGGTTGGCTTACAATGCGGCATTAAACTGTAAAATACTGTTTGCACTGAGCCTCACAACATGAAGGTCACCGAACGGTTTAACTGGTTGTCTGTCTTTGTACAGTTTGCACATTTCCCCCATGTTTGTGTGGGTTTTCTCCAGATTCTCCAGCTGCCTCCCACAGTCCACATATATGCAGGTTGGTGTTAGAGATTAATACTGACGTCAGGGGTGAACGTGACCATGAATAGTTGCTCTATATTACTTGTGTCAAACTCAAGGCCCGGGGGCCAGATGTGGCCCGCCACATCATTTTATGTGGCCCGCGAGGTCTATGCTGCTTTAGGGCATGTGTTGACCATAAACTACATTTCCCACAATGCATGGCAATTGTGTTACCCGTGAAGTGACGACATCCACTAGATTGCAGTGTATCACTGTATATGCATCATGCGACGAATTCAATTGAGATTGAAATGTCCACAAATGATCCAAAAATGTCCAGGAAGAGAAAGATTGATGCAGATGGAAGGCAGTTTCAAGAAAGATGGGAAGGCGAATACATGTTTGTGCTTCAAGTAGGACAACCGGTGTGTCTTTTGTGTTATGAGGCGGTGTCGGTCGTCAAAGAGTACAATCTACGTCGGCATTTTGACACCAAACAAGGGGCCAAGTATGCCAAAGTTATATAACCAAAATGATGCGGTAGTGAAAGCTAGCTTTATTGTGGCTGAAGAAATCACTCGTGCTTCAAAGTCTTTTTCTGAGGGTGCGTTTGCATTTAGTTAAACTTGGGGCCAATTCCAATTCCTATCTTAACCCTCAATCTTAACCCTTAGCTTAACTGGTCCTCAAAACCAAGTGTTGAGGGTTATTTTGTCACTTAGAAATGGGACACCCCTTAAATGCAGATACGTCTTCAGACTGCGGCGGGCAGAATAACGTGAAAGCGGCGTCCAGTCTGTCAACTCCAAAAAAGAAGAAGAAGAACACATTTACGTCACGATTATTTATTACGATCCGTTTGTCGGTCAAGTTATTAGGTTGTCAGTTAGTTATAAGATGATACTCATACAAATACCACAACCACGGACATATTCAGCTGACAGTTACCACACACCACGGCTTATTGAAAAGTAAACCATAGCAAACGATCGCGTGTCCGCACCGGCCGGCTATTGACAAAAGATCGTAAAATAAAAATAAATGTTACGCAACAATGACGTCAGTAATCCATAATATGGGCCTAAACTAATATAAAACAATGGTTTTCATAATTTTTATATCTCTATTAAGAAAGAAAATACTTAATTTGTAGCGTACTCGTATCGCTGCTTTCGACGCCATCTTTCTTATGTGAAAACATGCAATGCATTCTGGGTAGCCTCACTTCACAACCAATCAGACAACACCACAACATAACTGAGGCATAGATTTTGAGGTCAACTCTACCTTTTTCATTGTCTGTAGTTACGACAGTAAATCTAAGTTATTGTTAACTAAATAAAATCATTATAATAATTATTGCTTGTTGTTCATCGAAGAAAACTACAGAGAGGTGTCACTCAAATGCAAGCGCAAACCTTTGCAAAGTCTAATGAAGAAATTAATGGTCAACGGCTCCTCTTCTGATATCATACTTTCACAGGTTTTTGCCAACAGAGAAGCACTTTTAATAATCCTGCCTCCAAGTAAAAGCTAATATTCCACAATATGGTTAGGTCTAGAGATTAAATTATGCGTCTAAACCTTAAAGCAGTGATATTATTTCCACTCACACTGGCCCGAAATTAATTTAGTTTTAGGGGGAAAAACCTACTTCATCTGGCTATTTGAAAGAATCATTTTAACGCTGCAAGTATTTCAAAAACACTGCTGAGCAAATTCATAACAACGGTTATGCCAATTTCATATATAGAGGACTTGAAAGACAAACGGTGCTGACAACTGGAGTAAACAGATAAAATATGACACACACACACACACACACACACACACACAAAAGAAAAAAATCAGACAGCTGCTCGAATTGAACATATCGAAATGTTATATTATTTGTCCCTTCAGTTATGAAATGCCTGGTGTGTAACTGCTTCATGTCGATGATTTTCCCTGTATTCCCTTTCAAGAAATTGAAACACAAATACTGTTACATTTGACTGTGTAAAATTAAATATTATGATTATTATATCTGATTATGTAAAAAAAATACATATTAACAGTTTGGAGACTGTAAAACATATAAGTGTTCATATAATGACTAACAAATGCTTGCAAACCCCATTGATTGCTCTCCTGCTGACATGTAGACCTAATCCTTTTATCTCAGATGATTTTTTTCTGAATCCATTTTTTAACTTAAAGGAGCACTTTACCAGTTCTGAGCTCTCACACAAGTACACAAACCTTCTGATAAATATTTGAATGGCAACTTTTAAAGGATGTCCTGGTCAAACCAGGCTAAAGTAAAGTGGACCAGCTTTGTCAGTCCAGGACCTCACTCTCAGGAACAGCCTGCCTACACACTGACAAGCTCTTTATATCCCCATAAAGGCATATTTTAAGTGTACATTTACCCAGTCTCAGTTCTTATCATTTTTATTTGGTTGATGGTTATATTTGTTTTATATAATTGTTGTCTTAATGTTGTAAACTACTTGCTTTATCTTCTAAATGAGGGTCACACTCATACCTATACGGTCAATTCAGAGGGTCCAATTTGCATAATCTCCAAATCTGCATGTTTTTGGACTGTGGGAGGAAACTTGCAGACTCCATGCAGAAAGACCCTTGTTCTGACCAAGTCACGAACCCGCGTCTACTTGCTGCAAAGGCAACGGTCCTATAACCAAGGACTCATTTCTTTTTTTTTCTCTTTTTTTATTTTTTTATTTTGCTGTAAGACATTTTATAACCTTGTTTAGAAAAGCGCTATTTATTATTATTACGTTTTATTATGGAAAGACAACACTATCAGTAGTAAAGCAGTAATCTGAATGCAAATGCCATTGCAATAAAAGTGATTATTTCTGGCCCATTTACCTTATGTTGCTGATAAGAAACTTTGATGTACACTGTATTATGATGTATTTTATCTTTTAATGCACTTTATCATGTTTTAGGGTGTTTGTTAAGCACTTTAAATTGCATTTTGTGTAAAAAAAATTATTGTTGCTTTATTATTGTTGTTATTGTTATTATTATTATTATCATTTCACCTGTTAAACCTTTAATAACCTAGCATTTTGGTTCACAGTGTGTGTATATTTAAGGAACGTAATTGTGGAGCTTTAACACCCTTCGCAGAGTGAGGAATGAAAGATCAACCTGAAACTTAATTCCGGCAAAAACTGCTCTGCAGCTTGATAAGCTTTTAAATAGCCTATTTAGAATTTAACGACCTTTTCCCTCTGCTTCTGTTTTCATTCATCAGGTTTCTTCCACTTAGTTAAAGGCCTCCTCTCGCCTCTTAACCTCGTGTCAACTTCGTAAAAAAGTAGTTTGTAGAATTTTTAATCACGATTTAAGGGAGAAGTTATACCTGGGGGATGTCCACACAGGATCACAGCCCGGAGAAGAATGATGCTTTTTTTTTTTTTTTTTAGCAAGATGATATATAGTTTATTGTGGTTTTTAAGTGTGGCATCATTGCAATATTAAAAACGCCCATTTTGATGAGCCGTCAAAGAAGGCAGGGAGCAGGGCTCAGCATAGTCGCAGGGTATAAATCCTCCCTTTCATGTGTGATGCGTGTGCCCTTGGTTACCTAGTAACTCTCTTCTCCAGCTCCAATCGGCGCTCCCGAATGAGCAGCCCGGGAACGCGCCGCGCGCTCCCGGGAAGCTAGTGTTGAGCCCCGAAGTCACGGCAGAAGCGTCAAACCGCGCCAGGACGAGGAGGAGAGCTTCCTGCTGGAAGAAAAAAAACAAAAAAACAGATTAATATAAAAAAAATAAAATAAAATAAAACAACAACACGGGGAGAAATCAACTGAGATGACAGCGCGGGGAGGATCATGAAATGTGCCGTCGCTTCACAGGAAGGTCACTCCCGAAAAAGATAAGCGGTGCGCAGACTGTGCACGGATATTTGGAGTAAATACACTCCGCTGCAATTGAAAAAACCACAACACACAGCGAAACATTGACCCGGCTTTTTATTCCAAGAAACGCGGCATGGGGGAATTACATCCCGACAAGGCAGGTGAGTCATTTCATGATAGTTGATGAAAAATTGAGAAAAAAAAAAAAAAACATCTCACGGATGCATGCGTGATGAGTGACTTAGGGTGTTACAAGATAATTTGGCACATCGAGGTAAAAGACTAGTTTGACTTCTATTTTTATTGTGTTTTTTTTTTTTTTTATTGGTGCTATACTCACACATGAACGCAGCGTTTTACTTCCAAAACGCATCTGGGTTTTGCGACTTGAACGGACTGTTCAAGTCTTATTAAAGCAGGGGTTTGCTGCTGCTGCTGCTGCTGCTGGTTACTGGAATAGTGTTTGGTTCGGTCACACCGGCACATGTGACAGGTTACAACACAGCTGCACTGCAAACGTCAGCGCAGTCGAGAGAAGCTTGTGATAATTGTTCTCGGCACTTGTTACTTTGGGCATGGGCAAAAGCCATTTGGTTTGCGTAACAGAGCAGTGACGCGCAATCTCTCTCTCTCTCTCACTCACTCTCTCACTCTCTCTCTCGTACTGAATGCACTGAATTTGCTCGGTGACTTTCTGATGGTCACATCAAATTAGAAGTTAAAATAAATCCATTAAATAATTAACTAAATGTGATCGTCACCACATTTTGAACTTGATTTGTTTTTATTAACCTTTTTCTTTTTTTAAATCCAATACATGCTTTTTCCCTTTGTAGAATTGAGGAGCAGTCATGGAGTCCCATTTTACAACTGCTATGTTTTTTTGTTTTTTTTTCTTTTGGATTGATTCATTCAGAAGGTTATGGATGAATAAACAATTTCTTGTTCAATGCAAACGCCTCATAGCATATGCATGAGCTCAGATTGTGCCTGGTTATTGAAGGATTTTTTTCCCCCCATTCCTAGTCACAGAGTAATGATCTATCTATCTATCTATCTATCTATCTATCTATCTATCTATCTATCTATCTATCTATCTATCTATCTATCTATCTATCTATCTATCTATCTATCACAAATGATTATGTAGTGGCCTGTTAATCTATCTTCTGATTACTTGATGACATTGATCTATTTATTCCATGACCCTGCTAAATTTTGGCATGAACACGGTCACTTCTCCTCCATCCTTAGGCTGTAATTATTCCTTATGGAACCTATATATGCAAAGAAGTAAAATATTGTACGTGCTAAAAATGTATTTTGGATGAAAATAGTTTGGTGCCAAAGTCAGTGCACTGTAAATAGGGCTTGAAGGATTTGGGCAAAAAATATAAAAGTGTATTTGTGATTTGATTTACCAAGATTTAGGTAAACTTTTACTGCATTATTGATTTAACACATTTAGAGCACTGCTGCAATATACTATACACTATTATACTGCAATGAGCCTTAAGATATGGATTGATTCTAATTCTTGTGTATTGCAATATGAATTAGAAAAATAAAAAACAGGGGGACTTATTTTTACACTTTATGTGTAATGTTTTTTTTTTTATATATATAGAGCAGTTTTGATTTGAGAGCAATTAATTGTAATAATGAAGTCCAGGCCACTCCTGGGCACACAGTGAAAGCATAGAGATCAGTAGACTCATTGAAGTGAGTGGTATAAAGAAAAAAAATAAAATAAGGGTGAGAGTGGAATTCAAAAAAGGAAAAATGTAGTTGTCATGGTGATTGTATGAAAAGGCAATGTGACGCTGATGCCTCAATGTTTAGGAAATGATCCAGTCCTTTATTTGGCATGTGCTCCACATTATTGTTGAAAATAACCCTCAATGGGTTTTAATGACAGAGACATAGCATTCACACTTTTTGTTGTGCACATTTAAAACTAAATAAAATTAGATAACACTCTTGATTTTGATGCGATTTGCAGGCAAAGTGGGTTCATTTATATTGTATGGTGTGTTCTCAATATCATGTGAATGATTATGCATGCATGCATGCTGCTGCTGCTGCTGCTTGTGAATTCTTTGTACAGGCCTTTCAGTGTGTTTGTATTCCAGTCCAGCGAAGTACTATTTTTCAAGTTCCCTGCTGTTTTAGGACCCATTTTCCCATATTTTTCCCTCTGCGTTTTTACTGAGTTGCGAGTCGTGTAACAATTACGGCGGCCTAAATTACAGACGGGTGACAAATTAAAGGGAAAAAAAACAACTTTCAACCAATGAGGGGAGAAACAAGACAACAGCGCTCCCTCTCGGAGAGTGCGTGCATGGAAATGATGTGAATCGTTTACAATGGCTTTCACGGGTACGATTGTGCAACCCATTTGAACAACGACAGTTTTTGGATCAAAGGATTTGACAGTTACCTGCACCACCAGCAAAAACACTGATTTGCCAAGGCAATCTAAAGCTGTTCTGGCAACACCATAACAAAGATACTGTATGTTTGTTTTCTTAATTGTATCACCTGTGTGTGTATTAAAAAACACTGTTGTCAAATAATTACCCAAATGTGGTCATTTATAAGACTAGGGTAGGGTAAAGGCTGGGTCAGGGTCAGGCTGATGCCACAATACGTAGCGTGACGTTGTACCGATGAATAAACAACGACATCGAATACGACACACCAACAGATGAGGAGGACGTCCAGTAGCTTTTTAAAAAAAAAATAATTTCTACTCGTTTTTTTTTATCAACAAGACGTCAAGCTTTTAATGAGATAGAATAGCTCAGGGAGTGATGCTTTTCTATCAGCCCAAACAGCTGACTGTCGTGAGTCTTGCTCCACCTGTACTGTACCGTACCATTACTCTGATACCCCCAAGGGAAGGGTACTGAACAGTTGGGGGCCAGTTATTTTGGTACTATTCCAAATGGAAACGCAAATAAATATGTGCCGTACGGAAGCGTTTCGGCCAACAATGACTGCTGACAGGCATTAACCACACACACACACACACACACACACACACACACACACACACACACACACACACACACACACACACACACACACACACACACACACAAAACACCCCTTTCAAAGTGCAGCACTGAGTCTGTTTACGCTGTGCAAAAAGCTTCCTGAGCCCCCTCTTCCTGATGAAAAGGTCAGCGAGAATTCTCCCTGACCTTACGTGAATCCACTTGAGTACATCTTGGTCTGATTTAACATGGATGAGCCACTCGTCAGTCTCTGGCCGGAGAGGCCTCTTGTTCTCTAGCCTTCACTTTCTCTCTCGGTGCTCTCTCTCGTTTTTTTTCCTCTCATAGTCTGACACACGGGCCAATTTGAGTGAGTGAGTCCTCCATAGGCTAGAGGAGAGAGTGTTGCACATTTTGAGCAAGGCTCTAGAAGGTTATTTATGTTTCCTAATGTTCTTTATCGTATCTGGTGTGTTGTCTTCAAGCAGCAGGAGTTGTGAACTGAATAATTTCCCAAATGAATACCTCTGACCTTCTGAAAATACTGTATGTCCTCTTACTTTCTATCCTCCAGCTTAGAAAAAGACAGCTATTTTGTTGCTCTCGCTCACACACACACAAACAAAGGCATTTGTGGAGCTTTTTGACTTAATGGAGATTCATTTTTCTCCACATTAGCAAGAAAACTAAATGATGAAACCTGTTGTTTACAAACAGGAGAGCGAATCAGACTTGATCTTATTATCAATTACAATACAAAATAATTTTAAGCACTTCAAGTTTTTTAATTGCTCTCCCGACAACTGATGTGGCAACAAACAGTCCAATCTTTCAAACCCAAGTCTCATTATGTGTCAACTGTCACAATCTAGTCTTCCAACACACGTAGATGAGCAGTAATTAATGAAGGAGGATAAACGTGTGTCTTCTTGATATTCGCTTCAGGAGGATGTGCTTTCATCATCATTAAACTACACCTTTTGTGATGGAACTGACAAAAATTCTCCGACTGTTTGTTTGAGTATTACTCAAGACGAGCGGCAATTCACTCGATTCACTCGTGTCATATTTCCTTTTAATAATGAAGAAGACACATTTCCTCAGATGTGTGAGAAGATGAGATTGTCGTTGTTTGATTAACAAAATGGGTTTGGCCTGAGGCACAAAGATACGCCTCAAGTCTCAAGCACATAACATATTTATTAGAGATTTTACATTGTTCATGGCCCAAAAACATCTCCCCTGACAAGCAGGTTTCCCTGCCAAAGACCAATGTCTGCTTAGTAAACAAGCTTTTTTTTGGACATCGCCATTCTAACTACAAAGCAGATGTCACACAGTATGTCTCCACTCACTCTCTGCCAGAAGTTGTCTATTTAATTATTAATTAGACTATTTACCCTCCGTAATGCACAGACCGGGGACAAAAACGACTTAAACTTAAAATCAGGACTATAGCTAAACACGCAGCTACAGCACTCAACTGTTTTTTGATTGTTTTTTCCTCTTTAAATGAGACCTTTTTAAAAATGCATCGCATGAAGCAAAACAGCAAGCGGTGGTGGGATAAAGTCTTGATGGGAAGAGAGAGCGTCTCTCTCTGATGTAAAGCTGTGCTTCGTACTTACGTAAGCGTAGGATGCCGGGATAAAACTCAACAGCTGTGTGACACATGCAAAATAAATGAATGACCTTTTTAACTGTGGCGTAAGGGAAACAATTAACTCAAGCAGAAGGTGCTAGTTGATAGTAGATTTGATTGATTTATTTTGTGGAACGTCGCTCTGATTTACATACGGTGCTGGTTGTCATTAGCTTTGACCAAGTCCAGTACTCTTTATCCTCCAGAGGCCCACATCTGTATCTTGTATCAGCTCATTTAACATTTAAAATGTAGGTCAAAAAATAGAGAAGTAGGCATTTCTTTGAGGTCAGACAGGGGTGAAGCCCTGCCTGTTTCACCTAAATTTGCATGTTTCAAATCACATTTTATCCCCATGGAAATACACAGACAAGTGACAAGGAACCAACACTCGTCAAAACCCGTGGATTGAACATTACTGTCCAGGTAAAGTTGATGCGGTTGTGTAACATATTGATGCAGCTTCTAATTCAACCGTGAAACCACAAAGCTCTCCTTATTTTCCTAATATGGAGTGGGTATTGTGCGAGTCTGACTGGACACACAGAAGCAAGGACCCATCTAATTCATGTGGTAAATTAGTGGAGATAAGGCCTGAGTCAGTACCTCCAGCCTCCCATAGATCCCCCTGGGGCAGGCTCTTAAGGAGCTTAGTAAAAGCCTGTCGTATGAAGACATGACATGGAGCTGACTAAATTGGCAACGTTGAAGTGTCTTCCATCAATCTAACGGTCATATGTGGGTCATTGTTGTTCGGGCTTTAAACCAATTCAGTTCATTCATTTTGCGCTTATTAATTCAGAGTTATAGGACAATACGGTGCTGCTAAAAGAAAGGGCAAAAAGAGGGTTTGTTGGTGAAGCTCACAGCTCTGCACCAAACCGACAAACAACTTAGATACCACTCATAAGACGGAAGAAGTGCGAGGAGTTACTCGTGTTGTCAGAGACGACGAGTGTGTGCCACCGAGTCAATAATGAATGCTGTTTTACCCAAAGTAAAAGAACAAGGGCGAGTCACTGGGTCATGTACACTGGGGAAACAATTAGAAGCTTTCTTGTTCTTCACAGAACCATCTCTTTTTTCAAGCTACATGCAAGTCCCATATCTTTTTTCTCTCTCTCTCTCTCTCTCTCTCTCGGCTCCAGCCGCGCGTCTCTGCCAGTGTTGAGAAATTACAGATTCTGACCACAAAGAGTTCTCCAGCTAGAGCTACAATAGTACATTTCAGGTTATCGTGATGAATGTGGGGGCATGTGGTGTGGAGAGCATGGTGACAGATAGGACACCAGTCTTGTGGGTGTGTGTGTGTGTATGTGTGTGTGTGTGTGTTAACCTCATAATGCTGACAGATTACAGATTTAAATATTTTAAATCGTACTGAGCACATGCTACTGGTGATGAAGAGAGTGGAAATGACTGCAGTAATGCGAGAGATTAGTAATGATCCTTCCTCTTCTTTGCGCGCACACAGATGCGCACGCACACACACACACACACACACACACACACACACAGAGAGAGAAACTCACCACAACCATCGGTTGCCTGTTGAATACCGAGACAGCACAGGCAGATCTGTGAACAGTTGCTCTCCATCTTTTATGTGGTTTGTGTGGAATATTCTCTTTGTCTCCTTATTTTCTCTCTGTGCTTGCCTGCAGGTGTATGTGTTTGTTTGAAAAAAAC
Source organism: Microchirus variegatus (assembly GCF_963457635.1). NCBI lineage: Eukaryota > Metazoa > Chordata > Actinopteri > Pleuronectiformes > Soleidae > Microchirus > Microchirus variegatus. Next base: position 15,372,088 of record NC_139807.1, on the reverse strand, counting down.
ACAAATCCAATACCCTGGTATAAACAAATGTTTGTTTTTTTATTTATTATATACAGACCCTTGTAAATAGCTGGCCCCCCCGACTGAACCACCTTCAAATCACTTTTAATAACTCGCCGCTTTTGAACATTTGCATAATCTTGTTTCCTGTGATATTTGTTTATTGTGATTTTGACTGTAAAGCATATTTGAGTGTCCTTAAAATTACTTTAAAAAGACAAATATAATATTATTATGTATTATTATGAAATTGCCAATTCAGTGCAAAGTGCAGTGTTGTGGCTGATGCGGCTTCATCTTTCTGTCTATTTGAGACAAGATGGAAATCATAGACATTTTAAAATGCTGGCATCATAGTATGAACTGTAAAAATGTGAGTAAAATGAGTTCAAAGCTCGCCTATCTAGCCTTGCCTTCATTTTATTTCGACATAAAATATTCCATTTATCACAAATGTTAAGCTCAATCACCTTTCTTTCCATCACAGCACAATTGCCTTTGGTTTGTCCCTGTGCAGAGTATATTGTTCATTTTCTTTCCTTTGTTTTCTGTCTCTATGTTTTTTTTAATACTGCAGTCCATTCACATTATTTACACGTTTTGGACTAAAGGAATACATTTTCTTGCTTTGCTTTTTCTTAATTCGTGAGAGACTTAACAGTACAGTACAGTTGCTGAAAAGGAATTTCTTAAAATACTGTGTCAGAATATTTTTGCACCCTTTAATTTTAAACCTATGTGTGCATCTGTAACTGTTAAATCCAAAGTCCTCCTCAGTTCATTAAAACCTCCAAATTGTGTTGTTATAAAATAATTAATGTGGCTGTATCTTTGTATCTTGAGTGGTAATTATGGCTACATACATGTACAAAGCAATAGGCAACCAAAACTGTGCTGATTATCTTAATGACTCTACCGTGCTCTGCAGTCAGGACGCTTTTCTAATGTGCTGTAATGACACTCAAACCTTGATAAGATAGCACCTGATTTGGGATTGAGGTTTTTTTTGTGCTTAATTATAGACCTGCTGCTGGCTACAATCTATTTATATCTCTTGCCAAAGTTTCATGATAGCCATTGGGGAGGGAGAAATTCCTCCGTCAAGCTCAGAACCCATCTGTGCCTATATTCCTCCCAAAAGGAGCACCACAATCACTGCTTTCCTCCAATAATGTTATTATCATGCCATCACGCGGTGTAAGAGCAGGCTCCAGGAAATTTACTTGATATTAATCTGACAAAATTACCAAGAAGGGGAGTTTTCCCTGGTATTGATTGTGTTTTAAAGTCAGGATACGCAATTTGCATGGATGTTATAGCATTTAACGTATCGATTGTCTACGCCTGTAGATATCAAGCTGTAGATAAATGGTACATTCTAGTCTTGATGACTGCTCAATCCTGCTTTGCGCTACAGTTTTGCCATCCACTCACACTTTCATACAGCACATCTGTGTGCATCACATTTTCCATCATTCATCTTTCATACCTATTCGCACACTGCCATCACACAGCTGTCGGGAGCAACGTGGGGTTAAGTGTCTTGCCCAAGGACATATCAGCATGTAGACTAGCAGAGCTGGGAATCAAACCACAACCTTCAAGTTGAAAGACGACTCGCTCTACCACTGAGCTACCACCGCCAGCCATGATAAATAGCTCGTTTGACCCAATAGGTTCTCATTGACTTGCAGCTTAATACATTGATACAGATCCAGACTCACCTGAAAATCTGGGTCATTACAGAAATAGCCTAGTGGCATATACTCCCAAGATAGAAGCTCTGATGGGTCACTATGACAAGAGATTCAGTGAAAAGTGAGCATATAGGGAGAAGATGAAGGTCTTGATGAGCTTCCTTTTCTGTTTGAGGTTTTGAAGTCGAGAGAAAGTTTGTTTGGTTTTCCTGAGGAGTTTGGTGATGTGGGCGAATACATAAGACAACATGGACGCTCTAGGCGTTTTTCTGATCTTTTAAGTAGCACAGATTTGAGGTTTTTGCTAAACTGCCCAAATATGTGCACAAAATCCATAATCACATGCTATTATTTGTGAAAGTCTGTGGGAAGGCATTTAATCTATGACAATCACTTGAATGTATTTCCATTGGGCTAAAGGTGATGTTTTTTCCATAGTTAGTCTCTTCAGTCTCAACAACAGGGAGGTTTTTGAAATGAGAGACTCCGGAGCTGCTGTTATCGGTCATTTTGGCCTGCACACACTGTGAATTTAGACCAGGTTGAAGAGCAAGTGTTGAATGACATAATAGTAGTGGGCAGTTCAGTCCTGAAGCTGGAGAGTGAAATGATACCGTTAGATAGAAATGGTTATAGAAATGGTTCTCTGTGAGAGAAGCAGGACCTGAGAAGGGATCAGGGAGGATAAGAGGAAGGACAGAACGAAGAAGTGAGATTGTAATGAAACAAGAGGAAAATGGCTAGGTTGGCGAAAGGTAAGCCCGGATAAGTCTTTTGACACTGGGTTTGGAAGCCAGTCAAAGAAAAAAATTCTGCTCGGTTTGTTTAATTCAGGCTGTGGACAACTACAGCTTTCCTGTCTTCCATTTGTTGTATCAATAGACAAACAATATAAATGCTATTGATTTACAGTATGTCATGAAGTGCACTCCTGTTGCATGTGAAGCATTTTGAATGAGGCAGATCTCCTTGCCATGATAATACATTATTTAATGATTTCTGACAACCCAAAACGTATGCTCATCTCGTATTTCCTTCAATTACACCATCTTTTAATCCTTTAACCTGATTCACACGTATTCCATGCATTTAAATTTCCGCGGAACTCCGAAACAAACAGTGACAATAAGCTTTTATTGTTGAGGCTTTTTGGTAGCCTGGCACCCAGTAATATGTTAACTAATGGGATGTCAAATTGAGTTATTTGCTATTGCTGCAGAAGAGCAGAAGAATAACAAGTCACCGTACAGAATACTGAATACACATTTATTGAGCCGCTTATTGTATGACCAAGCTATCACCCAAGTTTATCCATCCATCAATCTTCTACCACTTTATCATCCACATGAGGGTGGCTTGGGGGCGCTGGTGCCAGTCGCAGCTGGCATAGGGCGAAAAGGCAGTGTACACCCTAGACAGGGTCACTCGACAATAACCAAAGTCAACATCTAAACCAAAATAATGAAATAAAGAAAGTATAGTTTATTTTGTTGTTCAAAGGGCATCAGAATTGTAAAATACTGTATATTGCAGTGGGGCTGTTTAAGTATTAGACGACACATTGGCTGTTGAATAAGTCATTAGCCAGCATACACACATGCTGCACACGAGGACTCCTTGGGGTTGATTCTAATGATACCCATGTGATTTATCCAGCAAATCCTTGATCAGGGTGTAGAAAAGGAAGGACTGACCTAATAAGCCATATCTTTGCCTTTTTTCCCCCCACTTTTGGTTTTTGAAAGACTATAAGGAAGCACGGAGGAAGGAAACCCAGGAAACCTTATCACAAAAGACATCAGAAATGTGACATTATGTCCTCAGGGATAAATGTACTTTGTGTCTCCGTGGCCTACTTTTCCTTCATATTAATGCTTTGCTGCACACAAGTGAAAAACAGCTGCTTCAAATATTAAGGTCCTTCAAGTCAAAATCCATTAGCAAAGTTGTTGAGCAGAGGAATTGAAAGCGAGGAATATCGTCTATTGAGGAAATGTTTAGACTTTTAATTGTAGAGCACAGTGTGAAAGGACTTGGGTTAAATGAGTATCCCCAGTTTCCCTTTTAATCTGTGACTTGCACTCCACCCACACCAAAACAAAAACACTGCTGAAGATAAAAAAAAAACAACCCAAACACTAAAGCTTGGTTATAGTAGGGAAAGGCTCATAGAGGATATTTATGTAATCTCCGGGCAGCAGGGCTGACTCAAACCCGACTCAGAGCTGCTGTTGCAGAGAGAGGCCCAAGGACAGTAGCAAATTTTCAAAATCCCTAGTAGACACAGAAAGTTAAGACAAGCAGTGTTGCAGTAAAACAAAGCCCTACCCATTTATCTGCGCATCCCACACAACCCCTAACCCAGATTTACAGCTCCGGGCATTCACTGCTACCAAATCTTCTTTCAGCCAAGATAGGAAGAGGAAGAATTCCGCCATGGAATTTCCGAGGGGGTGACTTCCCAAAACACCAGCTGTCCCTGAATGACTTGGGATCGAACACAAAAAGTCTACGATATTAAACATGATCTTCCATTATCATATTGTAAGGTGGGATAAATTGCTCATTGATTTTTTTTTTTCCTGTCTTTCTCTGAACTTGTCTAGCAAGTATCTCATGCAATGTGGCATTAAGAGTTTATGGATTGTTTGACAAAGCCAGGTCTTTGATGAGCAGTTGTACCCTCCAGAGAGAGACCACGGCTGCTATTCTATCAAGAGCAAACTGCCCGTTTGAAAACAAATAAAAAAAACGGGTCCTCTCTCATCATTAGATCTAAAGCACTTAATCCTGCATAGAGGCGGATCTCCTCTTCCACATGAAAACCTTTGTATCCATCGCATATGGATTGCCTTGGCCGAGTATGTCTGCATACCAAGTTGCTAACCCTCTGGAGGTTGAGTTCAATCCTTGCCATCAAGGCTCGCTTTAGGTTGTCCCTAGGGTGAACCAACAGATACTTTATAAAAGCCCATATATATTACAGTTGTAAAAATGAACCTTGCATTGACAGAAAAAAATTGTAGTAAAAAAATTGCTTGAAAAAGTCACACTGTAGTCTGGTCGTCATAGGAAACCATGATGTTATCCCTTTATTTTATTACCTTATCTGATGGTTTTTTTATGGTCCTTTTACATATTTTTGGATCCAACTCAAAGACAGAAACTGATTTGTGCACACCCCCAGTATTTGTTAAATGATGCAAAAAATATATAGATTTGCACAAATATCTCCCATTATAGGGTTTAACTATTTTGATGAATATAGAAATGGTAACATGTTTGCAAAACGTGGTTCTGTAAGTTATACCCAATGCAAATTAGTAATTAAAATAGTAGTATATTCACAAACAGAAACTAATAAAATAGTTCAAGTCAAATGGTGAAGTAAAAAAAAAAAAAGTCTCTCTTTCTTTTTTTAGGAGCGCAGAATTTATGTCTCCTCCTCTGAATTTATGTTTCATTAAATCAGTTCCCGAGAGTGGAGGTGTTGTGTTTCTTCCTGCGTGCAGGTTGTTGAATGAGTCAGGTTTGTTTATGAAATGGCATCGTTGGCAATGACACATGGTTCATTTCCATACTGATCAGAATACAGAAATGAGACGGTGATGGTGGGTGAAGGTCTCACCAGCTTATGCTCTCTTTATGACATGAAGGGCCTGACAATCAGCACTTAAAGCCGCAGTAGGTGACTTCTGTTCTCGAATTGCTGCGTGTGTCGCTACACTTTAGTTTCAAGTCTTTTCAAGGTGATTTGTAAGGGTGTAGAAAGTCCTCAGTGGAGCTGCAGATCTGCGTAAACTGAGTGAACAGTGAGACAATCAAATGTTTACTCTCTTTTTGTAGGCTTACATTTCAGGTCAGGGTTAGATCTATACTTTAATTACTAGTGCAGTGCATGAAAAGTAAAGTCAACATCATCTAGATGCCTCATCCTATTTTGAGGTGATGAAAATTTGTATTTTTTTTTTTTAGATATTATTTTCTTCTTACTAATATACAGTATGATACAATTTTGTCTCTGAGGGCTTCGCTTTCAGTGTATTTGAAAGTTGTGGGAAGGTTGTGGTCAGTAGGAATAGAGGTGCCGTCAGACCCCCCCAAGGCACTTTAGCTAGAAAACAACAATGCCCCCATTGTTCCATCTCTTCTACATTCATGCCTGGTAAAAGGAACATAAAGCTCACTTCCTCTCTGCGAGCCCCTGCTAGTTGCACTTGTATTGGCACAGTTCAGACACAGAGGAATAGTTTTCAAAGTGTCACCGTTTAGGGCATGGATTGGATGTCAGCAATTAAATGAATAAATAATGTGCCCTCAAGTTGCATTTGATGTCGCAGGATTTGATCTGATATGACTATTCACTCAAGCTAGCTAACATCCAGATGTCGGAGTAAACCCCTTTTTTCCCCTCAGGTTGGTAATGAAACATGGAGGAGGGAGAATGTTTGCCGACAAAAAAAAAAAAACATGAAGACAAAAAATGGAGAAAAGAGTGAAATAATTTAGAAATGTTTAATTGTGTGCATGAGAACATACATGATCACAGTTACACAATGCTGAGTATGCGTGCATTCTTCAGAGTGTGTTGCCATCGCTCTGGGCTTTCTCTTTGGTGCAAAGAAGGCAGAGAATAGGAGGAGATATACAGTAGCTCATAGTGTGCGTTGTGTGCAGTCTTTGAGGAAGTGCAGACAACCCGAGGCTAAATTTGCCTGCATTGGTTGGACATGGCCTACTTCTAAGTGTGCAGTCATTTAAGTGCTTTTCTGCTCTGTTTAAAGTACACAAATGGGATTTTTATTCATACCCAGAGTTCCATATGCAGAGTGTCTGTTTTGTGTTTTTTTTTTTTTTCATTATATTAAATCCAGTGCTGCAGTTTATAGATAGTAATAATATTGGATATATAGTGCATATGATTCAGTGGTGGTCACCCTGTATTTGTAGCGCCGTACTGTATGACCTTGAATACTCACAGTGTCTGAAGATGTGTGTTTTTGGTATACTGTCGTGGCCTACTCTTGTCTCATGGACTTTGTAGTGGCTGTGTGTGTTTGAATAATGTCCTGCAGGAGACACTCTAAGTGCAATGTCTAGGACCTAGGCGTCAGCAGTAATATCAAGATAACCTCTCCTCTCCTCTCCTCTCCTCTGTGTGCAATGGCATGGGGGATATTACAGCATTAGAATGCATGAATTATAGCCATATTGTTAGCTCAATGTCAGGGGACACAGACGCGTTTCTGGCACCACCATGACATCAGTCAAAAGAGACTGAAGGAAAAAAATGGAGATTAATAAAAGTGTGTATTTCTGTGCACATGGTTTTGGGCTTTGTTGCTAAATTTATCCACTTTTCATTGAATTATTTTGTATTGCATTTGGATGTGAGCTCAAGGCTGCATCCGTGCTATGCTAAGTTTTCCATTTAAAATTGAATCACAAATTCTCATCGGCAAATGTCACTTTGGAGCCCCAACAATTGAGACATTTAAAAACACTGCTGGCTTCTGTTTTCATTCGACAACTCTGGGGTTGCTTTTTTGGTAAAGCCCCAACTCAACTATCAGCTTTGAACAAAAACTTCTGTTCACACTTAAATTCTCTTTGTCAGTATAATAAAAAAAACAACAACAACCTTGTTCTACATTACACCATCTTGTTAGTAATATTCAACTGCAGATAATTAACTTCCTGTTTATGTTGGTTATACCTGAATAGCCTGTGTTTTTAGGTGTATTGGTATGGACGCAGATTCATTCTGAAACAGAGCTAAAATACCCATCTGGATGCAGATAGTTTTTGAATAAAAACACCACTATATTAAAAAAAGTAGCGGCAAAACAGCTGAATGCTGCTGTGTTAACATGGTACCGGGAATGACTGAGTGTTTTGTATCGCAACAAATGGTTCTGTGCATTTCCCAAACACGGGGGTGGGGAGCCAACCGGTGCAATAACAAAGGATGCATTACCTAATAGATCTGGCAGAAATTCAGGCCGGTCTGATAAAGCTGGGTTACAGTACTTTAATCAATCACAAAGAACACGAGCCAATTTAGGGAGAAGCCTGACATTCAAGACAGGCTTTCAGACAGGATTAGAAATAGTGAATGGAGAGTGGACATATCTGCCAGGGCGAGCTGAAAGGATTGATGTCAGTGGACAGTGTTCCTGCCATGTGTGATATTGAGGCATGTCTTTGCTCCACCTGCACGCACACACCCCACCCCCTTTTTTTTTAACCAATGCAGATGAGTGTTGGTAACAAGACGATATTTGACTGCCTCTTGTTTTCTAAACTTGGTTCAAGAAAGGGCACTCTCTCCAAGCTCATGATCAGCTGGACTCTCTGCCCTGACTACTATCTAGAATATCGATGAACATGCAGTGAGCAGAATAAGTGGGCTCCTTAATACATAACTAAGAGATGCACTGGAGGAAAAAAACGGCAAATTCTTTTTTCTTCAGGAATTTTTTATTCTGGCTCTCCTTTACTCAGTCACACAGGCAGCAGGTTTATCTCAGCTCACATAACTGGACACGAGGATGCCCATTGAATTTTTCATCAGGTCTTTTAAGTGTTTAAGGATAAACCTGACTTTATCCTCAAAATTTGAAATCAAATAAGTTATTTTCTGATACTTTGGGAATCCTTGAGGGAAATCCTTGCCTTCAGTTACAGCTGCAGCCCCTTATCCTGCACTGGATCAATGGGGAGAGCAGCCAGAGACTGTGATGGTGCTAGATAAGGGGATGGTTCAACTGTGGTGATTGATATCACTTCACTAATCCCTCTATATCTCTTCTAAATCCACCTGGCTGTAGCTCCAAATCACCCTGTTATGTCATAAAATAAGGTTTAAATCCTCAAAAGCACATTTACATTTCCAATTGTCATATTTTATATGACGCTTATTTACTATATAATTGAAATGATATTTCGTTGTTCATTATTTACAGTCATGCAGCAGTATACTGGATCTCCTAATGCTCAGGTATTCCAGAATATTTGCTTTGAATGCATTCACCAGCAAACCAGGCCTTTGCTGAAATATCCTACTGTATGTCATGTAGTCCTCGTGCGTATCACGGTGTTATTAATCTCTTAAACACCTTTTATTAATAGGCCATGTGGCGCAGCATGTGTTTGTTTGGTCTTTGTTTACACTGAAGTTGAAGGTCAGCCCCTCATTAGTGCAGTAGCATCTTTTTTTGATGCTGTGATATACATAGTAATCAAGTGTGGCTCACATTGCTGTTCACTGTTGACCTTTACTTAAAAGCACACCACTGATGGGTCAGTTCTAAACTTAATTATTCTCCCATAAAACTCCAGGGATCACATAGAGGCGACAGACCTCATTTAATCTGCTGTCATTAGGCTACAATAACCCTGTGCTCCTGCTGTAAATAGGCCTCCACCATAATGCTCATGAATCCACTTTGCCCTTTTTTTTTTGTTGCAAAAAGGAAAAATAGATGCAGTGGGTTTTGCAGTGTCAAGCACAGTCGTGTACATTTCAGCTTTCTGCTATGTATTTAGAAATCCTTCTTGTCACACAACAATAGATGTTGGCACTTCTCACTTCTCTGCAACTACCAGGCATTTGCATGTCAATGGCGTCATTCTACCACTGTGCTTTTCACATTTTGTGAACACTCTGTGCGGAAGCCAAGTAGCCGAGGCCTTTGAAAAGACACATCGGAATAATGGGCAGCGCTGCTTCCATTAATGCGTTATTTTCTCAAAATCCACTTCTGCTCTATTGATCATTAATCACAATTTTAGACTCTGAAGCTAACAATTCACAAAAATTACACACATATATATATATATGTGTGTAATTTATATACATATATATATATATATATGTATATAAAATGCAACTGAGAAGTCACACTGGAATAATTTTAGACAAAATGTACACCACCATATTTTACCTGAATGTGGAAAAGCTCTGTTTGCACATTAGTGTAACTAAAAAGGCACCCAGTACACTATTACTTTATTAATTGTACAGGCAGCAACTGGGTCATGTTTCTGCTTGGTTTATGTTTGCTTCAGTGGAGTCGTTTTCACACTGAATAATAAAGCTGATCTTTCAGGTTTTCAATGAGAACTGGAGCCTATACTGTATTTAGCTTATTAGGCCATGGGAGGGCTTCTCACATACTTAAAGCATACATTGTACATGCCCACACATACAGTACATAGACGTGCACAAAGGTTCTACATGTTCACTGTGTAGCCTCAGCAGCTGTCATTGTGTTATACAAAAAATGCTTGTGGAAACGTCATCAGAATTTTGAATATTTGTCTGCAGAAAACATATTTCAAAATGCAGTGGATGAAAGAGGCACTCAGGGAAAGGCTCCTGTGTGTTTTGAAGATCAGGATGATTAGCTCTTCAAAGGTGTTGCTCGGTAATGTACGATATATATGGGGATATGTCCTTTCTATAATGGAGATGGTGTATAGCAAGAACATTTTTCTGTTCCGAGCAGGAACATCTTCACCGAATTGTAGACATTACTGCATCACGTAACCTTAATTTCAGATGTGTATTGCAAATGAATCATTTTATCATGTGGGCCATTTTCAGGTCTGGAGGCACTCTTTTTAAAATAATTGCTCTTCCGTGTAGGTTCCTCTTAGTTGCTTCATTTTATTGCTGGCTCTGCAAATGGTTATTCAGGCCAAGGACAACTACTGTGTATAGTCTCTTTAGTCCAGACTAGTATAGAAGAGTCTAAGATTTTATAATGAAGTGCCAGTGAACTTGCAACCCTGATTGTGAAAGATCAAATCTCTGTAGTAATTACCAGGCAGACCTCAATTAACTCATACCAAACCCCCAGTTCATCTTTCTGTGTTTGTGAAGTGTTAGTCTGGCTGCTTAAGAAAAAGTGTTTCCATGACTCCCATCCCTGTCAGTTCCTTGGTATTTGCGATCGCCTTGGATCAATGTTCAGTGCACTGCTCATTGGTAGATACATGAGTTTAAATTGTTGTGTTGCCAACTCTGAAATACAAATATATACTGATTTCAATTCATTTATTTGGAAGGTAAAAGGAAATATGAAAAAGAAAGGATGTGTCTAAGGAAGATCATCAACATCACCTTCTCACATCAGGCGCCTCCACCAAAAGGAGCCAGCTAGCCAGTCAGCTATTGAGGTTAATGTGTTCAATAATGTTGCATGGCTCTTGATAGAAGCAGACTGATTAATTGGCTATTTTTTTATTATTTTTGACATTAGTTGATTATTTTGTATTAATTGACCAGTTATTACAAATAAGTCATTTTTGTTCTCAGAAACTTGATGGACGTTGCAAAGTGACAACATTGGTGAGGCAGACCATAAGTGTTGTTCAATTTTTTTTTTGTTTATTTGTTAAATAATTATAATTCATCAGAGTGAGGGGAAAACAAGACAATTGTCTAAATATATATCCACCTTAAGCTCTTGAATAATATTACAGAAATGTCTCTTGATAGGATTTTTTTTTTGTTGTTTTACCCACAGCTGGTTTTGTGCAGCAGTGAACAGCAGTTCACATATAAAGTGGTTGTCATAAACTTTAATTTGCTTTATAACAGCCACGCCATGCAAGTGCCACTCAGGTTTCCTGCAGTTGCCTGATTTTTATTCAATGCATCCCAGAAGACTTCAAATCCATCCCGAAATTGGTGTTAGTGCTGACATGTAATACGTGCTGTCATTGCAGTGAAGGAGATGAGAAGAGCAGCCTGAAATATTTACTGAATTCTTCTTGGTTGGCTCGAGTGTATCCGTTGGAGAAATTCAATCATGTTTCCCATGTGCTGCCCACGTCCAATAAAATGTGTTGCCATTTCATATAAGTAGAATGGTTTGACCAACAGCTAAAAATTAATCAATCAGAGAGATCCCAAAGGTATATTTCAAAGATCTGATTCAACTAATAAATGACACTTATGTGGTAACACAGCTGATGAAAATGTTCTTGTAGTCAATATCGCTGTTGCTGTGACATCAAATACTGTATGAAACCTGAAGAAATGACATCAAAGATAAATACATCTATTACTAGGGCTGCAACAAATAGAATTTACAGGTTTTGGAAACAGTGATTGATGTTTTACATTAACTTTCTACATTTTCTGGATTAATAAAAACCAAACTGATTAATCAAGAAAACCAACAGATTTATCGTTACTGAAAATAGTTAATAGCTATAGCCTAAAACATCACCATGTCGATGTTGGGTTATTATTCTATTTAAAAAATTTATTATACAGCAATACACATCATACATGGTTGATTACTACATGAGTACCAATCACCTTGAGATAAATAGATTGTATTAAACCAAGTGCATTGAAATATTTTAATCCAGATTGTCCTACTGGTATTGGCCCTCACATACACGAGATAAGTATATTCCTCGGTGTGTGACGGAGAACTCAAGTAATGTAACAATGAAGAAATCCACTGAGAAGTGTGTGCTTGATAATACAAATTATGTAACCTGGCAAAATCCCCACACCATTGTTTGTGGTCAACAGGTTTTTGAAGACAGATGCCCTCCTCGCCTTGTGCTCTTTTAGCAGCATTTTGCCATGGTGATAGAAATTTCACACAAAACACTTTGTCAGCAGAACAGATCCCACTCTGCAAACGACATCTGTGGGAGTTTGGATAATGAGTATGCCATTTGTAAAATCTTAATGTGTTTACATATGGCTAGATTAGAGACGGACCCAGAGAATGCTTAACCCTCAAAAAATCCCTGTGGGCAGCTCCAGTCATTAGCTACTTAGAGTTTTTTTCCCGTAGGATGTCAAGTGGGACTCGGCAGTCGATCAATAGGAGTTCGGATGATGAACTGTTGGGGAATTTTCTTTATTTATCATTTTGAATGATATGTAGGCTCCTCAGTACTTCTCCATCTAATTTAGGCATTTAGCTATGATTAATATCCCTGTACCCCTCACATACTGTTGCACATACCACAGTACTGCATAAAGTGTATGTGGCGCACCAAGAGAGGCGAAAAAAGAGACAATATAGATGTAGGAATGAGCCCACAGCCTCGATGTGCAGCTTTAGGACTCCTAGATCAAATCTGTCCCTATCATTTTAGTCACAAAGAGCAAACTGTTGTTTCAAGCATCGTCAGCACTTGGCCATTATTTATTTGCTGTGCAGTCTTAGAACTCCTCTCTTGTGCTAACCTGGAATCCGTCTTTCGTTTGCCTGCTGTGCTTTCCTCGCCGTGTTTCCTTGGCTGTTGAACTGGTAATGATACTCATGGAAGCCTTCATCTAGCAGCCAGAAGGGGTGGAGACACAGCTTAGCAAGCAGCCACAGCAGCTGTGCCGTCATTTCTCGACATCACCATTTTTCCCTTTTAAAAATATGTCAGCATCTCCATGGTGATTAGCAGTCAGAATGTGCTGCGTCTTTGTCCTTGATTTAATACCAAATCTTCTAAGTAATAATGACTGCAAAGGCTCTGAGGCTGACGGAAAAAAGGCAAATTAAATGAAGCGCAGTCCCTCATTCCTCACTGTTACAGTGGCACCGGTTCCCAGCGGGAGTTTTATGAAGCCACAGTTTGGTTGTGACATTTTCTGAATGTTGTTTCTGAAACATGCCAATCTCCTTGATTTAATATGGCACGTTGTTGTTCATCAAGCCCAGGAGCCTATACAAGGAGTGTGTCTGTGAGAGGAAACATGCTGCATGTGTGTACATCCATTATTGATTTCCTTGTGTTTGCTCATTTTAAATTTACACATGTCGGGAGACGAATTACCAATATGTTTTCCACATTAATGACACCGAGACAGAAGCTCGACAGAAGTCAAGCAAAATTGTTTTTTTTAACAGTACAAATGGAAGGTGAAGACACTAAATGAAGTTTTGTTCCATTGCCTCTCACATTTTAATGAGTTCAGTCGAGGTAACTACCTGAGAACATAGGTTCTGTCTTTGGGTTCCCATCTTGTTGCCCTCTCTGATTATTTTTATAATGGCACATTCAGCCTTGGTTATAATGTAACAGCACTGCAAGCCTTTGTAATCAGTGATTACACTCTCTCAGGTCAGGGCAGCTCACTTCTTTTGAAGGTAGATGTTTTAGAGGACCAATGCAGCTTTGTGAATGCCTTTGTTGCAGCCTAGCTACTATAATAACAGCGTGAGGAGAGTCAGAAGCTCCATCTACTCAGAACTTTTATTGGTTCCTTTTTTTTTATCAGAGTCCATTCAGCGTCTCTCTCTAAGGGATGCCAGGCCGTAGGAGTAGATTTGGCTCTGCGCTCAGACTTTTACTGGGATGCAGAGATCTCTAAGCTGTTGAAGAACAAAGGGTCTTGTGGGTATGCATGGCTGTGGGCTTGGACCAAAACATGCAGGGGAAAAAGCCTGTGTGTTTTCTTCTAAATATGGGATGTGAATGGGCACAGCTAACATGTTGTACCACCAGGGCATTTTTGAATAATGAAAGGGACTGGACCTTCAGACTGTAACATATCCCATTAATCAGGGAGTGGAGAATTGTCATATTTATTATGGGTTGCAAGGCCACAGTGATAAGACGATCAATATTTCTGGTATGATGAGGGAGAACTCCTGCAATCGTTCTCTCGCTCTCTCTGTTGTCCCTTGGCAGCGCTTCAGCAGGTAGGGAGATCAAAGCAGAGGACTTCTGAGATGGTGTTGGAGGGGAGACTGATGAAGTCCTCTGAGCTGTGTGTCCTCTAAACACACACACACTCCATCACACTGTCCTCTGTCCTTGCTATGTCCTGATTAAAAAGTTTGACCCAGCGTATTTTATTTCAACGAGAATTTGTGTTATCGCAATGATTCTGCTGCTGTGTGCGCAAAACATGGCAACGTGCAGCTGAAAATATAAATGTTTTGCAAATGTTTATCTGCCTCATCTTTTGGCACAGTTTTGAAAACCAGAGGCCAGATGTCTTTCTCTGTCCAGGGGATCAATATGCACAACAGTTCACAGACACAACGCAGGATGGATCATAAATGCAATCAATATGAATTCAAGTTGGTTTTTGAAGAGTTTGTGGGCAATCATGTGCCTTTCATTTGGTTTGAATGGTGCATTCACAAGTTGTAATACCAAAGTTCTGCAACGCACCCTAACATAATTAAGGTTGTAATGTAGAGGACAGTTTTTGATGACCATAATGTTCAGTTACTGATAAAGTAAAGGGGGTAATATAGGGTGGACAAAATATTGGACAGCCCCTGAGAGAATAAACTGAGTACAGCTTAGCAGCTGCTCAAACAACCTGCCCAATGAGCAACGAAAGTACATTGTGAGTGTGACTTTTGGAGCATTTTGAAGGCTTTGCCAGCTCCTGGCCCTCAGCAGTGCATGCCTTTTAGTCCTCAGATTAGATATGGTTGGCTTTTCATGTATTATCACTTAGCAGGTACTCGGTGTGCTACTTTGAGTTCCTGAGCAGAAATGTCTACCACACATGTTCCTATTTCCACATGTATCGGCTAAGATAGGCTCGTCTCCACTATTTACAAAATCTTGGTGCATATGAAATAAAGTGAGGGCTTTTTAAATACTCTTGCGGATCCCACCGACAGGCTTTCCGCAGATCCACAGCTGTAGCAGATGGGAATAGCTGCCTAGTAATTAAAGCACATCTTGGAAAATCAGGATTTCTTATTTTCTCAGTGGTTAGTGGTCCTCCAACTGCTGTTCACACATTATAAATCATTCACTGAGCCATTTTGGATAGTAATATCCTTGTCTAAATGCTGGCTTTTCTTCTTTATTGTTATTAGAGCAAACTCTGCAGTAGGCACACAAAGCTGAGGGGGAACCTAAGCCACAGAAATTGAAAATTGATCAGGCAGTGTGGGAAGGTATTCTCACTGGTACTTCAGGTTCACCTCAGGACTGCTGTTTAGCATTTACAGTGCTGTCCCTGGAGGCACCCATGCTGTTTGTGGCGACACAAAAGTAATCTCTAAGAGCATACATGTTGGAGGTAGAGTTAACATTCCCCATTGATCATATCTCTGCAGTGTTTCATTTTTCCACCAAATGATGCATGACATTAATCAGTGTATTATATGTCCTATCTTGTAAGAAAGTCAACTTTCTATGATGCTCATCTAGGTGATTGATATATAATCCATGCTCCAGTGGAAACCACCCAGTCTCACTGTCCATTGATTTTTATATTAACAAAACAACCTACCAGTACAACCTACATTGGTTGAAGTGATATCAGGGACCAGGGGCTTATGTTTTTTTTTTTTTTTAATGAATTTCCCAGTAGGTTTTTCCAAGCTATAGTAGAAGCCTAGAATCCATTACCTGTGCTAGGTTAGGCTGTGTGTCAGCCAGAAAACATTCAGAGACTGACTCGCTATATGAACTGACTGACAGGAAGTACCCAATTGCTGCTCAAGTGCCGAGAGAAGGCTGACAGATGAGATATATCACAAACATATCTTATTATGGGCATCAAAATGTCAAAAACACTAGTAACTCATAAAATATGGGACATTTGAAACTTCTCATATGATAATGATCTTGCGTTATGACTCTTGCTGCTATTTTCACACTGCTATTCCTCCACGCGTTGCTATTCATTTGCTATTAATTAAACATTGGCATTTGAAGTAGAGATTAATTATCTACTGACAGTTGATGCCTTTTACATTTCAGTTGTCCTATTAGTATTATTAGGCACATCTTGACAAGTTGTCCTACAGTTAATTCTAATATCCAAGTCAAAGGCATATTCTTGATTATGTGAATTAACGATAGCACTAAGGGCTCTGTCATGTTTATGTGAGTTGTTTTAATTCATGTCAGAAAAGGACTCACCAAGTCAATAAAAATGACGGACTAAAAAATGGGAGTGAACTGGTATGCTGCTCAGAGGCTCATTAATTTTCCTTCTTCTTCTGTTGCAGCACAGGCTAGACGATCTGACGAGCGAAAAGAGGACGGCGACTAAGAACGCTGCAGGAGAGAGGAACTGCATAACTGGCTGGTTCTCCTCGTCTGTAAGCCGGCAGGCTCCAGTTTTGCAGCTGATGACTGTCCTTCAGGTGGCTGGTCTGCAGGGCTGAGTGGGAAGCCTGTGTGTTTGCCGAGGTGCTGCCCCGGCTTGTATGTTGGTCACTTACATTTGCAGTCCCTCACAAGGACCATGTGGTCTCTAAGGAGAAGTCGTCTCCCCTCACAGAACTGGAGCAGTTTCCACAGTTGCACCAGTTTCAGCTTGTCTTTGTGGGTGTTGAGTTTTTGCTGGTCCTTTGCGGCCGTGAGAGGACAGAACTACCACCCTACTGTCAACACGCAGTATGGGAAACTACGAGGGATGAGGGTGCCTCTGCTTAGTGAGATCCTGGGGCCGGTGGATCAGTATCTGGGGGTTCCATACGCTGCCTCCCCAGTGGGAGAAAAACGTTTTATGCCTCCTGAGCCTCCTTCTTCCTGGTCAGGGATCAAGAACGCCACCCACTTTGCTCCCGTCTGCCCTCAAAATATTCACAATGCTGTGCCAGAGATCATGATGCCAATATGGTTCACCTTCAACCTGGATATAGTTACCACGTATATACAGGATCAACATGAGGATTGTCTGTATTTAAACATCTATGTTCCAACAGAGGATGGTGAGTGTGTCGAGTATCTAGGAAGAAACCAAACCTCTCCTCTGTCTCTGCCTCCTTTTTCTCTCTCTCTGTCTTTGCTCAACAACTTTGTGTCACCTCTGTATTTTGCGCGGAGCATGACATTTTGTCTGGCGCATGCTGTGTCTGTGTCCATCATTTCCACCTACCATCTTGACTTGATCTTTCATTTAGTCTTTTCATCAACTCTCCCCTTCCATGCCACTGTTAGAGGTTCCTCTTTTGATGACAAAAATGACTTATTAATATGACTACAATACAAAAGAAAAAATAAATCAAATCATTTAAGACACAGATTGGAAGCATTTGGTGCACCGTCCTACCCTCACTGTCTTGACTGTTCTGGGGGAAGTAGCCATTATAGATTAGTAGCCTGCTTCATGAGAGAATGATCTACTTCAGGGTTGGTGAAATATTCTGTCTGGTACACGAGAGGCCTGTGGCATCAGCCTGACCTATGTAAGACCCTTTACTTGCACAAAGCTGAATACATGAGCAGGTTTTGTGCAAAAAGGCAAACTAAACCAACCGTAATAAAATATTTTAGCTTTATGGATATTGACTCTTAACTGGCCCCTATTATTTGTTTCACTCAAGGAGACCCACGCATGGAAATTGGTTTAAAATGCTCCAAGAATCCAACAAATACCATTTTCACCAAATTTGACTGTGAACTGCAAAATCTTAGTTGCTTCTCTGCCTTTGGTTTGGCTGTAATGGGTCTTAAATAGAAGTGCATGTTAATATGGGCTTCCTGTGTCCCAGAATGCAGCAAATTCATTCCAGCATTTTGGAATATTTCTGCAGCAACACCCAGTTACTTACAGGTCCTCTGTTGTTCTTGATGTTGATTACTGGGAGGGTGGGAGAAGGAGGGAAATAGGGGTTGAACAGTGGGGTCTGAGTCAGTCTGAGTTGTTGCATGTCACATGCGATCTTTTCCAGAGCTCTCTGTTATTTTGTAGTTTTTCCATTCATTTTACAGTCAAAAGAATATCCAAGGAATGTGCCAGGAAACCCAACAAGAAAATGTGTAGAAAAGGAGGTATGTAAAAAAAAACAACAACAACAACAAAAAGAATAAAGCCAACACGGGACGAAAGAGGAATTGAAAGAGTGAAAGAGAGAGGAGAGAGATGGGTGCATCCTTGCAAAGCTGCCAATATCACCATCTATCAACTACCAATCAAAGTGCTAATTGGGATGAACGTGGGACTTGTGACTCAGATCAACCTTGACATAAGTGTGGGAGATGAGCGAATGCTTGTGCCGTGTTGCATGTGTGTGTGTGGGCGTGTGCCGTATCACGATTAGCCAAGCGAGTGTCAAGGAGTGAAAATGTAGGTCCCTCAATAAATAATAAACTTTGTAAGCAGTTTATCATAATGTCTACAGATACAATGTTTTTTATGGCTTGTGCATATTTAAAGGTGCCATATGTAAGAATGTGGCCAAAAACAGTTACTAAATTCAAATTTAAAATACAGAGGTTTTGTTTTCTGACGTAACTGGCAGCCCGTGGTTGCTCGGCAGCTGAGACTCTACTGACTGCACTGATTGGTAAACGGCGGTAGGTGGTGCCACATGCCAAAACATGATTTCAAAACATAAACAGGATTTGCAGTCTGCAAAATATTTTGTTTAATGCAAATATTTTGGCTGTACTGTTGTTGTTGGTGAGTTTGTTATATGAACATTATTCCTGAGTCTTTGTGACATATTAGGAGGATTTTATGGCCAGTTGCTTTAGATTTATTACATAATGCACCTTTAAATGCAAGATTTTCAAACCAAACCCAACTGTTGATTAAATCAGAAGCATGAGTGCTATTTGAAATACTTGAAGATAACATTTTACGTGGTATGAACTTAAGTCATGTGGCAGAACGACGGCACTTAAGACGCCGCCTTATTGGAATTATTTGTCAAACCTGACACCTGAACTTGTCGGAGGCTTAGTCGCTGATTACATTTACACAAAAACGTCAAGGGCCAACTTTCTCCTATATGTATTATTCTTAATTGTTCAAATAATGGTTTGCTGGGGTAATTTATTGCCATGGCATGTTTTATCTATCCATGTGACAAATGCTCAAACACACTGTAATGGAGAAACACAGTCCTGTTTCTTAAGCAGCAGCTAAAATCTGACTGCTGTTAACAGCAGAGGGCTAATTTCCTTAGCCTGCCATAAAGGCGCTGAGTAGCCCTAAGACTGTGATCGAGAGCATATCTCACATCACAGTAAAGATTCAGTTTCAGCCTCAAGACCTCTGCTGTTGATTTCCACGGAGGCTGCCATTGGCCCCACTCTGTGCACTCGTACATTCTGTTTTGGTAAACCAATTTTGAGAGAGAGAAAGACTGGCCCTCCAGGCACTTCTGCTGCTGAATTAGTCCCAGTTGCGGAATATATACAGAAATATCTCCTTAATATTCCCCCTCCACTTTTTCAATTTTTCAATTATCTTGCCAATGTTTGGAAATGGGAAAACTCTATGATACGTTTTATGTGTTGGTTTTTGTGACAGATTATTGTGCAGAGAGGTGATTTTTTTGCACAGTTCCTTTGTTGGTATAAACATGAAGGTTGTAATTTTCTCAGGGGAAACTATTTTCTGTTGTACCTTTCTTTTAAGACTGATCCTATTAGTCTTGGCTCATGTTGAATTAGCGGTGTAAATGAATTTTTATTTATCCTTCATGTTGGATGCAATTTTTGAGGTATACTGTGGTTTGTTTTAAATGTTTCTACCAAGAAAGGTGTGAACATTGCAGTAAATTAGGGAACAGTTCATCAGTTCCCTCATTAAATATTAGAAATAGTGTCCTTACCATATTTAGATCTGTTCCTTACACTTATAAATAGTAAAGGGGTTTTATGTGTTCCATCACTGTAAAATGTGGTAGAGTCATACACACTGTGCATATTCAGTACATCCACCAGCACTTTTAAAATCTCTATGTCTATGAATCTGGAGGAAAGACTGATTAATTAAAAATGGTATTTGACTCCAGATGAATTGGTCTTGACTGTTGCCAAGCAACTGTATGCAGTTGTGTTAGGAGCAGAGTAAGTGGTCCTCTCACCTACGAGTGACGCACCTGTGTTACATTTGTAAAGCTGAACAAAGCATCATTAATGGGAAACATGACTCATAATCTTTGTTGGATTCAAGTGTTTTATTTGGCAAGAATGTGATATATATTTGTACAGCGTAACACATGTACATGTAGAGGACCGTGTGGAGAGTGGTTGTTGGGTTCAAAAGTATTAATCTCTCCATACTGTGCTATCAGGGAACCCATTTGATATACTATCAAATATAGTGGGAACCTCTACTCATTAAACAGCCTCATAAATATAAACCAGTAGTATCCTAGCAAGACAAAATTATAGTAGAGACTCCTTTTCTGTTCTTTGATTGGTACGGCTGGTTTGTAGTAGGATTGGTCGGTATCCAAATTTTGATTCTGTGAAATTTTCTCCACATTTTACTCTTGCCTCTCCAATCTGGCCTCACTGGCTCGGCTTCTAACTCCATCATCTCAGCCAAAGCACCATCATCACTCTCGAGTCCTCTGTGGTACCAAGGGTCGAGGAAGGTGCAGATCACCGATTCGCTTTCATATTTTGGCAAGAATTGTAGCTTTTATTGACTTGGACATCCTTGTCTGACACAGCAACACATCAGCCGTTGTGTTTTTCGTTTGGACCATCTCTCATGATATGCTTATTGTTGTTATCTCTCCTGCCTCTTGGCTTTGAACCATTGTGCATAAGCAATTGGTGCTACAGTAAAACAGGGCAGACTTTATTGTGAAGAGTAGAGAATCCACTCATCCCTCTTTTTGACTTGTGATACGGATCATTTTGACAGTGCCAATCTGGATTTCGGCACTTTTTAGTCACAAAATTGCCATTTATATTGACAGGAATACAATTTGGTGATTGGTTTTGCTCCTTGTGGAAGACTAGTGCAGCGCTGCATGTGCAAGATGTCTTAACAGTCTGTGGCCGAGCCATGTGGAGGTAATCTAATGTGCAGGGTTCAGCACTGTATCCCATTGCTCTGTCAGAGTTGGCGTTGTAGCCCACACAAGCACACACGGTACAGAGCAGTGGCAGGTTGGGGGTTTTTGGAGCCTTAGACATTAACACTCAGTCATTTTTTTCTCTGCTCTTAGTCACAGTAAATCCAATGAAAAGTGGTAATGAGACAGATAAACACTGTTTAGTCTCAGATTGCTATTGGCTCAGGATTAGTCAACTGTTTGTGCACAAATCCTGATGAGGTCACCTTTTAACTTAAATAATGTTATACTTTCAAATTGATTGACAAACTTTAAAAGAAGAGTGAGTTTGCATGCAATGCACAGACATGAATAGATGCACCTTTCGCATCGGCCGGACGCATTTGGGTCTTTGCATCATTCGCGTCACTCGCTCCATTCACTCGAGTTGAAAGTTTTCAACTTTGCCTCATACAATGACGCGAAAACCAATCAGCTTTGAGATTCTCTGACTGATGTCACAGTCGTGTCTGGCAGCCATATAAGTTTCAGCTACAGAGACCATTTGAAAAAAAAAAAGAAAAGGCTGAGAATGAAGTCAGCGATGAAGGCGATAGATGCTGACATAAGAATAACACAAAAATGTTCTTGCTTCACGGCATGCTGCGAAAATTCACTTTCGGTGTGAGATTCCACAAGAGAAACTTTCTGAGTTTGACCTCCCTCACTTCTAAATCCATCCCTCATCATGAGTCTATTTGAGATAAGTGCAGTGAAATCAGTTGTACATTTTGGCCCGATTTGGATCGCTCGACTGTCGTTCCTACGCAGCCCTCACAGGCAGCAAACTGCCATGTGTTATGCATCTTAGTGCCAGTAGCGAAAACAGTCTGATCAGTCGCCAAACCTGTAGATTAACAACTCCAATAGCATTGGTCATCTTTTCCCATTTCCAGATGACCTCCTGATGCTAGAGCTGTGAAAATTGTGAAAGAGCCCCAGTCCTGGTTAGACTGTGTCTGGGTTCTGGCAGACAGTAACACACCATGATAATCCTGTTGGTTGGCCAGCTCAACCCTGCCTCGGGGAAGGAGGGGCTGCTCCCCGAGTGCTGCTGAGGAAATCTGTACACCAAACAGACTGTGTGAAACTTTCCAAGAAGACAACAGCAAATATTGGCTTGTGTGGCTTGAAAACAGAGCAGATGTCTGCCTTTGTTTGAAAGAAAATGACTTCTATCATCTTCTATGATCATCTATGTGGGTCAATGGTGACCCCAGTGAGTGAAGGCTGCAGCCAGCAGCATATTCATTTGAGATGCAAGACCTGACCTAAGCAGGAAGTTCCCATTCAGAACTCTCCTGCTTCTGCTGTGTTGTCCAACATCCACAGTCAATCCAAGGCTCAGCATCTCTGTTCTGCTCTTTGTTTATAGCAAACTCAAAAGGAAAAGAGGCCATAGCCTGTGGAGCCCACAAGCCAATTTGACAGGGAAAACAAAATGTGTTGCTTCTAGTATCTCTTGTTAGTTTATACCAGGGGTGAGGAACTTCAGGTCATAGTGCATGGCCTGCAAACAATATCATCCACACACACGAACCAATTTATAATTACAATAAAGCAACTCAAAAAAAAATAAAAATCTCACACCAACTTGATTTTTGAAGCCCTAAATCTTAAAACAACAGTCTAACATTTCAGCAGGATGCCCCATGCAGTCTCAAAGCCTGTCAGATACACAGATGTATCATGGCGACTATCGAAGTGAATGCACAATGTTGCAGCATAGTAACGCCAACTTACAAGAAGTTGCATTGTGTACTGTTGGCCTGTAGACTTTGTCTTCATGATGCACATGTATCATGAAGACAAAGTAGTAGTGCCACCAAATGTAGAATCTGAATAATGCGTGTCCTTGTCCCTTCTGTTTGCAGGAGTAAAATAAAATGGGGACCTGCTACGTTGCTTTACAGCTCTACGGGTAGATAAAAACACCCATGGGATACAGGAAAGCATTGTCAATTTAGGTTTTTAAAGCATTAAGTATTTAACGTTTTTTTGAAATAGTTCTGTTAACAATTTTAAAGCATTAAATAAGTCCTCCAGGCTCCATCACATTGTGCTGGTGTTCAAAAGCTTTGAATTAGTCCAAAACCACCAATGACAGTCACCTGTGGTACATCAATTATTTACATAACTGATGTGTTTGACAGATGCTTAAGATGCCTAAACCCTGATTAATCCTGATTGTGTGTAAGCTTTTTTCAGTTAGTACAGAGAATAAATAGTTCATTAGGTATTAGAAGGAGAAGTGAAAGACCCCAGTTTGATGTCCACGGTCTTTGGTAAACATGTCACTTTCCATTATTGAGCTGTTGACAGCCAGAGAGACTATTTGGCTGCCTTTTATTTGTTTTTTATTTATTTTTGGAACAGCTGAAGCACAGTGTGGGTTTTGGCTGTCCTTTACTGCAGGATTACAGCCTCCTTAACCTTTTAGCTGCATTCTCCATCATTCTCTCTTATGTGTCCCTCCCAAGCTGTTCCTTAACCTCTACAATAGGAGACAGATTGGGTGAGATGTAGGCAGACAGAGAGAAAGACATGCAGAGTCGAAAGACAGCTCCAGACACTTTGGAATAGGAAAATGGCCACCTGAGGATTAGTGGCTGAATATAACTGCTCTAAATTGTCAAGGCTGCAACATTTCACATTTCACTAAGTCCCTTTCCACATTCTGACCTTTCTGATATTTAACTCCAAGGCCTATCTATTGCCAGTAAACCTTTTTCTAGCAAAGGAACGCAGTTAACATTCAGCCCTTCAATGATGTATTGAGTGAATTGTGGATACAGTCGAGAATTCTCCAGGGTATAAGACCATTTTGTCTACGTGTGTGTGTGTAAATAAATATATAGCGTGTGTACAGGCTTGGGTTTATTCATAAACTCCTCCTACTACTACTAGACTTTATTTTGTTCGTAATTTCATACTGAAATTTTGAATTTCAAGTGTGTTTTCTTTGAACCTGATTTGATATGTGACATGTTTCTATTTTGCTTGTCAAGGAACATGAATAGCTGTTATTCTCGGTGCTGCCTGTTTTTGAAGGGATGCAAATGTCAACTCCTGGTGGCTGGCTATGCACAAAGAAACTTGTCAATTCATTGCAGTTATTCTAATGTCACACTCTTTCACTGCAGCATCAATTTCAAGATTCAAGGTCAACTATAGGCTTGCAATGCTGAGTCACTGCACATGTCGCACATGTTTGCTGTTCCCATTATGGATCCAGCGTTTGACACCCAGGCTCACAGACAACACAATTCAAAGTGACAGAGCTTCCCTGTCGACACCTGCCATCCAATCTATGCCTGTCTGAAGCATTTTCACTCAATAACCTCATTGTTTTAGCATGTCAACAGCACAGTCGATGCTAGAATAATCAGAATCTCTAACAAATCATAAACGGGGTGTTTTGTGGGCACCGATTTCCATTCTGCTCAAATATTTCCGTAGGTTCTCTTTTGCATGAAGCAGAGGCATTGACCAAACAAACTGTTATCTATCTATTATGTTGACCACATATTAGGTGCTACACATTATGGTCAAATGCAGCCCTTTTATCATGTTTATGTTTTCTAGCTAACATAAAAGCAGAGAAATATTAAAGGCTCAAGATAAAATCTTTGGCGAAAGTCTGCATAAGGGGTGGGCTTTTGAGTGTTAGGCCTTCGAAAACTGTAATAAAATTATATTTTCAGAATGATATTAGCATAAAAAGTTAAGCTTTGCCATTTAAATGAGATCACTGTTAGAATCATCATTACGGCAAAACCAGACCACTTTCAGAAAAAAAAGATCATGTGGCCCTGATAACGGTCCAGAATTACAAAAACAATTCTGCATAATTTTCCACAGTGATTTTCACAGCTGAATTTAATTTAATTTTTCTACTACAAAACTGAGCGGCTAAATTATAGCCTATGCATTTAATTGTGAGGGTGATCATAAGAAGGGTGATGGAGAGACTGCGTACATATCATAAAGTCATTTGTGTCTTTCTCTGACTCCACCTAACCAACTGGCTTAGCCACACAGAAACAATTTAATTCTGCTAGTAAGTTTTATTTGCTGCTTAGTGTGTTTTCTTCTTGGGAGCAGAGGGCAGTGGTGATGGTCAACTGCCAAGACGTTCAGTCAGTATCACTGGATGCTACAGATCCAGGCTTTAATAAAGTCTAATTTGACAGTGATATTTAGTGTCTTTTCAGGCTGACTTTACGTTACTTTTCATTGACAGTAGTTGGTAAAACTGTCAAACAATCTCCAAACACAATAAATAACAGTGCAAGAGAGAGCTGTGAAAAATGATTGTTTCCCTATAGTATCGCATTCACTGTCTACACGGAAATGCGAAGCTGTCGTTTTTTTTCCTACTCTGGGAGGCATTTTCAAAAAATACAATTTCAGGTTCCCTTAAACACCGTCTCCGTGTGTCTGGAACGCCTCTCCAATAAAAGAAGATCGCTATTCACTTAAAGCTCCCATAGAGTGGTCCTATCGCACATATATGTTAGTTATGGAGGTCTACTTAGATACATTAACTTTTTTTTATGGTCAAAAACTTCCTAGTTGCTGCAAAGAGAAGACGGACTGTGTTGTGATTGGCCAGCCAGCGTAGAGCCTTCCCAACTGTCTTGTGATTGGCCAATACCTGGAAGTGACGTAATTAGCACACACAGCTCTCAGAAGCACAGCTCCCCTTCTGGAACGGTGGATGCACTGTTACTCATTGATATTATATTGATATTATTGATATTTGATATTATTTAATTCATAAACGAGATACTGTTTTAAATGGTACTTCCGTTCTATGGGAGCTTTAAACCCATTTCTGTGTGGACTGCTCCTTCATGTATGTTAGTAATGGGATGTTAGTTACCATACATACAAACTCAGTAGTCTGGTATAAGGGGTGTTTTGTCTCAAAATCAGTTTGGCATGTACATGACGACGACAACAGCCACACTCAAGAAGTGTGTGTTGTGTGAAATGGTAATTCTGCTCTTTCCCCCTAAATAATGTATGCTTTATTTCATAAAAAAAAAAAAAACGCATAATGTTAGCAGAGGTGGTGTTTGTTTCAAGCCAGCATGCAGCTTCCCTCTGCAATGAAACGCTGCGGGTAATGCTACACATCTTATCTTGTAATCATGGTTCAGTAAACTTCATGACAGTCAGCCCATTAAACTTTGATATGAGCGAATTGCACTTGAGTCTAAGGTCACCAGAAACAGTAGGACTGTTGTCGCATCAAATATTGCTGAAAAGGAAAATCTGGTGTTATACATGAGGTTAGAGTCTCACCAGAATCATGAAATTATCCAACATAAATTAACGTTTTTCTCTAAGGTCTTGTCAGAAGACGATAGACCACAGATGAGTGATGGACAGACCAAATGACTAAGCATCACTGAAGTCCTTAGGCACTGCTGAGAGTAGGTAACAAATGTCACACTAACCAGTTTAGAATACAACTAGTACACGATGTAGAGCTTGTACGCTATATTTCTACACGAAGGTGCCCTATGGGTCTGGATTTTCATATTATCACGTTCCACAAGGACAACAGCACATTACATACTGTTTATGGAAAAGATACAATCTAAAGTAACTGCACACATCACTGCGTAATACATGATACATGCAGTCTTGTGTTGTATTCACATCACCACCTCTTGGGATGCTGCAGTTCTGCACATGCTTGTAATTTAAAAGAAAATAAAAATCCTGCTCTTTCGATAGTTTTCTGCATTCTGATTTTTATATACTTTAGCTTGGCAGTAACCACAATTTCTGTTAATATAATTTTATTCCCCATTTTTATGGTTGCAAGTAAGAAATTACCGTTAGGTGCATATTCCAGAAAGATTAGGAAGTCTCTAAAGTGTTGTTTAGGCACACTATAACCTTGTCCACTGAGTCATTTCCAGAATACAATCAAAAGCAATCAGTGTCATAACTGCTCATTTCAGCAGCAATCCTTTAAGCTATTGTTTTGCGAAACATGTGGGACCATTTGATAAATCAAAAGTTTATTTTTCTGAAAATGCCAGTGGTGTATGACTCTGCTCCAGATATGCTGTTATAACAATGAAGCTGTGTTTAAATCTCTTAAAAAAGGTGTCGATTCATTGTTGACTATTTTTAACAATGATTTTATTTCTCAAATTATCTGTGATTTTTCAATTATATCATGTACTTAAAATGTTTTTTTTTTATTATTATTATTCCTGTGTGGTCTCAAAAATACTGCTTTATACTGAATTGCCTTATTTCCCATGTCTGTGTTACCAAACATGTTATTTTGAATTTCCCTGTGCCTCTCTATGTCTCTCCCTGCTTCAATAACAGGGGCCCATGCAAAAAAACAGGGCGAGGATTTATCGGATAACGACGGTGATGAAGATGAAGGTACTTTCCATGGTGAACAAAGATGGTGCATGATTTATTTATTTTTCCCTAAAAAATGTCACCTTTTTTGATCATTTATACTTTTAATTGATTAAGTTTTTTTTTTAGTTTTTTTTTAATTATTATTATTGCAAATGCATTCATCAAGCATCCATGCAACATTACAGTGTTGGACAGTGTTGTCTTCATCAAACGTGGAGTGCATGTGAGTGAATATGAGGTCTGACATTTCCAAACATCAAAATTCAAGCGATGAGTAAGGTGTTTGGATTAGGAGTCATGTGGGATCTGAGAGCTGTCTAGATAACCAAGTCCGGGGTGGGTCATTTTAATATATCACACTGTGACTGAAGCAACTGCTATTACAAGGGCAGAGCAGTCGCAAGAGCCTCTTCATCAGGTGTGGCCGGCAGATGTATTGGTGGCGATAATGACAGAATGACAGTAAAGCAGCAGTGTAATATCAGAGCGTTCGCAGGGTCTGCCAGCAGATTTAGATGAGGAGCGGCAGTTCAGGAGTGCTTTTGGAGAGGATTAGAGGCGAGAGGTGTAGAAAATGGGAAGTTGCTGCTCAGCAATCGCATTGTTCACTTTCCATATTTATCTTGGGATATTCCTGGCTCAGTGTGGATCTCTGCTGAGATTAGAACGAGAGAAGGTTTCTTTTGCTGCAACAGAAACGGCTTTAGTGTCTGAATCTAAATTAAATCCCCGATATCACCCTGCCCTTGTCTTCCTTTGCCACTATAGGCCAGGTGATGCAAGAATGATCTCGAGTATCAGAGCAAAGCCATCACAATATTCTCCATGTGTCTCTCCATGTTGACAAATGGGATTTTGGCTTATTATGATTGCATTTGGTGAACAAGATTTAACCGTATGTTCGGACCAAAACAGTGTGGGACATTAGCAAATGTTGAGGGCACAGGGGTTCTCTGTTTGGCAGGAAACCCAAACTGTCGCACTTAATTGCCATAACCTCACATTTATGCATCTTGAATGTTGGCATATTGAATGCCAGCTTTGCAGCAGGTCCTGTGTTTGGCTTTAAACCCAGCATTTGCCGGCTGGCCAGGATTTTATTCCAGATGTTTAAGGGTTTTTAAGCGAAGCCCCTTTTTTGCCAGTGGTCTTGTATCTCCAATAGACGACTTATGTTGGCTTCGATTGCAGAACAAGAAGTGTCGCTTTGGCACCACTTTGAAACACAGGTGTCCCCTCATTCAAACCATGGGCGAGCTTTTACAACCGAAGCCAAATTGCCTTCAGTCTTTGGCGTGACGGTACATGCGCGTACACACGTGTGTCTGCGAATGTTGCCCCAAGTCGGTTCAGAATTACTGACGAGTGCCAATTTCTTTGTCTGGCAAGTGTTTGCATGCGTACTCCAAAGCTGTTGCGCAAGACTCGCTTCATTGAAAATGTGACAAGTCTATTCCTCACTGAGCGCAACTAATGCTATTTACAGAGCATCACCGTAGAAGAAGCACAATACAGTCCCAGCGGAATCTCTGCCACTGCACTGTAACTAATGCATGTGTAACAGAGTTGGCCATCAATGGCTAAACATGATCCAGAAGACTCTCATTGTTCTGTCTCTTATGTACTCTAATGGCCTGAAAGGAACACCCCTGTTTTTTTATGTAGTTCTCCCCAAAGGGAACTCCTACTTCAGTAAAAACAAGCCTTACCTCACTCAAGGTTTGGCTGAGTGCACTTCACAAACCACAAAGTTCTTGTGAACTGTCTGCTCTACTACTGCTCTGATGAGCGGACGGACTATTATTTAAGTAATAGCCAGCAATCTCCGTGTCTATGGCAAATGTATTGAAGGCTTTACCAATTAAAGTCAAACTTCTGTATTTAGTTTATAGGGTGAGCAAAATCAAGGACTCTGAGTGGCACTCTTTATCTCATCTGAGCCACATATTCTCATTCAGTTCAGAGAATCGCTGTCTTGTTTCTCTGTTCCACCCCCTCCATCTCTCAGTCTGTTCATCGCAGCATTACCATGCTGTCTCACTTGGCAGTCTGTCTGTCCTGGGCTAATTCCCTATTTTTCCTCCTCCATAATATTTGAGCTGCCTCCCACCCGGTTTTAACCCTCAAGACACGCTCTTAATTTTTTTTTTTCGAATTTATTGGGACAATAAATCATTTCTTACGTTTCCAAAGAAATGTGAGTAATAAATGTAATGGGATAGTAAATAATACACAGTAAATTTGTAGTACAAAAGGTGTGAAACAACAAAATATATTCAACTGAAACAACTGGATAAGCAAAATGAAATACGGAATGAGAATATGATGAGCCTTTAATACAACATATCTCCTTCTGTCTGCTGGCTGTTTTCAAGCCTCTTTGTCTCTTCGTTGTCTGAGTCTTGCCGTCTTTCCCTTTGTGCCCACCTGTCCGTCTGAGCTACAGTCAACCCCACAGGCACCGGTAAAGCGCATTCAAATATTTTTCCAACCGTCCCTCCAGCAACGGGAGTGTTGCTGTGATTTACAATGGCCCACAATCAGGACTTGAGTTTACAGAGGATGTTATAGCACACTCAAAGAAATAACTCATTGGATGAACACAAATACATTTTGGGCAGGATTTCCATCCATTAAATTTATGTAGCCCCAACTTAAACTAAGTACCTCCTTGTAATATGATTTAATTGAGTTGGTCGAACTCATCTTTATCAAATACAGCCAAAATAAAATAAGTAAATCAACTGGCCTAAACTGATTTACATTTGTACAACTCAAAATAATATAGTTGGTCTAAAATAAAATTCTTTCATTACTTGACCCCCATTTGACCCCAATTTCAGATACACATAACACAAAATCTGGTTAATGTGTTTTTATTTAAAACATCAACATGGAACTCATCTACATATTGATGACAGTCACTGACTTGTGTCAAAACACAGAAAACCTAAATATGTTTCAGGCAGAAGAGCTAAGGCAAGTTTTGACCAGTTCAGATCAACTATGAATATTTTTTTACTATAAACTAATTATGTATTGCCCATAAACTGATATGAAATAGACATATACAGTACATGTACAATACACATGGTAGAAGTACAAAACAGAACCTGAAAAAAGTCCAGTCCTTTGAGTCCAGTCACAGCCTATCCATAGGAACACACTTCAAGAAGAACATATTTTTAAAACAAGAAAAACATCCATGCTGACTGTCACTGACTGTGTGGACAGTGTTACTTATGAAAACAGCTTGATTTTCAGCTGCTGTATCTTTGTATTCAGCTTGTGTCCATCCAAGTTCATAATGATCTTCTGGAGAAACTCGAAGGTGTACTTCAGGTTTTCGGGAAAGGCTAGATCAAGGGCATAAATGAGTCCAAACAGCATGATGAACCCCATGATGACACTGCCAACATTGTTGAGGACTTTAATGCCCTCAATCACAACTCCCACGTCCTCTGGCTCCTCCTCATGTCCATCTCTTCGGATCGTGTAAATCCCCATGACTGTGGTGGCGATGTCCCTCTCTGCATCCTCAGCTGCAGAGAACTGAACAACAACACAGAAAACAAATATAAGTAAAATGCTAAACAACAAACAGAAAATCATATACAAAATATAAATGCATATAAATATAAATGTACTACATACAGCAGTTTAGAGCAACAGTTGTCTTGGTCAAAAACAGGTGCTAATTTGGCTGTAGCCTTCACCATTTGACCTAAGATATCTGGCCATGGTGGTGGTGTGTCAGGCTTTCATAGAATGTTCTGATACACACATCTGTGTTGTTTCCTGTGTCATTGGCTGTTTCATAGTATTTCTCATAAATGAAGCATGGAATTAGAATAGTCTCAATATTATAGAGTAACTAACCCCTGCGGTCAGAGCCTAACTTGACCTGCTGCATAATTTTGAAAAGAGAGAGGGTGGAGCGTAGATGTGAGACAAATTACTTGACATGACAGATAAAAGAGAAATGGACCGTGACACAGACTCTCAGGTCACCTATTCCTCAGACCGCTCCTCAGAATCTGAGGCACACAACATGGATGACATTCAGCTCCTATAAAGCCTGAAACTGGAGCTGTCCAAGCCAAGGCTATAGCAGTGCAAGAGAGCTGAGTAGCAATATAATGTTAGACGCTTTATGGCCAACATTTTTCAGTTTTAAAGCTATGCAATTGCAGTGATCCTTTTTGAATCTACCACAGAAAATATTGAGCAAAACTCCACCCCACTTATAAAGGTAGGTGTGTCTGCATGTACTGTATGTATCGTTGTATGATAATATACAGTGCATACAGTGACTACTATGTGTAACTAGGTTGCAGCAATGTTCTGACAAGTAAAATGGAGGTGCAAAAAGTCAGGAAATGCAGGAAAAATAGAAAAAAGATGAATTACAGTATTTGTATTTTGTATGTCTACAATTATACTTCATGAGAAAGAATTGTAATAAACTTACCAAATACTCCTTGAAAAACACATCTGGGTCTTCATTGACATAGACAACAAGGCTTCTCAGGATGCACTCCCTCCTCATGTTGATGTCATCGTGCTAAGGGGTAAAAATGTACAGCTACAATGATGCTGCAGATTTCATCATGTCATGAAAGCATACCAAATACTCCTTATTTGCTATACAACAGCTGCTGTTTGCTCAATTAAAAGACAAAGCCTGCATATGATGTTTATAAAAATTATTCTAATTTCATCAGAAATAAATATAATGAAATGGATCTCCTCTGATGCAAATATGTATAAAATTCATTCTTCATCTGTCCATCAATCAGACTGAATCTTCCATCATTTCTCAAACAAACAGAAGCACATGGCTAATTAATATGCATAATCACGTGTTCTAAACTGTCAGACCTAAGTTAGGATACTTAATCCAGCATCCCATGCAGCACTAACGGTTCATTAAACGTGTCACTGGTGTTATCACTGCTCATAGGTCTACCAGATTGTTAAAGTATAACATTTCTTTGGCTAACTGAAGACAAGACTAGTTTGGTGTTGACATGAGATGACAGTTTACAGCGCAATGCTCACGTTAGCTGTAATGCTTAATTATAACATGTACTCTGCTGCTCATATAACCTCATGTTCACGTAACAGACATTTGTGTTTCGCTGGTTAGATGATAAGATAATAAACAGAAGCAGATAATGATAACTCCTGAAATTAAACGTAGACACTCGTAGAAGGAACATACCACGGACATCATTGGTAACATTGCCTCCGACTCATTTGCGAGCTCTTCATCTGATAAAGTCTTGTATTTCTGTCTGCTGAAACAGTCTCGTAGTTGTCGAGCTCATAATTCATGTTCATGTACACTTTTCAAGTAAACGTGTGTGGTTATAACACTAGTCAGAGTAACCACATACACTTAGTCAAACTTCATTTTCCCTCATGTATCTTAGCTAGCTAGCCCGCTAGCCAATGTCCAACTTAACTGACAGTAAAATTCGTCTTACTTCACGTCCTTTTCACAGCAAGTTTTGTAAAATATAAGAAAATAGAATACTCACCAAGGAGTGGAATTACTGCGGCTTTCCGTGGCTCTGTGAAATGTAATCCCAGCAGCGTTGGCAGAAGTCGTCAAAGAAAGACCGGGAGGAATAGAGGCTGAGAGCGTTACCTCGCACATGCGCAATGGGCGGTCCAATTCAAATTAAACACGTTTGTTTTGAGTTCATGAATGTCAAGGTGAAATTATTACGTTACCACAATTAAATGTGCATATATTTAGTATTTAATAGATTTGTTTCAGCAAATCAAACAACAATTTAATGTGTCACATCAAAGAAGGGCTTGGATCAGTTTTTTGAGTGCACTGTAAAAAAAAAAAAACGCACACGCTTTCAATCACCTACCTGCTTTTGTTAGATAAAAGGTGGGCATGTAACTAGTGCTAGTGAGGCTGGAGGAGGGAAATCTCAGAGGTGGAACGTGGTTGTGTGCTGAGCCGATGTGCCCAGTGTTAGGCAGAGGCAGGCAGCGTTTCCCACACCACCTCCAGAGTGTGTTGCACCACCACAGCCTCAGCCCTCTTCCGCTGATGAAAAATAGATGTCTTGTCATTTGGCACTTTCAGACTCTTTCTCTAATCAGGAGGAATGCTTCCGCCCAGCATGAGCGTGCGCACGCTCAGACATGAACACCAGTACATCCATTAAATCAGTCAAGCACACACCAAACAATGCTTGCTTCCAAGCTCGAGACTTGCTCTGTCGAAGATAACACACACACACACACACACACACACACACACACACTCACAAACCCAGAGAAGCTCTCTGTCGAGGCTGTGCCAGGGAGTAGAGCTGAGCTCCACCTGCCCGGGTATTACCATTAATTCCATTGCAGAGGGCCCCACTGGATCCCTTTTCAGTAAAGCCCTCAGCTCTGCTCAGGCAGCCGGGAGAGCGGTTAATCAAGGAGCAGGGGAAATTCACGCACACTACATTCTCATCTCTACCACTATTCCATTCTCTCTGATGTGGCAGGGATGAGAATTCATACCCCTTGAAGCCCATTTACGTCAGGATATGTGGAATATTGCTGTGCAGCTTCTGTCAAAGATGAGGATTGCTGCTAATGACTGATCTACAATGGCATCATTTGAGCCATTTCAGAGACAACTCCTCCGTCATCTTGTCTCTTTCTTTGATTTCTTTGTTTTTAATCTTTCTTGAGAGGCTCAAAATTATTAACGAGACAAAAACATGAAAATACTGCTCGTGAAAACAAAGACTGAAATAGAGCGGAGATGCTCCTTTGACCAGCTTTTTGCTTTGAGCACTTTGCTGTGTTTAGTGTGTGCTGCCCTAAACCCGTCTTTGTGTTTTTATAGGATATTGACAGTTTTTGTGGCTTGAAACAAGGATAACAGGCCTCTCTGAAGGAATTTAGGGCTCGTCCTCTTTCAGTCAGGGAGAAAAACAGCTATTGTTGAGTCTTAAGGATGACAGCACTCTACAGCTTCCTCCTCTCAGCCAGGTTCAGACCAGCAGAAGGGGGCTTTGGCTAATAGTTTTAGGCTTCTCGCTGTGTCTTCGCTTCTATTTGACTCATCCAGCAGCTATATCAAACCCTCTTTTCTCTCTACCCTCCGACGATACACACACAGCTCTCTGTCTGCCAGCATTACATTTAACACACAAACAGACCACCATAGGAAGCAAGAAGTCACCTTCACACAAAAGGTCATTCTGCCTATTACATTTACCAGAGCAGTGTCAAGATTTACAGTCGCAGCCCGCACCTGCTTTCATATGCTCAGAGTTTCAAAACAAAACATCTCGAAACCATAGGGTGCACGTTTTCCTGTCGATGCCATCACTCCTGATAATGTGCAGCCTCTGAAAGTCCACTGTTTTAAAATAGAAATTGCTGTGCAACATTTTTTCTCGCGAGTCCAAAAGCGTCCCCCACAAAGACCTATAGTCAGACACATTCAACGTCTTCTTGCAAGACAGAGATTCAGCATTTCAGGATACTGTCACTTACTTCTGCAATGGAACAAGCTGCTGTGTAATTGAGTGTAATTGCGCTGCTTGTTTTGTGAAGAGCTCCCCAGATAAACTCTGTGCTTTACATGAATATGGCCAGTTATGGGCTTGTCATGGATGAAGCGAGAAGCTTTCCCTGACAAGAGTGCTACAGTAGGGGGGGCATGTCACGTCCTGCCACATCAGGACACTGCCACCCGTTCCCCTCCACTCCCCAGACCTCACGGACAGTCGCCATGTTTCACCAAGTGTTGACACAGTGAATACCACCGACACTTATCTCCACTCGCCTTTGTCCTGTCCCGCTCTAAAGCGCCAAGGACGATTCTGGGGACGCTTAACGTCAGACATATGACTGACTGTTTCCAGAGGAGTGAGAGGCAAGTGGAGGTACAGGGGGAAGAGGGGAAATAAGAGAGAGGAGCAGAGAATGAGTGCTTTTCACCCTCCTGGGGGGCTTCACTTGCAGCAGCAACACATAGAGACTCAGCTTAGGCCTGAGTTATGCCTCCCACTGACACTCCAATCAGTCCAGAGCCACCTATGAAAGGTTGTGTCCCTCAGGTGCTGCTAAAATTCACACCCTGTGATATGTTAAGGTGTGAATGTCCTCAGCCGTCGGTGTATTTACCTGGAGTGAAGTGCAGCCAACTATAAAATAGTAGAAATATCGACCAAATAACAGGCTATTTTCTATGTATTTGCTTTACTTTAAACACAATCATTGTATGTTTGTATGTGCTGGACTGATTGGAGTGTGTGTCGCTGTGTAGTAGATGCTGCATGTTCTCACTTCTGTGGGTGAGAGAAATATCTGAGAAAACGTTGCGCTTCAGTGCATAAATTATGTTTCTGTTCGGTTCACTCTTCGTTGCACATCCACCTTCATCTACATTTCTGTCATGCATTTTTTGTTGATTTCCAAAAAAAGAGAAAAAAAAAACATGAATTTATTTGTTTTTTCTTGTTTACACTTACTGTGCATGTAGTTCTGTTCCTGGTGTACTTCAATTACTTGTACTTGCATTAATAATAAACATGTCTCTGTTTCCTTTCTAGCGCAGAGCTCTATGCTGCATTGTGATGCTTTGAACGTGTGTGTTGATGTGACAAAATGTATGCCGTGGAGAAGTGGGGGATTTCTGAGTTAGACACGCAGTCGCCTGTTTTACCAGATTAGTCCGTCCACAGCTACAGATAAACCTCTGATTGGTTGAGTAGAGCTAATCAACTCATTATCTCCAAGTCGTGCCACTCTGCAGCCCACATGTGGATGTATCCAGAGATTATTATTATTATTTCTCACTGTAACTCCAAGCGTAATTAGGATCTGATGCATGCATGTTTCCCTGTGACTCGAGTCAGTGTCAGTGACAACTGCCTATCACATCTGTGTGAATCCTCCCACATCAGATCAAGTCAATAAATAGATTAGAACAAGTGGTCGTGTAACACTCTCTCAGAGGGATTTAACTGTTGTCATGGAGACATGATGTGAATCAACAAAAGAGGTGACTGATAACACTGACATGACTAATCTCTTTTTCTTATTTCTGCCCCCTGTTCTTTCTGACTCTTTGTCATTCTCTTTGTATCTGTGGCCCATTTGTTTGAGTAGCTTGTCAGGAATATCATTTTGATGTTTTTTCTCCCCCCACTCCCCCCCCCCCCCCCCAAAAAAAAATCTCCTTTTCCCTTCCTGACTGTACCTTCCATGCTTTCTCAACCCCATGCATTCCCTCCTCCTCTTGTTTTGATAAGTGTGTGCATAGAGAAGTGTCAGCTATAAATTACATTTCACTGTGTAGCCTTCTCAGATACCAGCAAGATAAAGAAAGCCATAAATAAGACTGCATCATGTACAAGTTATTGCTTTGCTTTTAAACGTAACAGGGCCATGAATAACCAAGGGAATAAAGAAAAAAAAAGAAGAAGCTGTGACTCAAGGCTGAGTTCTGCTATGAGGTTACACAGAAACCGTGTCTATACAAAATGCATTTAAGTAGTTGTCCTGGGTGCTAATGTGATGGGATGCATAGCGATGAGCAGTGCCTGCAGATTGGTGCTGTGCAGGATGTGCTCCGCGATTAGCTGTTCTTCAGGATTTTGAATTGTGACTCTCAGACACTATAGCAACCATAATACAATACCACCCTTTCAAATTTGACTTTTCTTTCTATCTTTCTTTCTTTCTTTCTTTCTTTCCATTTCCTTGCCTTCCTCCTTCATTCTGATCTGTCTCTGTCGCTCTGTCTTTCTTACTCTTCACCCTCCCTCCCGCTCATATTTTCACCATTCGCAGGGCTTTGGGTGTTGCAGGGAATTCAAGAGAGAGATTGAGGGAAGGCAGGAGAGAAACGGAGAGAGACAAAAGTGATACAAAATAAGGGAGGGAAAGGCGAGACACTACACATAACACGGGGATAGCAGGAGTGAAAATGAGAGCGAGTTCCTTGTCTTGTCTCCATGCAAGCCAGTCAGTAATTCAGTCTATTTCTCAGACAGAGGCTTTTTTCTTCCCTCTACCCCTGGATGTGCTTTATCTGGCTGAAGTGTCATTCCAGCTTGGTATCAAGCCCAAGTTCTGAAATAAAAATAAGCATTTTAAGCAATCCTGAAGCACACATTTAACTGCCTGCAATGTCAAGCAAGGCTGTGCAAATAAATTGTTGCACAGAGATAGGCCTGCCTGAAAAGAAGGCACGTGGTAGCATTGTGTAATTAGCCAGCGCATTTTCCCTGTCACTGTCGAGCCAGATTAGCCTCTCCCTGTTTAGGAGATGTGTCAGACTACCTCTCTCTTTATTCTCCCTAATGGCTTCCTAAGTGTCTATATTGGGAAGTGGGTCTGCCTCCTGGAAGGCTGCACAAAACCAAATGCAACAAAAATTCAACCCTAATGGTTTGGTTCATTTCAGGTAAATGACAAGACCATTTTCAGCTGAGATGGCCAATTATTGTAATGAAGTTGAACTCAACATGATGAGTGCAAATTAATTTGTTGCAGCTGGAAAATAGAAAATAAGAAGGAAAATAATCATTGCAGACCAGCAGACTGTGTCCTTATAGCTGGTATCTGGGAAGTGACTCTCTGCTTGTTTGTTTGTGGCCATCATGTGATCTGTCTGCTCTGTCTGAATCTGAGCTGATCCTTGATCTGAGTGGGTGGACGACTATGTGAATGTGTTAATGATGGCCGCTCTTGCAGACATACGAGATACTGGTGCCAAGCCCGTGATGGTCTACATCCATGGAGGATCCTACATGGAGGGGACGGGCAACATGATCGATGGGAGCGTCCTGGCCAGCTATGGAAATGTCATTGTTATCACTCTCAACTACCGTGTCGGAGTCCTCGGTAAGCTTTTCTTCTTTCTTTTTTTTTCCTCCTCTGCAATTCCTGCTTCAAGGACATTTTTCTGGGCCATGTTTGTAGGGCAGCTAGGTGTAATGAGCACTGCTGATTGCCACACGCACTCCAAATGAGAGCGGCGTTAAAAAACACGGCGCTGTAAATGCACAATCTGGTTCCCGTGTTTCTTGTTGATGTGATGCTGTATCAAAAACACAGTCATTGAGTTTGCTGGATGTAGATTTGTTGTTGTGACTGGAATTTAGAATAAATTAAGAAATTATTGTAATGAGCTTGAAAAAAAAAAATGTGATGAGATGGGTTGAAGCTGCAGAGATGGAGGAGAGGGAGAAGAGTCTGTTGGAGAGTATGAGGTGTTCACTCGAGTTGCGGTTGGTTGCAGATTGACTCACACAGCTGAATCCTCTTTCAGACACGTGTGTGTGTGTGTGTGTGTGTGTGTGTGTGTGTGTGTGTGTGTGTGTGAGTGTGTGAGTGTGTGAGTGTGTGTGTGTGGGTGTGTGTGAGAGAGTGAGAGTGTGTATGGAGAGGCAGAGGAAGAGAGCGAGCAAAAGAGAAGGAGAGTGAGCTCCATGGAAACAGCTGCAGCAACACAAAATGGAGTTTGTTAGCACACTACCAGAGCTTTGTACCTTTTCCATCCATCTCTCTGGCACAGCTGATTTCCCTCCTCACACATTTCCTTTTACATTTACAGTGGCTGTGTAGCGACTACAGACACTTTGAATATAAAATGAAATTTCTATTTTGTTAGCATTTGTTTACACTGCTGGCAGCTGTAAACATACAAGAGACTGTTTGGATTGTTCTACATATTTCTTACTGTCAACAAATCCCATAACAAGATCTGAAACTGTCTGTAAGTCTGCTTTCAGACTATCTTGCCAGTGGCATTAGCCTGCAGGCTATTGCTCCCACAAAAGACGTAGGCCTATACTGCATGTTAAAATGAGGTTAGGAATACACAGTTTAAAAGGATTTACAATATTCTTTTTAAAGCGTTTTAAATCATCACCTACTATGGTTTAA
This sequence comes from Microchirus variegatus, assembly GCF_963457635.1. Taxonomy (NCBI): domain Eukaryota; kingdom Metazoa; phylum Chordata; class Actinopteri; order Pleuronectiformes; family Soleidae; genus Microchirus; species Microchirus variegatus. The sequence goes on along the minus strand of NC_139807.1, from coordinate 15,332,301 downwards.
TATTTAAAGAGAATTAAATGTTACTTTTTATCATTTCTGAGGATTTCAGCTGTGATTAAATCGAGCCTGAAAATCAGCCACTGTGATCATGCAATGATTGTAAAACGTAACGCTTTGAGTTGCAGCAGCAAATTAGGACAATGTCATAAAGTCAGCAAACTGACTCTCGGGGCACCACCAGCTTTGTGGATTTTATGTCCGTCATATTCTGTGAACGTTGGCATTTGGATCGGAACGATATGACTAAAGGTTGGTCTTTAGCAAGCTGTCGGTGAGTTTAAACTTGTACAACATGTGTATGTAATACTCAAGCATGTCTTGAATAGACATGGCGTAATAGACGTTTTTCATAGCGGATATTTGTCGAGATGAAAAAGACGGAGAAGCAGGTTTTACTAATAATATTGTTGAGGTTACTCTCCAGGGAGAGCCAGAGTCGTGCTATTGTTCCAGTGTAAGGGAAGGTCACACTAAATACTTCACATTTTAACCAGTAGAAGCTGTTGTTTTTCTTTTGAAAAAATGTTTGTTTTAAAACTGCATATGTTTGTCATATGTCCTTGATGTGTTCCACTGAGAAGTGGTCATTATAGTATCGCTAAAATAAAACATCTAATGGTGGCCTTTTGAGACAATAATATTGTCACCTACACTCTTAGAAATAAAAGTGCCAAGTAGAACCATATAAGGTTCTTCAGCTTGTCCTCATAGGAGAACCCTTTTTCGTTCCCATAGTGTTACCAAGAACCCTCTTAAAACCCCTTATTCAGGAAAGGGGTTCCAAAGGGTTCTCTGGCTCAAAATGGTTCTTACTGGAACCATTAGTGTTGCCAAGAACCCTTGAAAAACAAATGGTTCAAGGCAGAACCTCAGCCCTTTTAGAAGAATACATTTGGAATCATTTCTAAGAGTGTACAGTGTATCAGTGTGCAAACATTGCTCATTTTCAGCGGTCAAAAGTCAAAGAGGTTTGGGCTCAGTGAGCTGTAACTGTGTTGTAATCTGTGGTCGGCATTTTCATACTTATCTGGCGATAGTAAGCAAAACATAGCTCATCAGAAGCCTTATTCCTAAAAGAGCAGTTTGCCTCAAGTTGCTGCTGAGAGAGCTCCACTTGTGGAGAGCAGGAGGCGATGGAGGAGTGGTGCTACTTTATCCCATGGACACTAAAATGACTAGTGGGGTGAAATCACAGTGGTAGCACGACATTCATCCTGAGATTCTCTTTTTCATGGAGATGAGAGCGCTACACAGCCTATCGATTTTATCATCAGGATTGCTTGTCTTGGACGTGCTGCACTGTCCTCTGTCATTTTTGTGGAGTATCGGTTTAAAGCATTGTAATCAGACTTCGGGGTGGTAAGGTAGTCAGAGGGCCGGCTGGGCACGCAGCCTAGTGCTCCTGCAGCTGGTTTAAAGCTGAGCACGTAAGCCTAATACAGATTCATGATCATATTTCTTTCATGGCACTTCAATTATGAGTCAGATGTTTCTTCTCTCGCTGCCACATTTTGCTAAATGTCATTCGACATTCATGCACACACCCTCAAACACCATGTACGCACGTGCACTCTCACACCTGCATTCACAGACAGGAAGACGCGCACAAAGATATGCACGCACGTTTACAGAAATACGGCTCACAAAGCGGCTCGCTTGGTGAGCTCCCCAGCAGCCTTTCTGAGAAATGAGCAGAGGGAGAAGTCATGCATGAAGTTGAGTGATGATGTCCATCACTGTAACATGGTCTGATAACATCCCCATGGAATGGCTTTAAACTGTTATTACAGAGACACTCGCAATAGACCAAATAAAACCACGGCCAGAGAGAAATTGGACCATGATGGGCCAATTAACACTCTGCAGTCTGCAGATTTTCAGTGCGGAATAATTGTAGTTACATGTATTCTAGTCTTATCAGCATTAAGGGAAGTCGATTTGTTGTTTGCGTTTGACACAAAACCACATCCTCTGACAGTAAGCTGAGGGTTTAAATAATGATAATATTAAAAAAATAAATAAACAAAATTCAGATTATGCAGAGTGAATCAGTTTCATGTTGATATACGGAGTAAATAAATAAATATAACGGGGGGGGGGGAAATGAAAGCTCTTTTAATTAGGCTGCTTAACGGGATGAGGGAATAATGGAGGGGAGAGAATTAGACAAGATAATGAGTTTAAAGTAAAAGCAGACGAGGCAACTCAAACTCCACTTTCTGACACTAATATAGCTCTCCCACCATCCCCAGGCAATCTGAGTGTGGCATGAATAATGCAATAAACACATTTGAAATACACACAACAATCTGAGGGTTTAGCTCATTTCACAGAAACAATACTCCTAACCTGTTAGGCAGTAACAGCTCTCTCTAACAAATCTGTAATGAAAGCATTTTAATGTGGAGTTAGAACAGAAATTAACAAACAGATATCAACAAATGATTCTGTACCATAACTAAGTAAATGTCAGTGATACACGTTTTATTTTTATGTTGGTTGCATTTATTTAATTTTCATTACAGCATGTATTTTGGTAGCATGATTTCCTTTTATAAAGAGCTCCTCAGAATTCCTCTCAGATGGAGCGAAATTATAGAAAGATGATGCTCTTTGAGTTATGAAGTATAGATTTTACCAAAAGACAAGTCGCAGTGGATTTAATCTATATTTCAGTGAGTTTGTATAGTTTGGTCTCAGCAGCTGCAGAACACACTCGTAGAGGGAAAAATTCTGTTACGATGCAATATGAGAGAGTTGCATGAATTATGTCCAGAGACTATGATTGTTATGGCTTTAGACATGACACGAGTGGACTCAAAAAGCAATAAAAGTTTTAACCAAAAGTTTAGGCAAAAATATCACCAAAAGGCACTCACAAGGAGGATCAAACAAATTTCAAAATCAGTAAACCAAAACCCAAAACATGAATATCTGGCTCGAACCCCCGGAAGACATTAACCCATGGCCTGAACAAGATGAAATGGCAACAAGACAACCGGAGACGAGGACTATTTATACGGGAGGTAAGTGAAAACAGGTGAAACCAATCAGGGGTGGGGCAGGTAATCTCAAAGGCGGGAAATCACAGAAAGGGAGGAAGTCAGGCTCTGAAACGAGAGGGAAACATGCATACAAAATAAAACAGGAGGTGCACAATAAGACGAGACATGAGTGACTAAACTTAACAAACTTGACGTGCAGCCTCTCCTGTAACAGTTTAAGAGGAGTGCACCAAGTTTTTCTGTCATCTCGCTGCAGCTCTTAGACCTGTGATGGTAATTATAGCTTCAAAAAGGGTGCATCACAAGACTTCCAAGGCCCCATTTTGGAAACTTTCAAATCTCACTGTTTAGATGCAATGTGAACTACTTTCACGCGTGGTCTTTAATCACGCCTCGACCCACCGCAGTGTGATTATCACCCGATACGATGTGGAAAATAGAGTCTCACTCTGTCCAGACTGTCCTGTCAGGACTCATCACAGTCTGCTCGGGTCAGGGACCTGTGGAGCAGAGTGTGTTTACCAAAGAGAAACAGTGTTTGGATTTCTGCTCATTGATCTGTTTGAGTGTGTGTGACAGAGACAATGTGGTTGATGTGTGTCTTAAAGTATGTGACTCATCTGTCCCATGTGTGTGTGTGTGTGTGTGTGTGTGTGTGTGTGTGTGTGTGTGTGTGTGTGTGTGTGTGTGTGTGTGTGTGTGTGTGTGTGTGTGTGTGTGTGTGTGTGTGTGGTCAGTGCATATGGGGCGCGTGCGTGTACTTAGTTGCTGTGCCTATCTAATGATGTGTAATGAGTCCCAGTCAGGGGGGAGTATCTTGTATCACTGCTCTTTACAAATATAATTACTCACTGACTCTCCAGAGCATGTCAATTTCCCAGTCCATTGGGGGGGGGGGGGGACTTAATTACGAGTTTCCAAATGCATTAAAAATTAACAAAGGCTGCTCCTCTTGCCAAAACCCAAGGTGAGACCCTCTTCTCCGCTAACTGCTCTAAAAAGCAGAATGGTCAATTCAGAATTAAACTGTTGGGAGTTTCACCTCTGACAGGTTTTATTTGTGACCTGTGATGTTTATCTACCATAATCTTTGTGATCAAAGCCATTTTCAGTGGGTCTGTCACCGCTGTGGTCTGTCACCTCAGTCTACTGAAGTTATTCAGGCACCTCAAAAGAATAGTTTTAGATCCAATCAAAATAACCTCAACCTACTGTATGGTGTACGACAAAGCAGCGCTGAAGCAGCAGTGTGGGTGATTTAGCATTGATTTGTTGAACTGCCAGCGTTATTCTGTGCACTGTAAGTGACTCTGCCTTTCTCCGTTATGTCCTTCTACTAAGCTAAAGATGGTGACGGTGGGTAATTCAGCCAGGGATTTGGGGAGTGGAGGATATTTTTGCAGCGTGTGAACGGTATTGCTGAGCAAAATACCATCTTACACACAAGTTTGTTTAGTTGTTTTTCCCCTACTGCAGAATAACTGCTGAGCTCCACTGAGAGCTGAGCAGCACCCAGCATAGCATGCTCGTGACCCCCTGACCCAGCTGCTGTATTCTGCTGGTTGTTGGTTAAGTAGTAATACTATAGGCAGTCATCTGGGCACTGAGGCCATGTGCTATAAAAGCATTGGCTCCATTTACACTTGTACCTTAGGGGTTTAGATTCTTATCCATCATACAATACCATCAAGAAGCTCCCACATTAATTATGTGCCCTTACAATGAACCCAAATGTGCAGCCATTGTTTAACCCCTGCCAGACAAAGACATGATCTCAACATAATGGACTCAGTCCGTGCACATGTGAAGAGACTCTGGAAAAAAATGAATTGCTATGTATATGTGACTTTTTCTTTTTATCAAAGGTGAGTTAACAAATTACAGAATCTATGGCTGGGTAATAAACAGATTATACACTCTTCGAAATAAAATTGCCAAGTAGACCCATATAAGGTTATTCGGCTTGTCCTCATAGGAGAACCCTTTTGGCACCAGGTAGAACCATTTCTTTAACCATTTGGAGGGTTCCACCAATAACCCTTTTAAAATCCTTTATTCAGGAAAGGGGTTTTAAAGTGTTCTCTGGATCAAAATGGTTTTTACTGGAACCATCAGTGTTACAAGAACTCTTGAAAAACCCTTACTTTGGGAAAGGGTTTATCAGAAGCAAATGGTTCCAGGTATAACCTCAGCCCTTGTTGAAGGACTCTTTTAGAACCCTTATTTCTAAGAGTGGATGGATTCATTTGAATTTGTTGTTTAGCGCAATTTGTTTTTCATGAAAATTGAATTACCTCTAACCGCCAACGCTGTCCACGTGGTCCCTGTGGTCCACAGTGGGCTGTCCTCTCCCACTGCCTCCTCCTTCTGCTTAGATACACACAAAGCATGGCAGCTAACGGGGAAGAGCTTGTCCCCAAGAAGGGCACAGTGTCATTGGTCATTTGGAGCTGGTTCGGTTTTGTGGCGTCAGACAACAAACAAAGCACAACCCACTGCAAGGTTTTCTTGAAAACAAATTTGTTCCTGTAGCTCAAAACAGCGGCATAAAGCCGAGTGGGAGAAATGTCACTCTCTCCGAGCGATAAAGGTACACAGCCCACAAACACCTGAGAAAAACAGTCTTCAGTAGTCAAGTCACTTTCATGTTGTGTCCTGTACGACAAGAAAGGAACCCGGTGGAAAAGTATTTTGTTGAAGTTGCCTTGCCTCACATGTACAACTGTACACAGGTGAGGAAAACTTGAGAGTTAAGTTGAGAGTGGAGGTGTCATCCACCACATTCTTAGAAATGAAAGTGCTAAGTAGAACCATATAAGGTTCTTCGGCTTGTCCTCATTGGAGAACCCCTTTTGGCTCCAGGTAGAACCTTTTTATAAAGGTTCCACCGATAAATCTGAGATTTCGCCCAGCCCTACCAGAATCATGATATGTCTAGTAGAAGTTTGGATGATGGCTCGATGAACAGAAAAAGCTAAAAGTCGCATTTGCCAGTTTTACTTTTACTTTCGGTTTATCAGTGTCATCTGCAATCTAGAGTTTTTGGAAAGACAGGTCCACATTTAAGGTGTATCCTGTTTTGAGAGGCTGCATACAACAATGGTGCTTCTACCACCATCCTGAAATATACCTTTTAATTTTGGCATAAATGGGAAAAGAAAAATGCAATTGTAATTCAATTGAATGGGGAAAAAGCATATTCTCTCAGCCCTCCTGACAATATAACTGAAGTAGTTTGGTCACGGGTAAAAACAGAACAGGAAGAATGTCATTCTGCACTGTAATATCTTGCAGAAACTCATACATTTACAGCTTTTCAACATCTGAGTAGAAAAGCCTCAAACACATCCTTCTTGAATGCTAACACGTAGAGATGGGTGCAAACAGGTTCCTTGCTGTTGAGTTCATCTTTGATCCTCCATGGTTTTATTATATCCCTTCCCCACTATTATTGAATGGTGTGTATGAACGTCACATTTTTTTTTAACAAGTTCATGTGCAGGATGTTGTATAACCGAGTGCATTTCATTTATCACAACGGACGTCTGGAATCTGAAAAATCACTCTCTGAGTTACTATGGAATAAAATTTGATATGACAACCTTCTGTGTAGAGAGAGTGCATTGACTTAAAATAAACCCTTCCTATAACACAAGTCTCACTCACTAAGTGTTTCCAGAGTCAGTCATTTCAGTTGTCTTTTGATATATGAGTCTGGTGCCGAACTGAGAAATCTCAAGCAGTCAGTGGAAGAAAAAGCAAAGGCATAGTGAGTTCTCTCTGTCTTTTATTATCACAAGGGGGCCCTGCGATGGATATTTACTTGTTTTTGGTACCATTTGGATAAATTGATCCAAATTAAGCAGTGAACAAAAATTTATTCATCCTATTAATGTCAGGGAGTGAGGGATTGGTGGTTTTGATGGTTTAGTCTGAAGCAGCTTGTTGATGCTGCTATCTCACAAATCACTGGCCAGGAAATTAACTCTTAAGCCGCTCTCGCAAGACACACAGCGACAAATGTCCAGCTCTTTAAGACACGGCTAAGCCCTGGCTTGTTGTTTTTTAGAGGTCAGCATTTCATTGTCCCAAGAAGATGTTTCCTTTACAGAGTTGATTAATACAGCAAACATCACAAGCAGGGCCAAAAATATGATGATATCTATACAGAGCTGCTCACTTATTTTAAGCCTGCGCGTTATTGACTTTTTATGATTGCGTCTAATTATGTTGTTTCAGGAAAAGGTTCTTGTGTTTATCATAATCATTCCTGTATTTTAGCATGAGCTTTGAAAATGAAGTTCTCAGTTGCTGCCTGACACTGGGGGGTTTTTGATTGGCACGCAGCGCAATCTCCAGCTCATATGCAGTGAATGTGTCATTTGAAATGCAGGAGACCTCCGTGATTGAGAGAACTGAGTCTGTTGATAAGGGAGGGGAACCAATCAAGACTAATTGTGTTTTCACACGCTGATGGGAATGTCCAAAATCTGGAACCTTAAGCAGGGTTGCCTTCCAGCATTTCCGTCACGCAGCATTTTGTTTGAAAATAAATACCAGCTGCAATATGAAACAATATTCATACACTGATATTGTGAAGCTTAATAGGCTTATAGTAAAAAAGCTATAATCCTAAAGATCATTTACATTAAATTATACTCTTACCGCGTGTGATTTAGCTTCCTCTTTTTCAGTGTTAGCCATTCAGTGTATGTCAATTCTTGAAGTATAATTATCTGTTATATTGAGGCAGGGTCTGTCATTCAAATTTCTGCTTATGAAAGAGAGAATGTTTTCATTTGCAAAGAGGGTTGGCTTGAATGTGAAGCAGTGAGAGGAAATTCAGCAATCAATTATTATCAGTTCATCGGTGACAAAGAGACTTTTGTTTGGGAATCAGATTTAAGTATCTGATCGTTTTCAGCTCACAGCGAATTCATGTGTGGATTTATTTGTTTTAATTGGGTCCCATTGGGCATCTGGTAAAAACAAGTAGGCACCTGAATTTTAAAAAGGTCTTTTATCTTTTAAGTGAAGAGTCAGTCGCTGTGATGTAGGATGTAGTACGCTCACGATTCTGAGGTACAGTTATTGAAGCCAACCACCTGCTCGGACTCACAACAGTGTTGTACTAAGATGTTCTACACCGAAAGAACAGCATGTCTCCATCTACCCTCGCTGTTGTGACTTGAACTCAGATTGCTGATGTATTGTTAATGACTTGTCCTCCTTTTTCATCTTTCAGCAATTGAAAACAGGAACAAAGCTCATTATATTTTGTAAGCATGACATTTCAGAAAACTGTGGCATTAAGACGTCCATTTCTGAGGTACAGTCTTGCTTTTCAGTATGCAGAACAAGCTTTGCTGTAGCACTGCCCTGATATGAAAACATGTTTAGATGATTGCAGTACTTTTGCCAAAACAGTAAATATGCATTTCAAAGACATCAAAGACCTAACCCAACAATTGCTTTCATCTGGTCAATGGGTCCTCTGGAGAATGGAGCACTTCAACCAAAGATGGCAATATGAAGTGCACAGATGGAACAGTGGTTCACTGAAGGGAAATGTCAACTCTGTGTCAGTGTTTGTCCCTGAGATACTTCATTGCAAGATGTTTGACCTTTACTGTTAGTGATGGAGGCGGATGTCCTCCTTTCATTTGCATCATCAACATGATTTCTAGTCAATATAGTGGCACACCAAATCATGACTGATTTGAGTGGCACCTCAAAGACAAAAGACAAATATTTACCAAGCAGCTCACTCTGACATGGTGACATGGCCCAGAAAACAAGGGATATTCCAATTCTACCTCTACACGATCCAAGCGTACACTGATTTAGGGCTAGAGCTGCAATTTCCAGGTATGTCACTGGCTGCCAATTTCTTTTTTTCATATTTTCAAGTGCCCCTTAAACTGAGTGCATTTGTGAGTGTGCAACTTAAATAAAGTATTCAACAGGCAATTCATAATGTCGTGCATGTGCAGTGGCAGGTCTTGCCAATGCAGTGATTAAGCTGTTCTTTCACCTTTAGTTTTTATTGCAGAGCCTAATAATGTGCACAAATAGATGTTGCAGAGGTTTGTGTGAATCCCTGGCTGCCCTTCGCCTTTGCTTTCAGAGCCAGATGCCCTTTTAATAGCCGCATCACTAAATCCCAAAATATATCCACACCAGCAGGGGCTTTTCTGCGACCTCCTATACTTAGTCTTGTGCGGACTGGTTTATTGCCTCGCAATTGTAAAAGGACCATGGTTTCTCAAGGGCATGAATTAAAAGTCCCTTCAACCTTTAGTATGTCATTGAATAACATATCAATGACATAATATCATGACCATGGAACGTGTAGCTGTTAAAATCGATACATTGTCTTTTCCATGCCCATAATAGAGCACACTTATTTATGCACTTCTAAAAAGTTCTGCATAACGGTAAAAGTAAGATATTCAAACTGCAACACTAATGCATGCAAATGCATTAGAAGAACACTGGGCACAGAATGCCACAAGAAAATACAATACAGTATAGCTAATGGGAACGGAAAATTACTGTTTTGTTTCTCCAATGAGATATTGACATGGAGCCCAAAAATCAATTAAAAGAAAACAGTGCATATCCAAGAATGAAGTCTTAGAACTAATATCATTCTGTCAGAGGATGGCATGGGCAAGATATATTGTGTACCGGAAGGTGAATATTTGTATTTCTAAGACCTAAAACGTCAGTCTGTATTGTATTTGTATTCTTGTTTATGGGGCCCTGAAAGATCTATCTGTTGTGATTCATTGCTTGAATGCTTTGTTTTGCTTTATTCTCTGCTCGAGGAGGGAGCATGGGGTTTCTAATGGCAGCATAGCTTTTCTTCTTCGTGTATTTGTCCTTGAGGGATTTTTAACTTCACAACCAAGAAAAAAAAACACACACACACACACACAGATGCTTCTTCTTCCTCAGGGCAAAATACATACAGGTAACAGCCTTATCGAACGGAAGCCAGCGTGTACACCTTCCAGATGAGCCCAGTGTGACGTGTTTGATCATGCCGCACCAAAGGGGGAAAAAAACCCTGTGTAAATCTAAAAGTCCCTCCTTTCCATTTTTTTTTTTACTTTTTTCTCCAGCAGTGCCAAGTATAAGAAGGGTCAGGATTAAAGCACAGTCACAGCAAGAGGAGTACGGAGGCTTAAATGTGTCCATCATCAGGTATGTCTTAAGACAGGAATGAGTAAGGAGATATATATTGGTCAGGCGGGTAGCGGTACTTGCTTCTTGTCTTGTAGAGGCATTAATCATAGCAGTGGCCAAGCCTAACCATCAAGGTCAGCAGTCCTCACATGGGTGCAAGGCACTCCACAGCTGCCACCACAAAGTGCTGCTGCAGAAGGACTGACAGAGGCGAGAGTCAGGAGTTTTAAGAGGATGAGGAGCTGGATTTTGAATCTGACAAGGTGAAAGAAGGATGAGAGGAATCGGGAGGATAATAAGGTTCTATTAGTGACAACCTTGAGGGCGTGGTTGGTAAAGAGTGGTTGGTAAAGAGTGACACTTGAATTGGTAGCGAAGGGGATTGCTGACCAAAAGTGGGTGGACATTTTGGAATAATGGATGAATGTGGGCAGTTTGAAATGGGGGGTTCACCATGTAGGGTAATAGTCTGTGATGCAGTGACACAGTGGGTGGAAATGCACCAATCACAGGGAGGGAGGTTGCAAGACAACATGTGAACAAGGTCTGGTCACAAAGCTTTTAATCACACCTCTGGAGTGGGAGTGTGCTATTATTATTAAAAGGACAAAAGGACAGAAGTGAGAGCTTAGCCCATACAGGAAGAATCGTGACTACTTGGAACTTTGAGGAAGATGATAAAGGTGCTGTTAATTTAGCAGAGTGCAGTGCCAGATATCTAGTGTAATGTAGTCAATTAAAACAAAGTACCCACAGAAGGGAAATAGTAAACAAATCCATGGCAATATATCCATGGCAGGTTATATTGTACACAGAGCGAGAGCTTTCTGTGAGCCAGTTTTACAAGATCATGTGTGGTTTTGAATAAGTCATAAACACCAGATATGTCTATCAAATATGTCATGGACCATTTTCACAATCAATTATCTGCTGCAGTGATGCAAAATATCCGGGTGTATTGCGAAAAGAGCCATCGCTGTCTCTCTACTATTTACACGCCTTGATTTGTATAAAATCAATCCAAGGGGGATTTTCCTCCATCTCCTTTGCCAGTCTATTATTTTCAGCTCCATAAAGGCGATCCTCTGGAGGTACATGTAGAGAATTAGAACACACTGGAAAGACTTTTTAAACCAGTGAACAAGGAATCCTATGGGCACTACCATCACCTGACTAGCTTTTGCTTATGTAACTTTTGTAGGCATTTAAGGTAATGTAGTAGTGGATAGAGACTGAATCCTGAACTGCCAGGTGTACTCTCCAAGTTAAGGATTGGAAATTTTTAAATCGATGAGAAAATATTCCTGACCTCATGGGTAATTCCATGTGCAATGTGAATGTTAAAGCTGTCAAGCGTATATCAATCTGTTTGTTTTGTTTTACCCAAGACCATTTACACATTGTGTGATCAGGCTTATAACAATTTTACAACATTTAACAACGAGTTTAAAACTTGTTGAACTGGCTACATATATAGGCAATATAAATATGCAGACATTTCCAGAGTAAATGAAGCCTGGTAAGCAGACTATTCAAGATTCAGCAACACGGATCAGAAGCAATAAGGTGCTACTGTAAGGGGGAATCAGCACCATGGACAGCGATCATGACATAAACTGGCTTTACTGAAACTTACTGAAGCAGCAGCTGCATATAAGTATAAATTATGACTGCAGACAAATAGCAGAGAAACACACACAACTAAGTCTTTCTTTTTTTTAATAACTTTAATTATTTAAGTTTTAAAAGTGTAATTTCTTTAATAAAAGAAAAACAAAACACAGCACTGCAGAATATCCTTGTGTTGTAATTAAGGTGCTTATCCACGCACCTGCCTCTCCTCCTGAATTTGTTGCTTCATGACAAGATTTCAAAATCTCTCAGCAGTGGAAAAGCTGAGGATTGACAGCAATGACAGCAAAACAAAGTTATGTATCAGCAGCAGCCTGAAGAGGCAAAATTCAATTACATCATGACAGTGCATCTTACAGAGGAAACGGAGTGGTGTAGAATCTTGATATCTAGCAATCTATGTGGACATTACATACTTCAATCCTGTAAACAAACCATATCATGTCATTTTAACATGCAAAGAGAATCAGGATAAACTAAGGAACATTTTCTGTGTTTAGTATTTCTGCCTTTGTGTCTTTAATGTAAATGGTGCATCATTTTGATTAAATTTGGTATGAGAGCTATGAGATCCCAGAACGGACAGCACAATACATATAAATAGGCAAAACTAATTCAAATTCATGTGAACAAACACACGAGCAACACAACCAAATAGCCTTAAAACAAACAACCAAACACATCAAGAAAAACATAGACAAGAAATCCATGTTGTGTGTCCTCTGGAAACACCTTTTTCATGTACTTGCAACATTCTTTATTTGGTTGCGTTGCGTGTATTGGCAGCCTTTGCTGTCAGTTTGATGAAGATGTTTTCTGAATTCACGCTCTTAGGTCTTTTTGTATTAAACCATTCTTCACTACAGATACAAAGTATAGTTTTGTAAATAACGGTATCACCGTAAACAAACGTGTACTGAATGAAATTAAATTAAATCTATTGATATTTGAACTGCGTTTAGAATAAAATGCATGAATTACTCAGTTGAAGAAGTACAACTTTAGCTTAACGGAAAAAGAAAGTGGAGAATTTAAAAACATTATGTCAGACCTTCGTTCTGTTGGATTTAGCTTTTTTCTTTTATCATGTTCGTTCCCCACTGATTTTCAAAAGCTGTGCACAAGGTACCTAATCAACAGCAGGGCTTAATTGAGATTATGCTGTAGAACAGAAAGAAGCTTCATTCCTCATTGGCAAAAGAAGTTCAAGGGATTCTTGTAAATATCATGCAGGACTGATGTGAGCATCAGGTGCCGCTGTTGAATGCCAGTTTCCTCATGAATAATAGCAGTGCAATGTGCTGATAAATCCTGAGTGCCTTGTCAGAGTTACGTGGCTTCAGGTGTTGGCTGACATTCTCTGTGGAGCTGCCTGTCAAACCGATGCTTGGCCTCTGGAGCACTGTCTCTGTCTCTTTACCCAGCATTTTTTTTTGGGGTCTTTTCACTAGCACAGTTGCTGCACTTGAACACTGCAGTGTGAGCCTGAACACTGAAAATCCACAACCTCACAAGATTGCTCTGCTCATATTCTGCGGTCTCATCTGTTCCTGTTTGTTTACACAATATGAGCCCCGCTGTGCTTCCCCATATCAAACTGTATTAGTTTCTCTCATCACTAACAGGATGTAGCAGGCTAATAAAAGCATTAGTGAAATGCGTGGCACATGGCAGCCGCTCTGGGAACAGTCACTGCAGAGAAGCGGCTCTCATTTGGTTTTGGAAAACTGTGAGTCCTGCTCCTGTATATTGGCAAGAAGCCCATGTGAGTTGTGAACCTATGCCTCTTGCCCTTTCCACTCACTGGCTGCATGCTGGCAAGTTGACCTTTATCATTAACCCTGCTGTGTGCCTGTCATTTGAAGTCTTTATTATTCACGTTTCCCTTTGGGTATATTATATACCATGGGAGCGTGGAGGAGGAATGCTGGGCTAGTTAGCACATCTAATCTGAGCAATTACAGCTCTTAGCTGTTGCTGAGATTAACCAATACAGTGTTTTTTTCTAAGAACATTAAATGCACGAATGATGAATTTCCATCCCACTTAGAGCGATCTTTCAGAAACACCAACAGAAAACATGTACCCTTTGCTGTGTCTGTTCACCCTCATGCTCTAGCTTGAGTGCTAGATTAAACCCGGCTCGGAAAAAGAAATAAAAACAAGCTGAACCATCAACTACACATTTTATTGTATTGATTTGTTCTATCCCTTTACCGCACAGTCTCAGTGTCTTTCATAAAATTACATTTGTTCTACTTTTTGACTGATGTTTAGAGCTTGTCAGTTTGACAAGAAGCACACGCTGAGACTGAGGAACTGTAGATATTCTATGAAAACTCGTCTGGACCCACAACAGCATTAATCAGCAGCTTTTCTAATTACACTGTGCACTTGAAGTGCTCTAAAACATGTTCAAACACTTTTGAATGGCAATTGTTTGATGGGACACATCACTGCCTCCATCCTGTTCACAGGTGATAAGAGCAATGAATTCAAAGGGAGTCAGCGGAGTGTTTTTCCTAAGTGCAGATTGTCTGTGCACAATCAAACAATGATATGATATTCTTTTTTTAATCCCAATGCCACATCCATTACACTTTTATCACAACTATTTTTATTATCATCTGGCTCTGCCACTTGCCTTTGCACAGCCTTATTCTGCTCCATGCTAAGTCAGCAGTCTCCCACAAAAAAAGTAATCCACTGCCTTTTCTGATGGACAGTGATATAGCTCTCATCATTTCAGTGCCGCGGCGCTGACTGCAGAGTGTGGCAGACAGGCAGTTGACACCCCACGTCTGCACTGTCAAATATTCAATTTAAGCAGGACACTATCAAAATGAATCCTATCAAATTACCTGATTACATTACACATCCACTTACAGTGTTTTGGTGCACCTATCTCTGCAGAATTCCCATTTGTAAGGGAGGTGAAATATCAACTTTGTGCATGGAGCCAAGAAACTGGTTGTGCATAATGTCTGCATGTGTACTTGTTTGTAGTTCTGTCCAAGCCACAATGCTCCTGCATACCATATTACACAAAAGTTAGCCTGAGGACAAATTACAAAATGTTTTCATCTTGCAAAAATTTTCATTACAGAGTGCTGCATGTTATGGAAAAATTGCAAATGCACGTTCCTCCTCCCTCTCTCTCTTATCTTGTCTGATTCAATTGAGCAAACTGGCATGATATTTGATGGCCTGTGAGCTCCAATTATTAGAACAATATTATGGCTGGGGTAAGTCTGGCCCACTCTACTTGAATTCCAATAGTGCTTGGAAGCTATTTGTATTGGTGCTAGTCCTTCAGGGCCTGGAGAAGGGCATACAGCTCAATAACTCAATTTTTAACAATTAGCCCCTGACATGTCCCCCCGAAAACAGATAGAGAACTCTATTGGATAATATTTTCAAAAGTATCAAGATTATTTCAAAAGCCCAAGCTGCACTGTGAAAGAAGTCGTGGCTCTGTTTTCAAATTATACACTTTAACCGATCGGATTTGATGAGTGCATAATTCTTTATCAGTGTACATGGCTTTTGTCAGCATCAGCATGGATCTCAGCACACGCCTTAACAGCTTCTAGTTGGATTGTGAAAAAAAATCCTGTCTGTTCCTCTGAGTCACTAATTATCAACATTATGCTTTGAACACTTTAAATGGCACAGTCCTTCTCATTCTCAATTATATATGTATTATACTGCATTAAAGGGGTGGATCTGGGGTCAAATCAAATCTAACTGGCTGTTTGCTTGCTATTCCCCTATGAACACACCACCTCAGCCGTGGACCTGGCAGAGAGTGACCTTGGGCAGTGGCCGACCTCACTGCTTCACCGCAGTCTGATGTTATTAGATTGTTGAGGGGGGTAGAAAAAGCATATGCAGTCCATCTCACCTCTGTTTTCACTGCACTTTCAAGAGGAAAGGGAGAGCACATTGACCCGTGCGAGGGTGTCCGACGCTTAGGTGGGCGTAAACTTGTGTCTGGGATTGGTGTTCGATTGACAAAGCACTTGTGACTGTGAAACCGAATAAAACATGACCCACACACAAACCAAATCTTGGTGGCATTTGGAATCGTTTGCTCAGGGGACCACTCCCATGCCTGAGGGGGATCATATTCACTCCAGCTCTCCTTTGGGTTTGTGATCATCGTGGGCTCTGTTGGATCTGATCGTAAAGAGGTCAGAGCTTTGTGAAGAGGGCCCCAGAGGCCAGCTAGAACAATTAGAAATATGTGTTTCTGGGTCACTGGAGCAGAGTTACAAGCCTAGTTAAACTATTCCTATGCGAGTGGAGACAGAGAAAAGGTTTTTCCTCTGGCTTTTATATGACTTGTGTTGTGATATCTCCATGCTCCAAACAAAGCACCATGCATGCGGCTTTGTTTAAACAGTTTAGCACTCGCAACAACACCATAGATTTCCCGGCTTTTGCTTTATACTGCATATTCTTATCGTGCTCTCCCAAACGCAGTAGTCCTTAAGTCAACAGCAAGCTGTGCCGCAAACACAGCAGTGACAATACCAGTGTGTGTGAGCGGTAACCCAGCTACAAGTGAGCTAAATCTAATATAAACATAGCCATCATAGTACAGCATGTAAGTCATACATTCACAAAAATAGATGTCAGTGTACCATAAATATTTGATGAAATCAAAAAAACAGGATCTGCAGACTGCTACAGAGGAACATGTGTGTAATTGAATTCATTTTTCCTGTTAACACCGGAGTGAGCCTGGTGCCCACAGGCAACACACCGCTTTCTGAGGCAGCGTATCTGGTGCTTAATATCACAGTAATCAAGTTAACATTTCTTGACAAGGATTAAAAGGGATATGGATTCCTGAGTGGCAGAAACTCAATGACACAGATCATAATAGTTGAACTGGTGAAAGTGCCAGACCCTGTAAGATGATTGTATTTTATTTTTTGTTTCTTTTAGAGTATGCTTACCGCTGCTGTTCCTGACTCAAACAGGAAGTGTTTGATTCTTTGGCCTGAAATGTCAAGATCAGCAGGGCTGGATTTACAAGATTTTAATTTGACATATATGGAGAACATTTCACCTTTTTACTATGAAATATGAAAGGGGAATTGGCGAGATGACTTAAAGTGTGTTAGTGAGCCGTGCATCCATCTGTTATGTATGAGTGAGAATACAGAGCAATATGAATTACCATAAGTGGTGTAAGGGCTGCATCATAACAGATTATCTTCTGACTCAATAATTTTGCAGGGTTGTACACAACCAGTCTTACTTGATCATGAACCACCATCCTTTTAGATATGAATTGTGTGTAATTATCTCCCCAGCTCAAGCAGGCTGAGGTGTGAGTACAGCTGGACATGATTTGGTATCATAATTCTGGCATTGAAATACATGGGCTCTGCTTTAAGGTAGCATTCTTCATGCAGGATTATAAAATGCTGACTCTATGCTGTGCATACTGCACGCTTCATTTGCATTTTAATGCAAACCCTATTTACATTTACTAACAATATGTCTGTGGTGAAAATTGGTGGTTAGTAGTTAAACGTATTATTCACTGTAATGCCAGCATTTGGGTGAGAGCAAATAGTTTGGAGGGAGAAAAGAAAACCAGATAAGGCATTTAAGGAAAGTCCCATCTTTATTTCTGACAGAAAGCAAACATATTTTTTACGTGTAAACAAGTCAGGGTCCAGTAACATTTGCTGGTGGCACCACTGCTCTAATGCCCATTTACCCCCATGTTGTAAAAGGCTAAATTAGCCTCTTCTGGAGCCAATTTAGCTGAATTAAGGAGCTTAGAAAGGTCATACTTACATTTCATTTGAACTTAATGGGAACTGCCAAAGGAAAGTCATTTTTTTCCAACATCACCACACCAACAGACATGTTGAATTTGATAAGACCAAATATTCAGGCATTATAGTTGAGCCTACAGAAGCTCTGCAGGTGACTCAAGCGAAAAAACCTCAGGTATCGACCATCTATATGGCATTTCCTCAAATTAGGCCTCCATCCCACTGTATGTCTGGCCATTGAGCCACCTCGTTAAGTTAAATAATGAATGAATGGCACAGGTAATTATGAAAACTGCTCACAAGCGGGACTAATGCTTCTGCTGGTTTAATTAGAGCAGGAGCCTGCCACTCAAGGCTATTCTCCGTGCCAATCCAAAGGACAGGATCATGGATTCTCGGGCTGAGAGCGATAAGGTTCCTCTCTGGAGCACAGTATGCTACACATCTGTCAATATTGCACAGGCAGTTAAAGGTAGCAAGTAAGAATGCTATGCTGACAATGAGCCACAGCCTAATGCCTGGTCCAGTTATCCTTGATGAGAGACAGGCAGAGCATTAACCACCTGTTTCCGAAATGTGGGCGCTATTGTAGCGTAGTTAACCTGTCAAAGACAAGAGGAAAGTATTGTCATCAGCATATGCCTTGATAGCACCACAGAGAGCGCTGACAGACATTATAGACCATTATCCATACCACTGCCAGCGAAGGAACTGGCTGTGCTATGGCTGCACTCTCAAGTGAAGTATTACATGTTGGGTGGTGGTTGGATGAGGGGGGGGAGGTGATTCAATAAACACAAATTAGTTTATTTATTTTCTGTACATGCCAACTGTGCGCAGCTGATGCTGTCAAGAGGGGTGACTGCAGCATTGACTGAAACAAGATGCTCTGCTAATAAGATTCAGAATCCTTCCTTCCATTAGAACACGTCTGTTTCCCTCCCATTATCGGCATTGTTGTTGAGTCCGTTATCCAGCCTTTTAACCTCTAGGTAACCTGAATGTGAAGGATACAACGTTAACAACAAAGCGTGTCGGTCAGACTGAGAGAGGGAGAGAGAGAGAAGTGACATTGGCCTTAACTGTCCAAATCCAGCACAAAGCAATCTGTGTAATGAACGTTTTTCCCTCTGACTGTGATGACATTGTCATTTCATTCATACATCTTAGTGCAATACAATACAATACCCTCCCAAGTCTAGTCAGCCCTCTCCAGCCTGAGGGCAGAGGAGAAGACAGTGGGGGAATAAATACAGAAAGAGATTAAGGAGTTCACCAGGGGAAAAGGAGAATATAAACTTTACATGAAATGAAATAAGTTATCACACAAATTCAGTATTTTCTTCTTTTTTTTTATCATAATTATAATTATAGACAAAACATGTTAACAAAAAAAAGACAGGATTTATTATTTTTATGCTAATATGATTCCCTTGGCACATTTGGTATGAATTGGTTACACTCATTTAGTTTGGTGTTAAACAAATGTCTTGATCTTATGTTGTTGTTTACATTATACTTTGAAAATAGGAGCATGTGGCCCAGATGTAGCCTGTAGGCGTGTACAGCTAACAGCCACAGTTCAACTATGAACCGGAGTCTGGTATAAAATAAAGCCAAAGAAACTCGGGAAAGGGAGGAGACGGTCTGTGCCTTGCATCAAATTAGGTGACTGACAAACTCGGTAATCTGGAGCATATAACGTTTTTCATCTAATAACACTCCGAGATGTCCTTTGTAAATAGAGGATGTGGTGACGTTCAGCTGATGGAGAGAGGACAGCCGAGCCGCCGAGGCCAGGGTCATGTTCCAGCACAGTGACAATTTCTTCCGACAGCGTCCCGTCATATATTTGCTCGGTCAGCACACTCTTTAAAGCAGGGACGTCGTATTTAATCAAATTACCTGCAAGAGCTGCTCCGACTATTATTAATGTATTGGGAGGGGGGTTGTGAGGGGAGTCAGGCTGGGTGGAGGAGCAAGGATGAGCTCCTTTTGGAATGAGTGTGTTTGTGCTCTCTGAAACGTGAACCAGAGAGAGCTGAGCTAACAGGAGCTGATGGTGGCAATCGCCCCAGTGCTCGGCTGTGAGAGAACCAGTTTGCTTTTTCACTTGACCCTCATTAGGGAAACATTGAGACAAGTCATCTGAAGCTCAGAGAGAGGAGCTGGGTCTGCTGCTGCTGCTGCTGCTGCTGCTGCTGCTGCTGCTGTTGTTGTCTATAAAACAATGGATCAGATTTGACTTTGGACGTCAAGAGTTTGAGTCTCAGAAGCTATTATGTTACACGATGGCAGACTCTCATCCCGTCTTCAATACTTAATTCCCCTGTAACACGGAAAGGTGCTTAATTAGTTCTGGTGATGAACCATAAATGATTTATTTGTCTTTTAATCATACAACTCTAAGGTTAAAATGTCTAATCTAATCATCCATCAAAGCTGATTTTGTCTATGAAGATAAATGCAGCCAGTTAATAAAGTGTGGTGAAGGCACGGGCAGCAAAATTGATACGTCTGGATGCTGTGTTCAGTCTCTGCGCCACCTCTTTCACCCTACTGCACTCTGTGCTTTGGCCTTCAGGCTCTCAGGTGTGCAGCGTGTCTGGACAGACTATAGGGCACATGGAAGAAAGCCATGGTGACATTTTATCTGACTCTAGCTCCTGTGGGGCCTGAGCCATGCTGCTGAAGTGTCAGGCAGATTTTAGTGCAATGAAGAGAAGGGAGAAAGAGCCAAACAAACAGAGACCTGGCACAATCTCCCCATCGGCAAGTGGTGTAGACGTCCCTGGTGATCGCATGAGACTAAGATGAAACAGCAAGCGAGATCTAACCTTTTTGTTGTCGCTGGAACCTAGTTATTTCACCCTGCAAGATTAAAAGGACAAACAGCAAAGTGAAATGAAAAAAAAAGAAACACTTCAGCTGTTGTGAATGTAGGGACCCTGAGTGTCGGCAGGACTTCAATATTAATTGAATTTGAGAAAATAAAAGCAAATATTGTTATCCGTATATATAGGACCTGGCTACAAGTGTCTTTTGTATAGTGCATGGCCTTTGTGTTACAATGCAACAATACACGACAGGCACACTCCCACTATTGTAGAAGTGTTATGGTAATCGTACACACTATTTCAAAAGCTTTTCATCCATTTTTCATTTCCCACTGTTCTCGAAGTGAGAGAACAGCCACGTTTCATCAACAAAGGAATATGTGAAGCCCAGCAAAGCCAAGTACCCTCACAAGGTGGAATATAATAAATTCGACATATGCAGAAAACCAGTGGCTTCAGTTTCCTTGCACCAGAAAGGAATCCATTTGCCAATATTAGCGATTGATTGGTGTCGGGTAGCACTGTTAACAAACCACACAACCGCAGATTTGCATCTTTGTGGAAGTTCCTGCTTTGCATTTAGAACGTGACACTTCAGAGATAAAATATCCTGCTTTGGATATACAGTATAATGTATGAATAGGCTCTTGATCACGGTTTGCTGAATCACACTTATCTCACACTTGTTCAAATCATAAATATGTGTGGAGATAAGTTATATTTGTAAATCATATTCCAGGTTAGTAACATTTAAGGCAAACTATTGTACATGTTTTTTGTCTCAGTCTGAGATACATCGCACACTGGTGTCTGTGTTGATGCATCTCAATTTCCTCCAGTATTACATGAAATGTTTTTTTGTTTTGTTTTTACCATCTACACCACGTTTTTCAATATTTCATGTAATACTGGAGGAAACGGAGATGCATCACAAGCTGTGTCTGTGTTGATGCATCTCCATTCCCTACAGTACATAATTGTAGCTCTCAAACAACAGCTACAATTACGAGTCTTATAGCTCTTAAATGGGCTTCATATTTAAATTTAAGGAACCTCTTATATGTGTGTAGCTAAATGTAGATATGGTGGGGTCTAATTAAATGTGGGGCACATTGAAGTCCCATCCCTTTTCTCACTGCTTTCTATAGGGTTGGTATTAACCTCCTGATTTGTTGACAGGCAGATGAAGAGATACCCAACACTGATGTTAAGCTGGAACTGGAGCAGGAGCCCCAAGAGACTCTGATAAAATCCCCAACTTAGCACTTCACTGTTCAGTACGCAGCCTAGTTCAGCGTCACGTGGCCCAGGCCGCCCTAGCCCACATCAAAGTGGTGGTCTTGCACCATCCTCCTGGTGGGAAGACCATGACGATCAGAGCAGAGAGAGGCAGAGGTCAGACGGTGAGGAAAAGGGATGCAAGTGGATAGTGAGAAGGTACAGGAGGTGTAAGATGGTGATTGAGAGGTACTTTAGAAGGAATAGCTTGGGGGAAAGTGCATTGTAGTGAAGTCATCCAGTGTCAAAGTTCACTGAGGATAAGAGGGAGTTTCAAATAATACTTATTGCCTCTGATAAGCAGCAGCAGACCTTTGAAAACAGATTTAACACTTCTTTTATAGGTGGCTGACCCTTTAAAACCAGCCCCGGCACCATTTGTTAGCTGGGTATAGCTTTTGTGAACAAGGCTATAAACAACTATTGAGGACCTTTAATACCTGAACTCACTTTGTCAAAATGGCTGATCCAGCTCTTCTACGTTTTACACCATCAGAGAGTAAATGCATGCCTTTACCACTGGCCTATACAACTGCTCTTCTTGCCATTGTTCCAGCATTTCATTAAATTGATATTGTGGGAAAATGCACTGGCAGTGCCCAGTGTTTACTTCGAAAACACACCCAGACTCTTTGCCAGTTTTGACAGTGGCTAGTGTGCTGGCCGCAGACCTAGTCAGTGCACTTGGCTGATAATATGAATGGTAATGAGTGACTGGCTGCTGGGACTAAAAGGCAAAAGTGCTGTCATAATTGAGTTAGATTAATTAAAGGAGCTGCACTGTATTCTTACAGATCAGTGCATCTTGTTAGAGGGCCGTGCCACAGGTTGGGTCACAGAGGTGTGTGTGATTGTGTCCAAAGCGTGTGTGTGTGTGTGTGTTTGTTTGTCGCTGCGTAAGCTGCAGATTGTGGGTGAGGTGGGTTGTTGTGTGAGGAACTAATTGAAATGAGAGGCGATGTGCAAGTCTCAGCCAACATGGCCGGTCCATTTGTCAGGGTGACATCACTGCACTCACACCCCATCCATCTCCACCCGGCGCCACAGAACGATGCTCGTCCTGGTGATTAATATCCATACCTCCCTCACTGCACTGCATACAGCCCCCCCCCCTCCCCCCGCTTAGCACTCGCTGCTTTGCACACGCACACCCTCGAACAAACAAAGCTGGAAGCTCTCCTCTTCACACAGTGTCTGTGCGCTCGCTCACTCTGTGCCACAGCGCTGCCACTTAGTCTCACACACACACACATGGCCAGAGCCCAAAGCCAAACAGGTTGCGTATAAACTTCCTAATTGTTCCAAACATAAATGCCCTTGCTCTTTGGTAGATCACAAAGTGATTCCCCTTGTTTGTTTTTTTTCACCTCAACAAGTTTTTAGCAACTAAATAGGTTTTTCTTTGATTTATGTCGCCTTAATTAATCAGCCGTCTTGTGTAATAAGTTGTAAGGTATTTTATTTTTTGTTTTTAAAGGTCATTATTATTTATTTGGCGTTTGTTGTTAATATTTCAGTGGAGTTGTCCCCACTAGCATTAGCATAGTCTGGGGCATTATGACAAAGGAGGGCACAGTGTAATTCTGCAAAATGTTGCAATAAATACATGACTAGTTTTCGTCATTAAATATTTTTGTTAAGCAGCTTCTACAATTTGCTGTTTTACTGTCCTGTTTTTGAGAGGCTTAAACAACGACGATAGCGATATCCTGACACCGAATCCGATTAAAAAGACCAAAACTAACAATGTGGTTGTTCATCTTTCAGAAAACTTTCTGACTTCCTAAACTTGTCTGTGGCCCAATGTGACACTAAATACCACACTATACAAAAGATATAAATATATATAATTAAAATGAGGTCCCTCTTACAGAATTACTTACTTTGATTTTTGATTTTTTAAAGAAAATGAATAAAAACAAACCTTAATCAAACAAGTGTTTTTGGAGATAAGGGCTGCTAACACTGGTATTTATTGTAAAACAGCAACATAGCATTCATTCTAAATAAAACCAGTGTTATTGTTGTGGCTGATTTATCAGGAAAAGGCTGCTGAAAAGACACATAATATATTAGTATAATAAGCGATGCAGATTGAAGTGGAGCATGGCCCAAACTTTCCCTTCAATGTGATGAGCAGGATCGGACATCCTGTTTCCCAGCAAATCCTGGTTTCTTGTAAATTTGGAGCTGTTTCCAAATCAGAACTCGACTGCCCCACTGGCAGCAGCACTACAGTTTGTAGCCAAAAATATTATACCCTTCTGAAGACAAATAAAGCATCACTCATACAGTACACACCGCAGCACTAAACCCCCTGAAAACAGATGTTTATTTAATTTGCCTTTGAGTTACAGCTAAAGTTGGCAGGTCTTTACCAATAAACAAATATATGAAGACAGGATGCACAATATCAGGGATAAAGGCTGTAGACTGATCTTCCTGGGTTTATTTATCCAGTTCTCTTTTCAAAGGTTCAACCAAAGCTAAACTCATTACGCCCTGCTATCTGAGCTACTCCAACCTGAGGAAAAGAGTAGTTGGGCTTTTGAGATCCTCTAAATGATGACCTCTCTCTCCCCCTCTGCTCCGCTGATGTGCTTTGATAAGCTGAGCTCTGATCTCATTCATGGTATCACAGTACATTAGTGCACACTGCTCTGTCCTCCCTGCACTGGGCAGTGCTAAACCTTCTCACCAAAGGATATCACCAAGACTCCACGCTTTAAATAATGCTTTTGAACATTAGATCACCCTGCATGCAGTGTTGTTTTCTTCACACAGAGAGGATGGTAGACCTGTTGTATGAATAGTTTTTTTTTTTTTGTGCACATGCAGCAGAAAACTAAAGTAAAAGCAAATTATTTTTTATGAAATCTCTTCTCTATGTTCCTCCGAGTGGAACCAAAGTGCTGCTTAACCTCGTTGTTGTCGCTCTTCCTCTCCTTCCGTGGGAGTGTGCAGACGTGCCTCCGCAGCAGCTGTGAGATGCAAAGCTTCTCTTAATGTAAAATCATTTTATTGTCTTTGAGAATCCGGAGTCTGTGCTGTTTACCGAGAGAAAGATTTTGAGAGATAGGTATAGCAAGGGGGGAGCATACATGGAGAAGTGAGAAAGAGTCTGAGAGCACAGCATCACAGGGAAAAGGCAGGGAGACGCAGCGATGCAAAAGGGAGCAACAAAAATGAAAGCTGACCGCTGCTGCTGTGGTCGCTGTGTGATTGATTGAGTGGTGTTTAGATGCCAGGGGTCATGCATATGCAAACTGCTCATTTGTAGTTACTGCCAGAGCTGCTGTTCACCTGGAGCCCTTGAATTTGTATTACCTGACCACCCAGACACATCATACAATCAGATTAAGCAGCTTTAAACGCACATGCTGGACAACCCACAGCTGCAGCACTTGCTCTAACCTTCACTGTGATTTTTTTTTTTTTTCATCCCAGTGTGCTGTAAGACGGCCCTTGTCAGTCAGTTAGAGAACTGGGTTTTAGGGACTCAGATATGTGTCAGATGAGTTTGTTCTTTGTGTGGCGCCCATTTTCCATCTTGACACTTTGGTGTATATTTTAAGTGCAAACCACATTTTCCATTTGAGTGGCTCGGTCTGTAAACGGCAGCCCAGTATCTTTCGGCATCACGGACCGTCCGCCTTTCAGCGCGCGTCCACCTTTCGGCGCACAATATAGCAGCCGTGCTAGTTCATGCTGCGCACTCTGCATCTGTCTGTGTCATGACAGATGCAGAGTGTCTGAGACTAATACTCAAGCCAAAGCATTAAGGGCTTCTGTTAGTCATCAGTCTGTTCACATTTTCAGCAAACACCGGCAGTTAAGTGAGCATGTTGTCATTCAGATTGAACTCACCTGCAGTGCCATCAGTCATGCCCCTGCAACATCGTGACACAAAACAGTCTTCTTTACATATTGATTTATAATCAGGAATTGAGGGTTCATGCATTAATTGCCTTTCACCATTTCTAGTTTGATTCTACAATTATATTGTCTTCTTTCTTACAGTGCTTTTTGTCAGGGTAATAGTCTAAAGGTTTTTCACCCTTCAAGTCTTTATTTTCTCTGCCACCGGAAACAAGCATGCGGTGTTGGGTGAAAGGCCTGCAATGTTCAGGCTGCTATAAAGAGGCTTTCTTGTGCTTCCTTGCTCTCCATCTCTTTTTCTTCCTCTCTTTCTCTCTCTTCTTCTCTTAGTCTCTCACCCTTCTGCTTAGGTTAACAATGATCCAAGTGGCAGTCACCTTCAGGTCCACATCCCCATCCTGCACCCATATCTTCACCCAGCCCTTTATTTTAGTCATGTAACTACACTGAAATATTCACCCCTACCAAAAAAAAGAAAGAAAAAAATACAAATTTGAAAGGAAAAATTCCTTGTGGAGGACAGACCACTGGGTATGCCCCCTGCTCATCATGAGCCTGACACACAGGGCCTTTATGTGGCTGTGTGGAGGGTGGCCCCCTTTCCTTCCCTGCTTCTCATCCACACCCCAGAGGCTCCCATTCAGCCTGGGCCTGGCTGGGGGGGAAGTTGGAGCTCTTTTGTAGGGAGGGACTCTTAGGGGAGGCTGTCAAGGCTGTGACTGTGTGAGCCTTTATTTCCCCAGAGAAGAGAGGGCAAGAGGGAGATGGGGAGGGGAGCACTGAAGGAGAGTTAAGACACAGACAGCCTTGTTAACCAGCAGCCCCAAAGAGGGAGAGGATGAGAGGGAAAAAGATACAAGATGAAGCAAAAGGGAGAATGAATTCAACAGAAAACCCAAAAACTTTCCCTCTGTTACGTCATCTACGTTATTTCCATCTCCTCCTCCTCCTCTTCCTCTTCCTTCTCATTTCCTACACAGCTCCCTATCCATTCCCTCCATCTGCCCATGTGAAAGCCCACTCTTCAGCTCAATAACAAGCTTTTGCCCTCACCCTCACCCTTCCTCGCCTCCCTCTCACCCTCTGCCATTACTTTACACACATTCCATTATCTGGGAGACCACGCTTAGAGAGATGTCTAGGGTCAGAGCGATCATTATCATCGCCTCTCTCCGCTACAGTATGAGTTATAGGTAACCATATAGGAAACAGACATTTAAATCATAATCAATAGAGTAATATCAATGCCGAGGGACATTTCTAAAGGAAATCACTGCCGCTGCTTAGGAGGAAACAGACACGCTCACTTTAGACTGAGATAGTGGCGTGTGCCTATCGACAATTAACGATCCACAAATCTGAATCCACAAAACGCATTAGGTGGCGCCTTGCTCTGTGCTGTCCTCTTCGATTAGAAAAAAACTCCATTCTGTTGATATTCAGGCGATTTATCTATGGGACCGATTTTGTGAAAATGAGATTTGAGCCATCAGTCTTCTAGTTTCTAAACATCAGTCTCTGCTGTTCATGCACTGCCCTCAGCAGTGAGCTAACGCTCAAAGTCTGCAAAGACACGCCATATGTATTATTATTATTATTATTATTATTATTATTATTATTATTATTGTATACATTTATGGACCCCAGATCATTTTAAGGTGACGGGGCAGTGGAGCTGTGCTGCATTCACACTGTATGTTGTCTGGAAAGGTCAATGCAAGGTGACAGGTGTGACATTACCCAGACCACGGTCATTCCAAGTGAGACCACTACTGAATCTCTGCCCTCATGTGGCAGACATGCAGTGCATCACTGTCAAAGAAGAACAGCTTTGAGACATGATATTAAAACACATCATGTAATCAGTCAGGACACATTCTAACAGCTGGTTTTCAGGGGATAAGAAACGCTCAATAACACTCTCTAATGCATCCGACACGTGAAGGCAGGTTCGATGTTAATCTTTGTTTCCACCACTGAGGCGGTTAATTTCAGATGTCGTTTGTTGAAGTGACCTTTAACAAGTGATGCTTTTATAATCTTATTAAATATATTTTGGATTTGGCGTCCCTGAGTTTTGGTCACTAACACAAATAAAGATCAATCATATAAGAAAGAAAGTTTTCTTTCTTGATATTCCTCTGTGTTAGTCTAAACAAAACATTTTCCTTTTAACCACTTGATTTTACAAAACGTCATACCACGACTTCTCGAGTTCCACCTGTGGATATAAAACGAGGCTTGTGCCTCACGTCGTTTACTGAAATGAAAAATATCCCGTGCATAATCTGTCGGATTTTACAGAACTAACAACAGACAAGATCGGTAATGTCACAGAGAAAATCAAATTACTTCAGAATTTATTTGTATGCATTTCAATTTCAAAGTACCAGATCAACTTCAGCAGTTTACTATTTAATTATTATTTTATGTTTGTTAAATTAGATTCCAAATGGAAACTGTAATTGTGCATAGTGTGTATGCCAAAGTCGATTGGTCATATCTTTTCAAAAAGAATTTGCATACTGATTTGAATTCGAGCATCTTAGGAAGATGAGCGTTATATGTGATGAGCGTTTATAATTGAAATCTTATTCTAACCAACGACTACTTTGCATCAGTTGAACGTCAGGCTGAGCAATGCAGTCTAGCGCATAACAAGCTTGACCAAGTCGTTTAGAAGCGCACAGTGCTGCAGCCCGAAAATCCCAAGGTCCTGTGTAGGTGTGTGCTGTGAACAGATCATCAGCACATCACAGTTCATGTGCAGCCAAAGCCCACACAGTGCCCATCAGACGGGGATCAACTGCTAGATCTGGAAATCTATAACCCAACGCCTGGTGAGATTAGGAGGACGTTTGATTATTCAAACCACAAACAAAGCCAAATTATTCTACAAACTGTCATTGTTTAATAGGGTTTATAACATTATATGTTTCTGTAGGTCTGCGGGTTATGTATAAGTGGACATAAATTAAAATGCATAGAATGAAAAACACATTTTGGGTTCATGCAGGTAAAACAATGGACTGCCGTGAATATAGAAAATAAATTAAAATAGCTGTGCATAAAAACAACTTTGCTATCTTAATTGCTTTCCAAAGAAAATAATTTTGTTCACCTTTCCAATTAAAACATAACCAGCAGCCATATTAGATGTATTTTTAAAATGTGCCTGCAGATACTGTCGTCCACATCTCCATTTTAATGACCATTTTCGCTTCTAGATGCTAAAGAATCAACACAGCTAAACAAAAAGTCACAGCAGACTCAGACTACTGAGCTGTGCTTCTTTCTGCCAGCTGGAGATCCAACTCTAATGATTTACATTTTGTCATTTAGTATTGCCTCATATTACAGTGCCAAACGGATAATGTTTATTATATCTTTTCAATTTGGCTAACACTTGCACAGAATCCCTTTTACATGCCAGTCTCCTGACATTGTGTAACCCATCTGACATACACTTGGTGAAGTGTGAACCATTTCGCAAATGAGGGTTATTCTGGGAGAGTCATGTCTCATCTCTCTCTCCCCCCACACACACACAGCAACCGGCTGAGGGTTGTAAAAGCTGTTGTCCTTTAGTTATGAAAGAATATGAGGAGTAGCCACAGGAGAAAAAGAAAAGGAAAACCTCCTCCATTGGATCGAGTTCTCTTTTCTTCCCTCCACTGTTGTCTGTCTTCCTCTCTATCTCTCTCTGTCTCTGCATGTGCGCTGCCCCTCTGTCGTCCGCAGGGATACGACTGAAGCAGACCATCTGTTGATCCATTTGTCTCCTGCTTTGCTTCCCGTCCAACCACCTCTCCCCTATCGTTGATCGGGCCTGGAGTTTTCCTCTCCCCGCCCACTTTGTTGTTGCCAACAGGTGTGTGCTGGGGTGAGGAGGTTGTGCCCTCTATGGCCTCGGATGCACAGAGAAAGAAACAGTGGCATTGGCATCCTGTTTTGTACAAACATACTGTAAACAGCTAATGAGCCTGGAGCTTCAGTTTTCTTATTTGCCTATTTGTGTTGAAGTGTTGTTAATGGGTTGACCTTAGTAAAAAAAAAAAAAACACACACACACACACAAAAATTTGATCTCTCTTTTTTTTTGATTGCTGATATCAAAGCTATTCCCTTTCCCCCCTTAGGTCTTAAACACAGAGCTTATCATTATATGGAGGCATAGACCATGAAATAGATGTTACAAACAATGCTGAAGGACCATCACTGGAGGCTTGTGAACACTCACCAACACATTTATTGTTTGTGAATTGTTTGCCAATATTGCCACTAAAGAGAGAAGGGTCTTGGTTTTTTCCACGTGTTTCTCGTAGCTGTCACCGCGTATGCACACGCGTGTGGGTTTGATGGACAGCGAGTCCACTGCGGGGACTTCAGGGAGTGCTTGCCTTTGATCTTCTCATGCGACTCTCGATTACCCATCATTCAGCAGAGCTTAGGCCCTGGAGAGCAGCTGAGGAGAGGGTGGTGTGTTAACATGAGCTCTGATGTACCCACAAGAGGTTCACTGTCCAAACTCAGGCATCATATAGCAGATTACACAGACACGGAGGGAAAATGTGCCTGGATAGTGCCTGTTGTGAAGTTCCAGAAAGTATGCATCACCACAGGGTATGAGAGGGAGATGGTAACTCTGATAGGAAATATAATGAGGTGGCAGTCCATTTGAAGGTGTTTACAGCATCAAAGTGACTGTAAATTGTATTATGGTGTTTTTTTTTCCTCTCTATCCGTCTATGAATTTTTCATAGATTTGTAAGGTTTTAATCATGACTGCTCAATATATCTGGTGATAGGTGTACACCCAGGGAGACATGCTATTGATTTCCCATAACGTGCAGATGATATGTGGCCATGCACACTCCTCTGTTACCAACAGAACCGTGTCAGTGAATTAGTCATGATCTCACCGCTGCTGTCACCTGCCATGAGGGTTCAACACACTGAAATCAGGGTCAGTTGCAGGTGTGTATGGACAGATCATAGCTGTGTACATGTGCAAGGTCTTACTTCCCACTTGTCTATTTTGGTTTGAGTTGGTACCAAATAGGGATGGCACGGTACTACACCTCATTTTACACCTTTTAAACTGTGTTAACAACACACTTCGTGTCATTTTAAGCTATTTAAAATATATCATTCTCCAATTGTTATATTCTGTTTCCATAAAGAAGAAATAACCAGGTCACAACATGACTCTGCTGATTTTTATTGTGTTGGATTTTTTTTTTTATCTGTCTGATCCAGTGATTTTGACCAGTTTGACCTAGTTTTCCCTTCCTTTGTTAACTCTCGCTTTACTTTTTTTCTGTTTTGTAGGCTTCCTCAGTACTGGCGACCAGGCTGCTAAAGGGAACTACGGGCTCCTGGACCAGATCCAGGCTTTGAGGTGGATTAGTGAGAACATCGGCTTCTTCGGCGGAGACTCCAACCGCATCACTGTGTTTGGCTCTGGGATTGGAGCTTCCTGTGTCAGCCTGCTCACCCTCTCCCATCACTCTGAAGGTACAGTACAGCACAGCAGGGACGGGGGATGGGTGATACAGCTGTAGAACTCATGCCTGCTGGTGTGTAGGCAGCTTGATATTAGAAACGTGGCGATGCAGGCCACAAGTTATTAAGTAATGCATTCTGCTTTACTGTGCAGCCTAGTGAATGTGAAGAGGCAGGTGTTTGCATTTTAAATTACCGTGCTGTTCATTTCGGGTTGGGGAATTGGAATGACACGGCAGATTTAAAACCACACGTGGGACTTCGCCGGTTTGCTCGTATCATGTATGAGCGAAACAAACATGTAGGTTTGAATGTGTCTTTGTAAGCAAGATAAAGGAGGACGGAGTATACCACAGAGACTATCTAGTGGCAGACATATTCGGGGTGCATGACATACACACTCCCACCGCTCTCTTTGTATTCAGTGTTTTTTATCTGCTCGCTGCCTTAATGCTACTTCATGATGATTTACTGCCCACACTGGCCTTTATGTCTTTAGTACTAAATGCAGTGTGCGTGCTTAACCTGGACATGTGGTAAACATGCCTCATCCTCATGCCCCTCTAATGCATCATTCTATTAAAATGGAGCTTACGTGCAAGTTCTTGTCGGACGTGTATTTGCCCATGCGTTTGAACCTTTTCTCTGAGCTCCAGCTGCACCCTGCAGAGCCACATAAACCCCACGTTGTCCTCATTAACCTGCAATTATCATTCTCCCTATGTTTAAAAGATGGTTTCTTGAATATAAGGGACAGCAGCGCTGTGTGTCCACATCAGTCTACCTTGAAGTGTTGTTGGAAAGCAATGTTCACGTTTTTTGGGGGTTTTTTCACATCGTTTACGTTGTGCTAACGTTTTAAATGAGAAATCTTTACATTCAGTCACGTCGTCTGCCTGTGAACATTATGTTGTCAACAAGCCAGAGATGCTCTGATTTGGCCGTACATGGTTGAAGATTTGACACAGAGTATTTACTGTACATTATATGGAAGTGAACTACATTAAAGAAATCACTCTTGTGTTAGAGAGAGAGGGCTGGTCTTGGTCATGAAACTATTAAGTGGCACAGCTGCATGCACCCCACACGCTAACACTTACGTGTACAAACTCACAGTTCCTCTTGTCAACTGGCAGAGTAAAAATGCTGAAAGAGGTCATTTGAGCTGCTTTTCTTTGGGCTCCATCACAGTGCCAGGGATTTGTGATTTGTTTTGCGTTCTCCAATTTGCATTAAAGTGTTACTAATTGCCTTGATTTCCTCCGATGAATGATGACTGCTTTTCGATTGAATTTTTACCATAAATGCTTTTTATTCATACTCCATAATGCTACGCTCCATGTAGCATGTTATTATACTGCCAGTGAAACCATCTCCTCTGCCTTCCAGTAAATTGGATATTACTGGGTCTGTTTTTCTTTCTTTTTTTCCTGAATAAAAATGTATGCCCCACTGATGGGATAAAAAAAAAGAGCCGGTAAAACTTGAGGGATCATAGGAAATTGAAACGAGAAACCTTCTATCATGCCAGGATTCTTGCTGTGAATGTTACCAATGGCAATCAGATTTCACAGTTTCTCTCAGAGCACAGATTGTTGTAATTGTATAAAGTTTAGAACTGGAGTGGGCTGCAGGATGAGACCGGAAATCTGAGACTGGAAATATTATTTTGCACCTGCTTTCTCAGCCTCCGCTGTACCTTGCCCCTCCTCTCCTGTACCATAACTGTCAAACTGAAGCCTAGATGTTCTTGTTGCCAAGACAACAGAGTACACAAGAAAAGAATCAGTGTCTGCATCTGCAAAGCTGTGAAAATGAAAGTAAAAAATCTATAATCAAATGAATTACATAATGTGGGACGAGCACACCTGGTTTCAGTGGCCTCTAGTCATGGATTTGAGTAATTGTTTTCTAACTCTGTTAGCAGGCTGCTGCAGCTCAGGAAAAGCACCTTATATGAAGTTTTCTAGTTTACGTCAAAAACAAAATTGGCAACTCAAAATTGGCACCGCCCACACCTCCTGATGTAACTTTTTAGTCTTGCTAACAAATAGAAATAGGAACACACAGGCACTTAGAATGGCAGTGTCACACTGAATGATGCTATTGTTACATATTTTTATATGCATACGTGCATCTGCACACCCACTACACACACACATATGCCTGCACACAAATATTTTCCTTCACCTGCTGCTCAGATGCAGGAAAACAAGGCCCAGGTAAAAAAAAAAAAAAAAAAAAAAGGGGAAGTAAATCAGCAATGACACACTGTTCTGGAGCTCCCCAGTGTGTCGGTGTACTTAATGACAGTATTCCCACTCTTACTGTACACAGTCTGTCATCACTGTCTATAGTGCATAGACTTTCCCTCTAACAGAGACTTCTTTGGTGCCTGTTGGTGGCAGAACGACAACTTATTTCAGGTGCTCCATGCTCCTCCTGAAGCCTATTTAATAAGCTGGATCCTATATCATTCTAGCCCTCCAGCCTCTCTCTCTTTGATTGCCGGCTCCTCTGGACTGGCCTTAGTGGCACCTCCGTGTGGGCGTGCAGGGGCTTCAGTCATAGGGTGCATCCATCACTGAACCTACTCTTTCTGGTGTGTGCGGATGCTGGCTTGGATGCCCCCTCTTGAGGGTTGGATTTTTTAGACACTGGTCCCTGCCCTGCCTCCTTCGTCTTATCTCCCCCTCACTGCACCCATCTGTCTTCCTGCCTTCACACACAGTAAAAGCATGCAAGGGACACACGCTTTCTCTCTATGTGCCAGAGTGTCTCTACCCTTCTGCCTCTCTGGGTTTCAGCCCCCTAGTCTGCCGTGTGTGTTGTGTTGCCGTTAATAAGATGGCTGCCGTGTCTTCTATGTGGCAAGCAATCGAGCTGTACATCTGAGACTTCGGAGGGAGAATGGTCATTAAAAGCACAGTCTCTCAGCAGGAGTGTTTTTGACCGGCTTATTAAATATAGCTCAACAGTTGTGTTCCTGCAGAGGGAAATATCTGTCCCCCATCTTCCTTTTCTCCAGCTTCAAACAGAAAGCAGCTGAAGAATTTCAGAGGCAAGGACATTTGCAAGGCCCATGTATTATCTGTCTATCTCACGCGCATTAATCGAACATGCAGATTTAGCATTTTCCCTATCGCCTAATGATCATTATGATGGCTTCTGTGCATGTGAATGGAATACCAAGTGGCCAATGACTCAAATGTGTTTTTTTTATATATATATATATATAGATCTCTTAATGCTTGTGTAAGTCAGTATGTTTTTCACCCCATTCAACCTAAAGGAAAGAGGCCGTATCTACACAAAATGTGTCTGCTTTAGTGTGCGTTTCCCAGATGTCCATGTCTGCGCACGCAGCAGTGACTATCAACAAGGCACACGCGAGGGAAGGGCTAGTTCTAGAGGCGCTGAAGGTCATTTTGCTTCTTCCCCCCCCCACCCCTCTTCCTGTAAGCAATCAGGATAAAAGCTCCGCTTGGGAGGAAGTGCTCCCCATTTAATGGAACGTCTTGGACATTAAAGACAGCCAGTGTGGAGGAGCCTTCAAGCCAATGTCAGCTTTCATTTTTATTAAGACTTCTGGGTTATTGAGGACCATAAATGTGCATGTTAAATGCTTGGGTTTTATTACAGTGGTGCAACGAGCACCAAGGCTTTTTAATGCAAGACACCACAGAGCTAACACTGAAACCACATGAACCACAAGCATTAACAGGGCAGTGTGACAGGTACTGGGTTTATAAATTCATAGAATAACAGATTTTATAAGTGAAAACGCATCATTGGAAGTGAAGAAAGAGAGGAATATTTATCTAATTAAAGGCATGAGAGTTTTTTGGGGTTTTTTTTCTAATTAAATCTGAAATATTACCTTTATCAATGACTGTCCTTGGTGAATGTCTTGC
This sequence comes from Microchirus variegatus, assembly GCF_963457635.1. Classification (NCBI taxonomy): domain Eukaryota; kingdom Metazoa; phylum Chordata; class Actinopteri; order Pleuronectiformes; family Soleidae; genus Microchirus; species Microchirus variegatus. Next base: position 15,297,262 of record NC_139807.1, on the reverse strand, counting down.
TGTTGACTTTCCGAACAGTGAGCGTGGTTTAGCGATTGCACTGAGACACAAACTGCCACGTCCTTCATGATATAGTATCAGAGGATTCACAGATGATGTGTTTGTAAATCAAGTCCTTAAATCATCTCAAGGCAAAATGGCTGGCAAAGAAACACGTCACCCTAAATTTTACGCACACACATTTTATTGAATGCAGCTCTAATCTATGACTTTACTGTACATTATTCCCTAGAAATTTTGTTCTGCACTTATTAGAGAGATTACATATCTCAGTTGGCTTAAAATAACATTTTGGGATCTTTCCAGAGGAGCTGGTGGAAGTGGCCGGGGGGAGAGAAGTGTCTGGGCTTCTCTTCTGAGACCGCTGCCCCCACGACCCAGACCCGGATAAGTGGAAGACGATGAGATGAGTCTTATTAGAGGATTAGTGGGTTGAATAATAGAGGTAGCTCATAAAATGTTTGTCCAGTGGATGCATTTGCTGTTTATCAAATAATTGATCGCTGATAAATAATCCCTTCTAAAATTTTTTTCTGATGAGGAATCAAATCAGTATGTCACAATTAAATTATGATATTAAGTAGTAATGACAACAATCATTTTTAATATAATAATGAATTAATAATATGTGGATTTGCATTTCATAATAATGAATATATAGAAGCTTGTTCATTACACCACTTTACACCAGACAGGCTGGATTCAGATACCGCCGTGTGTGATGGAGCTCGTTCAGGAGGTAAAAGTCAAACAAAATTTAATGAGCCCATTGTTATTGTGTCTCCCCTCGAGTAAATCGCATTTAATTTGGTTTATGTATGTACAAATAGATCATTATTATGTGCATTGTTTCACACGAAGCCAAGTCACAGAACGCATAATTCCAGTGGGCAACATGTTTCATGCGTGGTGCACGTGTAATGCACGTGTCAAAACAATTAACCCACAGTCACGTCTGCTAAATTAACTGGAGAACTATTTGGGTCAATAAATCATTAAAGTAGTTTTCGAAGCAGACTTACTTTTAAGTGGACATCCTTCAAAAGGGTGATTACTGTAATGATTGTTTTGCAAATACTCATATGTAACATACATTACTTATAACATGCTATATCTGTCTCCCCCTGCTTCAGTTCACCTACAACAGAGTAATGTATAATCTATAGTCCAGGTCATCCAGTGATTCCTCTGCAAATGATTACTGTGTTGTTTGTGGCATGCATTTAACATGTGGATCGGCAAAGGAAGAAAATAAGACTGACAACAACATTTACTGGACCTCGAATCAATCTGCCTCTGTCAATCTTGCTGATACAGTGATCCCGGTGTGGGATTTTAAAGCCTGCGTTGCCATGAGCATCTAACCTCTGCTCTGACAATCACTTACCATGTGCATGCTGGCTACTGGTTGTCCTTTGAGGCAAAAGCACAAACTCTGTAGTAGTGCTACAGCTGGGAATTGTATGTGGTACAGTCTTGAAATATTGATACATAATCCAGAGCTAATACTAATACTACTCCACATTACCCTGTTCTTGAGAGCAGAGGCCAACAGCCATACGTAGATGAAGAGCGTGTGAGTGTTGCACTACATCACTGCTTTAGCTGTAATATTACATCTGGTTGTGACCTTTGAAAATAACACGTGTGGGTTTCCTCTCTGAAATTAGACCCAGGGGAGGTTTTCCTTGTCGAACAGCCTGCAGACCCCTTACTCCCTATGTCCCTCTGCTGAGCTCTCATCATACACATCTGAAGGTACAATCAATCCACGCTCAGCGTCAACTTCATTTTTGGCCGGACTCGGCATCCCGTAAGCAGCCGTCCATTGCCTCAAGTTTTAGCATTAAATAAAGGCACATTGCAAGTGCCAGAATGTGAATGGGAGTCACCAGGAAAGATAGCTACATAACCACGTCCTTTATTCATACGGGATTGTGGCTGCCATTGTTGTGCAAATACCTTGTGCTTGAGAAAAAACAGGGACAATTGTCGAAGTTGAATAGATCCAATTTCTGAAGTGTCAAAGGCATTCAGCAACTCGACACTGTAAAGGGTGTTTGGGGCAACAGAGTGCTTCTATCTTGAGGTTTGATTTGGCTGTTTGCTGAAAGGTGTCTGCGCATCTCAGGGTGTGAAAAAGACCTACGCGAGACGAGAGAATGGGGACGCGCCTTGTCGGGTGCAGTATTCTTACACCACGATTGACAAGAGCGATAATTAAACCGGGGGATGCCATCTCTGTGGTGAAAGAATGCTTGTATTTATTTACGCTGACTATTCAGGTTTGTTGTCTTCCATATACTGTGGCCATCATTGCATCAAAGCTGATGTGAACCCTATGAGGCATTTTCCCATCATTCTTTGAATGGTAGTGTGTTTGGCTCTGTATAGCAGAGAAGGAAAATAATATATAATTTTACAAAACAAAGACAGTGCATTACCTCGAAATAAAATCCTACTAATAATAATAATACTCTTTAAACTTGAAAATAATTGGAAATGCCCTATTTCTGGCAGCAAGTAGGTTTTATTATTTTCTCTCACTATTGAAAAGAGGAAAAAGTGTCAAGCAGAATAAAAAAAGAAAACATGCTCTATGGAGTAATTTGAGGTGGATGAGGTGTTATTAGGCTAAAGATGACTTCACTGAGGTCAAATAACTAGTTTGAGGTAGCACTCCAGAAAACAATATCCAGCTGGGCTGTCCATCAGAGCGAGGCAGCTTTACCTATCCCTAGCCAGACGAGAGCAGAGGAATGAAGAATTGACAAATGGCCCAAAAACAGTGGAGGCGGTTCATTGGACTGGTCCAGCCATCAGTCTGTCTGTGCTTGCAGCAGGTAGTTGAGCCTATAAAGCATAGACTTAAAGGTCTTAAAGAGCTGAGCAGCAGGTCAGAGAAAGAAGCAAGGGGGTAATTGAGTACTTTAGTAAATCCATGCCCCCATCAGCCAAGATATAATAGTGTATTGCATATACCATATATACCTAACCTTAACCCATATCTACTACTGTACCAATGAGCTGTGGCAGCTTGAGCGTCATGTGGCGCTCGCAGTCAATTTCAGCAATATTCTTCGAGACAATGCAACTGGACACATGTGGTGATGTATCGCTGAGATTGCTTTTGGAATCTAATCGAAGCTGATGAACAAGGTGACTACAGAATATGTCATCTGTTGATGACCTGCAGTCCCCTGTGAAGAAGCTGGAAAGTCATTTGTTCAGGTAGATGCCATCTATGAATCATTCCTGATAAATCACTGTCAAGGGCACACTTATGGACAGTGACAGTCAGCCGTGGTGGAAAGGGGAGCAGTGGCTGCAGCCTCCCGTCTGTGACCCTGCCTTGTTTGATCACGTTATAGGCTTTAGATCAATTAAACCAGTAGCTGCATCATATTGTTCCCAGACTGTCTTGTCGGCTTCCTCTCTTGATTGGTATAATGACTGGATATTCAGTCCGTCTGTCTGTCTTGTTTCCACCGCCTTAATCTCTGAGGCATTTTCTTCAGCTCCTTTTCCCTGTTCCTCATAGCAGTTTCTTTCTTTTTCCACTACACCGCCCTCCCCCATGTCTCTCTTTCGTCTTCTCACCATGTCTCCCTCTCTCTCTGTTTCACTCTTTCTCTCTCTGGCACCAGTGTAAAGCATCCATTATAGAGCGATGCATGGGTGTCTGTGTGAGTGGGAGAGAGGGACTTGGCACTCCTCCTGCCCCACCTGCAGAGGAAGCACTGACAGCTGAGCACTGGGGGCTCATCTCTCCACCTCCTCCTCCTCCTCTGCCCATCTCCACATCTCGACTGACCTTCCTCCTCCTCTCACACCTTCTCTATCGTTCACTTTCTCTCCCACCCTCCCTTTATTCTCTCTTGTTCCACACATATTGGCCCAATTTCTCTGCTACTGCTCACTAGTCTCCGTTATACACTGTTTTCACATTTCATTATTTCCATGTGTCCTTTCCTTTGCAGTCTGCTGTCCCTTTTTTGTTTTTTCTTCTGCTGCACAATTGTGTTTGTTGTATTCCCTTTTCCTGAGCTACGACCGAACAAGTGTCTGTACACAAGTGTTTATTTGCTCAATCTTGAATGGTACGATGTTAAGTAGGTTGCTGTTTCAGTGTTTGTCTGCCAGAGGAACAACCACAGTATAATTAGCTGAACTTTAACCTTCAGTAATGACCATGAGCACACTGTGTTTGCATGTTGGTGAATGACAGATCACCTCTGCAGCTACAGTGAGACCAGTCCTTCAGTGTGCGTACACCTGATTATGCCCGCTGAGAGGAAGTTGCCCAATTCCTCTGCATGAATTACAGACATATACAGCGGAGCTGCTATGAAGCCACGGCTTGCTTGATAGCAGCGTCACATTTCTCATCAATTCCATGGGTTCGCATTATATGTGATTTATTTACATCTGCAGTTGGATGGGAACATTACCAGGTGTTTCAGCCTGTTACGGGCGCTGATTTCGAAAACTCCTAAGTTATTTCTGAAATGGGAAATATAGTATGACCGTGTGCTCGTTTAATTCTGGCAAAACCACTTTATCTGCACAGGGGAGAAAAAAAATGTGCTTTTACTACATCATAATAGACATCCAGAAATATATCATTCTGTTTACATACAGCCTGCTTGCCACAGCCTCTGCTTGTAGACAGAATGATTTGGAAGGAAATTTGTTTTGTTTTTCTTCAGTATGTGATAAAAAAGTGTTGGATTGGAAAAACATCAGTTGAATTATTGTACTGTTGGACTACAATAGTGTGATTTGCTGGGCGAGAGCAACAATGTGATGCAGAGAATGGTTTTCACGTATGACATTCCTATCATTATCACTGACATAATGCGCGGCAGAATTTTAGATTTAAAAGTCTACATGTGTGCTTTGTCGGCTGGCATTCCAATTATATAAAGTGCTATATGTAGGGAATGTATTATATGAAGACATAACATTTCTTGTTAAAATGAAACACTGGCTTCACTGATAACAATGATCTGTCGCGCCACAAACTGCCACCCACTCAATAAATGCTTCTTGTGTAACCGTTTGAACACATCCCAGCAAATTCAGTAGAGCTGCTAGCTGCATACATCGTAAAGCTACCAAACCTAAAAGCCACACTACCCCTCTCATAAATGTCATGACCGGAGTAGAAGACAACCCAGGGTCTACAGTGGAGATGTGTTAAACTATAGGGGACGTATAGAGGAAGTAAAACTGGGATTTTCAGTGGATTATTTACATGATATGATGTGTCTGTAACTGTCACTTTTGTGGAAATTAACCAAATTGGTTTATTGTGGCCAGATGATGGGGCAGTTATGTGTGTGTATGTGTTTGTGCAATTTACACAGTGCAATGGCGGGTATAAGACTCTTATTACCATATTCCGGAAAATCTGGCAGCCGTGCTTATGCAATGATTTGAATTGGGGTTGCGATAATTTTAAAAGCTAAAGGTCACTGTTTTACATATTGTTCACATATAACCTTTACATTTTAAAGTGAATGCATGTTTTAGGTTAGAATAATTGTATAGGGTAAGGTTAAGCTCAGGGTAAGATAATAGGCAAGTAGTATATCACTATAGAAATGAAAATCACGTAAATGTGTGTGCGTGTGTGCCTGTTGTCGCCTACCTCACAAGACAGTCAATTCCGGGCAGTGCGAATGCATTAGCCTTAGCGATGAAATTTGCATAGTCTGAGCACAAGTGAAATCCCCATTGAGAGGAACTTCAGCAAACATGCTGACAAGCACTATCCTCCATGGTAAAGGGCTAACATTGTGCAGCCTGACAAAAAGACTAAATCTTTAGCTCTTGGGCCTGCAAGGCTGTAATAGATTTTTAGCTTAGAGAGCTAACATAACCTATAGATCCTTTTCTGTGTAAAAGAGAGTGACTCACAAAATCGAAAAAAAAGCAACTGTTGGAGAACAATATTACCAAAGTGCTTTTAAACTAATTCAAAACCAAATCTTTTTTCCCATGGGTCGTGAACTTTACATCAAGCTTCAGTATTCATTTTGGATCATATCAGGACAGAGAGGCTACCTGCTGCTGCTGCTGACAACAACATTTAAAATAAATATCTGCATGGTTAATTGAGTCTCGGTGTCTGTATGCCCATGACAAACTAGCAGGCACAAATCATCCTCTAATTACATGTACAGTCGAGTCAGTCATTTGCATCTTTCTACAAACCAGCAAAGTGACGTGGAAGTGTTGAATTTTAAACATTATTAGTGTTGGAGATTTGTGCACTGGTGTTCCTAGTCAGATAGATAATTCGAAAATAATTTGTCTTCCAAGAAATGCCCCAGATAGACTCAGCTTGTATAACATTATCAATATTACAAGATTAGTCCACAGTGGCTGGCCTTGGAGATACAATTCAACACTCCGTGAAGGCGCTTAACTGAAAAAAACCCTCCTGGGGCACCTTAAAGCCCTCATGTGTGGAATTTGAAAAGTTTACCATGGCGACTGCAGAATCAAAACTTGACACATTGATGACATATTCACTCGGTTTGTAGGAATATTGGGCTTTTTATGATCTGAACGACAATTTTAATAAGTAAATGGGACATGTTGTGATGATATTCAAAGAAAGAAATATATTCTTTCTTCCCTCAGCATGTAGAGGGCCTTGAATTAAGAACTTTGCATGTATGATACAATAAGATGGAAACCTGTAGAAGTGTTTTGAAAATGAAAATTATTTTAATTATTATTGAAAAAAAAAGAAAGATTTTTCTCCCTGAACAGCTGGAAGGCTTTTATTGTGAAGCAGCTGTAGAAAGAACTGCCGGTGTGTTTGCTGAGGAACAAGAGCAATGTACAGTAGGATTTAAAAACCAAACTCCCAGTGCGACACCCACGTTATCTATGAGCTAACAAATGCAGATAAAAGCAAACACTAAAGGGAAGGTTCTTTCCCGAGCAGTTCATTATGAACACTTCACTCTTCACCACAGAGACAAATGTAGCTGTGTGAAGAAGCGCTATTTTCACACCTAAGCACACCTGGCTAATTGCTGCAAAACATATATATTTAAGCATAGACGCTGAGCATCTCGACGCTTGAACTGCAATGCAGTTTATTTAGAACAGAAGGCAGCCTCGAAAGGGGCGATACATGCATCACGTGAAGGTGACCTGATATTTTACAGTCAAAACTTTGATCGACTCAACATTTAACCAGATCAAATATTGCTTCTTACCCGGCAAACATAACACAATCACGATTTTAGATAACGAGAAATAGGCATCACTCCTGACACATTGCTTCCTGTTAAAGTAAAAAGCTGTTTGGAGAGCATGCACCCTCCACACTATTTCAGATGTTGACAAAGCCATATGGCATGTCTCTAATCTTGATCGATGCCACCACCGCTGTGAACACTACTCAAACCGCAGAGCATAATGAAATGTAGCGACGCCACATTTCACAAAAATCATCACAGTGATTTGTTTATTATTCATTACGAAAGGCACCGGAGCTTCTGCCATTTTGCAGCTGGAAAAACAATGCAAAGGAGTGTTTACTTTCCAAACACAGAGCGGCACAGAAAGCTCATAAATATGTCTTCACTGGCGCAATGTGCTATTCTTAGGGTTCCCCTCAGAGCCACTATCTAATTGGAGCCTTGTTTGTCCTATCGGTAAAGCTATCCTCTGCACAGACTTTTTTTATGAGGCTTCTGAGTGACTGAGATTTCCTGTCTCGGTTTCTGTGGCTTTTTTCCACCATATCCCGGGACTCCTGTTCATCGGTGAGGGCTTCATTAGCCGGCAATGGGAGGTGGCAGCAGAGAGAGAACAGCTGTTTAGCTAACCACTTGCATTGTTAGCCAACCTTCTCCGTATGCCTAACTGCCTAAATCCGTCCCCTAGCTGCTAATAGAAAGCTCATTAGGAGAGGGGAGGGAAACAGGATGGGAAACAGCGCCTCTGTGCTACAGTACCACCAGCCTCAGCATCTCCTTCTCTCCCTCTGGTCTCTATTAAGGAGTACTATGGAATAAACCTTCCCTCTGTGGATCAAATACCAATCCAGCTCATGCTGTCCTTTGACCTCCTGGGAAAGAAAACGGCGGTGTATATGTACCTGAGTTCCCCTCGGAGACGGCATCTGAAATACCAAAATATGCTCCTTGCTTGAGATACAAAATCGCAGAGGAAAGTCATAGTTTGGATTTTTTTTCTTTTTTTTTTTATCTCAAGCAGTATGGTGTTACATTATTCAAACACTGTTGATTGTACCACTGTAATTTGTCAGGAACCCCAAAACGATGAAGCTGGCGAGCAGGACGGAGACTAACAACATGGCACGTTGAATATCTGATGGCGTTCATGGGAACAGCTACAGATCAGTGCCAAAAACACAGCATCCTTGTCAATGCCAAAAACCCATTTCTGGCCTATGTGTGATTAAAATTCAGACAGGAAAGCACGTTTCCATGGAAGTACTTCATTGAATTAACAAAAGACCAGTTGCAAACATTCCACACGCAGAGACACAGGCAAACAAAGTGTGCGACGACACGGGGAGAGATTGACAGAAATCAATGTGCGCTAGGACTGATATGCTCCGAGCTATTTACAGTAAATGACAGCGACCGTAGGCTCTGCTGTCATGTGCAAATGTATCAGGGAAACGTGTACACGGAATACAAAGTCGTCTCACCTGTGATAACACGTTGTCAAATATGAGATAACCACAATGAATGGAGACAAAAGGTTGTTGGTGAAAGAATATTTAAAGATATCTGGGTAAAAAAAAAGTAGCAATTACACATCTTAAATCTTTAATCTTTCCAATTAAAAGTGGGGGATGTGTAACTGTCAGCAGTGTAATCTTGCACCTCACTAAGCACAAGCAGTTTTTCTTAAATTTGCATCCGCATGGTTACATAACTGAATTTGTCATTAATGAACTAGAATGCACATATTTATGTTACAGTTCTAAATAGTTTCTAAATCATGTCTGGCTTTATTAGTAAAAGACAGTATGTCTAAATTGTTATTAATATAATTATACATTTGCATTGTATTGTAATGTGTTCTGTCCATTCTTATTTCCCCCATTTATATCAAATTTAAGTCCGCTCAATTGCAGCGTTTTAATAAAGCGCTGCAAACGTGTAAGAGCGTAATGGTTTGACAAAACAATCTTGATTCAAGGTTCCTAAACTGATGTGTTCATTCCCTGGGCTCTAAAGAGTTCTCATTACTCCCTTAATGGAGACCCTGCAATTTGGCCGCTCTTCGTAAAGACAAGAATGAGGTTTGATACTTATAGCACCAAATAGCACCTTTAATTCAGCGTTGCGTTTTGCACCCGGTATTCATCAGGATATTACTGCAATAAGCAATCACACTCAGCGGCTTTATCCAGATTTGTCCTCCTACATCAGTGTGAGACACAGAGCTTGTGATAAAGACTTTGAATGTTTGATGATATTTATGTTTCATAGAATACATTAATTTAATCTGCTTATTTGTTTGAAAAAAGAAAGAAAAAATAAGGTAATTCAACTTTGTTTTAATATAAAATAAATTTGCTAGTTCCAATGTGTTGTGAGCGTAATCACATAGTGCAATACATTTTCATTAGGACAGAAATAAAATGTAAAAAGGAGAAAATATAGACCCTTCACTAGGCTTTTTCTCAGTAGACATTTAAATTACAGGTTTATACTAATAACATTTACAATGGCTCTGTTCTTAATGTCACAGTGAGCCATGACACGTGGCAGTGACCCAGCGTGCAATACCAGGACTCTGAAAGTGACGCAGCTAAATGGAATCATTCATTTCATTATTTGCACATAATCCTTTCTGTGCCATGTCAAAATATCTTATTTGAAAAAAAAAAAAAAAAGATTACAAAAAACTTCGTATAAACCCATTTTCTTCATTTGCCTTAAATGCCTTGTTGTTAGGGATGGCAGACACACAGCATGGACCCAAATGCACAAGATAAGACGCGTAGTTTAAGCGTTTTAATGCTGAAAATTGCGTCAAAAAACAAGGCATGAATGACAAGAACGAAAACTGTAACCGAACTAAACTAGAACTTAAATCTTCTTGACGACAACAACGCATGAGCAGGAACAAAAGCGTGCCGTCGAACAAAAGGAGGGAGACCCCTATATAGAGGAAGAGGGAACCAAGGCCAGGTGCAGGTAATCAGGAATCACACCAGGTGCAAACATTTAGGGGATCAGAAAAGACAGACGGAGTGCAGACCAACAGGAAAGGGAACCCTCGCCAAAATAAAACAGGAAGTGACAGAAAACGTGACTCAACCCACATAAAAGGCAGACGAACATAACTTAACAAACTCGACAACGCGTGACACTTGTTCAAGTACAAGGAGAATGTAAATAATGTAAATAATATATATATATATTTATATTAGGGCTGTCAAAATTAACGCGTTAACGCAGGATTATTAATTTGTGGAATTAACGCGTTAATTTTTTTTAACGCATTAACGCACTTTCTCACTTTCATCGCGCTACGGGGTAGACGTGCAGTTTATGAACAGGCAAGGCGATGGGCAACTGCTTGGGGCCCCGAGTCGATAGGGGGGCTCCCGACACTCGGAGCCTAAATGCATCAGTGACCAGCTGCATCCCCGTCCCCCTTAAACAACAAGGGTTGATTTGCAATGACATCTCAGTAGGAAAACCTCCCTAAAGGGGCCCCACGTCTCCTCACGTTAACCTGTGTGAAACTGAAGGAAAATGAAGAGGAGTTATCAATCAGGAAGTTAGAAGAGGAAGAAAAAAAGAGGATGAAGAAAAAAGAAAGAAAGACACACAGTTGTAAGTGGCGCTGCTGGCGCAGATAATGATATAATCATAACATTAACAGTCACTGTCTAACTAACGGGGACACAGACAGCAGCTAACATTAGCGTCAGAATGCTAGCTGACACTAACGCTAACTAGTAGAAGCAGTGCTTCTCCTGCTGTGGGTTTAGTTCCCCCAAGAAAACTATTTAACTTCTATACTTTATATTTTGTTTATAATGTGAGTTATTTACAGTGCAATGTGTAGTTTTTTTTTTAAAGTTATTTACAGCATTTTATTTTTTCTATTTATTTATATTGTCTTATAATGTGGGTTTTTTACAATGTAATGTTTATTTTTTTATTAAGTTTGTATAGGTTTTTACAAGTTATTTACAGTATTTTATTGTTCTTTACATTTATATTTTCACATACTTTATTTATCTCTCCGTTCCTACAACAATATAAAGAGAAAATTAGAATTTTTTTGGCATATTTACGAATGGTAATTAATCGTAATTAATCGTGATTAATCCACAGCTACCCTGTGATTAATCTGGTTAAAATGTTAATCTTTTGACAGCCCTAATATATATATATACATATATATTTGACCTTTATACTCCAAGCTGAGTTTTTGGTAACAGACACCTGTTTTTCATTTCTTCATGTGGTGACAGAGGCTGACAACTACATGCGATTCAGCCTATAGTGTTGAGAACAGGCTTACTTGATGTCACTCTGAATGTGTGCTGGGAAAAGAAATGTCTTGTGGGTGAGATATGTGTCAAGTGTTGTGACATTAGTTGCTGCTGAATATGTGTAAGCTTGACATTGAGAGAGTGAAGCATATGCCAGCATGCAGCCTAACTGATCGACAAGCACGCTCAGTGGCTGGCTTCACTCATGCCGGTATGCGCATATAAGTCAAATCCACAACCTTATTGCAAAAAGATGTATGGACATGCACACTCATGGGATCGACTGTCATTAAAGGTTGGCCTGCTCAAACAACCCCCATCTCGCAGTCTCAGCTCACCACATCTCAGCTTCACACGTGCACATACACACAAATATAAACACAGAGGCCTAGTGTACATGTAAGTCCACATACTCTCCCAATCCTTGGGTTTTCATGTGGCTACATCTGTATGTCTGCCAGTGGCAAGAGACACAAGGAAATATCGGCACAGATATGAGAGTGGACGGATTGCATCGTAGCATGAATCCAAAGAGAAAAACATGACACGGAGAGAGAGAGAAACAGAGAGCCGAAACTGTGCATTCTGTCACATGACTGTAATATTATTTCTTTGCGTTGGTATTTTCCTTCCTCCACTGCCTACAGCCTGGTTTAAATGTAGAACACTGATAATCTTAAGTGTGGCTGCTGAGGCGATAAAGGCAACTATTGAATGCCTTATTACCCTCAGTGAGGCAGTAACACAATCTTTACAAGCTGCACAAAAACTTCACTAGGATGCAGGCATGTGTGCACGCACAGGACACGTGCAACATAAACAGAATTCACACTCTCACACATACATACACTTATACATACATATGCACAGACTCACAAATGAATAAGCTGCCAGGGCAGAAATGTGCTGTTCCTATACCATAGATCAAGCTCACACCTCTCTACCCTTGTGCTCAGACCTCAGCCTGTCACTCCAAGTTTTACTTCCTGCACCAGCACTCCACTGAAATCAGCCAACACAATTTGGGGTATTGAGTTGGTGAAGAAACTGTCCACCGCTATCCATTTGGCCTTTTCAAAGCTTGACAGGAAGGAGCAGAGGTAAAAATACACCACATTCTGTCCTGACAAAAGTTTAAAACTGGCTCCAATGCTGCTGGGGAACAGGAATGTATACAGTCCTTGTCATGAGGCCGGCCAGGCTGAAATGAGATTGACACGGTGCCAGGCATTGAGATGTTTTCTATCACTTTTTTTTTTTGCATCTGAAATTCAATATGATGCATTGTTGTTACAAATGGAGACTGCGCAATAAATATTAATTACTTGTCCGCTACAGTTTGTGACACTATCAATCTGTTATCAGCTGGCTACACCAATGACTGAAATTAGCTGTCAGTTCTCAATATCAGCCAAGTCATCTCCTTGCTTTATTGCCATCATTACAATATTCACTCCTTCGTGCTCAGTGTCGTCATGAGGTTGGACAGTAACCAAGGCGTTGGCAAAAGATCAATGTCGTGTCGTGTTTGTCGGCACAAATTGAGTAAATATCAAAGTAAATGTGAGTGTTGATATCAAACACCTTACGAAGAACAAAAAGTGTGTTGTGGACTTGGCAGTGCAGCCGTATCATGATCTTCTGAGGTTCATGTATATTTGATATGTCCTGCCAGATGTGGCCTTGGATTTGTGGATGTGTATCAGCAAGCAATCTCTCTCACTGAGCTCACAGAAATTAGATTTTATCTCGGGCCCCAAATCTAATACACAGGCTTATATTTACTCACAGTTGCAGAGCATCATAAGCCAATATGACCCTATAGACGGGTGGCAGAGCTGCGCAAAATGCACTTAAATGAAAATGCTTTGAGCAAACTGTTCCGAGAGGTAGACCGGCTCAGAAAACAGTTGAATATAAGCCTGTGAACGTTTCCCCACAAACAAACAACCACACATTCTCAACAATAAAACTGCGGAATGCCTTTTTAAGAAAAATAAAATAACAGCTATCTTTTGTTTTTCCTCATTATTTAAAGTTGAAAAAGAAATCAAATTGTTATTGAATACATCTGACGAAATCTACATCAGGAAGAAAATAGTTAAATTTCACTGATGGAAGTGAAGTACCTTTCATACCAATACAGAAACATCTGATTTGATTCAGCCAAAATCTCACTCTCTGATATCATTTCAGAGTCTTTGTACTGTGCTCAAAAACAGCACATATTGGAGACGAAATGGTTGCATGAGTCACCCTGCGCATTGAGATACTCGTCTTCTCCGCAATGAATGCAAAGTCACAGCTAGCATGCCCGAGTGCTGTTTTCCTATGCAGAGATTCTTTGCCTGCATTGAATACTCTCCTGGGACAAAAGCACCCACTGAGGAATTTTAAGTATTTTTCTTTACCCCCTTATCCTCCCATGACTCCCCTCTTTTCCCCCTCCCTTCTCTGACTCTGACACAATGAGAATAGATGTCAGCAGCTTAGCTCATCCATATGTCTGTCTATTTGAATTCCTAAGATATATTTTCTAGTTTGTAGCGCAGATAAATGTGCAGTCAGCATGCTTTTGTTTAGAGGAAGCACAAGTGAAGAATCTCAGATTAATGAACTCTTTGCTCGCCACATTTTTAATCTCCATAACCGAAGTCAACGTCTCAGCAACTCGGCGTGTTTCCTAATCAAAATAAAAACTTTAGAATGGATTGATTCAGATTAGTTTTGCAGCAGATCGATGCTCGGTCGCCGGATGCTGAGTTTGGATCGGCAGCGTAAATAGCTCTTAATTGTTGGGATTTCCAGTTGACTTGAGAATACGTTTAGCTGCTGCTGTTGCTGCTGCTGCCAATGAAAGTTGTCCAGGCCTTTTGTAAGGCAGGACATGTCATAACACAATTGTCTCACTGTCCACTTACAGTAAGTGGCCATAGTGGGTAAAGAGTGTGCCACTGTAATTGACTCAATTGGAGTTTACTGTATGAAACATGAGACAGGGACAGCAGACATAGTGCTCTCCAGGGATGGGTTTTTTTGCAACACTGCTGCTGCTGCTGCTATCGCTCCAATGTGCATCTTTCATCACACACATACAAACAAAGGTTCACTCATACCATATTTCCACAAAACTTTTAAACCCATGTTTGTATGGGTTTTTGACCAGTGAGAATCTGCTTACTTAGCATTCACTCTCAGGTCAGACGACTCCACAATGCACATGGGTTTTGTGATGTTTTTATAAACACCGGTGGAAACGCAAGACCCCAATGAACATGCAGATTTCTTCACCCACCCCACTTTACACTGCTTTAGACAATGTGATAAGGCCCTGAAATGCCACTCCTCTTGAAGGAATAAGAGTTTGTAGCCATACAGTACATGAACTGAACTCTTGTCCCCCTGTACCTTTCCCTCCCCCACCACTGCCACAATGATAAGATGTTTACAGATGTGCAATAACTGCTAATGCACTTTTTAAACATGCTTATAAATGACACTTCCATTTCGTCTTATTAATAATATAGATTGATTTATTTGTACATGCAAATGTCACAAATAGGGCAACAGGCGGAGTACAACCTGGACAGCTCGCCAGGCCATCACAGGGCCACACACATAGAGACATACAACCATTCACTCACACTCTCACACAGTTTGCGAAATACACATTAATAATCAGGCGGGTCCCCATCACTACCCCAGGTGCCACCCTGCAGTATTGGCTATCTTCCCTGTCAGATGTGGGCTTGTGTTGGCCTTTTCCACATCGCCATTTGGAAAGCAAATAATTAAAACATTAAAAAATACACAATTAGAAATAAAATAATTGACATTTTGTCTGGTTAAAAAGGATAAGAAAGTATGCAAAGCGTATATTGTATGTAGATCATATATGTAAAACTGAAATTACAAAAATCTTTAGAAAAAACCATGCTTTCCAATAACACTGTAACATGTTTAGACCCGCCTAAAATTTTGCATTTGAGGCTTTCAGGGGGTCTTGAAGGTTAATCAGGGGGGTCTAACCCCCCCAGACCCCCCTGTATTTTGCACAATGCTCTCACACCTATGGTCAATTTACAGTGACCAATTCACCTAATCCCCAAATCTGCTGTGGGACTACTGTGGGAGGAACCCAGGGAACCCCCGGGTCTTCTTGCTGCAAAGGCGAGAGCGCGAACCACTACACCAATCTTGGGCCCTGATAACAGTTCCATCCATCCATTTTCTACCGCTTATGTAATGTATATGTAATAATGCCATGATTATAAAAGATTCTATTCAATTCTGTGCTCAATATTTTCATTTTGGATCAATCAACTGAAAGACCGACTAAGGTAAAACATGCAAAACAGTAACCTCAGTAACTGAGCTCCATGGTATTGTTGTTTTCATTGTCTTGTGATTCGTTTTCTTTTTGACACGTTCACGACGTCACAATTTGTGCTCTGGCAAAAAAGACACCACAGGGCGGATTAACAATGGTGTTAATTTATGGCGTTATTTTTGAGCCACATTGTCGAGCGCCGACAAGTATGTGTGAACTCAAGTTATCTCCTCTGCAGATGTGTCCTCACGCAACACTCTCTGCCCACACGCTGGACTTCATTTAAACGATGTGGCGCAAAAACAACGGCATATTATTGCATTATTTAGCAGGTGCATCCAGGTTCACAAACCCCCCGGTATACTCACTTGATTTTAGTGTGAAAGTGAACATATAGAGGCAGGCTCAGGCACGTACCCACACATTCAATAAATCCACAAACACAGCGGTCTTCCTCAAAGTGAGTAAAGCCACATCCGAGTGTTGGGATCAAATTTGCAGTGCTCTGAGTTTTTTTTTTTTGTGCCAAAGAATGAGGCCGAAGGCGAGGCCGACACGTATCCATCCTATTTCGGTCGACTGTTTGCATGGTGTGCCGCCTCGAATTAGACTGAGCTTGTGTGGCTCCTGGCTGCAGGGCTACTGGCACAATGGACGGAGCAGGGAACAGTAGTGTCAGACGCTGTGAGAGCGGAGCATGCAGAGTGGCACAGACATAACGAGAAAAATATGTTTACGCTGTTGGAGCTCGTGCCCAGCCTGGCACGTTCTTGCCTGGTAGAATACTTAATCAGGTTTGGATGCTGCTGCCGCTACTGCTGGTCTGACCACTGACCCTAAAAGTTTCCGGTAATAGAGGGAGTATTTCTAATAGGAAGACCTCTGTAATTTCAAGTGGGGCACAAGCAGAAAAGTACAGTGCATCAAGAAGAGGTTGTTGGTTGTTTTTTTTCCAACATGTCCTCTAGTTCTGCTTCATTAATGGTGGTTTAGATTAAACGAGTTGTTGATGTTCTCGGTCAGAGAAAAAAAGGTTGCTGCCTGCTAGGTGTCCTGTGTGTAGTCCTTAATGAGCTTCCTGAATCATTAGTGTCTGTTTTTGCGTGTGTGTGTGTGTGTACTGTACATTACACATTGCCTATAGGTATTTTCCATGTTTGCCAGAGTAGGACTGGAATTCCCTCGAGAACATCCAAGCAGTTAAGGCAACATTTTTACGCTCGGTGCACGAGTGAATGCCACACACATTGTTTTCCTTTGTGTGTGAGTCAATGTAATCGGGGACCTATCCTTTTCTGTAACAGACTCAAAGACTTGTAAGCTAGTGATTTGGCTCCACTGGAAGACTGTGAAAAGGGCTAGGGTAAGCAGTAAGCTTCCACCCACCGCCTGCTTTTAGCCAGGATGTGCGTATCCATCTCAGTTTCACCTCCTATACCCCTTACAGCTCACAGCTAATTTGTTTCTGCAAGACTTAGCCACTCAGACTCTCGCCCTCTCTCTCGCTCTCGCTCCCGCTCTCTTTCTTTCCTTCTATCCCCCTGATTCCCCTCGGGGGGTGTACACCCCTTACGATAATTTGTCCGTCACAAATGCAACTGTGCCCTCTCTGTGGCTTTCCTTGTCCAAAAAATTTAATTCAGCCATCCCATCTGGCTGTCACTGCGCAAGATGTCGCCAAGAAGAGAAGTTTGCCATCTTTCCACATCAGATGGCTGAATTGTCATATTAGTGTTTGACGTGTATATTTGAGCCCCCCCCCCCCATACTAGACATTATTTTACATCTGACTTGCACTTTTGGAGTTTTGCTTTGTTGAAGTTAATGCACTCTCTGTCTTGCCTGTCATTGTTTGTTGTACATACAAAAAATGAGCTTTTGGGCTGCTATACCGTGCAGATGGGCTGTAAAGCAGGATGCTTATATTTAGAAACAGCAGGAGTCAGATGTTTTTCACTGTCACCGCACAGCAGCCACCTCCACAGTTCTCCCATGAAAACCAGTTTCTGTGGTGGCCAAAATCACAAGTGATTTCCTCCTAACGCACTGATTTGAAATCTATTTGTGGACGCAGTAGGGAAAGAGAGAGGACGTCAGAAAACATCTTAAACAACTTGTCTCGTCTAATGAGATTAGCAGAGCTGCTTACACAGTCATGACATGGAGATGCACACAGATAACCCTGTAATAACTCATTATTCTTCCCATTTCCACACTGACGCCTAGTCAGGGCTCGATGACAGTGTGTGTGTGTGTGTGTGTGTGTGTGTGTGTGTGTGTGTGTGTGTGTGTGTGTGTGTGTGTGTGTGTGTGTGTGTGTGTGTGTGTGTGTGTGTGTGTGTGTGTGTGTGTGTGTTGTTATTGTGCGTGCACAGCTATCAGGCCGATCTAAGCACTGCAGCAGTTTGGATTGAGTGAATTCTACCTCGCATGCCACAACACAAAGAGAGCTACAGCAGTAGAAGGACACAGAGATAGCATTCTCTGCCTTTGAGACGCTGCAGCATTAGTGACACATGCATGAGTGCAAATGAAAAAAAAAATAAAAAATCAGTGTGCAGGCTCTACGTTTCTCTTGGTTTTGTGGAGAAGCTGCAGGGGGGGGAAGAAGCCGAGAAATCGATTCTGCATGCGTGGTACATGCAGTCATGAGAATGCACAGTTAACGTTATATAGAAAAACACAGGAAACAGTTGAATGAATAATAAGTGTAGTAAAGGGCATTTTCTTATCATAAATGTAAATCAAGAATGTTACACAATGTTTTTTTGTATGAACACATTTTGTTCTTAAGTGGCACAGGCAAGCAATTCATGAGAATTTGACAGTTTTTTTGTTTTCCTCAGGTAGAAGCAATACTTGCAGTTGGTTTTTGGTCTGCAGAACAAGTCATGAACAGAGAGACTGACTTTTTGTTTTAATAATTCAATACAATACTCAGTATCAGTCAATACTGGCCAAGAGCACTGGACTTGATATCGGAAAAAGGAGAAACCTGTGATGTGCACCACTATCGTCGTGTGACCAGCACGTGAGAGATGGCTGCAAATATGCACCAATTGGAGCATTATATTTTTTTTTTTTTTCTTTAATGGCTCAAATGTCATATTAGTAGCTAAGGTTTAAAACAAAATAGGTAGAAAATACTGAATCAAATTGATATCAAGTGGTAGAAATTCAAGGTTGGATTGTATCGGACACAAAACAGTGATAGTCAGCCGTTCCTGTCTATGCTGCAAAGCAACTTAAAAAAGGAAAGAGTCAAACAATAATACAGTATGCAATATAATGTGTGTATTATAGCGAGACGGAAGGATTGCCTCAGGACACTTGTCTCACTTGAAGTATGTTCTGTACTTTTCTGGTGGGAGGGGCTCAGGTATTAGCGTTCTATGACCCGGTGATGAGACTGAGAATTTTCTTGCATTCTACAACAGCTTTAAGAAAATGAAAGAAAAGAAAAGCAATCATAATGTAAAAGAAAAATAAACGAGCAGTTTATACATTTCAGTAGTTGTTAGGACAATTCTTGTCACTCATCTCACTGCCTTGGGGTTTTTATTCAAATCACCTACTGTAGGCTTTAATATCCTCACGTTTAATATCACAGTGGCTGTTGTTCCCTTGACCACTTGTCATATTAGTCACAGACAGCTTTGATTTATTTAAAAGATGTTTTTTATATCAAGATATGATGGCACATCATGAACATATGGAACATTTTCCACTTGTTTTGGGTCTTGTGATAAGACTTAATATTTTAGATATTGATTATTCTTCATTATTTATTCCTAACGAGGAACAGTGATATGAACAATGCCGATACTGATGGTGAATGGTTTGTATTTCTTTTATAGAATTATTCCAGACAACATAAAGCATGACAAGCTCACTCGACAAATGTCAGCTGCAGAAAAGAGACCCCATTCTAACCCTTTGGTTGTTTCATCCATCACACACTCGTCCCAACATTTAACTGGCATCAGCAAAGTACTTAAAAGCTGCCTTCGCCTTTTTAAGTGTCACAAGATGGTTTTTAGTCAGTGAGCGGATACACGGGCATTTAAAATATACTCGTGCTTCCGTCTGTGCGCACCATAACTCGATCAAAAAGCTTACACAAATAAATAGCAGCTTTATCCAGCTCTGAGTGCCAGATCCAATTTTGCAGTATTGGACAATGCAACACAGAAACACCGAAAACTTAAGACAATCCGAGAGAAGCGTTTTGAAATTTCCGTTTAATCTGCTGCTGTAAACCCCCTCCCACGCTGGATCCCAGGCTGAATTTAATTTTGAGAATCACTTGGATTCAGGTGTGGCGTTTATGCCTGTGATTCGCAGTCACTCTGATGACTTCAAGACGGAGCAGTGGCCCCCGCTGTGCTGTGCATGTGGACAGAAGGAGGCCAACATGCGCGTGATGATGATGATGCCTGGAGTGTGTGGTATTGACCAGTGGATGTCACGTTGTGATTAGAAGGAGATATCACACTCAGTGGGCTCAGGAACACATCAATCCCACAACCGTAGTAAAGCCTGTCGATGGGGTCATTTTTATCCTCCTTTCCTCTCCTCTCCTCTCTTCTCATCTCCTAACCTCTCACTCCTCTCTCCTCTCCTGCCATTTCTCATCCTCCTCTTCACTCATACCTTGTTCTTCCCTCCACCCTCCTCTTGTCTCTCCTATATTTTTCTCTGTTCCTTCTTTTCTGCTCTTCTTCCCTCTTTCTTCCTTCCAAGCGTTCTAATGGATCAGACTCTTTATCTGGCCTAAGCCACAGCCGGCAGGCATGTGGATGTTCTTTAGTCTGAAACAGAAGACCAACAGCTTCAAACAACATTATATAGAGCTGGCATGAAACACATCTCACACTGACAAACACAGGCCACTCAGACTCTGCCTCGATATGGATGTTACGAAAACACAAGGAGAGCAGTCCTTCTGTTTCAAAGCCCCGTTCTCTGCACTGAAACAATGCTCCGAAAACCTCCCAGAATGTAAGACAAATTCACAAAGGAATTAAGAAACCGTGTGCACTTGTGCGTTTGGATCCATGTAAAACAAACCGTTCCTTTTATGTGAGGAAGATGCTTTTCTTTTGGCAGCTATCCCGTTATAGCTCATCTTATATGAAATCAGTTCAAAGTTAATCTGAATAGAACAAACACGTAACGCCATTGTTACAAGAATAGAGCCCTAAATAGTAATTCCCCTTTTGTGTTTAAGGCCATGTATTATTTTTAATGTTTAAGCAAACAAGTACCTATAATTGGTCTGATGTTATCTCTCACACACACACACACACACACACACACACACACTTACATGAATATGTGCAGCTTTACTGCCGGAAAGATTTAGAGCTTTAGCTTACAGGAAATCACTGTGTGGCCTGTGGGAGATCCAGTGTATTCAATGATACCACTACTGTGTCAGAAATGCACATCTTGTCCTTTCACTTATTTTTTCTACATTGGTCGTTTTTGAAGTTCAATATTAGAGCGAACGAAAAAAATAATGAAGGTGTTGTTGTTCCAGGGCTGCTAGTGTGAAATTATCCATGGACTAATGCATGATCAGACCAGAGGCACTTGTGTTTAAGTGGAAGCAGCCTGTGGTACTGTAGGCTGTAACCATGGAGACAGCAACTTTAACCATGTTATGTGACTGCATGTGGCCAAGGTTGTACAATTAGGCAAATGTTATACAAACAGTATTCCTCATTCAACTGGCTTTAAATACTCCAGAAGGGAATAAACTTCTTCATATATATTTACTGTTTAGAAAAAAAAAAAACAGATTTGGATTTGTGAAAGTAGATGATAAAACCAGCTCTGAGAGAGAAGGAAGATAAGAGTCTGAGTGAAATGCTGCAAGAAGCAGCACAAAATGTATTGAGGACTGAGTCGGAGAGACATGTTTGCAACAGAGGGGCTCAGTATAGTCCGCGGGTCTGTGGAGATTTGCTTACAGTGAAGAGATGGTGGAGGTAAGATGGCTCAGAGGATTCAGGCTCCGCTGAACGTAGGCTTATGTCTAATCATCAGCAGGGAGGGACTCAGCGTGGTCTCTCAGAAAACTGACGAGGAGAGCGTGATCACGAGAGAGAGAGACAGAAAAACAGACCACAGGAAAGATTGAGGGTGAAGAAAATGCAAGTACAAGATTGAGAAGGAGTTATGGCTGAGGAAAAAAAAAAAAAAAAGACATGTCCCTGTGGCCACGTTACTTCTCCCTTGTGATGTCTGTAATGGATATGAGAAGAATTTAGATTTAGCTTCTTTACATATTTTATCCCTATTAGCTCTGAAATTCATGAAATATTGTGAAGAAAATTAAATACTGACCTATAAAATGAGATTCAGCCAAGTTTCAAGGTCATCTGATAGCTCTCTCATTAATACCATCTTTGTTAACTTTTTTAGTTTATTTTTATTTTTTATTTTTTTTGGCTTGATGACATTGTTAAGTTTCCGGGATGCATTTTACACTCACATGTATCTTAGGGCCATACTGATACAAAATCACTGCTGATGCTTCAGTGATTTTGTCCAGATGTTCCAGAGTACAAAGTGCAGTCATTTATGGCGCTTACTGGCATCAACTATTAACACAAGCCCAACACTCAAACATGCCCATATTTGCCACGTAACACATCAGCAGTGATCCACAGCTTAGCCATGTCATGTTACTGTCTCTCGCTCTCTCTCTCTCTCTCTCTCTTCAGTAATGCAGCATTGGCTCATTAATATCAGCATTTAATCCAAATTGCGGTTGTCAGGAGATGGTCCAAACTCATGTTTTAGTGCGTGCATGTGAAATGTGGCTCTCTAACCTATCCGCTGGTCATTATAGCCTCAAGGTCAACCTTCTTTCCCCCCTCCATCAGTGGTAAATGATCTCCACAGGCCAATCCTCCAATGCAGGGCCTGAACCACATGCCCATTTAACAGGTGTCTGGTGAGGGGGCAGCACGGTCGAGGTCAGAAAACAGCAGCGCAGAGGCGGCTGCCGAGCGGCGCGACAGTATTTTAGCGGGGACCCAATGAGTGATTACCTCAGCGCTCCAGTCATAATTCAGCATGACCTCAATCTGCCAGCTATGCTATGGTGTGATGGATCTGCTCACAGTTTTTGGTGTCGGGTTCATGCATGTCAAACACAGGGTGATAATGATAGGGCTTTTAAAGTTAAACGTGAGACATGCATGTGGCCAAACATGTTGACGGTGTTGCATCACGCTCCGTCTCGTTAATTTGTCGGGATATTGAGTGAGTGACCGCGCCGATGTCACAGAGTGCATGCTGGAGACAAAACAATGTCACAAATGGTTAACCGCCATCATGGTGATGCCCGTCGTCTGTCGGTCTATTCATCATGACCGCGGCTTATCAATCAAAGTCTACTCAAATACACATACACCCACAGACACACGTATACACCTCCCAGTGTGGATAATTAGTGGATTCCCTCAGTGGGTGATAGAGCCTGTGCTTTTCTCCTCTCTCTCTCTCTCTCTCTCTCTGACCTTCCCTAGTGAGCTTCCTACCACAGCGGGACTCATCAAACGTAGCACTAATACATATTTATTGGTCCACTGACAGCTTGTGTGCGCTGGATTAATACGGTCCTAGAAAAACAATAGTGAAGCCTCAATCACTCTTCCTACCTCTCATCAACCAGAGCCGGGTATAAATCAAGTCGCGTCAACCTGGCTATGACTCCTCAGCAGGTGGCCATCTCTGGGGTCCGACCAGACAGACAGACAGCAAAGCCGAGTTGCATTCAATTTGCTCTCCTCAATTACAACAAACGGATTTGATATACATATGTCTGTCAAATGGCATTGGCAATCACAGTAACTGCTCTGCTGGCAAACACTTTCCTACAGCAACTTCTGATCAAAGACATTTAGAAAGTGGCAGCGGCTGCCACGGCATTTGGGATTCAGGACAGACTTCCTGCACCATGACTGACTGTCTGCACAGTGCAATCTGAGTTGAGATGTGAAGAGAGGCAATACCACTAAAGAGTGTGAGAGGAAGAGGAGGGAGGGGAAGGGAGGGGAGGGAAGAGGAAGGAAGAGGAGGAGGAGGAGGAGAAGGGAGGGATGGCAGGATTAAGCCCCAGCCCGTTTCTGCGTCAGAGTGGCCATCTTTCATCTTGCTGCCGTTCCTCTAATGCTTTCAAGTGGGTGAAACCCTCGACATCTGCTTCCGCTCACTGGGACACGACACTGGCCGTCATCCTGCAGAGACGCACAGCCACAGGACAGCTTGAAGGGCAGTGGGAGGGGGGGAGGGGAAGGGGGGGGTGCAACAGTCTCATCTACGCAAATAAGACACACAATGCAGAATCTTTAAAATAAACATGAAACGTGTTTGCACTGAGAAGCACTTGTTTCTGAGGGCTTTTTTTATTTTATTTTATTGAAATTGTTACTGTCAGGCCCAAATATGATTGTTCAAACATACCAACTGTGGTTTCTACTTGTAAACACACTCGCCACAGAAACATTTCACAGTTCACTTGCCCAGACACATTAATTCTACTTACTACTTGTGAACAAATAAATGTAAATAGCGCTGTAAATAAACACTTCATCTTTGCCAAGAAGAAATAAGCCCCCCGCCGCCTCTGATTAAGACTACCAAAAGTGATATATCTGGCACTTAACTCTGCTGTTTACCTCATAAACACAACAGACTTCAACACAGCCACCCACACTGATGCTGAACTATCAGAAACTAAGACTGTGTGCTTTTTCTTTACTGGGCTTTGTGGCTTCGACGTAAAATCATAAAATGGCATTTTTTTATGTGTGTCATTTCAGGAGTGCTTAATCTGCTGTGGTTTACAATCTCACGAGTATCAGTGGAATCACTCGACTCCAGCAGCGACAGAGCCTCATGCAATAAAGCAGCGTGGTCAAGTGGTGGCAGCTTTGTCTCTGATTTTCTCCAAGATTTGGAAAATAGCACTTGTGAAATCAAAACATATATTAGTTGGACAGATGAGTGGCGCTGTCAGTCAGTCGCCACAGAGAAAGTGAGGTTTTGTGTGTTGGCGACGATGTGAAGAAGACTTAACCCGAGACAAGTTTGCCATGTCACCTTCAGGTCACGAGCCGGTATTGGAGAAATGTTTCAAAAGAGGACGCGATTTGATTATTTCTGAGGGAATGATGTTTGTTGTTTGGGAGCTGTTCCTTGTGGTGATTTTAGATTTCTTTCATATTTCTCTGCAGCGGAAATGTAATTCAATTTGTGCGAGAACCCCATCAGACTTGTAGATGTGCCTCACTGTCTGAACTCCCTTCACCTACCCACATCTCCCCCCCCCCCCCCCACACACACACACACACACACACATAGACCCAGATGATTTTGATGTAGTGCAGGTAGGTCTTTGTGTTGTGTGGCACTGTGTTGCATTGTGTTGCAGGGTGAATGTGTGCAGCTTCACTCCTGCAAACAAAAGGTAGAAAGGGTCTACATTTATTTATAGGAATCCACCCACAAACTCCTGTAAAATTTAGTGATCTTTCAGGTAGGAAAAGGAAAGACTTTTAACTGACACAGGGCATAACTGATGCAGAGTTACTCTCTCTCTCTCTTTCTCGCTCTCTCTCTCTCTCTGTGTGTGTGTTTAATGACAGCAGAAAAGGAGCATTTGTGTCTATAATTGCAGTGTTTCTGGCTCATCCAATTACAGCTACAGTGAAGAGTACATTAACAGGAGGTGGGCTTGTGCATAAGGTTCATACATTGACGAGCACAGTGCATTTTACACTGGTAAATTAATTCCTGTTGGGTATGGCACAGTCTGGTTTGCCAGTTTCAATGCATCCGCTATTTGCGACAAAGCCTGCAGAGGCACACATTGGTAACATCTGCTCCAGACAAACATACAGACTAAGCATATAGAGATGGATGGAAGCAGAGAAAATGACAGACAGAACACCGATTCCCTTCTCGTGTCTGTGAGCTGTGAGACCAGGCCATCTGCACATTCATTATCACAGCCGTGATTCCATTATTTTTACGTGTGGCAACAAGGACTTTCTTTGTCTGGCCTTTGTTATTCTTATCGGCTGTGGAGCTGACAGCCCCCTCTTGATCATGGCAGCAACAAAATTAACTATCATGTAGTTGAACATGTAACTGAATTATCTTCCGCAATGTAGCGACACTCCAATCATTATCCTGTCTCCTCTTGTCGTTGTGCAGGTCTGTTCCACAGAGCCATCATTCAGAGCGGGTCAGCACTCTCAAGCTGGGCCGTGAACTACCAGCCAGTCAAGTATACTCGTCTCCTGGCAGAGAAGGTGGGCTGCAATGTCCTGGACACCTTAGACATGGTGGACTGTCTGAGGAAGAAGAGCTCCAGGGAGCTGGTGGAGCAGGACATACAACCTGCGAGGTACCACGTGGCCTTTGGACCTGTGATCGACGGCGATGTTATTCCCGATGACCCCGAGATCCTAATGGAGCAGGGCGAGTTCCTCAACTATGACATCATGCTGGGGGTGAACCAGGGCGAAGGCCTGCGCTTTGTGGAGAACGTGGTGGATTCAGAGGATGGCGTGTCTGGAAATGACTTTGACTTCTCAGTCTCAGACTTTGTGGACAGTCTGTACGGGTACCCCGAGGGTAAGGACACACTGAGGGAGACCATTAAGTTCATGTACACAGACTGGGCGGACAGAGACAATCCAGAAACCAGACGCAAAACGCTGGTGGCGCTGTTCACCGATCACCAGTGGGTCGAGCCATCCGTGGTGACGGCTGATCTCCACGCTCGCTATGGCTCTCCCACCTACTTTTACGCCTTTTATCACCACTGCCAGAGCGTGATGAAGCCTGCCTGGTCCGACGCCGCCCACGGGGATGAAGTGTCATACGTTTTTGGAATTCCTATGATTGGTCCCACTGACCTTTTTCCCTGTAACTTTTCTAAGAACGATGTCATGCTCAGTGCTGTGGTAATGACCTACTGGACCAACTTTGCCAAGACCGGGTGAGTAAAATCAATCTCATTTTTCATTTATCATACCAATTAGAAATGTATCATCAGAACGTTTATTAATAGTGGAACTTGTTAAAATTACAACTAATATAAACTTGCACAACTCAAGTGAAACCTATGAAGATACATTCCAATATAAACATCAAGAATCCAATAATAGTCATACATTATGTTGATTAGAGACCATATCAGATGATGTTTTTAATGATGATGATGTAAATAGGTAAACATTGGCCTCTCTATTTCATTGTGTACTGATTAAGTCAAGCGCATCAGTATTATTGGTACTCTTACCAATATCCCTTTCTTAATTCTGAATTATAAATATTGAATTGCATCAGTGGTTTTTATAACCTTCATTATAGTTGCTGTATAACATCAGATGAAATCAAGCATTTGACAGTTGACCGGCTGCAGAGACAGTAGCTGCATAGTGTTGCTAGAATGTCTTTATGTTGTTGTTTTCTGTGTTTAACTTTCAAATACTGATAATTAGCATTGACTGACAATGTGCCTCGTGTGTGTACTCGTTTTAGAAGTTAAATAACATTACTTTCAAATTAGTAAAACAAGTGATCAAACACATTACAAACTTTCTGAGCCATTAATCGTAGCACAGAGATGTCCCGTCTCTGTTCGATAAAAGTGCTTCAGTGCTACAAGAAGAAGCTGCAGGGAATAGGAATCCTTACAACAAATTGAATGGACCAGAAAATAAATTTTTCAACAGAGGCATTTATTTTTTTTCTTCAGAGATGTTTTTTGCCTGGACTTCTTTGGTCTCAGTCCGAAAACCTGGGACATATTGAATCCGGGGAAGATTAAATGAATGTGTGTTGTGCCATTTGTGCTCGGCTGACTCTCTGGATTGTGCGTATCTTTCTGCTTTTCTGTATACTTTTATGTGTGCGTGCGTGTGTGTGTGTGTGTGCGTGCGTGCATGTAATGTGTGTGTTTGGCTGAAAATACTTCCTATGCGCTATTAAACCCAGGCCCAAAGGACTCAGAGACTTATCAGGGAGGCATATCAAAGTCTTGCCCCCAGCAGTATCGATCCCTCAGCCTGAACCCAGTCAATCACTCTTGCCTTGGGTGACTCCTGGTCCCCACTATGCTCAACAACCCCCCACCACCACCACCACCCGTCACAAAGTCTAGCCAATTTGTATGACGACTAGTAACCATTTGCAACAACTGAAATTTAATTTTATAACCCCCTGTTACCAGAGAGGTATTGATCCCATCCTGACTTGGATACAATCTGAAATCTTGTTCTCTTTTTTTATCTGTCTCTATATCATCTGCTGTCCAATCAGGTGGCATTTACATCCAGCCGTCTGGCTTTGACATCAGCTGTTTTGGCTCCTCAAGGAAAAGCATTGGAGTCCATTAGTGATGCTTGGACTAAACAGCTGTTTTCCCTGTCTGGCGGCCATGTTGTGTCAATGTACACAAAGCTGCAGTTTGTAGATACAGATGGATTTTTTTTTTTTTTTTTTTTTTTACTTGTCCTCCCATAAATATTATCAGTTGTTTTACAATGGAGGAATGTATTTAATTTTAATGA
Organism: Microchirus variegatus; assembly: GCF_963457635.1. Lineage (NCBI taxonomy): Eukaryota > Metazoa > Chordata > Actinopteri > Pleuronectiformes > Soleidae > Microchirus > Microchirus variegatus. The sequence goes on along the minus strand of NC_139807.1, from coordinate 15,268,815 downwards.
GAAAGATTTGAGCCCTGCAGGTAACAGAATTACACTGAACTTTGATTTTGTCACATCAGTGAAATGACTTCTGATACAACCAATCGGAGTCAACACAGTGCACAGAGTTCAAAGGACATGTTGCACTGCACTGCTGATCCTGTGTTAATTATGTATTACACTTGCATAGATGTAAGGACATATAAGCCTTGGAAGTAGCAGTTAGCCACCAGGGGGCAAATCTGCTGTTTGCAAAAAGTTTGAATGGAAGTCTGTGAGTAAAATGAGGTTACTTCTCACTTGATTCATGTCAGTAAACATTTCTTTTTTCCGAGTGAATGTCGTGGGGTGTTCATAATCTGTGCTGTATGCAGCCAAGTTTCCCTTTTTTGCGCCAAGAGACTTTCCAGCATTTAATAGGTGCTGTTCCACCGTGTACTCACATCTTGTTGGAACCATTTTAATGGTGTTCCAAACTGATCTTGGACAGACTAAGCGGGAATAGACAGGCGCGTGCTGGCCGCAGTTTTTGCATGCGTCTTCACAACATCCTGTTTCAGTCGTCTTGTTCCCAGTTTTTCGGTGCATCTCTAATTTATATAGCACATTTAAAACTGCCGGAGTTGACCGACACAACCGGCGTTGACAAATACACAGCAGAAACAGGTCAAACAAATCATACAGCAAACTACAAAATAAATCTAGATATATAACATAATAAAAGAAAGGAAAAAAAAGCAAGTTGTATAACTCAATCTGAATTGAATGCCAAGGAAAAGAGATGTTTTCTGTGCATTTGGGGTTGCACAAACTGACATGGCACAAATCACAAATCTCAGGGCTTCAAAGCACAAGGTTGTTTTGCAACTAGAAGTTTATACAGTATATGATCACTGATTATCACAATTTCAAGCAGCGCTCAGAAGCAGTAAACTGGATCTTTGTGTCTGCCGCGGTACCTCACCATAGTGTGTTGCCTTGGCGAATTTCCACGCAGGGGGATTACAGACGGACCACAATTAGGCACTCAGATGATAAAGAGCCTGGGATTAGATCCCAGGACAATGGAAAACTCTGTGTGCTGGTAGTTTTAATTCATGTAAACGAATCTACCACAATCTGTCCAGGGGGGTTGAATTCTAAAGTTCAGCTTCCTCATTCAGATTGCACGAGGGGATTTAGATCTCTCTTCCTCCAACACCGGCCAAGCCAGTCTGACTCTGGAGGACACACTTTTAATTAAGACCCAACTGAATTCCCTTTGCCTTCGTGGCCCTTCCAAACGGCATCTTTCCTATATCTACAAAGCAGCTCTCTCTCCCCTTCCAGATGTTCATATTGAACTGACCCAGATTGCACTTTAAAGATGGGGGCATCTTTAAATCGTTGTAGAGACATGTGTCACAGAATGTTGAGACACTTGGTCCCCATGTCAACAGTGTGTATCACAGCAGCATCCCACCCAAAAGCTCCTCCTGTCCCTGGCTCTCATGTGTCAACTTTACAGGGCAAATCCCTGCCCATGTTCTTTTTTCCCCCCTACCATCAATGTCAGTGGAGCATAAAAACATACAGTGAGTGCATGCTGTCAAATCTTCTTAGTGTGTGCGTGTTCGTGTGTGTGTGTGCGTGCGTGCATGTTTACACTATGAGGCTGTTCTTTCGTCGCAGTTAGGAATGTTTCAGAAGCCAGGGATTTACCCAGCTCAGTTATTTTTTTGGCTGCAACATTTGTTTTGCTGTTGAAAGACAAAATTGGCCTTCACTTTATTGCCATATTTGCTTCTTCTGCCTGTTTTGACCAAATGTTTTGTCCAAATTCCGCCACTTACAGACTTCCTCGCGCACTCGCGCGTGCACAACAGCATTGCTATGCACAGCAACACTGGCAGAGCACCTCAGAAAGGACGGAAAGATGAAAGGCTCAGAAAAGATCAATCATTATCTACCATTCGTATATTAAATGTATTGGGCCATCTTCTCACTTCTTGTCCCCCTCCACCACCCCACCCCCCGATGGCTGGTGCTCATTTGCACTGTTTTATGTGTTTGAACTCCTTTGCAGGGTTTTTTTTTTTTCCTTTCCTCATTCTCCTACACTGCTCCCCCTTCCTCGTCACTCACTCATTAGTCTATTCACCTTATGCACTCTAAGCACCACCCTTTTTTCTAATCAAATTCAAATTCATTTGTATTCCCTCCTTCAAGTTTAACACTAGAGTAGTGTGCTGGTATGCAAACCATTGCATCTTCCATTCAGAAATTACTCGTTCTAAGAGAGCTTTAATACAGAGAAGTAACGAAAAGAGCCTGTAGCGAAGTTACAGCCTGTTCGTTGGTATTAAAATCTCTTTGTTGGTTTTTGTTTTTGTTTTTCAGCTTGTCAATCAAACATCCCTCCTTGAGGTGATAACAAATACAAATCAATTGCATTTCCTGTCTGACCTCATTCACACACACACTACTCCAGTCTTTTCTTTTCACCGCAGCTGCTGGCTGTTTCATTACTTTTCCGTGATCCTCCTCCTCGTCCTTTCTCCTCATTATCCTCCTTCCTTCCTTTTACCATCCTTAGTTAGGACCATCTCAGGATGTACCAGGAGTCTCTGAACGCTTGGCATGGTGGAACAGCACAGCGCCTCAAACAGCCACCTACCTACTCCATTAAATAGGTACTCACTTGATAGGAGATTTGTAGCCAATATCCTGATTTGCATTAGAGAAGGTAAGGAAGTGGTGTGGCTTGTTAAGGGGCCTGGATGCCATTGATCGGTTTTGTGGACTGAATATAATGAGCAGTCAGCAGGGGGAGGAGGTGAAGAGGAAGTAGATGTGCATGTGTTCAACCGTATGTAAGTAGTTGTCATATTAAAATCAGATAAATACTAAGAAAATTCATGTTAAGTAATCAACTATAGCGAGTTGTAAGTGTCAGAAAGCTGTTAGTTGGATACAAGTGAGAGAAAGGAAAGCTGTAGGAAGGATGATGGAAGAGAGGGGGGAGGTGTTTGTTTGCTGCCACTCATCAAATCAAACAAATCAATAGTGTCCATAATAAGGAGTGGTCTCAGAGCTGTGTCCTCCAACACTTCTGCACGCCCCAAAGTCACAACGCCTTGCCCTGCGTCATTTAGCCTGCTGAACTAAAGGCTGCCATTAAATATGAACCACGCATCACTCAAACCTCTGCCCCAGCATGCAGCCATATGAAGGGTAAAAGAGCAAAGTCTGACAATTTGCCCGCTCAGTGCTGAAGTTGCCCTCTGCGCCATGCAAAGCAAAAACCTGCAAACAGAATTAGATGGGAGTGTCTTTATTAAAAATTTACACCGACTGCAAGGAAAAGCTGTTTGGAACCGTCTGAAAATCACAATTAGCTGCTTACTTTGTGTTACCTTGTAAGTAGATAAACAACTGCAGGGGAGGAATTTGTTACACAACAGCAACAATAAAGCTAAAAAAAAAAAATGGTTTCAACTTTACATATTTTTGCAGCTTAGCAAAATGAGCATCAGTGGATCACTGAATTAATACACATCTCTTGTTCTATGTTGAGAAACTATACTCGCAAGAGTCAGAGACCCTGAGTGTAGGGAAAATAGATTCTTGTCTTCTGCCTTAGGGCACCTAAACGTGTCTTTTCAGATTTGGTGATGGCTACGTCTATGATCATTCAAGCGCTTCAAATTACATCATGGTGAAAAGAGGAGGGAGGTACATGGGAAATGAAAAAAGAAAGAAAATGATAATCATTCTGCCTCTTATCTACCTTTTACATCAGTGCTTGCAGATAGAGCTTGGAATAAGTAATGAGCTTAGACCCTGTTCTGCCACATGTGTAGGTATAGAGCTGGGAAATGTGCACGTCTTCAGGAGGTGCAGCATCTTACAGAAGAGCAGAAAAGAAGGCTTTTTTCAGTCTGAAGAGGCTCATTATCATCATGGCATGTATGACTTTGTGAAATGTGACATGACTTGCATTGGAGTGCCGCACTTGTGCGGCTGCAGAGGTCATTACGCCATGATGCATCATAAATACAAACACACACACACACGCCAACTCCCAATCAATCACAGGTACGCACACACACGAGAGCACTTAAACACACATGACAGGCCAAGGTTAGCAGAGGTCAGCAGGTCATCACGAGGGACAGAGGAGGAGATGAAGGCTATGGTTTATAGTACCACAGCCATATGAACACATCAGAGGAAATCTGAAAGGCCATTAAAACGCCTGCTTTTATGGGTGTAATAATCCCTCTCCTCTGCCTGGGAGTCCAGCTACAGCTCCAGTGACCGTCCAGATTAAGTGGGAGGGCTGACAGGACAGGAGGAAAGCCATCAGCGAACGCGGAGGGACAGAACCACAAACATAACATTATGCCAGGACTATTCATGCAAGTCACAACAAGGTGTTTGTGCACATACTGCGAGCATGGGAAGTCTTTGGACAATGACGCACCACTCGAGCTTTGCCACTAGACTGATCAGAGATTTAAATGTGAAATGACACAATGGGCAGAATGTGTCATTTTTTGGCTGGAGGCTATTTAGTCACATCAAACGAAAAGGAAAAACAATCATTTTTTCAGTGTTTTTCGACGTTTTTGTAATAATGAAAGTTGTTTACTTTAAGGTATTTGGAGCAGGTGTTTGATAATACATTGTCAGCTTTGTCAAGCCTCCCTTTGTTCATTCTGTTTTGCTTTATTTGTGTATTTAAGGTATTCAGCTGTGACTCGTCTCTGCAAACTTAATTACCATTTAATTGTTTCACATTCAAACTATTAAGAGCACATAGCCAAGACCAAATCTGTCTGCACACACATTGTTCCCAGTGTGCACAGTTTTTTCAACCTGCACATTAGTCCTATAGAGTACATTTGACATAACAATCATCACAGTCTACCCTCTTTTTATTATCAAGAGAGGTTTTATATGGTGTAGTGTGCAACTTGGGTTAGAGTTTCTGGTTATTTAAAGGTGCCATATGTAAGAATGTGGCCCAAAACGGTTACTACATTCAAATTCAAAATACAGAGGGGTTACGTTTTCTAACTGGCAACCCATGGTTGCTCGGCAGCTGAGACTCTACGGACTGCAATGATTGGTAGATGGCAGTAGGTGGCGCCACATGCTTAAACATGATTTCAAAACATAAACATGATTTGCAGTCTGCAAAATATTTTGTCTGTACTGTTGTTGTTGGTGAGTTCAGTTTGTTATATGAACATTATTCCTGAGTCTATGTGACATATTAGGAGGATTTTATGGCCAGTTGCTTTAGCTTTATTACATAATGCACCTTTAACACCCTATGAACTTGGGTTCATTTTTGTTCTATGAGGACGTTTAAAAGCACAATTATCTGGTGGTAAAAGTCCCATATTTTTGTGATTATGATAACAATTAATTAGGCTGATTTGGTAAATGATTACATTTTTGAGCATGTATCTTTCTGCAGCTGTTTCACCACCATCATCCATCCGTGTGTTCGGATATTTCGGAGTAAGGTGTAGTTATATTAACTACACAATATTTTAGTATTCTAACAGAAAATGTCATAGGCGAGGGGAGCAATGGACAACCGAACTCTGTAATAACAATTCTCTGACTCTATGTATCCTAAATGGAGAAATTAGCATGCGCTCCGTTATGAGTGTGCTACTTATTTAGTCATTTTCTAGAGTGAACTAACTACGTATAAAAAAAACTGCTTGAAATAATAAGTAGGTGAATGTCAGTCTTAAGTGTTTCTGCGTATATCATCCGGTTTCTCTGGCAGTAATTCATTATCATTCTATTCTATTAGATTATATTGTACATAGGTGTTACTCGGTGAACCACATTGTCTGTGATTCTTCCACAGAACTGAGAGATATTGCCACCTGCAGAAACCATGCAGACGACTGTAGTACTATCTTGCCATGTGGTAAACACAGCAGCATAGCGCATTATAAACCGGATCGGAATATTTCTTTACACAGCACCCAGTGAGCCTCAGTATAAATAGAGCGTGGTAACCTAGTAGCCTTCACCACACTGAGGAGCAGAACGTGAGCTCAGATCGCTCTCTGACTCCACAGCTCAGGGCAGGACTTCAAAGCCGGCGAACAGCCCAAAGTTGAGCAGCAGTGGTAGAAATTGTTCAAAGGAATGTTCCCTGTTTACTATTGACTTTGCAACAATTACCCAAGCATATGTGTATGTAATTAGATAAGGCAGCCAGTTGTTCTCTAATGCGGCAAATCAAATTAACTAAAGATGCCACATTGATTTCTTTGTGTTCCCTAAATTATTCATCTTCACTTGCACTGAACCAGCCAGCCACCAAAGAGCTCTCCTAACTCCTCTGCACCATGACTCCTTTGCTTCCTGCAAACACTGATTGTTTGTAAGATGTATTTAGTGTACCCTTTCAATATTTTTGCTACCGCTATTCAGCCAATTGACCCTCCTGAATAGAGAGCATTTTGCATTGTCACGTAAATCCCTGGATTTCCCATAAACTCAGTCTCAGTGTCTCTATAGGGTGCTTATTGTTGTCAAGTGGGTTTTTGTATGTATGTGGGGGAGGGGGGGGCGGAAGGCACCATGTAATAGACTGCTTTGAGAATTCATGAAGCACGGCAACTGCAGACAACCATGTCTCAAGCTGCTTCATTGACGTCCTGTTCTCTGGCATGTTGCACACACAGGGAGATCAATATGACCTTACCTCCACCACCCACTCCTTTGAAACTTAATTACTGATATTCAGCTACAAAGTCATCATAGTCTTGCTGTCAATATACATTGGGGATCATTACGGGCCTAATAAAAAAGGTTATTTACGGGGCTGCTCTGCTGACACCAGCCCAGGTTCAGGGATTCAGCTGCAGCCATCTCAATTTGCTTTACCTCTCTCTCACTCTCTCTCTTTCTCTCACTCCCCCCCCCCCCCGCCCTTACCTCTCCCAGAAGCACTGACCTGAAAAAGAAAAATTGACAGCAGAGAAACTAACAGGGGAGAGGATTGTGAATTCTCCTGGCATGGCTTTTTAATTCTATTGGCCATGTTTGGAGTTTTTTCAGCCCAATGTCCACATGTCCGCATCCCAAAATCCCCAATAGAATTCAGACTTTGCTTGCCACCGCCAGTGGAGTCAGACCCGCAAGAGGGATATTTCGTGACATTTCGAGAAAAATGTTGTGCAGATCGCCGCTTTCTTGCAGTAACAGAACTTTAATATCTCAGCTCCAACATCAATTACTGTTTTCAAGTCGACAGCGAGTCTGTTCTTCAGGTTCTTCCACAGAAAGCCATTTCATCTGTACCAAAAGCAATACCACGAGCGGCACAACTCCCACTCCCGAAAAAGTGTGCACAATAAGACTGCAAGGAGTTGTGTGTGTTTGTGGGAGATTGCTATATGTTAATTCATTCAATAAATCAATATCTTCTCTGTAATTGAAAAGGGTGGCCGCCCGGTGTTGAAGCCATGTGTCAAAAACAGAAAAGTGGAACAGTGAACTCTAGGGATTAAGAGAGGTATTGCATCCAGGATACTCCCTCAACCTCACACACCTCTACATGGTCTCTCTCTCTTTCGATCCTGTACACACACAAAATATCCTTTTATCCAAACACACCTGGTGTGATCTGTAGTTCTCTCTTACGGCGTTGATTAATATAGTCAATTTTACATCAGTATACTGGCTGCCACTGCACACTGTGCTGCTTTCCCTGAGCAATTATCAGAAGGGCTCCACCAGCGTTGGATTATCCACAACAAGATGCCTCCTGACGTGAGCCCTAAAGCCTGCTGACTTATTCATATGTGTATATTTTAAAAGCCTTTACACTGTCTTTTAGTGGGTGGGCTGCATCAAAACTGAATGAGAGAACTACATCTGGGGCAAAAGGAGAGGGGGTGAGATGGTGGTGTTTGACAGACAGGAATAATATGCCCACATGGGAGAAGCCTGAGCGGACAGGGGGACGGGGTCATGCCTTGGTGAGCTCTTGTAGTACAAACAGAGATGTGCGTATGTTTATTGCTGAGGAAATAATTAAATCAGCATCATTTGATGCAGCAACACGAAGTGAGATACAAACCACATGGATCAATTATTAACTGCAGCGTGTTGAGTGTTTGTGCATTTGCTGTTGTGGGTTTCACAAAGCAAGATCAAATAATTCTCTAGTATCAGCAGAACCCCTTTCAGACCATATAATATAAACCGTGACTGTGACCGTCTTATCTTTTTAGTATTTGTATTTGCTTTCTTTCCCCCCATATGAATGCCAGAGCATGAATAATTAAATAAACTCTCAAAATCTATTTTAACACTATCACGATCTTCTTTACAGGGATCCCAACAAACCGGTTCCCCAAGACACCAAGTTCATTCACACCAAGGCCAACCGCTTTGAAGAGGTGGCCTGGTCCAAGTACAACCCCCAGGACCAGCTGTACCTGCATATCGGCCTAAAGCCGCGCGTGCGCGACCACTACCGCGCCACCAAAGTGGCTTTCTGGAAACATCTAGTGCCCCACCTGTACAACCTCCATGATATGTTTCACTACACGTCCACCACAACCAAAGTGCCCCCGCCAGAGACCACGCAGAACAGCCTGTCCACCAAGAGGCCCAACGGGAAAACCTCCTGGCCATTCAACACCAAGCGGCCTCCTATGTCCCCGGCCTACAACAGCGAGGACGAAGACTCCACAGGCCCACTGGTGGTGGAGAATCCGCGGGATTATTCCACAGAGCTCAGTGTCACCATCGCTGTTGGAGCTTCACTGCTGTTCCTCAACGTGCTGGCCTTCGCCGCCCTCTACTACCGCAAGGACAAACGGCGGCAAGACTCCGGCCATGGGCAGCCCAGCCCACAGCGCCAGACCACCTCCAATGACATTGGCCACCACGCGCCCGAGGAGGAGATCATGTCGCTGCAGATGAACCAGACGCACCACGAGTGCGAGGCAGGGAATAGCAACGAGGGCGCACTTCGCTTGGCCTCGCTGCCCGACTACACGCTTACTCTGCGACGCTCTCCCGACGACATCCCCCTCATGACCCCCAACACCATCACCATGATCCCCAATTCCCTGGTGGGAATGCCCAACCTGCACCCCTACAACACCTTCACAACCGGCTTCAACTCCACTGGCCTGCCGCACTCCCACTCAACCACCCGTGTATAGCTTTAGGAGGCCATGGGCAGCTGGTGCAGGCGGGAAAGGGGGGGTTGAAGGTGGAGGAGGACGAGCAGGCAGACGAACAAATGGAGGAGAAGATTGTGTTTTATAAATATCACAGGAAAGGGAAGGGCAGGAGTCGGATTAAGATGTGAAGAGATTTAACTAGACTTTTACAATAAGGAGAGTTGCTGAGAGCTCTCTGTGGATGTCAAGTTGTGCAGAGCTGCCAAAATCAAACTGCTTCCCTTCTCCTGAAAGGGGGAAGGGGGTTTTCTGCAGTGTTTTTTTCTAAAATAATCATTTTAAAAGCCTTTTTAAGCAGACTGTGGATATATCAACACTTTTTTTTCTTGAATTCATTACAGTTAAAAAGAAAAGTGCTTTTGATTTTCCATCTTCCTCCTGCGGGAGACACATCTAGAACAATGGCCTCTAAGTCAGTATTTGCAAAATGTTTTTAATTGCTTCTTTTTTTTGTTTTACGTTTCAATGCCTTACAAAGCTCGTTCTGTTTTGTCATTATTTCTATTCCCTGAGACTATTCCAAGTGGACTGCATTACAAGCAGATGAGACTCAAAAGATGAGAGACTGAATCCAGGATGGGGAACCTTGAGGATATGCAGATGTAGAGATTTTAAACTTGTTATGGGCAACTCTTCTTTTCTTTTTCTTTCTGTTGCATACCAACACAGCAACAGCCACACAAATGTGCTTTTTATTTCTTTTTTTTAAAGCTCGTATAGAAATGATTTGTGTGGGATAGCACTTGCTGTGAGAAGGCAAAGATAAATATGTTACTGTGATTGTTTTGTTAAGAAAAAGTGCATCTTTTACAGCCAACTTATCTGTTAAGCTATCTGATATTCTGATATTATCTCCACGAAGTGTGCACATACACATGCTGCTTAGAGCACCTGTGTGTCTGTGTGCATGTGAACATGATTTCTCATTCCCTGCGTGCAAGTGAGGTTTACAGGCTGAGATCGAGACACACAGTTGTAACTTGCAAATGCAAGAGCAATGTGTGTGTGTGTGCGTGTGTGTGTCCTTTTCCTTTGTTTTGTCAGTTGTATAATGTGGTTTTGGGGAGGGAGGGGGTGGGAGGGTACTTTCTCATGTTGATTTTGGTTCATCACCAGTAGTGTTTCCGCTGCGTCTCTGGGTGTCTGTCTTTGCAAAAAAAAAAAAATAGCTCTTTTGTTATTTTCAAAGTTATATATGTCTAATTTTGCTTAAAGATTTCAGAATAAATCTATTATTTTATGTGTAAGAGAAGAAAAAAAAATAGCTAAAGATTCAACTGAACTAACTGACATGACTCCATTGACTTTGTAAGAGTTCCTCTTTGGATGCAGACAGTGGCCTGTTTGCACTGAATAAACCTACATCAGTGCACACTTGTATTTCTTTGAATTATATATATATATAAATATGGGCATACATACATATATGTATAGGGCTTCTGTGGAGACATTACAAATCAATTAAAAACACTGTTCAGTTTAAAAAACACCAACAGAAATATTTTCAATTAATCAATTGTTGTTGTTTGAAACATCCCAAGCCAAGACAGCTCTAGGTGTCTTTATAAGAGCTCTATATGTATATTTATGTATAAAATATTTAATATTTATTTATGTATACCAGATGCATACATGCTGATTGTGCCATGTGCCAAATTAAATCTGTAAAAAAAAAAATGAAACATAAAGTTTCACTAAACTTTGTTTTCTCTTTTTATCAAAGATATTTTACTCCCTTTTGTGTATCTTTTTTAGTTCAATTTTTTTATTTCAATTTGAATGATGATTTTAAGCAGACACATTCTTGCAGCAAGTGCAAGCCTCCCCCCTGAGGACTTCCTCTTTACCTTCTCTCCCTCTCCCTCTCCTCCTCCTGCCTCTATTCATTTCTCTTGCTGAAACCTTTGAGAAAAACAGGCTAACAGCTGGGGGCCCCATCATGCATAACACCAGATTTTACTGTAATTCATGCAAAGTAGTGGCACAGCAAAAGGGATACTGTGGAAAGATTGCCTTGATGTACTCACATTGCATCCTGTTATGTGTTATTCTCTGGGAGAAAACTGGAGTTATTGATGCTTCAAGTAGAACTGACTACTTCATGAAGTATCATGGCATAGCAGTCTCTTGTGTTACAGCGAAGCACAGTAAAGTGACCTGTCCAGTGATCCTCGCTGTTGCAAATTCTTAGACATTTCATGCACATAGACCTCGCCATCTCTATGAAGCATCCCATTACAACTTCCCCACTATTTAATGATTTGAGGCGCAGCAGAGTGAAAACCACAATCTGGTCAACTCATCCCTGAACCTGCCAGTGACAGAAAAAAACGACGGGGTTATTTGAGGGAAATACTATAGCTCGGGGAGACTATAAATGAGTCATGCTGTATTTGCTCATCAGCCACCGTCTTTGACTGAGCTGCAAACGCGAGTAAAACACACAGTTGGCTTCTATAATAATGTCTCTTTGTGCATGTGCTCATGTAGGAGTCACTAATATCAGCAGAACCTTGTTTTCAGGCAGACAATGAACAGACATCACAAAGAGAGTAGTATTTTAATGAGATATTTTTCGCACTCGACTGCAAAGTGGATGTGAACCTTTCTTTTTTTTATGTTTCCAAAGTCTGAAAAACTTCAACACTCATCCGAACGAATTTGTGAATTAGGATGATATTGTTGAATCTAATCAAGCAGGAAGTTTTGGTTTAAGAAAAAAAAAAAAAAAAAAAAAAAAAAGAGAGATTTCTGCAAAGTAAATGGGATTTTTACATCAAAAAATCAAGATAAAACATGTCCTCGGAGTAATTATTTTCAAACTAACCATGGATCAAATGACAGTGTATGTAACGGGGGAGTCAAAAGATAACCACTGAGCGTAAATGGGCAACATGACAGCTCACAAAAGTGAAGAAATATCATGTGGATCACCTCTTCTATTGTTTGGCTGCAGTACTGGGCAGAAGTCCTCACTTCCTCCATAGCAGATGGAACAAATATATATTTTTTTTTTTATTTCTATGATGTTTTCATTTGAGAAACAATGCCATTTTCCCCACAGGGTTTAATACAGTTACCTCTCATGTTAGTCTGCAGCAGGCAGCTGTTTTTGGCAACTAAGCTCAATTAATTTTGAAATGTGATGTGTAAATAAACAACAGTTTGCTATATTAATTTTAAATATAAATTCTAACGCTCTAGGTCCACAGAAATTATTCATAAATACTATGAGCATGGCTGGTTTGCCACTGAATGTTATGATTCATAGCCATTTTTCTTTTTTCTTGCAATGAGTTCACCTCATGTACCTTGAAGAGTTCTGGTCAAATGTCCCTTTAGGCCAAATTATCAAATAATCAAAGTCAACTGGTCCCTCGTCTCATTCGCCTGCAGTGGGAGGTCAGTTTCCATTGGCTGCAATAGACATACTGTGGCACAGGGCTAAAAATTGAGTGGTGGAGTTGAGAGTGAACTATCAAAGGGAAGAAATGTCATGGGAGGGCAACCTATTTTTTGCCATGTAATTTCCCCATATGCTCTTAAGGCAGAGCAGATGTCTCGGAGTATTGGCAAGGGTAGACCCGGTGGCCTCTGGGACCAGGTTTGGGATACACGGCCCTGTGAAGAGCCACTTAATTATGTGTCGGACCACAGGGATAGACCATTGAAACTGCAGTGGTGTGTTGCACTGAGAGAAAACAGGGTCAGACTATCTTCTATAATCAGAAAAAATGTCCACACTCAGACACCTGAAGTCTAGAAAAATGTGTTCAAACTTCTGCAGGGAAGAATAACCACCAGTCAAAAAAAAAACGGGACAGTTATGAGTGAGACACTTTTGCACAGTCGAGATTTGTTTGCAGTTCAGCGAGTATGTTTTGAAAGTGACATCATTGAAGAATTGGCTGGAATACCCCGATGGGGCTTGTGACTGCCTCGACAGCACTGAAGACAAACTCAGCCTAGGAAATGGATGTGCCAAATTACACAGTACCGCCCGCTGGGAGAGTGCTGCAGGTGTGTGTAGTGAGAATTTTATTTCTACCGCAGTGAGCATGTTGTTACCTATATTTCCTCTCACTCTCTTTCTCACCCTCATCTCTCGTTCTCTTCCTGTGTCACATTTGTCTCTTTCCTCTTCTTATTTTTCTTTCACGCTGTTTGTTTTTGTCTCTTTTTTATTTTTTTTTGCAAAAGTCAGCCTGAGCAACTCTACCTCTGTTTCACACAGACACGACTTGATCGTTATCTCCTTCTTCTACTTTGTAAGTGCCATAATCTGCACAACTCGCTCATTTCCAATCATTAAAGGTCTAATTTTCTCAAATTGCTGAGTTTCTCTGCAGACTAAGAAGCTAATGAACATTACTTATTGGGAGACAGAGTGGAACCAGTCACTGAACCAAAACTCTTGTACTAAAATTTAAATAGCCTGTTTTTCTCCAAAGGGAAATCATTTTGCATTTTGTCAGAACATCAATAAACTATTATTTCCATGTGAAAAATGCACTCCTGATGATTTTCTTTTGTACCAACAGAGCATTAGACAAAATCGCTGGCATATTGTTCAGGTTTTCCAAACTGGAGCTTTTTTGGTGTCATCGAACCACGGTAATATAACACATTCTCCACCCGAAGCCTGGACTGAAATCACTTAAACCAATTGTGTTTGAGCCCAAATACAACATGATAAATCTCTGTTATCTCAGTGTCACTGTACAGATATGTTCATGTCCATAGAATGTATTTATAATCACACAAAGTGGAGTAATCAAAATAAATATCTATTCTTTCTGTATCTTTTTGTGGTTCTCATGAATATAGAACACAGCATCCATTTTCAGAGGGAGCGCCAAGACCGAGAAGTTTGGTACTGATAATACTGTTTTATGTATGTGTCATCATATTATCTTAGAGAGCATCTCTGTAAGGGCTCTATTTGAGCTCTGTTCCTCACAGCTTTGCCAGCATGGGATGATGCTGGAATAGTTTGTCTCTGTTTTTTTTTTATTAATCACGAAGAACAAATCCAAGAATAAGGCCAAAACCAAACAATCCTGCTAACAACTGTTGTCTGTGGAGCCACAGCCATTCGCAGCATATGCCTGTGTGCTGCTGAACACATCCTCATCCAAATACTATTAAAGACACTTCGAAAAGTGCCAGACTGGGTGACATATTCTTTAATTACAATAAACACAGGCAGAGTGACTCTCTCCTCATAGCTCTTAAAACAAGCTGAGCAGGGAGCCGCAGACCACAGCATGCCCAGCGATGTCTGCCTGACATAACGCGAGAAAAGGCTGCTGAAGAGTGGTGTCAGAATAACTTGAAATTAGCAACTAATAGTGTGGCTGTTTTATCGGTTTTTAATGGTTATTAGATGACGACGACAAGTTCTGTGGCACGGGGACATAAGCTCCAGGCCGAGGCTGCACAGACACTTGTTAGTGCTGCTTTTGGTATTTAAATGGACTTTGATGATAAAATAACGCTTGCATGATCCTTGAAATGCAGCTTTGGAGAAGCATTCCAAGAATAGAACAAGCTTAAGCTTTAATGTACTGGCCGGCAGTAAAAAAAAAAAAAAAAAAAAAAGGGCTGGTTTTGTTTTTATGGAGGTTCAGTAAAGAACAGTAGCAGCCTAGGGTTCATCTAATACAAGCAGTCCCACCTGCCCCTGGCCTAAAGCTGCCTGTTGACTGCATAATGATCTTCCCTCTGTAAGATGGATGGCTTTGAGATACCAATGAGGCTGCTGAGACTACAGCCTGTGCACTCTCAATGGGTGAGAGTGAAGCAACAACAGCAGGCAACAAGCACATTTTAAGCCTCCATTGAATATCTATCCTGTTCCTGTCCAGAAAACCCTGCTACAATGAGATGCTACTTGAAGGCTAATTTTTCCTACTAGTTGGTCGTGGTTGGGTGGGGATGGGGCTTTTGATACTGCCCCTACTACTCTCATCATTCACAGCATTATCTTGCAGATTCAGAGCCATTCTACAAAGTCGTCCCTCACCAGCTGAGGCCGGGCCTTGTGCTAACTCTGAGTTGCATCAGCTGGAGTTAACCATCAGGTGGCAGTCCACTAATGCCTTTGTCAGATGTGTGTTACTGGTGGCAGGAGGAAGGTTGCGTCAGTAGTCGTTTGGTGTTTGAACTTGCCAGCCTGCTGCAGACTACAGAGGATTCTTTGTGGACTTCCCGGAAGTATCTTATCACTTAGATCACATTAAATTGACTTTCAGTGGCACAGTTTTTGATCTGTGGTGCTAATCCAGACTACCAGGCTTTCCACAGATCTTTCAGATCAAATACCCAACGAGTCTAAAGTCAGTATCTGAGCATTCTCCAAAAGAGAGACATATCTGCATCAATATTTTTATTTCTGTGATATATTGGAGATATCTTTTGAAGTTAAGCCAATTCTTAAGTAAATGTTAGTACTGTGCAGCAAATTCTCCTATTTTTCTTATAAACTGAACAGTTGTTGTTAATGTTTAAATTCAAAAAATGTTTTAAGAGATTTGTGGATTTTCTTTCCTTCTGATATTAATGCAAACTACAAACAGAAAACAACAGCATTTCCACACACCATGATTAGATATTATGAGCTATGATATAAACATGTCAGCTAATGGCACATAAAGAAGAAGGGGGGAAAAAACAGAACGTTATTTCACACTTGAACAAAGTAGCATCAGGCAAAAGCCTACGCATAGATCACGTGTCAAACTCAACCCCCGGGCCTTGAGTTTTTTCATTTTATGTGGCCCACGAGTGATTAATTGGTCTTAAAAATCTGTGTTAAAATAGGTCTATGCTGCTTTAAGACGTGCAATGCCTTGACCATAAACTACATTTCCCACAATGCATGGCGATTACGTTATCCACAGATTATATCTAGATCGCAGTGTATCATTGTATATGCATCATGCGACGAGTGAAATTGAGATCGAGACTGTGATCGCAGCAGAAAGTGATGAGGCAGTGAAAGCTTGCTTTATTGTAGCTGAAGAAATCCCCTGTGCTTCAAAGTCTTTTTCTGAGGGTGTGTTTTTGAAGCAGTGCATGCTGAAGGTGTGTGAGCAGGTCTGCCCTGACCAGATACAGACTTTTAAAACTGTTAGTTTGTCAAGAAACACCATCCAGGTTACATCTATAATGCATAATGTTTGTAACTTGAATAAGTAATAAATACAGAACGTTATTTAGCAATTATGTTACGGAGTAGTTACCTTTATTTTACATTATATTTAGTGACATTTATTCTGTATGACAGTTGCATCTGGCCCTTTGAGGGTAACCATTATGCTGATGTGGCCCTCAGTGAAAATGAGTTTGACACCCCTGGCGTAGATCTTAAATGTTGTCCTCATTTGATTCTGATCCATTCCACTGAACACATTGTGAAACATTTGCTCAGCAGTGAAGATGCTCTGAGAACTCCTTGTGTGACTGACAGCATACTAACGTGTAACATTTCAATAAGAGAACACAGTTTCCCTGCCTACAGGTAGCTCGTGGCATTTGCTCAAACTGTGTTTCGCTGTCACTTTCATTTGCAAATCCACATCTTCTCACAGCTTGTTTTACTCCCTGGTTTCACAAATGTCCAATTTATAGCCATAGCTTAAATCGGACATCATTTAAAATACAGCTATTCTCCATAACCCAAGAATGGAGCTACATTTCAGCTCTTTGGTATGTTTTGTGTTTTGAGTTTCAGTGACGCATTCAAGTTCATTTCCTCTCTTAGTTAGATGAGGAAGGGTGAGATGGTGTCAAGAAATCCCCATTCAGCACTGATGTAATAGCTCATTTGAAGTTCATGGAAGACGGGGTGAGTCACATTCTTTGGGAATTAAATCCTTGTGAAGGCATTTCACTGGTTTCCTGCCTCTGTACAATGTCTGTGGAATCAGAGAGGAAAACAGGAAATGTCTGCATACGTGGACGCTCAAGTTTACGTAAGAGTAACTACAAAAATCCAAATCAGGTATTTAAATGTTTTCACTGAATTTGTGTGTAAAAAAAAAAAAAAAAAAAAAAAGCAGTACCAAACAGTACTACAAGTTATGTATACATCAGTCAAACATAGCAGGACAATATTGTAAGTCATTAAAAGTTAATAAAATAAAAACAAAAACAACTAGTGAAAGCAATTTCTGGAAAAAAATTGCTGTGGGATTGCTGCCTTCTGCCTGAGCTGAAGCCAATCTGGCATGCTGCATAGAACTGGTATGGATGAGAAGATGAGTTCCAGTTTCTATTTCTGTCTGAATGATTAGAAAGAAGTTGAAAATTTGTGCCACATGAGGGACTGAAAGTAGGAAAAATCTAAATACATAATATTAGGGCTGTCGTGGTAATGGCTATAATAAAAAAAAAACAGCAGTATGAATGAAGTCAAGACATAGCACAACAGCACAAAAACCACGGTTATACAACCACACTGAAGAAGATGATATTAAAGAGGGAAGTTAAAAAAAGGGAAGTTAAAAAAAAGACTTGTGACTCATAATCAATAATTTCCTAATTTAGCTGAATATTTGCCTTCACTGTGTGTTTACCCGTGAACAGTCTAATCTGCTAATCCGAGTCAGCTGTGTGTGGCACCTGCATTTAGTGGTTACTAAGCGATGGCACCTCGTGAGATACTCATTGTAAAGCAAAGACCTTGATTCACATCGCTGAAATGTCCACACTGTGCGAGTATCAGGCTGCACAAAGGACCCAAGCGCAGGCAGTGTTTCAGAGTTCAAAAAGACTTAGGATTTATTCAATATTCAGGACTGTGGTCAAACAAAACAAAACAAGTCACGACACAGGCAGGCAGGCTGGTCGCAGATCAAAAAAGGCAGTAATGAAATACAGGCAGATAAATTCCCCCCCCAAAAAACACATGTAATCTGGAATAAGGAAACTGATGAACACATGGGACGCGAGACAGACTCAAGTAACAATCTGACAAAGACACACTGAGAAGGGCAGGCTTAAGTAGGCAGGAAGGTGAGTGGAGAACAGAAATCAGGTGTGGCAGATGAGAAGCAGGTGAACAGGATGAGGCTCATCAAGAGAACAGGGAAGGGAGGGGGAGTGAGCAGAGACAGCAGGTAAGAGGGAGGAAACACACACAACTACAAAAACTACACAATAAAGCAGCGAAAGACACAAAAGGAGACAAACAGGCACAGGCATGACAGCTTGTCACATCACATCATCGTGAATCTCTGTCAGCAGTAAAGGTAACTCATAAATATATTGGACCAACTAGCGTCTAACCCTTCAACGGCATTGCTATTCCGAGAACCACACTGCTCTCGAGCTATATAACACTGTTATAGTCACTGCCGCAGATCGTATCAGTGTTTACTGTCCTCTTATGTCACAATATCAGAGAAATGGTTTTACATTATTTACCGCCCTACATGAATATCTCATGGCTTTAGAAAAAGGTCATATGAGAGATATCATTTCACAGTGTACGCCAGGCGAGCCCCGGTCTTTTTATGGGTGCAGACAGACTAACGCTGCCTTTTGTGAGTTCAGCAAGAATAACAAGTCAGTGATGTGTGTCCTTGATCCCGGGCCCAGGCTCTGACCTCAGTTATGTAACATCAGCCAGTGTGACAATTCACCGTGTGTGTGTGTGAGCGGGGACCTTATCTATGTTCCCCGGGGTCCTATGTTCACCGGGGTCCTATGTTCCCCGGGTCCTATGTTCCCCGATTTGTATGTGACCGGGGAACATAGGACCCTTTCTCTAAAAAAGGGTCCTATGTTCCCCGCTGTTCACCCAAAGGGTCCTATGTTCCCCGCTTTGTATGAGACCGGGGAACCTAGGACCCTTTCTCTAAAAAAGGGTCCTAGGTTCCCCGCTGTTCACCCAAAAGGACCCGGGGGACATAGGACCCTACTCCTTACCCTAACCCTTACCCGAACCCCTAACCCTTACCCTTACCCTAACCCTAACCCTTTACCCTGGAGCTCCACACCCAGGCTTCCACAAAGAGGGGAACATAGGACCCTTTTTTACTTTTTTTTGTACGACCCCTGTGAGTGAGAGAGTGTGTATGGTGGCTGAGCAAGCTAATTCCTTGGGAGAGCGCTGTTAGCCTGGACCATTTGTGGAGCGCTCTCAAGGGAGAGCCGTTGCTACGGTCTCACATCGGGCAGATGACAAGACAACGGCGTGCTCTGCATGCTGCACTCATCTCACCCATGATAGACGCGCAGCACAGGCCATATCGCTGCTTCATTTCCTCATTGTCTGATAATAACAAGTGTCTCGTTTCTGCTACACTCAATTACATCTTCATTAGCTCGCTAACTAGTTTAAAATAAACCCTGCATTGTGTGCGGAGGTTTCAAAGTCCACACGACATTTATTCCAGTGTCTATAGGTGATGAGGAGCACAACACGGTATTTATTGGGTCTTTATCGCTGCAGACCATTCGCTGCCTCATCATAACATCGTTCCGTTTTAATCTATCAGCTAATGAACTCAGCTCATTCATCATTTACACTGTTATCTAAACAAGGCAACTGGCAAACATACTAGCCTCTCACTTTAGTGTGCTGCCAATCAAATACCAGCCTCAGAGTAATCAGCAGGTAAACAGCGGAGAGTTGCTCCCATATGAAACACTACATCACGTCTGATCCATTTGAAGAGCAATCTAATGAAACTCGCACAGCATTATTTTTCTTCTGGTGACTTGTTATGTATAATGGAATGACAGCCTGGATTAGAGCAGTGTGGCAGCGACGTCACGAACCAGACTGGATACAGATCTTAAACACCTCTGAGAATTCAAGCATATAAAAACCACAAAGTGGGAATCCTAATCAAACGCCTTTCAGTTTCATTTGTGCGACATCGTCATGTAACCGTCATGAGTTGTTGAAGTTGCACTTCCTCACCTTCGGCCGTTGAAAACAGGAAGAGTCTCTCATTTAAAGGGAAGCGCCATCAAGTGTATAAGAAAATGTATTATTATCCGGGAACAGCTGTGGCCTCAATCAGTCATCCTCGCCTTTCTCTGAGTGGAACAGACAACACAGGAAAGGAACAGGTTACTCTATACCACCCCTGTGTATTTCCCGATTGTCTGAACTTATTTTCCCTTTCGGTGTCATGCTGCTCCCATTATTCTTTTTTGGTTGACAGTAATTTTAGATTTTGAGCCCTTTTGTTGCAACTATACTGTACCCTTCTATCCCTGTATCCCCCAGACTCACGTAAGGTCTTGCTCCGGTCAGCAGGGTTGAATTCTTGGCCAGAGTAGAACTTTTTGTGTATTTAATGGAGGAGTCAGGGGCAGTAACTTAAATATCCAGCCTTCCTTCCTTTTGCCACTGCCATTGACATGATGACAAAGAGTAGGTTCACCCAAGACGTCTTTCCATAATATATCACTAGGGTCGCTGGTATGGATGGCTGGTTGTATCAACAAACTGTCTGGGGATTTTAAAGGAGAAAACAATCAGGATTCAATAAACTGCTGGACTACGACATCTCTGTTTCCAGAAGGCTAAACTTTTTCTTTACTTTTAACTGCCTGAAACCAGAGTCTTAAGAGTAATTACTGTAAGCAGATGGACAAACACTGTCCTTGTCAAATAGACTACACAAAAAGCCACATGCTACGTTTGAACATCAACACAAAGATGCTGTATCTTTGGTTCAGTGTCTCGCCCGACAGCAGAGTATTAGCATCGAATCAATCACAACCAGCTGTAAGCGGTGCAGATAAAGATTTGTTGACTGCTGCTTGTAGTTTGCTCATTCTTCAGGAGTCAGTATTCAAGGCCCAATTCAATTTGTATTGCGGGTTGATAGTTTCAATAATTGCGATTTTCATTCCCAATCCAAATGTTGACCAAAGTGTTTTACAATGCAAAAATATATAAATAGACAGGATATGAACAATGTAAACAAAAAAAAAAAAACTGGTGCGTCCACTTCCACCACGAACTGAGCTTTAGTAACCTGACTTAACACTTAATAAGTGCCTCATATACATAAAATTAACCATAGTTAACCATTACTGAATGCTTTTTGATCCCTTATTGTAAAGTGTAAACATATATCCCGTAGGAAACACATAACAGTGATAAATAAGCATTACTTAACCACTGAAATGTAGTTGAAGAAATCACATAAAGCATTTTACACAGTTTACACATCAAAAGAGATATTTATAGATCTCAAGGACACGGGGGGAGGGAGTTCTGTTCGGCGCTGGATAGTTTCCTAGAGAGGAAGGAACAGGGGTGGAGATTCTGGTCCGTACCTGACCTCTGCGAGAGCACGGCCCCCGATCCCAGAGTCTGAGGCATCCACCTCCACCAGGAACTGAGCTTGAGGGTCCGGCTGGCGGAGGATGGGAGCAGTGGTGAAGTGTACATTGAAGCCTTGGAAAGCTTCTTCAGATTCTGGGCTCCAGGAGAAGGGCTGCGAGGCAGAGGTTAAGGAGTGCAGGGGAGTAGCAACAGAACTAAAATTACACATGTATCTATAGAAATTAGTAAAATCCAAAAAACGCTGAAGGGCTTTTCGGGAGGTGGGAGAAGGCCAGTCCCGCACCGCTCGCACCTTCTCGGGGTCCACTCTAACCTCACCAGGTCAGATAATGAACTTCAAGAAGGTGACGGAGCGGATGTGGAACTCGCACTTCTCCGCCTTGAAAAAAGCTGATGCCGCAACAATCTCTTCAGCCCCTGGCAGACGTGAATTTGGTGGGTGGCGATATCAGGGGGAAAAAAATCAAGATATCGTCTATACAGACAAAAACAGACTGATTTAGGAGATCCCGGAGAACGTAATTTACAAACGTTTGGAAGACAGCAGTGGCGTTGGTAAGGCCAAAGGGCATAGATATTCATAGTGCCAACTAGGAGTGTTAAACGCTATCTTCCATTCATCACCAGATCCAATTTTGTGAAAATAGTTGCCCCTTTGAGGAGGTCGAAAGCAGAACTCATAAGGGGAAGCGGGTAGCGTTTTTTTATTAAGTGTTCTATAATAAATACATGGCCAGAGAGAGCCATCTTTTCTGCCAACAAAAAAAAACCCTGCTCGCAGGGGAAGACGAGTAACGAATAATACCAGCGGCCAAGGACTCAGTGATGTATTTCTTCATAGCTGCAGTTTCAGGTCTGAATAATGAAAACAGACTCTCGGGGACGGTACCTGGCAGTAGGTCAATGGCACAATCGTAGTGACTGTGAGGTGCAAGTGACATAAAACGGGACTTACTTAAGTCCTCTTGGAGGTCGTGGTAACAAGCTGGGATGTGGTTTAAATAAGGTGTAGGAACTGGGAGGGCTGTTGCAGCAGCAAGCTGAGACCTAGGGACAGAAAGAAGAGAAACAGAAAAGGTGAGAAGCACCCCTGGCTGTAGCCCTTTCCCCAATGAGTGATGGTGCGCCTTACCCAGTTCACTTGTGGATGATAGTGCTGGAGCCAGGGGGAGTCCCAAAACCACAGGATGCAGCGAGGCGATGAGGAGACGGAAGACGAGGAGCTTGTGTAGCCATCGGCAAAGGTGAGTTGAACAGGGATGCGACTTACTGCAGATGCAGCTTCCATCCAGGTCGTGGGCTTGTATCTGAGAGGCCAGAGTGTGGAGTTCCAGCCCCAATTCCTCCAACAGAGCAAGGGAGATGAAGCTGGCGTTGGCTCCAGAGTCAATGAGGGTTGTGGTCTGCGGCGACCGATAGAGTGATGAGCAGCAGAGGTCGTGAGGGACTAGGAGCAGCAGAGGTCGTGAGGGACTAGGAATGATGCAGGCGGGGCTCACCAGTGCTCTCGTTAGTGGCGAGGAGACAAGCATCGATTAGAGCAGACTCATTCCATCCACTGTCTATGGCCAGTGTCCCGAAGAGCACCGCAAAGTTTGCCACTCTCTCCGACCCCTGGCGCAGGTTAATAAAGGACCGGGCGGCTTCTCAACTTGGAGCGACGTAGTGAAAAACCTTCTGGATGGCATCCAGGAAGGCGTCGGCAGAGTTGCATATGTCCGCCTGTCAGTCCCACTCCGCTGTTACCTAGGCCTCTGCCTCTCAGATGAGCAATAATGAACGCCACCCTGGATCGTTGTGGCAGAGTTTAGCTCAAACTAGAGCTTGCACTTGGGGCGGCAGT
This sequence comes from Microchirus variegatus, assembly GCF_963457635.1. Taxonomy (NCBI): domain Eukaryota; kingdom Metazoa; phylum Chordata; class Actinopteri; order Pleuronectiformes; family Soleidae; genus Microchirus; species Microchirus variegatus. The sequence goes on along the minus strand of NC_139807.1, from coordinate 15,245,459 downwards.
CCCCAGTGTCCCCAGAGAAGAGAGCAGGACGGATGAGCAGAGGCATGGATGCAGCAGACGTAGGAGGGGCTGGAGTGGGTGAACCAGCGGGGGAGACGTGGGCAGGCAGGTAGATAAATCCAAAAAAAACACATGGAATCAGGGCAGGGAGATAGAAGAACACATGGGAAGCGCGACACAGACTTGAGCGACAATCTGACAAAGACACACTGGGAAGGGCAGGATTAAGTAGGGAGGAAGGTGAGTGGAGAACAGAAATCAGGTGTGGCAAATCAGATGCAGGTGGGATGAGGCTCATCAAGAGAACAGGGAAGGGAGGGGGGTGAGCAGAGACAGCAGGTAAGTGAGAGGAAACACAAGCACACACAGGAAGGAGAACTACAAAATAAAGCAGAGAGAGACACAGAAGGAGACACAGGCATGACACTATGGTTAATTCATGCTTATGAGGCACTTATTAAGGGTTAGGTCAGGTTACTAATGTCGTAGGTAAGGGTTACCCGATGACATACACAGCACAGCATTAGTAAATGATTAATTAAGGTCTAAATGAATTGTTTATTAATGATCATCCAGGTAACATGTACACCATATAGCGAAGGATTAGTAGATGCATTAGTTAGCTGTTACATGATGCTTATTCACTCCAAATAAACACCATTAGTATATGATTACTAGAGACATTAACGGCTTACTATTAACTAATGTGTTAATACATAATGATAACTAATTACAATATTAAACAAATAATTTATTAACTAATTTTGAGTAGTAAACATTGATTAACTGCTTATTAATGCATTAACTAATATGTTAGCTAAAGTAATACCTAATAATGATTGTTAATATATTATTAAATTAATTAATGCTTAATAATGGAACGTTAATTAAGTAACGTTAATTAAGGGACACTTATTGTAAAGTGTTATCTATACATAGATACATAAATCACTAAAACTGCCAAAATTAATACATGGTCGGGTAACGCTAAGGAGAAGAAGTGGGTGTTTAATCGAGACAGGCAGAGTGGAAGCAAGTTTAATGTGGGGGAAGACCTCAGTGATTGTGACGTGAATATGCTTGTAAAAGATCACTGTGATAATATGGGGTGAGATCATTTACAGCTTTTGGAATAAAAAGCAGGATTTTAAAATGGATTCTTCCAACACAGGTGTGCTATGCTCTTGCTTGCGTGTTCCAGTCTAACTGCAAGCGGGAGAGGGCAGCCTGACTAACACCAACATAGAGGGTATTACAATAATCCAGGCTGGTGGAGACGAAAGCATGTATGAGCCTCTCAGAATCATTAAAAGAAAGAAAAGGCTTGACCTTCGCTAAAAGTTGCAATTGACAAAAGCTGGATTTCACTACTGAATGAATCTGAAGATCCATTTAAAAAATCTTCTACACACAGGCTTGTAACAGAGAATCCGGAGCCAGCGGGACATTGGGGACACCACTTCACTGTCTTGTCTTCATTAAAGCTGATTTAATGTCTGCAAAGCAGTCAAGCAAACACTGTACACAACTCGTCAGTTATCAGTTTTCATCATCAGCAAGTAGACCTCATCATGTACTCTTTTTAAACCACATTTCTCGAGACAGGAAGAACGAGTCATATTTCCAAAATCAGTGCACACCGCATGTCAGGTCAGTCTGACATCTAATTAAATCAAATGGGACAGTGGTGCAAAACATGTGCAACAGAAATTTTTTTTTTTTCAGTTAACTGCTATACTTACCTGCCCCTCATAATAAATAGAATCTGGCATATTTTTTTGAGCTTTTGTTCACTGAAGTGCTGTAAGATTTTAAAATAAAATGTTGGGTCAAAATGAATAGAGCGTATCTAAGTAGTGTTTATGGTGAATTGACAACTGCTACCATTCTGTGGGAGACTTTTTTTTTTTTTTTTTTTTAAATAAATCACACAATGTCAATTTTTCCCCACCCTGTGTAAAATCACACGTCACAAGTACAAAATCACAGTATACAACCACAGCGTTCACATCGCTGCTAGTCTGTCTCTCTAAGCTGTGTTGCTTTGACAACAGGGAGGAGACACTGGGGAATGGATGACAAGAGGTTGTCCAACGCTACGCTGAAATGACAGCAGACTGGGAAAGTCAAGTAAGGTAAACATTAAGATGTTCCTCTGCAGGCAAACAAAATTCTTTCTTCCAGTTCAAAGCCTGAATTTATGACAAAGTCAGTCAGCCCATGCAAGAATTTACAGCCCATAGTCTAAACGAGCATTGTTTCCCACAGCAGCACAACTGACGCATTTCCTTTTCAGTCCTTCTTCACATGGTCTCCGTGTTAAATGTGTGTTTCCTGATCTTAGTTGGCAGAAGTGAAACCCAAAGCATAACAAGAACACACATACAGGAAACACGGCAACAAAGAAGAATGGGTAAAAGGCTCCCGAGGCATGTGGCGCGACTCTGGCAGCAGTAAGTTCAGGGGATAGAGGAGGTGCAAGCATACACGAGATAATGTGTGGCCAACACAGTTGGTGCTGTTTTTTCTGTGAAAAACTTTCAACATTGTTTTTGTCTATAGAGGATAAGGTCAGCAGTGTCTCTGAACCATGGAGCCGCCTTACATTCTGTTCTGTGTGTCAGCAAAGAATAAAATATAGAACTACATCAAATCAAGAAAAGTGGCTTTATTCATATGTGCATTCATCTGTACAATTTATAATTAATAAAGGAATATTCACAAAAACTGTACACTGGAGAGGTCAGTATAAAAGTGACATTTGACAGCGGTTCTGAACCTCCTGGATGTGAAATTTGTTTACAAGCCATCTGTCATTCTGAACAACATAAAGATCAGCGTCCTTTATAAACGGCACTGAGGATTTACTTGCATTGTACATGGGAATTTGAAATGTGGCATTAACATGTGTTCTATACTCCAAACTAGGTTTTTTTTTCCGAGTCACCCAGACAGATGGAAGCTTGGATCCGATGCTGCAGGGACATCATCCTGCCGGCTGGATGAGGTGTTACCAAGGGTTTCAGGGTGCTCTTGCATTTTGGAATGGAGTGCCCTTTTAATGTCTGATGTTAACCTTTTTCCCCAAAGCAGCCAGGGGAGTATTTGCTCCCTCAGATCTGCTCTGGTGTAGATCTGCCGGTCTGCTCGGCAGTAGCCAAGCCATGTCGCTCCCGGCCTGTTTCCCCCCCCCCCCCCTCGTATGTAGTTCGCCATCCCTCTCTTTTCACATCTCTGCAAGAGAGCGAGAAACAGAAAAAAAAACACAACAAATTCAGATGTCAGATTAAGAGAAAAAGCACACGGATATTTGCAGTCACCCAAGTATGCTCCAATTAATTCATAACATTAATACTCTCTGTGTTAAGACCACAGATAAAAGAGAATGCATGTTTTGTTTTTGAACATAGGTGCGTGTGTGTGTGGGGGGGGGGGCATGAATATGTACATAAACCTCTGAAGCCCCACTGCTTTAGAGCTGATAGCAACATCATGATGCTTTTGTAGTCAAGTAGACTGTTATCACATAACAGAGTGCATAGATAGTCAACCAGCGTCCCCAGACAGGGAGTTTACACACAAGAGATACTGAGAGATAAACAGGGAGGGGGTACAGGGCAAAAACAAAGAGGCTACGAGTGTGACAATACATGGACTCCACATGGAACAGTGCAACTATTACTCACAGCATCCTTTAGGCTTGTCGGCTTAGGTGCAAAATAAATCAAACAAAGATTGAGTGATATGTTTCTCTTAAATACGTACCAGCAAGTTCCCGGTCCAACATGTCAATAAAACTCTCAAGTTCCCTCGTGTCTCCCAGCTTGGCTGCGGGAAGAGGACAGAAAGAAATAGTATTTGAGGAAAATATCAGGGGGGTGAAATAGAAAGGAACATTTTTTTTTTTGTGGAGGAATGCAGCGAAGTTAGGTGATATTTCCTTTGGACCAAACGCTGAAAGCAAACCGAGTTCCCAGAACTACATATGAACCAAACCGCTCTTGGACGAGCAGGCTTCTTTTTGAATAACTGAGATTAAGAGCTACAAAAACTCCACAGCGTGATGGATTTCAACAATATCTCTATTGTAAATGTGTGAGCAGGCTCACACTGCCCCCCGGTCACCTTCCTGTTTTTCGTCCTTTGAGATTTAAGGACAGTCTGTAAATTTGCATGCAACAAAACAGCTCCCATTCATATACATGGACGCAGACCTGAGCCACCATGTATCAGCACAAATCAGCCCCACAAGAGACATTGAAAAGAAAAGGGAGGGCTGGGACGTCACAGACAAGGCGGCAGGGGTTTTTGTTGTGTGAAAACAAAACAGCTGCCGGCCTAATGTGAAGCATTTTTGTGTGGCTGTGATACTGATCTGAGCACAAGCGATAGAGATCACCGTAAGAACGAGGCCTATGTGGATGGAAATAGGCTGACGAAAGCCTCCAGTACCTTTCGGTGCCAGCGTTACTCCTGCTGTGTGAAGCTCCTCCTCACTGGTGTTCAAACTGTTTCCCAAAGAAGCTTCACTGCCTGGAGGAGGGGAGATGAGGAGAGAGTGAGCAGAGATAATAACCAGAAGACAGGCACGAAGGCCAGCCGATGCAAATGAACACACAATAACAACGACGACGACGACAGTCATTTCGACACACAAAGCAGTGGTGGCACATGATGACAATAAAGTGAAGGTAAACACCTTCTCTGTTAGCGACTCCCATGTGTCAGCTTTTGCCTGTTCAAACATTAGGGGCCAAAATATTTTTCAATAATGACGACGCATGGGAACAGGGAAACACACTTTCCTTCTTTCATCTCGTAACCTTCAACAAACGCACAAAGAGCGGCAACAAGAAAAATACAGACAATTACAAAAGATGGATTTCCTGTAAACGCGCTTCTTTCTTGTACACATCTATTGTCATGAGCAAAATACCCATTTATGACAAGTGTGCAGGGAAGTGTCCTCTTGTTACATTAATTTCATGCAAATTAAAAGCGTCAAGCGGCTCTTGTTTGGGGCGGATAAAGGGGCTCAACCGAAACCCATGGGGGCTTCAGACGTTCTCACCCAACAAACGGTGCAGTAAATAACGTCTTTCCTCCCTCATAATCACAGCTTTACTCACTGTAATCGGAGTCCTCAACCCCGCTGTCGTCCGCGTGCACCGTGCGATTTTTGGCCTCCTGCAGTACGCGCTGGTAAGCGTGCAGTTTGCTCTGCGAGGGCGCCTTCAGCTCCTCCACCACATCCTGGAACTCCTGGAGCAGCTCACCCAGCTCCAGCTCCAAGTCTGTGGAAAATGTGACAGCAGTTGGAACAGAAGTCACATTACATCAGTGAAGGAACCACGTGAGGATCATCTGAGGTTACTGCACATGGACCACAAGAGCTTAGATAGATAGATAGATAGATAGATAGATAGATAGATAGATAGATAGATAGATAGATAGATAGATAGATAGATAGATAGATAGATAGATAGATAGATAGATAGATAGATAGATAGATAGATATTAAATTACATGTCATTTAGCAGGCGCTTTTATCCAAAGCGACTTACAAGAAGTGCATTTCAACATTTGGGTAGAAACAAGAGCTAGAAATAAGTAAGTGCTTCAAATATGCCAGACTATAGGGTGCTAATAGATAGATAGATAGATAGATAGATAGATAGATAGATAGATAGATAGATAGATAGATAGATAGATAGATAGATAGATAGATAGATGGGGCATAAAACTACCGTGTAAAAACTCCTGATTTGCAAACTGTGATAAGAAGATAAGAAAATATTACATAAATCACAATTCTGCAATTGTAAAATAACAGTAAAGGATCAACAACACACCCTTTTTTTCAGATTTAGACAACCAATCACCTGTAAAAATGTAGTTTACAAGAAAACAAGACACTGTCAACTGCCAACAAAAAGGAAAACATGAGAAATACAAATGGTTAAAAACAAAACAAGAGGAAAAAAAACAACTAAAAACTCTTAGTCTAAGTTCCAGCCTCAGTGAAATGATTAAACATGTGGTCTAACAGGTCTGTAAACACCAACACTGTATCATTATCACCTAAAGCTGAGCTCAGCTGTGGACTCACCTGTGGAAACATGTGAGGACATAGTGGATCAGTGAAATGAGACGCCGCAGCTGTGTGTCCGAGTTCAGAGCTGCGCTACTGCACTTTCATTAAAAAAGTCCTCCACACCCGCTTCAAGTAGCGGGTCGCGCCACCCATTTTACTGTCAGTGGAAAAAAAAAAAAAAAAAAAAAAAAAAAAAAAAAAAAGGTGGGCGGAAGGTTGAAAAGGAAAACCACACGCACACACACACACACGAGATGCAATGCAAAGCAAGAAGACGTTATGCAACTCGCATGCTCAGGTTTTCCTCTCATCACGCTGTCAAATAATAAGGGAAACTCTGTGTGGACTTTGAAAGTTAATTTTCCCCCCACTTTAGTAGACTGTTCATCTGAGATTTATCACGACTGACTGAAGGGTTTTACAGAGTCAGAGTGAGCTTTTATAGAAGAATATAAACTGAGACGATCAGCCCATGTACACACACACACACACACACACTGTAAAGGGACACACTGTGCAGTCTGGGGATGTCAGGTCTCACAGGTAACACGTTGTATTTATTTATTTAATTAATTAATTCAGTAATTAAAATGCCTGTACTGCGTATAGTATAAACAGGGGCCACATACAGAGCAATTTGATCTCAAATGGGCCAGACCAGTAAAATAATAGCATACATAATAACCTATAAAACAACAAGGACGCCAAATGATTCCCTTTGTTTTGCATTTTAAAGACGTATCTCTTTACAGAACATAGTCAGAAAAACAAGTGCAATTTCAACAATATTATGCCTAAGTTTACCATTTACACAAGTGCGTTACAACGCACAGATCAAAGGCACAACACATTTAGTCACAGGTATCTAGAACTGAAAATATCACATTATTAGTGAAATGTTCACAAATTCTTCCTGTGGGCCAGATCAGATCCTCTGATGGGCCAGTTCTGACCTGAGGGCCGTATGTTTGACACCCCTGGAATAGACTACAGTGAAGAGGAGTCATACCAGAGTGCCACAACACAAGGACAATGTAAATGTTTTGGTTTTGTTTGTTTTTAAATCCAACCATCCATCCATCATCTACCGCTCTATCCTCCACCAGATAGGCAGGGTACACCCTGAACAGCTCGCCAGTCCATCGTAGGGCCACATATAGAGACAAACAACCATTCACTCACACTCTCGCGCCCACGGTCAATCCAGAGTGACCAATTCACCTAATCCCCATATTGCATGTTTTTGGACTGTGGGAATAAGCCGGAGAAAACCGGGGGACACACGGGGAGAACATGCACTCCTTGCAGAAAGGCCCTTGTTCCAAAGTTGTTCCAACCGGGGTTTGAACCCAGGAACTGCTGCAAAGGCGAAAGTGCTAACCACTACACCAACTGTGGACCCTTGCTTTTAAATGACAAGTAAAATAACAGCCAAATCTAATGGTCTGTCTGGAGACATGGATTCATATGTGACAATGTTTGTCATAAAAAAAAAAGTATAATTCCTCCACCTCTTACATTGTATAGTTGATTTCCAACACCTGAGCAAATTAAAAATGATTTTGCATTTTGAGCGAGTCAATTCATGCTCGAGGCCGTGACTTTAAAAGTGTGAAGTTTCAATAAGAAGAGTTCTTTCTCCACATACAACATATGCACAAAACCTGGCCTGTATGCCATACTGTATGATGATTGTGCCGTAAATGGTGCAGTACTTTGCTCTGTCAATAGAGGATTCTCAAATGTAATTCCCGCTGCTGGAGAGCAGCTGTGCAGCGAGTATGAGGACCATTTTGCATTTTCAGCAAAGTGGCTTTGCATGTTGATTGAAGTGATTGGGTAAAATTAATGCCACAGTTTTAAATCCTCTAAACATACAGCGCAATAGAGTTGGCAAAGAACACAAATACGCACAACAACTCCCTCTGAAATCTCCCTCGAAGTATTATTTGAGTACGTCGTTTACCTACAGAGGAAATTATGAATGTCCCAGGCTCATTTTGACATTGTTAACGCATTATTTAAACATGCAGAGAGAAAAAAAAAACAATAATCAAGGCAAACAATTATAAAAGGGGCAGGTGTGGCTATAAAAACAGGTAGGTAAACACATTCAATAATGCCAGACGAGTCGTTCTGTGAAAAGTTGTGTACATAACATTTTATTCATTGTTGTGTGATGATAACAGGTATTCAGCTGATGCAGGGAAACCTGTTGTTCTCCTCGGACTTCTCATGTGTCGGTCTCACGCACAGAGCATTGTAGGAGGGGCGTGTAATGAATTATGCCTTCAGCTGTACAGGTTTAGTCTGCTGCGTCTCTCCTTGGTCTTCACTACTTGCTGCCGGGGAACTTGAGTAACATGTGTGAGGCCGATGGGTCATGGAACTCCTCATAATATGAACTGGACCGGACTTCTGCAGGTCAGTGAGCGAAAACAAAGCAAGGGGTTATTCATTCTGGTGGTATTAAACTATGATCTCTGTGTTGTTTCTGATTGAGAAAGGTTATAACTATTATTATTATTATTATTTACTGTACATTAACACAACTAAATGTACTGTGCTGGAGCAGCCACTGGAGAGTCACTGAAGAATTACTGGGTAATGTGGGGAAAATCCAGTTATAATCTTATTAATATTTATAGAGAAATATGCCGTTTTTTGTGACACCAAATACATGTTTTAGTGTTTGCTTTTTGTATGTGAGAGTAATTGGTTGGACATAAGTTAGGGGCATCACATTACCTTGTTTGTACAGTTGCCTGCCTTTAAAAGAGCTCACAGAGGCGTGAATAAACCTGGGAACAAACCTTTCCTGTCAAACTAAAGGACAACAACATGGGGCCAAATCAAAGCCAAAACTGGTGAAATTAGTTTACAAAGAGACAAAAAACCACCTTGTGCTAACAGTTTGTTTCTTTCTCCGTCAGAATCTACTGCTGTTGGTCCATCTCAGGCAGATCATATGCGGTTCTGTCCGGTTTTCTGTCCCAGAGGAACAGGAACCTGGCACTCTCGCCGGGTCTCTCAGCGAACACTTTCTACCTCCGTACCAGCTCCTGACACAGGACTACCTGTGGTTGGACAGAAGCACAGGGAATCTTTACACCACTGAGCTAAACATTGATCGTGAGATCCTCTGCCCCGAGGAGACAAAAGCTGAAGAATGCATTATTCTGCACTATGCTATTGTGAGCTCGTCTGGGGAGCTTATACAGTTTCCTGTGATCATAGAGGACATCAATGACAATGCACCTCGTTTTGAAAACAATGAAATACACCTGAGGATTTCTGAGGACGTGCTCGTAGGGACCAGTTTTGTAATAGACGACCAGGCTCTGGACAGTGATGCTGGTCTTAATGGAAAGGTGCAATACCACCTGAAAGACTCTGGTGGAGTTTTCAGTTTAAAAGTTGAAGATGAAGGACTTGTCATCATGCTAGTTGTGGAAGCCGCTCTGGATAGAGAGACTCAGGACCAGTACCGCATGGCGCTGGTGGCCACCGACTGTGGCACAGACCGCTTAAGTGCAACGGCAACTTTAAAAGTCACAGTGACGGATGTTAATGACAACTGTCCCAACTTTAGCTCCGACAGCCCTCGCAATGTCACCATTCCCGGAGATGCCCCCAAAAACATGTTTGTTGCTCAGGTCAGAGCCACAGACTCAGATTTAGGCTCGAATGCTGCCATCACTTATTCCCTCAGTCCCAAAGTCTCTGAGCGGGCCAAGAAGCTCTTTAGCCTTGACAGCCTCACTGGGTACATCAGGCTAACACAGGACCTCCATAGTGACAACTCTGAGGAGCTGGTGTTAAAAGTGTTAGCGAGCAGCCGTCACTGCCCTCCAGCAGACATTCAGGTAACCGTATCCGTGCTCCCCAAGGCAAACAAAGAGCTGACCATCAAGATCAAGTTCATAGTGGACCATCACAACCAGACGTTGGTGTTACCAGAGAACCAGCCTCCCACTGGCTTAGCTGTTTTAGAGCTCGAGGGTGACAGCAGCTTTAAAGGCTCATCTCTTGCCATTGAGGGTGAAGTGCCTTTCACTTTGAACCCACAGAATGGCAAATATCTGCTTTCCACATCAAAGCCCCTGGATTATGAGATGAAAAGGGAACATCATATTACTGTGATAGTCCATGGGCGATCAGGTGAAGTGTCTACAATCAGTGCTTCCAGGCACATGATCAGGGTTTTGGTGGCAGATGTCAATGATAATTCTCCACATTTCCTCCAGTCTCATTACCAGCTGGAGGTGATGGAAAACAACCGGCCGGGAATGTCACTTCTGCGAGTCTCGGCTTCAGACGCAGACAGCGGACACAACGGCAGGGTGACCTACAGGCTGGACAAACACGCATCTACTATTTTTTACATTGACCGTGTGTCAGGTCAACTGTCTGTGTCAGGCTCTCTGGACAGGGAAGAGCAGCGTGAACACAAACTCATTGTGTTTGCAAGAGATGGCGGCTCTCCTCCCTTGGAGTCTGCGGCCACAGTATCTATTTGTGTTCTCGACCAGAATGACAATGCACCTGTTTTTAAAACCCCTCACTTTATCTTTTTCATCTCTGAGAATGTACCACCTTTCACCCTGGTGGGGAGTGTCGGGGTGACAGACTCAGATGAAGGGGAGAATGGGAACACAGAGCTGCATGTTGTTAACAGCAGTGGACCGTTTGTTGTGGATAACCTCCAGGGGACACTTCACACCGCCACAAACTTGGACCGTGAGACGCGAGACAGCTATGAACTCTACCTGCTGGCCAGCGATCATGGTCACCCAATGAATTTTACATCCACTGCCAGGGTAACTATCTTTGTGGAGGACATCAATGACAACCAGCCCAAAGTAATCTTCCCCAGCAGCAACTCCTCGTGCCTGACTGTCTCTCCTGCTGCTACAGCAGGCTCCGTGGTAACAAAGGTCTACGCCATTGATGAGGACTCAGGGCTGAATTCAGAGATTACATACACTATTGTGGCACCAGAGTCGGTGAAAAACAGCAGCCCCTTTCAGGTGGATTGGAGGTCTGGGAACATCACATTGACTCAGCGACTTCTACAGACGCACCTGGGAATGCATCACCTGTTCGTCGTGGTCAGAGATGGGGGGAAACCGATTCCTCTTTTTAGCACCGTCTGGGTTAATCTGTTGGTCAACGAGAGCGCGGAGCCCTGCCACTTAGAGAGGGCACCGACCTGGACAGGGACATCTAACTTTGTTCAAACCCCGTCAAGTGCCCCGATATGTGAAATAGAGACGCCGAGGTCTGCTCAGCTGACGTTGTTAGCCGGCATGGGATTAATGCTGATGTCCATGTGTTTGTTTCTAGTGACATCAATTTTATACATAAAGCTTCGGCGACTAAGAGTACATCAGAAGACAAGGGGACAGATTGACGAGAACGAGATCCCACTCAGGGACAAATATAACTCTCACGACTAAAAGAATCAAACAATGTGTATATTCCTTACTCAGTCAGTGTCAAAGATTAAGGCAGTTTATGAGATGAAACATGTAATAATAAATGTTAAAAAAAAAAGTGCTAATAAACAATTTTGTTGAATTATTCTGATACACACAGTAGGGGTGGGGGGGGAATCGATTCACATAGGAATCATGATTCTAATCATCCACGATTCTGAATCGATTCATAAACTTCAAAACTTGATTTTTGATTTTTTTCTCAATATCTATTTTGAAAAACCACACAAAGCACCAGTTTGTGTTATTTGTGTACAGTTTATTTTTGTAACTTCTGTGAGAAAAAGGCAGCTAGTCTAAGCTTTTATTTATGCAAGTTATTTTTTTGTACAGTAAGTAAGTTTTTATTTGTTTTGAATGAATAAATGTTAACTTTTGTCTTAAGTTTGCCTCTGTGTGACCACATTATCACATTATCTTATACAAACTGTATCGTTTTGATGCCATAATTTGCCTTAACACACTATGCATTGTATCAATTTTTGAATCGAGAATTGTTTGAATTGAGAATCGTATGAATCGAATCGGTTGAATCGAGAATCGATTTTGAATCGAATGGTGAGTCACCCAAAGATTCACATCCCTAACACACAGTGTATTTAAACATTTGTTAACAACGAAGCGGGAGAAAGAAAGTTGATCCATTTTCTGATAAAGATCCCTGTGAGCTAGCAGGGAAGCAAATACAATGTGAGCTGATAGTATGTGATATTCCTACTAGAATAAGGGACTGGTTCCCCATGCTTTCTATCAAAGAATGTTGAATATCATCATTTGACTGTGGTGATGCACCATTACCTAACCTTAGATAGAGCACGGTATAGGCAAGACATCACTATAATACCAGTATTATCTTCAGGAATTGAATGAAGCCAGAAGTAGACTGGAGTAATGGTCTGCTAAGTCGATTGGGCCTTTCTCAGATTTCTAACACTGAGTGATGTGGAGTCTAAACTATTTAGACAGACAAAAGGGTTTAATGTTCCTCTAGTGGAAAGGTGATGAAAGTCAGCTCTTGAAGAAGCTCAGCTCTGAGAGAAACCGTAGGAGGCGGCAGAGTGAGAGCGGCTGTGGACAGGTAAGAGGCGGCAGAGGGGGGGGAAGGCACACGGCCATCTCAAGTCACCACCTCGCAGCTGTCACCTGATAGCGCTGCTTCTCACCCACAGAACTGGACCGTACCCAGAAGTGCTGAAATCCCACTGTTCTGCACCCACTTGTTGTTGTTCCGACAACAGATGTTTGGAGTTCAAAGAAAACCTTTACAAAAGCCAGTCACTCTCATGCGTTACTGATACATTCGTATGCCGGGGGAACAATTGAGACATCAAAAACGGGTTAAGTGACGCATTAAGTATGAATGAGTCGGTGTAAAATATGTTCACTAATCTGTGAACGCAAAATTACACCCAGAGGGGAGGTTAATTGTTTTAGCTGGGGTTAAAATGATGTCATTTTTTTTGTTTTGTTTTGTTTTTTTGTCTGTAAGGTATCATAATGAGTGATCTTTTCAAGATACACCTGTGTGAGAGAACAAGAGGCAGGCTCGTAGTCACAGGCTGTAAAACACAATGTACAACATCCCGGTTAGTGGAGAACAAGGCTTGTACAACATGAGTGGTGTCTCTCTGAGGATTTGCAAGCTAGCAGCTCAAAAATAAATAATCCAATAGGCCCCTGTGCTTACACCGAGATGAGCTACATTAAGTGAGAGAAAATAAGAGGCGCCATAACATAATTGTACATTAAAGTCACATCTTTACATGAGGTATCACTGATTTCATGAGATTACATCATGTATGGATTCATATTTATTTATTTATTTATTTTTAAAGAGAGCAAAAAATTACGCATTTTGACAAAATAAGTCTATCAATTATACAGAGTGGTTTTTAGAGCATCATGTTTTGGAGAAGTATCCTGATGAAGTTGATGTTTCCCAGAAAAAGGGGGAAGTAGAATTATGGGATAAAACTGTTGATGCGTTTGCTGCTGCTGCTATTGCTGCTGCTAAACACATGATGTGACAGGAGAAAGTCTGCCATCTACTGGACACAAGCAAAGCCAAATCCGACTATTATTTCCAGTGTTTGGCCAGAGGGTGGAGATGAATCAGAGCATGGTCTCCTCACTCTGCCACAGTCACGTCAGGTCGCCTGAGATCACTGATGTTTCATTTGCATATTTTTTTTTTTCTTTTAATCAAACACAACGTTTTAAAGTTGCATGAGTTGACATTGACAAAGAAACCAAAGATGACATAACAACACAGTCTAATTAAAACACCAATAGATTTTTTCCCCCCCCCTTATCAAAGAGGCATATGCCCTCCAACTACCCATCTTAAAATTCATTAAACTCCTAAATCAAAAGTTGAGCTATCCACATATTAATGGTCTGTGAATGCCACTTGAAGTCAGCATGGGGAACATTTTAGCTCTAAATGGACTAATTTAAGAGATAACAGTGTTGCCAGCAGGGATTTCAAATCTTTCCTGTTCAGCCACATATCTCAGAGACTGCAGTCAAACTAAAATGTCCTAAATCTGGAGAGCAGCACATGACTGTACACACAGGTTCATGTTGATGGTGGTATTATTATTATTATTATTATTATTATTATTATTATAATCAACATGCACTGCTTAGAAACACATAGCAGCCTCAGCCAGCATGATTCTCATCTATCTAACTTATTTATCACGCTGTGGTGGGGGAATAAACAAAGGCCTTGAGAAGAAGGGATGCAAACTCACAGGAGAGAATCCTATATCTGTTCTCTGTCTCTGCGTCTCCGCATATGTGCGTCAACAATGAACCCGAGTAAATATCCACAAGCGCACAGGAACTTTGAACTCCTCATTATTCTGCGCCTCGGAGTTCATTGAAAAGCGACATTGTTTCTTTAAGGTTGCACTTGCAGTCATGAGCGGGTCTGTGCATTCATTGTTGTGCTGGAGGGGGTGAGGGGGGAGAACAGACAGAGAGTTGACGCTGATATACTGATATATACGGGGGCCGCAGACAAAGTTGCGCACATTATCAGTGGAGCAGCTGCAGAGGAGACAGCAACGTTGTTGAGCCGACGAGCCGTGAACGCATCCTTCCTCCAAACATGGGTAAGAGACTGCTTCTGCTGCTGCTGCTGCTACTGCAGAGACCAACTTTATTAGCCTTTAGAATGAAAGCTTATTATGATCAAATCTGTATTCTATTATATGTGATGTACTCTGATATACGAGGGACTGAGAGAGACAGTGCATCATAAGTTGGTTTTTTTTTGTCAGTTAAGAGGACGCTTCTCACCGTCGGATGCTCCACTTGTATGATGAGGTTTATTTCATGCTTGAGATGACAGGCTTACTTGGCTTCCTCGGAGGAGCCTTGTCGCATTTGCTTTTGGTCGCAATCTTTCTCAATATTTAAAGAGAGGAGCTTGGCCTCGGCTCTGCATTTTCTACCAGACTCAGGCCTGTATTTTTATCTGAGCGTCTGCACACACACTGAACACACACACACACACACACACACACACACACACCCACGGTTGTTCAAGCTGCTGATGTCATTAAAGAGTTAACTGGCAGGTGTGTGGAAAAGCACGCTGCCCAGAAGATGTTTGGAACCCTGTTCCTGCTCTTATTGAGTTTTGCATGCATGCATTTTCCATAGAGTGTGCACATTACTGCTCTCTATCCTCTTGCATCTTTGAGTAAGCAATGATATAAGAGAAAAAAAAAAAAATAATAATAATAATAAGATTAAACAATGAAAATAATACAGTCAATAAAATCAGATGTGTGCCTATGTATTCATGCTGTATGTATGGAACATTTTAAGCCCAGCAATAACAGATAAAAACACTGAAATTGGTCGTGGTACTGGTCCATTCAGAGAATAAGCATAACAAGTAAAAAAAAAATTACAATAAAACATCTGTAGGAGCTCAGTATTACTTTAGCAAACGTGTTCTTAGAAATAAGAAATACAAATAAAATAATATTTCTATGTGAATAAGTCCATCTTCAAGTTCGTCCATTGTTACATCTGTCCAGTCGTTTTTTATGGTCAGTCCATTCTGTGTCATCCATCTTTTTGGTCAAGGCTTATTTCCCTGCTGCTCGTCGTACACCCAGCAAAAAAATTAAAAAATAAGCCGTCTATGTCTTTAACTTCTGGGGAGGGGATATAACCTCTGTGTGTAATAATTGCTCTGCTATATTTGGCTCCCACTTTAATCGAAACAATAGTGAAATTAACTGTCTGTTATTAACTAAATTCCCCACTTCCACACTATGGTTAAGTTGTGTTATCTGAATGAGAGTGATCACAGTTTGCCTGAACACAACCGTGGAGATGTGTTCAATTTAAGAGCCATCCATTTGCCCCCCATCCTGCCATCTGTGTTTACTAGAATGGTACCAACCAGTCTGCCTGTTTCTATTGTGTGTGTGTGTGTGTGTATTTCTGTGTGTGTATTTCTGTGTGGATTCATGCATGCAACAGTGTGATGGCACACATGCACACAGTTGCATTGTTTGTTTATAGATTTGCTTGTTGTCGTCGCAGCACAGACAGCACACCACTATCACTTTCTTGTGCCTGTGTCTCTCCAGAAGGAAATCTGTGTCTTTGTGTGTGTGTGTGTTTGTGTGTGTGTGTGTCAGTCAGGCATAGTGGTACCTCTGGCCTTTTGTTTGCGTGACATTGGTGGCCCTTGTGCCCCCACGATGGCGTTGGGACAAAGACTGTTGTCTTTCCGGTCACAAAAGCAGCTTCTCTCTCCTTGTCTCGCTTTTGCCTCCCCTCTCCGTCCTCCCTCTCTTTTTCTCACACTCTCCCTGCTGGCGGGTGAATGGAGTCGGGGTGTGAGCTGCTGGGGTCAGAGCAGACAGCATCCCCATGCCCTTGGCCCTGGGCATCCATTCAAACGGCACATGACTGTTAAGGAGAATGCACAGCTTTGACTGTGCGGACTGAAACATTAACGGCTGCTCTGTGCTGCATTTTAATGTTCCGCTAAGCTTTGTTGAATAAAATCGTACCTGCCTTTAGTGTTTTCTAGGAATGCAGATACTTTCATGTGCCTTCATTTGAAGATATTCATCTCTGGAGGTTTCTGCCATCACCCCAAAGGAATGTTTATGTGCTTTTAAAAATGTCAGAGTTCCTGTTACCCTGAAAATACACTGTACACTATACTGTTCATGGGAAACTACTGTGCGCCGAAGAAACAGTTGTTGTGTAATGTGTAATATCCTGGGTTAAAGGAAAATATGTTTATGGACGGAGAAATTGCTGTCATTTTATCTAACTGTCAATCCACAAAAAAAAAACAAAGTTTGACAGCTTTGATAAGTGACACATTGCATTCATTAATCATTCAGCAAGAACAGCTTCCTGGTTTCAGCTGACTTTATATCCCTGCGAACAAAATATCTTCAGTTTGAGACGGGACAAGATTGCGACGAGGGCATCTTTGTGCTGTCATGGTGGATATTTAACAGCTTTTGGTGTTTTCATCGTCTCCTCACCACTGCCAGAATTGAACGGAATGTTTATCATACTTATAAGCGTGGACAGTCAGCCATTTATATTCGATTGTGCACAGTATGTACTTGTATGGTCTGTTTATTAATAATGTGCCCCGATATCCATGCAGGTTGCTATGACTGCTGTATGCGCTGTTTGGGTGGAGTGCCGTACTGCTCCCTGGTTGCCACACTGCTGTGTTTCTCTGGCATTGCCCTCTTCTGCGGTTGTGGGCACCAGGCACTCACAGAGACAGAGAGACTCATTGAGACTTACTTTGCTCGTAACCTTCAGGACTACATCACCCTTGCCTACATGTAAGTAGTAAGATTTAAGCATTGCAGATTGTTTTCCTCGGGGCTGTCGTCTCTATTTTTAAAGGTGTGGATTCTCTGCAAACCTTAACTTTTCTTTCTTTCTTTCCTTCTTTACTTCCTCTCTTTATCAGCATTCAATATTTCCAGTATGTCATCTATGGTTTGGCCTCCTTTTTCTTCCTCTACTGCATTGTGCTGTTGGCAGAAGGATTCTACACCACCAGCGCTGCAAAACAAACCTTCGGAGAGTTCAGGAGCACCATGTGTGGCCGCTGCCTCAGCTCCTCGGTGAGAGTGCCCAGAGTGGGACAAGGGAAATGGGATTTGAGAGATTGGATGGAATTAATAGAAATATCATTCCCTGGTGGGTGCTGAGCTGAAAAATCTTAAGGCTGCTAAAAACCTTTAGGGACATGGAAAAGGATACAGTGTGTGTTTAAGCAGTTTTTGAGGGGGTGGGATGGACTAAAGGAGGAGAGCAGATGGTGAGATCATAAGAAACTTAGGAGAGAAAAAAAACGGCTTCATTACTCAAATTACTTCCAATATGCGTATACGTTTATTGTGATGAAGCACCATAACGTTAACCCTGTTTTTCCCCCTCTTCGTGCAGTTTATAGTGATGACATATGTACTTGCTGTGCTGTGGCTGCTGGTGTTCGCCTTCTCCGCGCTGCCCGTGTACTTCTTCTACAACATGGACGCCACCTGCCACACTATCGACGTGCTGACCGAGACTCCAGCGAGTATCAACCAGCTCTGTGTCGACGCGAGGCAATACGGTGACAAAGCAACACGTGTTTGCACCCTCTCAATAATCATATCATATATTTTTTTACTTAACAAATCCCTTGAAAAGATCATATCTAATGTTGTCTGTGTTGTCCAAGCCTGTTACAGTTTATTCCTCCATTATTCAAATCATGAATCACACATTTGTTCTTGGTGACACTTACACATTCCTGCTGCTTCTAAATATTCATGTGAATTAATCTGCAGCAGCATGACTTGTTTTTCCGTATATTCCTCCTAATGTTATCATAAGCGTTACTTTGCTTTGTAATTGTAAAATTATACAATTTTTTTACGGTTTTGTAAATTGTAATCCCTTAAAATACTTAAAGGTGCATTATGTAATAAATCTAAAGCAACTGGCCGTAAAATCCTCATAATATGTTACAGAGACTCAGGAATAATGTTCATATAACAAACTGAACTCACCAACAACAACAGTACAGACAAAATATTTGCATTAAAAAAAAATTTGATTTGCAGACTGCAAATCATGTTTATGTTTTAAAATCATGTTTTGGCATGTGGCGCCACCTACCGCCGTCTACCAATCATTGCAGTCAGTAGAGTCTCAGCTGCCAAGCAACCACGGGTTGCCAGTTACGTCAGAAAACGAAACGTAAAATACCTTGGTATTTTGAATTTGAATGTAGTAACGGCTTTTGGCCACATTCTTACATATGGCACCTTTTAATAAAGGGTAAAATATCAATATTACAGTCATATATTACTCGGTAGTGTCACTACCCAACACTGCACAGGTTTTGAGTCTTTGTAAAGTATTTGTTAGTATAAGAGTACATAATGTTGCCTGTTTTTGAAAACTCCAGTGTGGTCACAATAGCTGGGCTTTCATTTTAATATCCAGGTGTATATTAACCACCATTTGTTCTTTACATTCCTGTAATCAGGGTGGAAAACAAGCAATAACCAGGGTTAACAACTGTGTACAGGGTGCAGCTCAGGTAAACGTGATGACACAAAACAGAAAGCCTGTTGGATCCAGACAAAAACAATGCTGTCCCAGTAGATAAGATAAGCGCCCTAGCAGGCAAATAGCAAAAGTATTGATAATGGCAGTTTTATCACTGGTTTTTGCTATCTTTCATAATATTTGTTGACAGCATGATGAAATAAATGTATTTAATTGTTGATTTTTTTTTTAACAGGGCTCCTGCCATGGAATGCAGTGCCAGGAAAAGCCTGTGGCATGACCCTGTCCACTGTGTGCAGGACTCGAGAGGTAAGAATCAGGAAGTAAATCAGATATGTTCCACATCCCTAACATACATGACACAAAGTTGACATCGCCGCTGTCACCAAAATCTCTTGCTTTCAGTACCAAACGACCTACAACCTCTACATTGCCGCCTTCGTCGGCGCGGGCATCAACCTCTTGGCTCTGGTGAGTGATTATGCTCCAGTTGGGGTTCATTTGGCTGCACGTTCACCCACAGCGTGGTACAACAATGGCGTTTGTGGCTGATGGGAGTTAGTGACGCTCGTAGTGTGGGCGGCGAGGCATCTCCGGCCTCCATGACTGATGACTTGTGCACTGTTGCTCTCTGTTCCTCTTTGTCAGCTGATACAAACACCATCATAAAGTTGTAATGTCTGGTAGTTTTCCAGTCGCGCAAATGCCGCGACAATTATACTCCATTTACAGACGACGTTACACAGATGATGTCTTCCGTCAAGCGAATGCCATTAACAGTTAATCATATTGTATTTTCATATCTGTGGATTTTCTGGATGTGCTTTGCTCTTCGCTTCTGTTCTGACACTCCCTGTGTCTGCTTTCTTCTCCTTCCGTAGCTCACCTATACTGTGTCGACCACCTATAACTTTGCCGTTCTGCGGTATCTGGGGAGAAAGGGAATAGGTGCACGGTGTTAGGCTCACCCACTTCCTGTCTGCTTTGTCACCACCAGCAAGGGGCTCTAAATGGGAAGACAACCATTCTCTTCTTCCAAATCATCTGCACAGAACCACCATGAATTTATGAAAATCTTGTCTTTTTTATATTTTTACTTTCCTAGGGAAACATGTTTTTTATATATATATATACAATATATACATTTTCCTTTTTTTGTGATGTGTTTTTTTTTTTTCACCAAATATTTGTAAATCAAAGCTCATGTTGCTTGCCGAGGTTAGTGTCTCATATTAATTTCAGTTTCCCCTTCATCACATTTAAAATTACATCACTCCTCTAACAAATTAATATTTGCAAGAATTAACTGACCGCCAACTGGGAATACATGTGCAGCTTCAATGCAGCTGTTAATGGAGAATAGGGATTAGAGGTTGCCGTGGCTACCATCCCTCACATCTGGTTGCCATGGTGTCAGACAAGTGTGCATTTGCAGTCTCATGCTGACCTCGAGACTTTTCTCACGGGCTGGAGAGACGCCTCAACAATGGAGTCATGCTTGTGTTGAAAGCTAGCCAATAAGGATGCAGCTCCGGGGACCACCTGCACCACGGGTCTCTGCCAAGGGTTGTATCGCATGTCAAAGGAGAGGGTGCTCTGGACAAAGGGAGGTTAGACCTCTCTGCAACCACAATGCAGATCTTCTGGCGACCACAACCAAACACAACACATCCACATGCTGCTGCATGACCACTACCCCCCATAGATAAAGGAAATGATGGATTCCTAGTAAGAGGACTGAGGGAATTCCAGGTCGTCTTGAATAGTTTCTTTCTAACAAAGGGACATATTTGTTAAATTCTGATCTAGAACGGTCTAAAATTGTTTCTCATGATTTTTGAGATGTCAAACACACTAGGTGCGGGACAGCTTTGTTTTGTCTCTCGTACTTTATTTAGGATTGAGTTGTAGTTATTGTATAACAGTTCTGTTTACTCACTGTAGATGAATTTAAAAATGCTTTTATACTTATGACTAACAAAAGCCTTTTGGTTGAAGCTTTACCCAGCTGTGAATGGTTGGTTGAAGTGCCAGTTGGTTGTTTGATGATGTTTTTTTGTGTGTGTGTATGTGTTTGTATAATTCTTTTTTTAATAAAACAGAATATTCTTTAAAGTTTTTTTGTGCAGAGTGGCTATAAAATACTGAAAATATAGTAGGTGTTTAAACAAAGGCTTCATCCCTGGCTTCCTGCCACAGTTATGGGCCAAGGTGTTTTGTAAGGTGTGCTGTATTCTCTCCTCTTGTGTCCACAGGTGCACTGTGTCCTGCAATTGGCAGTGAACCAGGTGTACCTGAGGAGGCTGAGGCGAAGGGCGAAAGACGAGTGGAAAGGCTACGACCTATGTGGGAGGCTGCAGCGGGACGCGGGAGAAGTTCTGTCTTCTCCGTACCCTGCAGAGACATCATACGTGTCCTGTTTCACCGCTGACACGTTCAGGGATAACCATCAGAAATGAAGTGGTCGTGAAAGTTCTATTTTCTACTTTTGTGTTATAGCTTTGGAGCCGTTGTCAAACAAGATTCCCTTCGTTATGTTTTCATTAAGGCTATTCGAGATAATAAGTTGTGAAGTGGTACGAATACAGTTGGAGTGTTTTTCTTCGTTACTGTGCATAACAGCTGAATATTTTGTCCTTATTTACTCCTGTATTTGACCAATGTCTGAATATATCATAAACATCCAAGATTTAAAAAAAATCTATCTTTGGGATAGGGGAAAAAAACATCCTGCCGAGGACAAACTAAACAGTATACGGTGCATGCTTGATATCATTTTTAATGAGGGGAAAATAAAAATGCAGTGCATGCTTGATATTCTTTTTTTAATGAAGAGGAAATAAACAGTCCTCACTGTCTCATGGGTCTCACATATACTTGGTAATTCAGTGGCATTCAAGGTTTTAAATTCAAACAAGGTGTGTGTAGAGTAAAATTTCAAAAAACTGCACTCCCCGATGTCACTGCGAAATATAGAAATGCTTGATTTCTGCATTACTGCTCATTATTATTAATTGGGACCTTATTCCCACAATGATGAAGTGACTGGAGAAAGGTGGGGAACATAAGGTACTGATAGATTTGAGTGACCTATTTTTGTTTTAAAAATAGTTTTAAAAAGAGCTTTTGTTTTCAAACTTCAACAGTAATTTCAAAAGCAACACGCTTTCATGTATTTTTAAAGGTATCGGCACAAAAACAACAGCCAAGACGGTGTTTCCGTTTTTTGGTACGTTGCATGTTTTATTTGAAGCCAAGCACTGGAGGGTATTCAACACTTTGCCAGCACGTTGGCACAACCAGTCTTACCCTCTGTAGTGCAAAAAAGAGGAGTACGAGAAGTTGTCGATTAGTTCAACACAGTTGTTCACACAACCTGAATCACACTCATGGGATAAGCACAAAATGAAACAGACGTTCACTGTCATTTTGTTTCGTAATTATAAAATTAATGCCCTTTGCGACTGACATAAGCCATTGATATGGATAGCCCAAAGAAATAAGCTTTTACATTCATAAATATTACAGCATTATTTAAAAAAAAAAAAAAAGAAATACTGACATTAGGTTGCAGTGAGAGAAGACATGGACAACATTATACTGCAGAGTTTTGATTCTCAGGTATGCTAGATTTCAGGTAAACACTGTGGCAGGCTACATTATCTGAACAGTTTATAAACTGAAAC
Organism: Microchirus variegatus; assembly: GCF_963457635.1. NCBI lineage: Eukaryota > Metazoa > Chordata > Actinopteri > Pleuronectiformes > Soleidae > Microchirus > Microchirus variegatus. The sequence goes on along the minus strand of NC_139807.1, from coordinate 15,222,606 downwards.
ATTACAGTGAGAACACAAAGTACTCCGTTTAATCTAGAAAGCATTAAGTCTGACAAACTTTCAGCCCTGGTTTTTTTTTTTTTTACCTTGAATTTATGTGGCTGTGTTCTCTTAAAATGACAAAATCTTTTCACAGTTAATAAACTACCCTTCGAAATCTGCGAGTACCACTAGCTCATCTTATAAAACTTTCATCAGTTCCATAAACAGAAATCGATGAATTACAGTCTCACATTAAAACAAGGAACCGAACCACGTAATTATGCAAAATTATGTCAGTACCTGATTAGTCTGTTCATTACCACGGTGAAACTCTTGTAATTTTCACCTGCATACACATTGATATATGATAGTTTTCCCCTTGAAAAGCAAATGTGATCTCAGAATGAGAAAAACGACAAAAAAATCAACACAAGAGGGAAAAAAAGGTATGAGAACATTGGGCCAACATGGAAACCAAAGCAATTTTGTGCACTCGGATGACAGAAAACATAATATTGTATTTGTGCACCAGGTTTGGTTGGTGCAGTAACATAAAATGCTATTCAAGCAGCAACTGAAATACTGAAAATAATCTATTAAAACCGTATCAAACTCCGCTCAAAGCACTGAAGATCAGTCATAGTTTCTAATCCCTTCCAGATAAACAACACTGCTCTTTGACTGAAAGCCGCCAAACCAAAGGGACTATGGGACTTATTCAAATTCTTCTTTCTGTAAAAACACTGGTATAAAAGTAAAGTACCGCTCAGAGGAATACAAGTAAACATCCAAGTTTTCAGAATACTATGTCGCAAGTTTCACACAATGCTGCATGAATAGAAAGTAAAGGTGACAGTGAGTGACACATAAGTCATAGCCTATCCTTGTGCTCATGCTACTTCACATTCACCTGATAACCTAAAATGACCACACTGACAGCACAAAGTGCATCCCCATCAGAGGAGGCAGCGCTTAACAACTGTAATGTTAAGTCCTGCTACACTGTCGGTAAAACAGACATAGGACAGTAACATCAACCATGGTTTTGAAAATGAATGGCAATTCTAAATATTCTCATTACAGCATATCGGATGCACCATCTGCCCCTGATTAAACACAGAAGCCTAATGAAGGTCCCAAAGAAAGACTAATATCTGTCGATGCTTGTCAGAAAAGCTAGACAGCAGCTCATCAACAACTGCAGTGTCATCTCTGAACTTTGAGAGTCAATAAACAGAGCCACATACATAAATAATGACAAATAAATATGATCCGATGCCCGTTTTGTGGGCTTGATGCCTCTTGTGTAGCTGAGGCTACACACACACTGTGTAGTTATATGAATGGATATTTAAGCATGTCACAATTATCAGAATCTTTTTGTTTCCAACTGATCATAAATGACGTGCTAATTTGGCTCTGACGCAGCCACCGCTCTCTGTTGTCAACAACAGAAGTAAACAAAAAAATACATTTAGTTGGCAGTTTATTAGCAACATCTAGCTACAACTAATGCAGTCTAATACGCCAGCTGCTCATTAAATCCTTGTTTCACGGAAGCTTTAATGTCCATTTATTTCATTATTAATGTTGTTTTTAGAGTTATTGATTCAATTTCATGGCCGTTTCTGAGAGTGTGGTGTTTGGAGATGTTGACTTGTATTGATATAAATAGTGTGGACAAAATAATAGAAATGTTTGTGTTATGTTGACTCAAAAGTTTTCCTGCTGATGTATATTAGCTGTAATTCTCAAATGTTGGTCTCCCTGATTGCTAATAATAAGGAACATAAACTATATCGGTCAACTCTTAACACAGAAGTGCAGTCAGTGGTAATATAGCTATTGATCAAATGCATAAGAGCACCACTACCGCCTGTACCCAATGCTTACAGTCAAAGCTGTAAAATTAAATCTCACAATTCCCTTCCAATTGAAGGCAAACAAGAACATCTTCCTCTTATATGCAGAAATCATCCAGTTACCTCGTACCTCAGATCTCACTGGTCACTGCTACCATATTTAATATGAAGAGAAGGTCATGTTGTATTCAGTCCTTCTCTAAAAATATTGTAAAATCCATTCATGGATAGAAAGTCAAGCAGTTACAAAACCAGCCGTGTTGCTGTGCCAAAGGTAGAATGTGCTCTTCACAAGAGGACTGGTCTCTGTATTCACTGAAATTTTAATTATTCTAATTAAAACAAATGCTTTCAAAGCACTGTTTGATTAAAAACCCCTGCATAGGAAGACAACGCTGAAGCTGGGTAAAATGTTCTTGTGCAACACTAGTGAAAGCAGAGAGGGCACAAAAGACGAGTATGCCTGTTGCAGTGTGCCTGTACCTTGGTTACAGCAATAATTCAACAATCTAGACACCAGCTGAATTCTTGACACCACCCTTCTTGCAGAACCTGTATCTTATCCATATTATCTTTAATGAATGCTGCTCAGTACCTTGTACCTACAGTATATGTACCATAAACAATATCTGAATGGCTTTAAAAACTGCCTCAGGCAAGGTTAAGCCAGAGAAATTAAGACAAGGTGGATTCACATCTGACCAATCAGCAGCAAGATGCACGAGAGGTTTTGCGGTTGCCATGGAGATCAATAGTACTACTCAGAAGTGCATGGTCAATCTGGTCCTCGGCAGCCAGAACCTCTCTGACAGCTGCCTCAAATGCAGCTGTGACATTAGTGTCATCCTTAGCACTGGTCTCAAAGTAAGGGCAGCATCCATTCTCCTCACACCATGCCCGTGCTTCGTCCTCCCCCACCTCCCTCTGCTCCATGTCTACCTTATTGCCAAGCACCACAAAAGGGAACCGCTCAGGGTCTTTAACATCCGAGTAGTACATGAACTCCTTCTTCCAGCAGCCGAGGTTCTGAAAGCTCTGCAGGTCGTTCACAGCAAAAGTGAGCAGACAGCAGTCGGCGCCTCTGTAAAAGGGCGTGCGCAGGGACTTGAAGCGCTCCTGACCTGCTGTGTCCCAGATCTGAAGAGTGACCAGGCGCCCGTCAACCTCCAGATCCCGGTTGAGGAACTCCACACCGATGGTGTGAAAGGACTGGGAGTCAAAGCGGTCTGTGACATAACGGTTCATCAAGGAGGACTTGCCCACTCCTCCGTCCCCAAGCAGAATGACCTTTAGCAGCAGGCTCTTTCCACTCATCATGCTTCCTACCACCTAGAAAGGCCTCCTCACTGGGAAACAGCCCTCCACACCTGGTGGCAGACCAGGGTCAACTGTATCTCGAAGGAGGGCAACAAAAGACAAATGTAGACATCATTATTAGTACAAGATAATCAAAGGTGATATGTACAGCACTACTGAGCTAAAGTAAATGAAAGATTATCCTCAAAATAAACACAACATGCCATGTTCTTTAAGCCCTAAATCTGATCAAATCACTAACTAACTTATTATTTACATTTATTATTTAAAAGTGAAAACTCTTGGGAAAAATATTATATACCTGAAAAATATTCAATACATGTTCTGGATGAAAACCTTTTTTTTTGTAGAAAAAAAAGTTTTAGAACACAGGGCAGCATTTATCAAGTTTCTGAGAACAAAATGTGCCTATTTTGAGCCAATAATCTGCCAATGCTGATGAATGAAATAGAGCAACATTGCAACACCTTGATCTCTCAAGATGATGCACTGCAGTTCATCAGGGAGAAAACTGTCATCCAAGCAAAATAGGTGCTCAATGTCAAATGATGTCTTTCTGTCAACAATGAAAACCATGTGTGACAGGTTTAATGGTTGACTCGTTTTGGGAACATTATAACAGGGGTCAATGACCAAGATGTCTGCCAAATGTCTCTGGCTAAAGGGTTCAAGTGGGCTGGAGAACTAAAGCCTTTTTGCTGACAACATGACAGTTGTAAAGTAAACCAATTTATCAATCTGGTTTTGCATTATTTGAATAAAAATATTCAATGTATACATTATTATTTAATCAAACTACATTGCAGACACATAATGCAAATTGGAGACACACCATAAATGTTATTAAATGTCATGATCTCTAAAGATCAGCATTGACCATTAAAAAAAAAACTATATGACGGACTTCTACATGACACCTGACCTAACGTAACTCGTTTGAGGAATAGGCATTACACTAACTGATAAAGAAAAACGTTAATTTTACACACACATATATCAAATAATGTATATATTATGATCTGTTTTATTTATTTATCATTGCAAAGATATGGACCAATGTACGTGAAATAAAGTGAATAGATTTGGGTTCTACGCCACAACAACAACAACAACAAGGGCGAGCCACTCTGGACACGAGACATGCAGACGGATCAAACTCATGAAACTGCTTCAGCGACGGTTTGTGTGATCATGCAAATCACTGAGTGCTTCCTCGGGAAGTGAACATGTGAGGAACGACTAACGGTCTTCTACTTGAAAACTTCCCTGCGACAGATATGACACTGTCATCCTGTGCAGCAGCTTAGCAAGCCTCACAGCCAACTAGCAAGCTAGCCGGCTAGTCTGACGGCTTGTTGACATTCCAGACTGACCAAGGCTAACCGTTAGCCTCAAAACATATGCGACTCTAAAGAGTTTTAAAAGCCTTGTAGGCAACAAAAGAACACGCGTTGCACGGAGGAGACATGTCTGTAAACGAATACAATCGAAGGAAAGGGCAAACTCTCTGTATTTACACTCACCCTGTTCCTGGCAGTTGTGGGATGAGTGGTCTGCCCCGTTGCCCTGCATCTGAGAGTGTCGTGACGTGCGCGCGTCTATCGAGGAGCTGCACGTGCACACACAGCGCCCCGGCAGTGCGTAGTCCTAAAGCCCGACAGGTTCACCACCTCCGATAAATGACGTAAACAGGGTGATTGTGTTGTCAAATTCAACTATTTACAATCTGGGACAGATTAAATAACCTTTGTTATTTGGCTTATGGGCCTCATTAAAATATTGGAATGAATAGCGTAGTACCAAAAATATCAGGATGGTAGCAGAGGCTTGGACTTCAGGGCCCCCTGAGGTCTTGGCCCCCTGGGCCTGAGACCGGAAGAGCCATTCAGTAATCCAACATCATTATGACTTGTTTTAGATATCTGAAAGTGGAATTATAGATAACTACAATTCAGTTGTGGAAACCCTATATGAATCTTTTCATATAGGGTTGAATCTATATGAAAAGTTTGACTAGTAGAAATTGAATTGCAGATATCTGTAACTGTAGATTTGACAAGTAAAAATTAAGTTGCACATTGGTAATGAATATCATATCTACCGAATAAATGTTAAAACCTTTTGCCATATATAAACAAGTCAAACAAAGTCAGATACTGACTTTTCACAGGAGGCAGATTTATTCCCAACAAGATAATTTACTCTCTCGCATCCTCCTCTTCCTCATATTATTCTTCACACACTGGTATAGTGAAATTAGATTAAGATGAAGAGAGAGATAACCAGACTCTAATTATTATTATTATTTATTTATTTTACTATTTTCTTCCAAGTACCACCAGAAGAATCTTGTGTCCCACTGGTGGTGCACAGAACACAGTTTGAGAACCATGGATTTAGTGTAGATAATTAATCCAATCAATGGGGAGCAATGGAAATTGAGTACCCTACTCAGAGGTATCCAAACACTTGACCTGTTGGGATTTGAACCTGGCAAACCCTCTGGTCCACTTCCTGTCATCCATTTCCACCATAAATCAAGTAATTAAAACAATCATACTTTTGTTTTAATCATTGTTGAATTGAACGGACAAAAACAATGATTTTCAGAATTATTAGTCATAATAAATCAGGCAAAGTCAATCATAGAATGGCATGGTAACATTTTATTAGTGTAATTGATGTGTTTGTTGTTTTTTGTATTGTTGTTTCAACTGTATATCATTTGTTTTTAATTATTTCTATTGACATCTTCTTTCTCCTCCTCCCTCGTCATTTCATTCTTTGCATGACTGCTTTCCTCTGGAAATAAATAATCCTCCACTGTTTTTAGATTATAATTTTCTCTGCTCCATAATGATTTTTTGTCAACCTGTTTGTGACCATAAGAGCGCTGCTGTCGTGAGCAGGAACTGTAGGAGGCGCTGTGGGCTGGTAAGTCACGTGTAACGTGAAGAAGAAAAAATAAAGGAAATACAAAGCGTAGAAGAAAAAGCTGTTGTGTTTTTTTTTTTCCTCTGCACCGTTAGGAGCCTCCTGTTGTGATTCAGCAGAGAGTGGAGGAAGAGAAGAAGTTCAGTCGAATAAAGAGTAACGTAGCTTCATGTTTTTACAGCAGTGACAGCGGTAAGAAACGGTCAAGTGTCGAGATATTTCAGCAGCGTCTCTCTGCTCTGAGTGTTTCTGTGTGCGGTGTTGGTTAAACGAGGTTGTCTGTAAAGTAGAAACGTGTACACGTAGCACCAACGCGGCAGTGCTGCCTTTACTGAACCACAGGACATTAAACTATTACACTCTGTCTGTCTGGATGCAATTTGAGTTGATTAACATGCATTATTAAGTTTTGAATGGAAGAATAATGCATCCTCTCTGTGTTTGTTTTTTACTTTTGCAGATGGCAGGTAGGGGCAGGCTGGTGCCCTGTGTGTGCCTGGGGCTGTTTGGTGTGCTGTGTTGGGTGTGGGTCTCCTTTGCCTCCTTTCCAGATGATCATCTCTCCCTGGAGGACGTGGACCGAGGAGCCTTTCTGCCCCAGAGTGCTCTGTCTGAAATGGAGTTTGCCTCCATCAGTTCATACAGAGGACCTGGCAACACTGACCACCGCAGCAATAAGGAGCTGCCTATTATCCTCTGGTGGAGTGGGGGGCTGTTCCCACATTTTCCTGGGAACACCGAACGAATCGACTGTGCCACTTCCTCCTGCCTGGTCACAAAGAACCGCAAGGTACACAGATGTGTTTATCTCCCACAGCTTTGTTCTCTGGTGACACACAGAGAGAGGGAATGCATGCAAAGATTAGTAATAATCATTTCATTTAATTAATGTTTGTGTTTGATATTAAAGGTCCAGCTGTACAAACGGACAACATCCATCATCTTTTACGGGACAGACTTCAGGGCATATGAGGTGCCGCTCCCGCGTCTCCACCACCAGGCATGGGCACTATTCCATGAAGAGTCACCCATGAATAACTACATCCTCTCACACAGCCCGGGGATCAGGCTGTTCAACTACACCGCCACATTTCGCAGGGAGTCTGACTACCCGCTGACTTTGCAGTGGCTGCCCTCTCTTGAATACTTGCTGGAGCCTTCAGCTGTGTCTCTACAGGAGAAGAACCGTCTGAGGAGGGAGGGCATGGCTCCTGTGCTGTACATGCAATCCCACTGCGACGTACCATCAGACAGAGACAGATATGTCGTGGAGCTCATGAAATACATTGAGGTACAGCACCGAGAAGGTCTTTCAGGGTCACATTTGACTGTGATGCTCAAAAATCACAAAGCACTCCTCATAGAGAACAGACTGTAGTGCTTCTCAATTATTTTCTATTATGCCCCCCTTAGGATGAAGAATACATTTCGTGCCTCCCCCCCCCCACCATCCCCTGCGACTATAAATAGTATAATTTGTCTATAAAATTGTTATAAGTTCACCTCTGCATAACATTGTATGCTTATTAACATTAAAGAAAACAAAATATAGATCAACAGAAAAGATTTAAAGTCTATCAATTTGTTGATGTGCAATTACACGTTAAAGGGATACTTCACCGATTTGAATGTGGCTTTGTATTGCTAGAATAGCAGTAGTATTTTTTAGAAAATGTGCTTCCCTCCCTCAGTTTTTCACTGAGTTGTAAAAAAATCTCACTCCTTATCCAAATGTGCCCTACTGTGAGTCAAATGACGCGGTTTGCATCACAGTAGGGCAAATATTGAAAATGGAAAACAGATTTTTTTACAACTCAGTGAAAAACTGAGGGAGGGAAGCACATTTTCTAAAAAATACTACTGCTATTCTAGCAATACAAAGCCACATTCAAATCGGTGAAGTATCCCTTTAAGGACTGTCTTAAACACACTTTAAACTGATTTTGAATCATATCATGACCACTCTTTTAAATGAAATGCAGTTATAGCAGCTGCAACTGCAATTCTTTTCCCCCATTTTTACTCACATACACTTGTGCACACAAGTTAGTCGGTCAACATCATTAATTGTATTACCAGTGAAAATATAGTTGGCAATTAGAAATGACTGACTTGGCTTTCGTGAGAAAGAAGTTTACCATTTAATTTCACAACACTCCTTTTCTCATGCTTCATTTCTGTCTCTGTAGGTGGACTCTTATGGGAAATGCTTGAACAACAAGCCTCTACCTGGACACCTGGAGGACACGTCCACTGCTACCGGCGAGGAACCCAGATTCATGAATTTTGTAGCACGCTACAAGTTCCACCTGGCGCTGGAGAATGGCCTGTGTCCAGATTACATGACGGAGAAGCTTTGGCGGCCTCTCCATCAGGGCTGTGTGCCCGTCTACCGAGGCTCCTCTGTGGTGACGGACTGGATGCCCAACGACCACAGTGCCATCATCATTGATAACTTCCCGTCACCGAAAGCTCTCGCTGACTTCCTCAAACATCTCGATGAAAATGATGATAAATATGCAAAATATTTAGAGTTCAAGAGCCCCAGGCATGTAACGAACATACGCTTACTGGAAGCTCTTGAGACTCGTGAGTGGGGAGTTAATGACATGAGTAAACCCAACTACTTGAATGGATTCGAATGTTACGTGTGTGATCGGGAGAATGCACGGCTGGCAACGGAACGAGCATATAGGAAAGCACCTAAGAAGAACAAATCTCCACAACCTAAAATGGCTGATAACTCGCACATGGGATGCCCACTGCCCAGTCCTGGCTACGGAGACGTCCAAGAATTGCCTGCAAATGATGGGTGAGTGCATCCAAAATGATTCACTGTCCCAGCTGTGAAGTCTTCTGTACTTTAATGTGGGATAACACGAGGGGAGAGAAATCAACCTATTTTAATTGTGTGATTAAAATATGTTCAGTGATGAGCCTAATCCGTTTGCTTATCTGTCCACAGATGGTTACAGACATGGCCTCAGGATTACTGGCAGAGTCTGGACCAAGCACAGGGGCTGGAGTCTCTAATAAGACATAACGAGTCAGACCCTTCACTGCTGTGGAAGCACATCCAAAACATGGCTGTGAGCAGAGCCAGAGGAAAACACTAGAGGGAGTCTGATATTACGAAGCCTCTGTTTAAATGAGGGAATGAAGCAGCAATTACTCATATTTTTGCACCTGAGCCAAACTCCTACTCTGAGGAGCAGTTTAGTTAGACTGTAACAGATTTTGACATTGTGTGCAGGTGTTTTGGATTCCTTTGTCCTTTCCCTGAGTTTAGTAATGGGGAAATTATGTTTTAGAGAGCTATATGTTAATATTCTCAAGTTTTATTACTGTGGCAGAGGTACTTGCCCTGTGTCGCTAGCGTTAACTGCATGCAGTGCAGCTGTTCTAGAGATGCACATTGTCATGGGAGGCACATTTTCATTGGATTGGGGCAGAGCCAAAGACTTGTCCTTTGTACCAAGGGAGCTCTGCCTAAATGTGTGTGAAGACCATCAGGACTGCAGCCAAGGAACTACACAAGCTTGTTAACGGTTACTCTGCAGGTAGCTGATGGTTATTGGCTTAAGTCACATTTATGTACAAAGCTGTTATAAGTGACTATGCAAGGAAAATATTATGTTCACTAATGGGTGGAGGAAAGACAAATGTCAAGTTATGCAGCACAACTCCCAGTGGGGAAAAAATCACCACTGTGATCCTAACAGAGTTCTCAGGACAGGCTAATGAATTTCTGTGCTATACTTTATTGTTCTAACTGTATTCTGTTACTTGATGCTATAAGCTCATCTTTATGTGCAGTCATCTTTTTTTAAATGACATTTTCTTAAATATGTAACAGCTTGAGACACCACAGTCATCTGTATGCACAGTAAGTTTGTGTTTCACATATTTTTTTTTTTTTACCAGGATCATATAAAGCAGTTTATTTTTATTTTTTTAACAAACCATCATATTGATATATGTGAGCACACTCTTTTGTATCACGGAGAACAAAGAAAGTAAACATTTTTGTAACAAAGTCATTTTCTTGCACAACTTCTTGCTAAATTATAGTAATGTAGCCCTTGCACAGTTGTACGTGGCACATCGTGTTGCACAGACATATCCTTCATATTCAAACGGAGGCAGATACAGCTTTCACCACCACGGGAAAAGAAATAACGACAAGCTTTTAAGACATGTTAAAGAAATTAGAAGTTTGATATCATGTAAAGCATGGACATTAAGAAATCATATTGTTCACTATAAGAGTCTCTTTGATCACCACTTAATATGCAAATTAACACAAGGCTCTCCGAAGAGCTTTGATAATCAGTCCAAAGCTCTGGAGTAGCAGCTCTCACAGTGGACTTCCCCACCATGCAGGAACATGCTGTCGAGCAGGTCTCCCATATACTTATTGCACACGCCGCACTGCAAGAGTGAGAGAATAACGTTAGTGTTTGTGTGCTTGTAATTCAGCAATACAATAGCACAATCTTTATTTCATGAGACAAAACTGAGGACAAAACACTTGCTGGTTTAATCTTATCACACACAGCAATATAGAGAACAATAGGTGAACATGATTTGTATTTGAAATTAGATCCAGTTTGCAAAATGAGTGATAAATAATGGTGAGACTCCAGATTGCAACAAACGGTAGACTCATCTACTCATACTTCATTTTCTACGCTGACCTTTGCAGACCAGAAAGGATGGAAACACTTTCCCAACTATCTCCACTCTCCCTCACTCTCTCTGCTGCTTCCCTCCTCATTGTTAATTGGTTTTTGCATCAGGTTTATTTCGGCAGGCGTTTGTGTAGTAACACAAAATGCACATCTGTTCTGGCTGCCGTAGAAACATGACAGCTCAAGATGGCAGTGGACTCCGTAAAACAAGGCCCTTTCCTTACTTAAATATATTATATACAATTTTAGTTTTAAGGCAATTATACACTTGCACAAACATGCCTATGGGTAGTATATTCCACTTCTTCCAATAAATCGTCCTAAATGGTATTCACATTAAGTGATTCATTTGGAACACTCATTACAGTCAAATATTAAGCCGCAGCATTTAGCTTAACATAAAGATGAGGCAAATGCCGAGTAACGGCACTTCCAAATCTGAACAGCAAACACATTAAATCTGATTTGTCTTTCAGAAAAACAAACTTTTGCAGGGGGATTATGTGACACCCTTGTCAACAATAGGCTCCCATGCAAACCACTGGAGAGAGTTAGTCACTGCTCCAGGCCAAGAAATAGTCTGACACTAACAAGAGATGAAGTTATGAAGCTTCAGAACAGTTTTGAAGACAGATGTTGGAGCTACAGAGAGCTTTTACAGTCTCTATTCTAATCCAGCTTGTACATCATTTATTTATATCTGGTGTTCATTTTGCTGCAGACATGATTTATATCAGTCTGTTCAAGTAGCTTTCAGCAAATTAAAAAATGTGATAATTCTGTTTAAGGTCAACAGAAGCTCTTTTTTCCCCAGGGACGTGACCATATCCTGTATTTCAGAGGTCAGTGAGTACCTCATTTAATCTGTGCAGATAGATGAATTACCTTGAAGCAGGAAGGGTGGCAGTTGATATTGAGGTGCTCAATGGTGATCTTGGCATCATTGCCCACCTGCTCTCCGCAGTAGTTACAGGTGGACAGTGAACTGCTGGAAAAGAGAGAGTGATTGAGACGAGTGTTTGGCAGCTCATTCATAAACAGCTTGTGTTACAGCGACTCTGTCTTCTTGAATAATCTGTGACCTCTTCTGTCCTGTGTGAGGGGAACTTAAGAAGTGTAAATAATCATTTCATCTCCCTTGCACAGCCTCCTCCTAATGAGCAGGCTTGGCGGAATTTTCGCCCCACTGCTTACACGTATCTGGTTTCATCAAAACAGGAAATAACAAGGTAGAGGGGCCGGCAGCTTAAAGCTGGTTCAAAACAGGTTTGCGAAATGGAGTTGGAGCCAGGAATTAAATGGAGGAGCTGATGTGGGAGTCATTTACAGAGCTGGATATCAAACAATCTGACCCACTGTGGAAAGGAGAGAAATGTGAAATAGCTAAAGATAAAGCTGAAATGGAAGTGATGTGGCACTGAATACATAAGGTAGGTCTCAGTTTCAAAGGAAGTGAAAATTAAATTTGTGTATGAATTTTAAGCTTCAGCATTGACTGACGTACTGACGTAAGTTTTAAGTTCAACTAAAAAATGCTGAGGAGTAGAAATGTCCCCTTAAGTGTAAGTGATAATTTGAGCTGGAAGTAGACGTTCTGTGTGAAAGTGTAAAACTAAAAAAAAAGGTGTAAGACAGCAGTGTAAGTCAATTTCAGCAGCCATTTTGACACGTTTTAGCAGGAAAAGCACAGGCGTGACTGATCGCATTTGAGACGGCTCTTTTCACTTCATGTAAGTTAGGAACCAGCACCCTTACTGTAAATGAGGAAAATAAATGGAACTCAGCCATGATTTTTTACTAAGTTTTGAGATATTTACTGATGTAGAGAACTTTGTCATTACCTGGAATAAGTCGAGGGGCTTCTGTAAGAGTAATTGGTGGAGCTTGATGTTAAATAATCTGACCCACTGTGAAAACAAGAGCGATAAATAAATCACCATTAGAGTAGTGTTTTTTCAATCATTGCTGATATTTGACTGTGTAGATAATACTGTGGTCTTACCTATCATTTATGTCCCTGATGTTATGCATGGCCAGTTCTGATGTGTTGACATACTCCTTCACATATACGATCGCCCTTGAACAGAGGCAGGTGAAGAAAATAGTGTGTTAATGGTTGGGAAACTGTTTAATTATTTTTTTTTTTTCAGTAAAAATCACTCACTTTTTGGCATCAGGTTCTGGCGTTTGGACACTTTGGTCTTCCTCCACCACGGTGCGGGAATATGTCTCATAACTGGGGAGGAGAGGCAGCATTTAGTCTCATGTTTTCAAGCACTGATGACCGCAGTGTGATTGGTTGTACAGAGGGACTCGACATTTATCCGGAGATAAACTCAGGAGATAATCATTTTCAACCATTGCTTGTTAATGGCGTGCTGTTAAACAGGCTGTGATTTGACAAAAGGACATCTGTAATACACATCATTAATTTGACATCTGGAGACTGATAATTGGAGACAAGGAAATGAGGGCAAATTGAAAGACAATGGGGGCGAGCACATTTTTTGTTGAGTCAGGAGATCGCTTCATTATCAGGCACCAGGTAACTCTAGATCCAGTGTTTAGCCTTAAACAGACACAGCTCACTTGAAAACAGTTTAAACAGTTTACTGGTTTTAATGTTGTGGCTGATCGGTGTCATTTCCACACTGTGTATTTGAATTTTCCCATCATAAAAGACAAAAAGCTCAAGTATAAAAAGGAGGTTTTTACAAAATGAAAAATTCAACAGAGCAAATAGTAGAAAATAATACTCCAGAGAAAACATTCTAGCATTACGCTGTGTCTGACACTAACAAAATCATAAACTTACCGATCCATAGCAGGCTCAGGCTCACTGTGTATCTCCCTGGAAAATAAAGAAAGCTGTATTAGAATTTTACTGTAGGCTATCGCAGTCAATAAGCTGGACGCTATCCAATGAAGTGTATAAAGCTGATCTTTCTAACTCACAGCTCCAGAGGGATCAGGGTTTATTGACCAGGTGTGGTCTGTTTTCTTTTGTACTGCAGTGTCACCTCATCCTGATCCCTCCTCCAACACACTGTAATTGTCACTCGCCACTCATGCTCTCCACTCCCTCTAATCTCAAACCTGTCCCATCTGAAAGAGGGTTTTTTCAAGTCGGGGGTTTTCAAAGTTTTTCCTCACCTGATAGTGGTGACGGTGGTGACTGTCTGCATGTGTGTATCCTCGCGGCTGCAAAACAGAGGACATTCCTGCTTTATAATAAAAGTCATGGCAGCACTGATGAAAAAAACGTGATTGCATTAGAGTTTAAAAAAAGTTGAGGAGGAGATGATTATTCTCAGAGTGAGGAACCGCGAGGAACTTGTATTTAGCTCGCTTTCAATTAAATGGTTGACAGACGTTGAACGTTAAGGTGCTATAATCACATCCTGTTAAAGGTGCTATAATATGCATTTAATGAGCTCAGCATCTGCAGCGATACCTTTCCTCCACCTCCTCTTCCTCCTCCTCCTCCTCCCCTGTATCTGCAGTAATGGTATAGACAGTGGGTGACGTCCATCTGTCCCACGGTGAGTCATTCTCAGCGGACCTTCAGGGGGAAAAAAGAGACATGGCATTGCACGAGAGGAAAGAAAGAAAATAAAGAAACAAAGAAGGATAGAAGACGCCTTAAGGGGTTTTCCCTCTCTTTTTGTCTGTGTGTGTGTGTGTGTGTTGTTGTACATGTTTTTCTATCCCCGTGGGGACCAAAAAAACATGTTTGACCTTGATTTTTTTTGTTGATCCTCACAAAGTTAAATATCTTTTTCAGGGCTAAGACCTGGTTTTAGGGTTACAGTTACAATGTTTTAGGTAAGGGTTAGGCATTAAGTTGTGATGGTTAATGTAAAGGTAAGGGGGCTATGGACAGCATTATGTCTATAAGGTTTCCTCACAGAGATATAAAAAAACAATTTTGTATTTAAATCTTTGTGAGGTCAAAAAAATGTAAAAACCTGACATTTTGAGGAAACTTTAAAGTTATTTTTTCAGGGTTGAGACCTGGTTTTAGGGTTAGAGTTAGAATTGGGTTTCAGTTAAGGTTCGGTTAAGTGTTTAGGTTAGGCACTAGGTGGTTAAGGTTAGGGTAAGGGGCGATGGAATGCATTATGTGTATGCAGCATCCTCACTAACATAAAAACCAGTCTCTGTATGTGTGCGTGTGTCACCTTTGTGAGGAAAACTTGTTAGCAGTATACAGAGTATCTGACCTATTTACATCAACACCAGTGCACAATGTCTTATGGCTCAATGGCTGAATGCTGCAAAAGCCCAGTTACTTCACTGCAGTGAAAGGGAACGAGGTTACGTGAATAAAAGGAGCAGATATGATGCACCCAAGGCTTTCAACAAAAAGATGACTTACTTTCTCTCAAACATGACCACCGTCTGTTGATCTTCAACCTGGGCTTCTGGTTCGGGCTTTTGGCTGAGAGGGGACACACAGTACATTGAAAGGCTTTTAACAAGTAATGGACGACGACGGATGCGTGGGACATAGTCGGCCGCATCGTGTGTAAGTGTAAATCAGAGTGTGTCATCACCTCTCTTCTGTGTTCGTCTGCGTCTCCCATGTGTGTGCCCACGACCTGTGAGTGCTGAGACTGAAGAGCCAAAGTGCAGGGAGGAGTTGTGACAGATAAAGCACACATCAGATATTGGTAATGTACACAATGTGAGAAATTGATTTCTGCAGGTCCACACTGTCACTCACACACTCATAACACACGTTTAATACCTTGTGCTGCTGAGGGGCATAAGGTCATCCGCGAGGGATTTCATGGTGTCACCACTCACACTGTCAAACACACTAAAGTAGTGGGGAAAACAGAAGAATTTAAGACATTTGTAAATGAGTATTTGCAGTATGTAATTTAAAGTAATTATAACTTTAATATCTTTCACTCTGTTGGTCAAACACATTTATGTGAAAGCTTTTGTCCCTACTTTACAATATTTTACAGTCAACATCAAGGGGTGTCGAACTCAGATGATATTAGATATTCAGATATTCATCATGATATATTATTTCACAGAGCTTCAAACACATTATACACTACCGTTCAAAAGTTTGGGGTCACTTAGAAATGTCCTTATTTTTTAAGGAAAAGCACTTCTTTTCAATGAATATAACATGAAATATATATAAATATAAATTGTTAATGTGGTAAAGGACCATTCTAGCTGGAATATGTACATAGGTGTATATAGGCCCATTTCCAGTGTTCTAATGGTACATTGTGTTTGCTAATCGTGTTAAAAGGCTATTGGATGATTAGAAAACCCTTGAAAACCCTTGTGCAATTATGTTAGCACAGCTGAAAACAGTTTTGCTGGTTCTTTGGCGAAAGCAAAGTCTGAAGGGCTCAATTATTATTTTGAATAAAAATCATTATTTATAATCTTGTCCATGTCTTGACTATATTTTCGATTCATTTTGCACACTTTTGATAAATAAAAGTGTGAGTTTTAATGGAAAACACACACCAACAAAAATGGTAAAGTGACCTCAAACTTTTGAACTGAAGAATTGTATAATATTTAATAATGCTATAATTACTTTAAAAAAAAGTGTTATTTTTATTATAAAAAATATTGAACCATGACATGATATTAAGTGGTGAGCCACCAGTTTGACATCTCTGGTCTACATGATTCATGTGGTCATGTGCTGTAACTAACAACTACATATACCTATTACTTATTCATTTGAAAATAATCTTGTCACTTAAATGATTCATTGTTTTTGATCTGGTGTGTGTCAGAAAACAGCCACATGTCATATGAACATAAAGATATCCAGAGAGCAAATTGATTGTCAAAAAAATTCTATCCACTTTTTCTCACTGACTAAATGTTAGCTCTAAGCAAACAGAAACTAAGCAAACGAATCAATAGAGAACACAATCATTAGGGCCTGTCTTATTCTGTGCATTGTTTGGCTTAATTTCAGATGAAGTGACAGAAAATTACCACATACTTTGTTTCTGGACTTGGATCATTGTTCTCCATTAAAGTGATTGGTGCGCTGCAGAAATAAGAAAATAAATAATAAATCAACACAAACACATCAATACGACGCGCTCTGGCCACAGTGTCAATTGCCGGCTGCTGATTATGAATAAATTATTTGAATAATTTCACAAAAGGGAGCAGGTTTTCAATAGACGCGGTGTCATGTTAGCGACAGTGGTCGTTGTATAGCAATCGAGTCATTTGCATTATCATTCATGTACCTGTTGATGGAAATATCTGCGAGAGGCTGGAGCAGGTCAGAGGAGCTGCAAAAGAGAGAAGTGGCTCATAATCAGAAAGTGCTGCATTATGCATGCAGAGATGATATCTGGCTGGCTGGAAAACAGTCACAGCTCCAAACCAATATGATTACCTGTTAGGGGATGTGGTCCCTATCGGATATGGATCAAACGGATCAGCCGAGCTGAAAAACAATTTCACACTGATTTCACTCTCAATTGTCAGCATGGCCAATCTTGTGTTGGAGGAATTCTGATCACATTGACTCATAATGGAAAGATTTAATGCAGTTTGAATGGTAAACAGAAACACAGAGGAAGACGGGGGCAAGACTCAATCAAAATCAGAATCTGGATGTCTCTGACAAATGGGAAGTCTATTGTGCAGCTGAATGGCAAATCAGTGGGGGAGTTTTTCACCTAAAATGAACCTGGATTGCCCCTGATATAAGTGGTGACACTGGACAGATCAAAAAATTATTATCATTCTACTTTGGTCATTTAAAAGCGTTTTTCAGATAATCAATTTCATTTTACAAGGACCATACTGTGCCTTACGATTGAATCATTTCTCCTCCACTTTCTGTCAATAGGGTACAATATTTTAAAGACATTTACATATATATTACACAGTCACCCACACATCCATATATGCGACATGGCAGTAAACAAACTACCTCGATTCAGTGAATGTTGTCGCCACGTGTGAGCTCCAGGGATCTGCGTTGTGCTCCTCACTGCACGAGGGGTATGAAGGGAGAAGGGAAGGAGGGCGATACAGATGAATGGCACCATGTGAATAAAAAGGAGGGCAAGTAAAGGTTAGCGTGGTTCTCCTCATGCACTATTTACAGTGCCAGTCCATTAGAAAAGCTTGGAATCCACTGCACTATTAAACAAGCATGAAAACCATCTGAATATAGCACAGGACAGTGTGAGTGTGTGTGCGTGTGTTCTCATACCTTTTGTCAGTAATAATCACAGTTGTGGTGGTTATAGTGACTGTTTCAGTGGTGCTGGTGGAAAGAGAGTATGTCGAGTTAGTATGCAGTCTTTAAAGGGCCTGTTTGTATAAAATGCCTTTTTTTTAGCAGGAGCAGCTCTGAACAGACAGTTAATTGCTTAAGAGCAGCCTGTCATCTCCTTCTACCTTTCTGTGTCTTTGGCTGTCTCCTCAGACTGCTTCTCCTCCTCCTTCTCCTCCTCCTCTTCCTCTTCCTCCTCCTCCTCCTCTGGCTGTGTGCTGTGGCTGGACGAGGAAAAAACAATGCCAGAATATTAATCAGTGCAAAAATGTTCTCTTCTCTTTTCAGTCCAAATGAGACGTGGCTTTGTGCTTCAAGGTATTTCGCACACATGGGTGTAAAAAAATACTGATATACTAAAATATTGCGACATTTCATGGCCATGCTGTGTTGATTCTGTGAATATCAATATATCGGAAATTATCCAACCACCAGGTGGCAGCAGGCTTTTGGCCATTTGTTATATTGCAATATGTCTCCTTGCTTGTAATATTGTTATATATTATATCATCATCCGTGTATTTAAATATGTATCTTATTGTGAGATTCTTGCCAATACATAACCCTTATCACATCAAGATCACAGATCATTAAGAAAAGCCCTGATGTATGGATCACACTTGGGCCCAATGGGATTTATTTAAACTCCCACACCACAGGGAGCTGAGACTATTGCCCATACTCCGTATAATCTCTATATGTAGTGATTGTAATGAGTGGTTCACCTGTGTGCTTCTGTGTTGATTGGAATCACGTCATTAGAGAGGAGATCCAGGACGCCACTGGTCTTGACTGGTTCTGCCTCACTAAAGAAATCAAACACAGAAGACAAATGAGGACAAAGTTTGTGGAACCCGTTCAATTCAAACTGTGTATCCAGCTCTGGGAAGTAAAGCTGACTCCCCAGCTCGCTACTGACAATGGAGCTATTGAGCTCTGATGAATGGATAATTCACTCGCACTTAACATTTCAGTACTGTGGATACTTTTGTGATTGGGGAGTCATATTATGGCAATTCCATCATAATTCTCAGATCGTAGCCGCTAGTAAATCTCATTATGAAGCTATTAGTTTGGCAATAACATGTTATTACTCTAATATTATATCCTTAGCATCACACTATTGCCATTGTTTTACAAAGCTGCAAACTGCATGATAAATTAAATGGTATTGCCATAATGTAACCTCCCTATGATAAAATTATTACCATGTTGTTACTGTCACGTTATGTAAAGAGTTAAGAGTAAGTAAGAGATAATTCTGGCTGAACAAAAAGCTCCTCCTATACCTGTCCAATCCACCAAGCAGATCCTGACTCCAGCGTCCAGGGCTTTGAGGAACGGGCTGTGCTGATTCTTCTGGACTACAGAGAGGACACATCACAGCAGAGGGAAATTTATACAAGTCCAACAGTGCCACCTTGTGGGTTATGTTTAAGGGGATTACTTAATTGCACACTCAGAAAAAAACATATTTAACAAACCCATCATTGAGAGCCAGGAGATCGTCTGTTAGTACTTCACGGCTGCTGAGTGCGAGAACTGGCTCCTTTTTATCACTGCAGGCAGAAAGAAAGAAAGACAAAAAGAATCAAGGCTCCTGCTTTGGCACTTACAGATAGAAATCTCTGTTCCTTTTTTAAGCAGCACTTTAATGAAGGAGAACACCCCCCACCCTTTTAGAACACCCTCTTCTTGAAGACACCTGAAACGGTGATTCCTCTGAAGTGAAACACAGTGGTGGAGTGTCTGTTTTCCTGCCCGCTCTGCTATGACAGGAATGGGGAAGATGTTGGCAGTTTCATACCTGAGCTCTGTTGCGCGAGTGTCCACCAAGCTTGCTTCCTCCTGCACCAGCTCTGGTTCATCCTTGTGACTGGAGAAGAATCAAATCTGATTATCACATGGTATGTTCTTTAGCACAGTCATTCTTAGAAACTGGGTTACTGTCTGTAATGATTTGATTTATTAAATATTATGCAGAGAAATTAAGTTGTAATTCAATTATCAAACATTATGTTACAACTTCATTTGTCTGCATTTGGAAAAGTCTGGTTTACCTATTCAAAATAACATTGGGTGTTACAGAAATGGCAGTAAAAAAAAACAATTGTCAGACATGTTATATCTTGCACAAATGTGCTCTTTCCATGATTTATGCAGTGAGTATTTTGTCATCATATAAAGAGTCACTGCCATGGTAATCTCTTTTTGTCCAGTACCTTGTTGAACTTGTTGAGTCGAAAGAAATGAGGGAGTCATAAAAGGCAGCGAGAGTCCCGACGTTGGCGCTGTGAAAATAAATGGAGAACAAACAAATGGTTTTTAAGAGCAGCTTTCAGTCTCACTCTTACACACACACATGAAAAGAATGTGAGCAAACATACCTTTGGTATAAGCAAAGAAAACAGTCGGCACAGGTAAGCTGATTTAGAATTATGACATTCAAATACTATAAGAAGAAGTATTTGTGCAAATATAATGTTGTTTGAGGCACACCGTCACAGCGAAGAGATACAATTATATATATAACACTTTTACCGGTACCTCAAGGAAATACCCTTTAAGAATGTAATACCCTTAAAGGTTTTTTGCTTAAGAAAAATATTAAAACATTGTCAGTTAAATGTACAAAAGATTGAGTTGTAGTATTATATTATTTTCAGTACAGCCTTTTACCATTATTTGTTCAAGATACTTGATAATAATTCATTTCTAATAATTCACCATATACAGTATGTTGACACCCACTTAAATTCTGTTTGTAAAATCTTAATATTCAAGTGCTCCGGTGACTAAATGTGTGAACAGTACAGTAGTAACCAATATATTTACTGTACATGTGTACAGTAAATATATTAGCTACGTATAGGTAGGAGTAGGCATATAAAAGGTAGGTAATATAAATACCCAACAAATATGCACCATTGATACATAGTATACAACATATGGCAACACTGATGTTATTGGTAAGAATCTTACCTGGGATTTGGTTCTGGTTCTGGTTCCGGTTCTGGCTCAGGTTCAGGTTCAGGTTCAGGTTCAGGTTCCTGTTGTGTTACTGGTTCTGCTTCTGGTTGAGGTTCGGGCTCTGGTTCAGTTTCTGGTTCAGGGTTTTGATCGGGTTCAGAAATATATTCTGTCATGACTGAGATGGCTGTCACAGTAGAAAATGAGTCAGAGGATTCTGAGACGGTTGAAGTCAGGACAGAAGACGGCGGTGTTGTCGACTCCTCCGACGGTAATGTTGGTGTGAGTTCAACCAGCTTGGTGTCATATTGCACGGAAACGTCTGGAGCCTCAGGTTCCGGCTTTGTACTGGCAGCTTGAACAAACACGGGGATGAGTTCAGGGAGAGGTGTGGCCACCTTGGTACACCCTGGTTTCATGTCTTCAAATGGGTCTTTTGGTGTCAGGGGCACAGGAGCAGGGTCTACGTTTGTCACAGCATCCGACTTGGTCTCCTGCACCTTTGGAGCCACTGGTTCATCAACAGTGACATCAACAGGTGATTTCACGCCAGTGTCCGCTCTGGAATCAACAAGGACAATAAATAAACATGGAGGAATAGAAATGTTTTATTCACTTAGAATAGAAACATGGCAGATGACCTACATTTTCCTTGGTTTGGGTTTTGGTGCAGAGGAAACAGGTGTGGCAGGGGCGGGGAGTGGAGAGCTGATAGGCGATGGGCTTGGGGTGCTGTCATCATCATCAAAAATCTCCACCCTGCACATTTGCATGAAGAGGAAACCAAACATGTAATCACACATGCATTGGCGGGTTTTTCTTTCTGGATTCAGTGTCTCATCAGAGGGAGTATTTACCTTTTAGCCACAAATGATGGACTGCTGTTGATCACTGAGGTTTCGGGTTCTTTAGACCTAATAAGGTTTGTCACCACACAGCTTTCATGAGTTCCCATAAAATCATTGTGAGTGTACGACTTAACTCACTTCTTTTATGTGTTGAAAATTCCAGAGACAGGTTGAGCATTAAGATTAGAATAAGGAGACATAAAGACATACTTACTCGAATTTCTTAGCGGCAGAAAGCACATAAGACCGTTGCCTGACCGCAGATTTTTGCAGAACACTGCTGGCTGCCTCCGTCCTTTGAAATACATCATTATGATGTTAATGTAATGTCTCGGGTTGTGCGAGTACAGATTGGATAGTGTTGTTTGTGTGAGGAGGAGAGTCTTTTACCGTTTCTCCTTTTCCTCAGTGCTGAGCTGATCATCCTGGTTCTCTGAAGTAGGCCTCACAGTGTGAGGAGCTCTGAGGAGCAGAGGCACAAACAGACACCTATGAATACAATTTTCCCACTCAGATGCCTGCACTTCACTGGCAAATCTGGTTTGTGCACACTCACATTCTCTTGTAGGTCTCTGAAGGTTTTTTGCTGAATTGTGTTGCTGTGCTGATGCTGCTGCTGCAAAACGAAAGTAGAAAAAAAAAGGAGGTCAGTCAGAGTGCATCACCGTCACACTTTTAGTTCTGCTCATTACAGTAAGACAAGCTCTTACCTTAAACCATTAGTTGTTGAGGATGATGCAGGCTTGTCGTCTAGTTTGGTGAAAACGCCTCTGTAAAAACAAGTGAGTGTTAGATTTATACTTTTTGCATAGTGTGAGGTTTTTGACTGCATAACACAAAAAGTAAAGGATAGATTTGGATGACATTTCTCGGGTGATTGATGATTTTTCCAAACGTCATTGAATCAGTAGCATGATATCATGAGATGTTTTACCTCTCATCCAAGGCTTCTCCAGTGGATGAATGAGAATCTACACAATCTGTGATTTAGGTTTTCTTTTTCTTTTTTTAGAGCTCAAATATTCTTGCTTGCACTTATAATTCAGGTTCAAATCAGATTAAAGTAACATTTAGTAATGGTAAACGTTTGGGCCATAAAATGACTTCTGAATGTTGTTCCTGTAAACCCTGAAACCACTTGGCACCAGACTGACATGTCCATGAATTCATAAAACCAAGTCTTACCTGATCAGGTATCCTGATGTTGGCGCTCTAGGTTCAAAACAGAGACTTGTTATCAGCACGATCGTGTTTTTTCAGAGGTTTCAAAGTGTGCTGCAGATAAGACACTGACAGCAGAAACTGGTGTTTACCTTTCAGTGTCGGGCTTGCTGGGCGGTGGAGTGGACTTTGTTGGCGAAGGTGCTGGACTGGTCTCGATAGGGGCTCCATTCTCACGGCTCGCCCTTACCTCTGCTATCCTGCATTAAGGCACAGAAACAATGGATTTTAGTTTTGTCTACTCATTCAGTAATGGACACCACAGAGAGATAACCTTATTTCAACACATCAAACTATTTGCACCTTATGTAAATACTGTCTGTGTTTTATTTAAATTGACTCTTATTTAAAACTTCTCAGAACTTAGCTGACTTGTTTTTATTGACAACTGCTCCATGTGCATTTGAATTACCGCTCTGGGACTATTGAAGTTGTTTTAATTGAATGGAGCATGTGGTTTACCAGGGTTTCTCGCCCTCAGTTTCCTCCTGAGCTGCACTACGGCTCTGCATCCAGCTGAAATCTCCCTTCAGCTTGGTCCGCACTTTGGTGGTGCGAAATACAGAAGCTTTGTCCCCCTCTGAAACACAGACACATGCACGTCACACACTCACACTGCTGTCCGAGACATTACCCACAATCAGCATCATCACTGTCTGCACGACAGTGTACAATTTCCAGACCTTTTTGGGCACACAACACATAATCAAACACCTGGAGTTTCGTTAAATGAGAGAAATTTACATTCAACAGACAATCACAGAGACACACCCTGTAAAGCCCTCTGCTATTATTGAGGAAATCACACATTCTTGTCCGGTCAGTCAGCCCGCTCACCTTTTGACATGTTTGTTCTCGATGTTTCTCTTCTCTGGTTGTTTTAGCCCACCTTAAAAAGAGGAACAGAAATTGTGTTCAAAGTGAGCCGTTTTCACAGCCAACTGAATCATAACACAGTCAGTTTGAAAATGTGTCCCCTCCCAATAAGGAACACATGCTCTGTAAAGCATTCCTCAGGCTCATCCTTTAGACATGTAGATCATCCTGTCCTACCACTTTCCAAAAGAGAAAGAAAGACAGAAAATACACCTATTTCCTAAATCGCAATGGACAAGCACACATACTCATTCATCTTTGGGTGTGAAATATAGTCACAGATATCACAAAGATCCAAATTAGTTGACCTCTCAGGTTTTTCAATAATGAACAGCTCAGAGGCAAACACACCTAAAGGAGGAGTTTTAAAAAAATATTGATGAAACAAAGTGTTTGCTGATCTGAAAGTCGACTCACACACACACACAAGTTATGCAAAATTACAGAGTACTGCCAAATTCAAAATGCAAATAGCTCCCGAGGCTGTAAATTCACTTTTTCTAATGCTTGCTGCCACGATATCTCTTGAGGATTTTGTCCTGGATATTACTGACAGAACAAATTTACAGGGCTCACAAAGCACATTTATCCTGGGTTTAACACATCAGTGAACACATGATAAATGATTAATGAAGAGCGGCAGTGTTTAAAGAGAGCAAAAAAAGCAGGGCAGACGAGTCTACTGTCAAAACAATAATGGCAGGGGAAACACCCAAATAAATAATGATCACACACATTCCACGCTTATGTCTCCTTACTGTTGCCGGTTAACGAAGCTCTAAACACAGATTATATCCAGGGATCAGCTGCTGCATCGCACTGTAACTAACGCAAACAACTGCCTACCTGCTTTCACTTAATACCCAGCAGAGCAAAGTCCATGTAGTTCAGTCGAGAACGAGTTTGTCCCACTGAGTGACGCTGGTGTGAGTGTAGGGGGAGTCTCTCTCTGTGTGTGGCTGACAGGTGTCTCAGTCTCTGAGCCAGTGAGCAAGTACAGGCATAAGCTCCACCAAGCCCAACCAGTCAAGGAAGTTCGATGTGGGGTGGAGCAGTGGGTGTTTGTCTATTCATGTGCATGTGCCCATGTGTGTGCGCGCACGCACACGTCAGAGGTTGCTAAGAACTCAGTTTGTGTTTACTACACCTGTGTGGTTTGTTCAGCAGGCATATACCTGTCGCACAGGTGGCCGACAATCGACAGAGAGTGTACAGGGGTGAAGGGAACAGAGCGGCGACACGGCACACAACACGGCTCACAATAAATGAAGCAACTGCCAGCAGCATCTCCTGTGGGAACTCTGCTCTCACGCTCACTGGGCAGGAAAACCCAGGAAGCACACACACATCATTAAAATGAGATCAAGAACAACACAAACCACTTAGGAGCTGAGATAAACAGAAACACAGGTCCACACACAGCAAGGAAAATAAATACACAACTCAATCTAAGACACTGATTTCTAGTGCTAAAATTGAAATAAAATGTGTCAGTACATTGTCAATAATATTAAACCGAAAACAGTCACTCTTATAAATGTGTTGCAGATTTAAGGATGATTAATATTCACATACTTGTAGCTTGTTGAAGGTGAATTTACTTATCACCTTCTAATAAGCCTAAAATAAACAACATGTTTGCTCAATCTAAGTGGCTGTCTGTTTGTACAAGTGAAATTCAGTAAAATGGATGTCTGATGTCCCTGCTTTTTTACCGCAGGTTTTTTTTATCAATAGCCACTTAAACACAAACCTAGATATTGGCATAAAAACAGGGCCTGTGTTATTTCACAAATACAAAACTGTTTCAATTGAGAAAAAGGGTGTGGGTGGATTTCACAACGTGTCACAAAGAGGAGGTGGAAGAGGAAATTAGCAAGTCTGAAGAGCCAAAGTTTCACCCCAGCAAGCGTAGACGCTCAAGTCTATTATCTGCACGGATCCCAGTCCCTGTAGAAACCAGTCCGACGGCCTTGCCTGGTGTCTCTGAGTCTCACTGTGAATCATTTGGGTGCTGCTGGAAGAGAATTAAAACGAGAATGCAAAGTATCTAGTCTTAACCCCCACCTTGTGGTCACCACACCAAGACAAGGAATGAGGAAAAATGATTAACATAGAAAAAAACTCAAAACTCATCTTCTCCATCTCTATTCACCTCAAAAGCAAATCTAAATATATACGCTGAACAACACATGAATGCTGCAAAGACGAGGCAATGAAAATAACTTACTGGTCATGATCAGAATGACATATTGAGTGTGGGAATAGAATTGGAACTCATGATGCATTTTCATTGCCCAGCCCATTATTGTATTCAGTGACAGGTCCTGAATAGTTTATAGTCAAGCACTTTGCTAGGAAACACCTGCTGTGTTTCTGATGACATAATATAGCATCAAATACCAGAGAGGCAGAGTCACCGCAGAAACAGTCTGGAAAATCTGGATTAGGCATCTCTGTGGCATCCTCTCGTCACAAGATCATGCATTAGTAGTGATTAGTCATTCTGGGTATTGTGGCAATTCTGCTTCAACAAGGGCTCAGTTTGATCATACTCAGTGTCAATTCATTCATTCATCTACTGCTGTATCCTCCACATGAGGGTTGTGGGGCGTAGGGTGAAAGACAGGGTACACCCTGGACAGGTCCAATGTCAGTTCAGTTTGAGATATTTCATTTATAATACCAACTTGCCTGAGATTCTCAGTCTTTGTAGTTTTTAAAATGAGTTAAACCAAATATCTGTATATAGTGCCTTCAGTTGAGGAGTCCCTGGTGATACTGATATGTGCTTTGCAGGTGGAAAGTCATGAATTACATTTACTCGCGTTACTGTAATTGAATGTTTTTTGTGTACTACTTAATTTGTAATTTTACTTTTACTTAAGTACTGTACTTTACTATGTTTTAAACCACATCCGTTACTGAGTAAAAAAATGTTGGCCTGAATTTAAAAAAAAAATAAAAAAATTCATGCCCTGGAAACTTTGGCAGTGAATAATGAGGACAGGTGAACTGGCACTAATTAAGGTCCCTGAGTGAGTGACATTTGTGACATTTGACCTATTTTGACTGATACATTATATGTTTATATGTTTTATTTTGTCAGCACTTTAATTTGTAAAGGTTTGCCTTTAATTAAAAACAATTAATGTGAGATTTGTATGTAAGTAAATTTTAAACAATCTATTTTTATATTTTAACTTGAATATATTTTAAAGTAAAATGTGTATCAAAATAGTGGTACTTTTACTTAAGTAGAATATTTCAGTAACCTTTCCACCTTTAGTTTTTTGGTTTAAGGTATATTGAAAGATTGAATTTGTGATTTTATGAACCGATACTGGATCATTCAAAATAAATAATAAACAAATGTTTATTTTTCATATGTCTATATCTATATGGATATAGATATATATACAGTGGGACATTTTGGGGGGCAGGTGCAATACCACTCTCTAAAGCAGCATCCTCTTCGATGCCATGTCTTTAAAGATTCTGTATGCTGTAGCTCCTGTCTTCCTAACTTCAGCTTCAGTCTCTCTCTTACCAGGCAGGTATCCCTTGATCTTGTACACTTCCTCGCACTGGCTCAGTTGACACAATGCCATGCTCCTTTAGATTGGACTGCTGATGATGTTGTTCTCATCAGTTCAGGTTCTCCTTCTCTTATTGGCTCATTCCACTTCCTTTGGACCCCCTTCAGGTACACGGGTTCACGGGCAGCATCAGTCACTCAACAAGCCTATGGAGGACAGACAACTAATGTGGGTTATTTGATAAAGACAATGCAGTTATATACTGTACTATCAATTCAGTTTGCTATATACCTACCAATCTTACAAATTATATATAATTATGTTAACTATAGCTGTAGTTTTACTTTTTACCCCGTTTTACCCCTTTTCTCCTGCAATTTCACTGAATGAGCTCTAAGACAATTCTGTTTAACAATGCATAAACTATAAAAAAAAATCAACTCTCTAATAAAATTCAGTATTTGCTCATCAGTGTAAAGACAGCATCTCTCCCCCACAGCCTGCAATGACCTCATACAAAAACAGCATTTCCTCCTCACACAAGCCCTGCAGACTGAGCTTATGTCAACATGCATAAAACCCGCACGAAGCCAGCCACACAAACACACAACATAAGACAACATTTAGGCCAAATTTTAAATTTTACTCATTTATCCATTTATCCAACCAGTGTTTTTCCCTACTTCCTTGCCTGGCCATATCTACGGAGCCCCGGACAGGACATGGTCGAAAAAAAAATTGTGGCCACGAAATAAGTACAACGTGCGCAAGAAATATTAAACACATAATACTATTTCGTGGCCACAAAATAGTAAATTGTGGCCACGTAATAGTATTATTTGGCCACAATTTAATTTTTTTTGACCATGTCATGTCCGGGGCTCCGTACTTATCTATTAGTGATTTGGGCTAGCATCTAGCTTGTTGAGCAGGTGGGCAGTCGGCTAATTTATGCTCACCTGTGTGGCGCTGTATGAGACAGGCTACTTCACAACAGAGACAAATAAATGCTAGTTATAGCTTGGCAACTGAGGCTTAGGGGGCAAACAATACACTCGACTGTATTTATTTATGTGTTACCTGGCTGGTAGGACAGGTGGCACTGCTGCTGCAACGGCAACGCGGCGCGCCTCCGTTTGTGTCCGCTCTGCGCGTTCACGTTGACAAAGCAAGGGAGGTGTGTGCGGCGGAGGAGGAGGAGGGGGCGGGGCATATTACTTGGGAGCAACGTTATCACACGCTTTTAATCGTCGAGCATACACATACACTGTTTAAAGAAACAACAACATAATAAAACGAACTTTCAAGGGCACTTTTACAGAGGGCAAAGGGCCACTGTATATACATATACTATATTCTAGCTCTGGTTTTGATTGCTAAACATCTCATTTATGAGAAAAGTTGACATGTTCTAATGTTGTCAATCACAGATATTAAAGAACCTGTCTGAGGTGAAGATCAAATGTAAGTTACACTGCCCTAAGTGTTTTTTTCAGTGCAGATTCCTTTTCTTTCTGTCACATTAGCTCTGACTGAACTAAAGAGCATATTTTTATGCAGGATGAGAACTGTCTTTTACACCAGAATCACGTACCACATTTGGAATTCCTTTTTATCTCTCAATTTGATCCTTCTTTTCTACTTTTTATCCATGTGAACATCTGTGAATTTAAAACAGCTCTGTATACAGCAGCCTTGACTTTGAGATTTTTGAATGGCTTCAGGGATTTGCCTCAGTTCAGCAACTGGTTTTAAACGATCAGGTCTGGCTCAGAGTCGCTGCCTTATTCATCCTCGAGATGTGGACGTGGATGAGGTTGAGGCTTTTGTGTACAAGGTCTCATCAAATACTTCTTCAAAAAAAAGAAACATTCCTGTGCCATTTATCATACTCACAATCCTAAACTGTCACCTCATGTTGAAAGCAGTGTTTGTGAAATAAATCACTGTGTTCTGTACCATCAATGGGTTTAGAAAACAGCCCCGGACAAAATAGACATAGTCCCCTCCATGTACTTCTGAGCATTTGATGAACATTTTAAAACAAAAACGAAGAATGATCACCGAGTGGAATGTATGAATGGTCCTTTATCAGCAGCTTCTCAATACAGCACACAGGTGAAACATGAAAACAGAACATGTGTAAGTGTAAGATCAAGATATTTAAACAGCAATAATGTGTTCACTTCAAAAAAGTGCTTGTTCATAACAGACTCCAGTAAATGCCAAACAAAACCCAGGACTGTCTCTGCTGCCATCTGCTGGCACAAAACCCCACACATGTAAACATTTTGCAGTACACAAAGTGAGGTTTCCCATTTTGTTTAGTCCATTGATGGATGACTTTATCACCTCATTTTCACCGTGACTGTGCTAACATTCAGAGAATTACACATCTCGACAGTCTTCATCTCCATCCTCACATCAGGCCCCTTGTCTGAGGTGAGGGTAGCTCTGCACGGTGCGGGCGATGCCGTCCTTCAGGCTGACGACCGGTTTGTAGCTCATGTCCTGCTTAGCACGCTCACAGCTGTAGTAGTGGTGGGTTCCAGCCAGAGCCACTCTCATTGGGGTAAATGTGGGTTTGAATGACACTAGTGGACGCAAGATCAGAGCCAGCAGCCAGAGGAGGAGGGCCAGTCCGTACACAAAGGTGTAGGGCAGGTGGTAGCGCGGAGCAGCGTATCCCAGTCCGACCAGCACGTCGGACATGAAGTCCCAGAATCTCACTGGCTCGTCATTAGTGATGTGGTATGGCTGAAGCAGAGGATAAAAGACCAAATATTTAATCTTGCGAGGACGGCACAGAGATGTATGCCGGTTGGATAAAAACGTTCCTGTTTGCTCACCTTTCCACATATAGGCGAGTCTGACCTCAGGTGTTCAGCAGCCAGGATGTGTCCATGAACGACGTTCTCCACGAAAGTGAAATCCACCAGGTTGGTCCCATCGCTGTGGAGAAATATAGAGAAACACCACTGAATATAGAGTAAGTATCATTATCTGCACTTTGATCCCTGGAAAAACATACTTTTTTCAACACCAATTTATGGAATCTGTTTTGAGAAAATAAATGACTTTAAAATTCTTTAGTGGAAGCTGGTCCGCTTATGTTCTTGCAGTCAAACACAGTGCAACTTTCTGCTCTCACAATTTTTATACATAAGTTTGATACCCATGCCAAAGTATTAAAGTCCAATATCCAGCCCTAGAACAGAGTGTCCAAAAACAACAAACAACTGTCTCTCAACACGTTGGTAACATTTTTTGAGAGCTGAAGACCTATTCTACTTCAACATCAAACTTTCCAAAGAAGAAAGGCTAGTGATAAATGGGTTTAGACGTAAATGGTGTGTATTTATAAAGCGATTTTTTTCGTCTTGATGACGACTCAAAGTACTTTACACAGTTTTGTTATTCACCCATACACACCCCGTCACTTAAACATTCTACATTTAGTGTTTTTTCTATCACACATCTGTCATACCTATTCACACACTGGGTACATAGCTGTCAGAAGCTATGTGGAGCAGCAGGTTAACTGTCTGGCACATGACACGTCGGCATGTACATGTGGGATAAAACATGCAACCTTCAAGTTGGAAGAAAAAAAAAAAAACTCAATGACATTCTATAGAATTCATTGATGGATGAAACGGCACTGGTGTAAATTACTGGTGATTAACCTGACCCCCAAAAGCATACCCAATTTTGAACTTCATCTTGCCCCTGCGAGCCGTGTCCACCAGGATAGGAACCAGCTGTGGGTCCCGAGGGCCAAAGATGCCATGAGGGCGGATGGCGACTGTGAAGAAACCGTTCTCTTTGTCACAAGCTGCGAGGACCAACTGTAACAAAGAACATTAGATGACATATTAACTGTTGACTTTAATCAACGTGGCTCTGGATGTTTGCCTCCTTCACTTGACTTAGATGTGACTGATATGTGAAGAGCGTGGAGAAGATGACATGCAATTAGAGGAAGTCTAGATAAGATGAAATCACTTCTGCGGCTCAATATCATATTGTTGTCTAATTATTAATCTAATTATTATAAAAAACATGTATCTGACAAAAATTCTCAATCACTGATTAATTCAGTCAATATCGTTTTTTCCCCTCACGAAACATGAGAAGTTGGAACGTTTTTGTCACATAACATGACTTTCCAAAATAATTGCCAAATACTGCCATAAATAAAGATTAAGGTATTACTCCAGTCTTAGCAGCAATATGTAGACACGTATAAATCCTAACCTGGTTATTGTGTGTTCAGTGGAGTTTTTCACAGGAGTGGACGCAATGTAGATGCAATCATAATTAGATTGTGCTCTATAACACGTAAACAGGAATACAAATGCAATGTTCCTTTGAAAACAATCATCTGAAAAATGCAATTTTCAGAATAAAGTAAACTGTCTGATTATTGGGTTTCTCTGTAGATGTGGCCGATGATGAAACTTAAATTGAACTCATTCCTCTCCTACCTTCTCCTGTTCAATCTTGGTCTCTGTGTAGTAGTCGATGGGCTTCTTCGCATATGGTAGGTCCTCACGTCCATTCTTAATGTCTGTGCCTTCAAACACTACACTGGCACTGCTCGTCAGGACCAATTTCTGCCAAAAAGCAAACAGGTAAAACACTTAAGTGGCTCCTTTCAGACTTAAATGTAAAAAGAAAAAGGCTTGTCTCTGATCCTGTAGCTGCCTCACCTGTACTTGAGCTTCTTTGCAGGCCTGAATAACAGTGCGTGTGCCCTGGATGTTGACTTTCTCAAACAATGCACGGTTATCACTGCCAGGAGCTGGAGAAGCACAGTGGAATACCAGGGACACGTCCTTCAGCGCTGGCAAGAGAGTCTGCACCAGAACAACAAAGAGACCAGTTACCATCACAGCTGCAGCTGAAGATGAATAAGAGTTAGGGTGAGAGCATTGGGTTAAATGAAAACTTCACTAAACTCTTTAAACTCTTAAAATGGCTGTAAGAATTTTAGCTATTTCTTCAGTTGGGCCTCTACAACACATTTTCTCTGCCGCGTTCCAGTTCTCCCACCTGTCATTTTTGATTTACGCAGGAGTGAGGTGGAAAATAATCAATAAAAGGTAAGGTACCAGGTTGAAACTCATAAGACCTACAGTATCCGCCCTCACCTGTTTGTTGCAGAGGTCTCCCTGATGAAATGTGACCCCAGGCAGCTCGTAGCTCTGATGGATGTCAAACACTGACACAGAGTAGCCTCGCTCCAACAGCTTCTCCACCAGGTGTCTGCCCAGGAAGCCAGAGCCGCCGATGACTGCACACCGCTTATTACCCTGCATCAGGACAACATATGGATTATATAAGTGTTTTTAATACATTGAAAACTGTAGTGTGTAACCCAGACGGGACAACAGCAACACAAAACTAGCAAAATGTGCCGACTGTGAATGGATTCTACTGAAATTCTACTGCTCAAAAAACCTAGTTGTTCAGCAGTTAGACAGCGTAAACCCTTGTTGCCCCTGCTCTGCTGCTGTATACACACAAATGCCACTCTCACTCAGGCCTAACAGTGTTAAGGCCCATTTATAGTTTGTGCAAAAGACAGAGATGACTGCCAGACACTGTGGTTTTATTCGAGGGGCTATCCAGCAGAGCAAGTTGTCAAAGGTCACAGTGTGACATACAAAAACACTGAAAACACTGCCATCAATCTCTCTCATCAGAGTAATATTCCCTATTAATGGGACAGCTTACATGAAGTGGTCACCAATACCAAATCCGCTTGCATTTTATTCTATTTCTATTAAGCACATTAAAAACTAGAAAAGCACTCGGAGAGCGCAGACCTCCACCAAGGCACCTTGGCCTCGTCAAACAATATACACCCTGCCATTGTTGTAACCAGTGATCATGTTATGGTCAGACAGCGAGCGTTGTAACCAGTGATAGTGTCTACGGATCACACACACAATTTAATCACTTGTTCCTGGTCCCATTGCGGACATTGCGAAAATGTCATCCAAATACGTCCGTGACTTTTCAAATTTTGTTGCTAACTAACAAACAGACAGACAGACAGACAGATAAACAAACAAACTCCGGCAAAAACATGACCACCTTGGTGGAGGTAATAATCCCTTTTCATGGTCGCTATGTTCATTGCTGCCTGTGACTTGGTGCTCGTCACTGCCCTCAAGAGGAAGTATTGTGTAAACCTCCAAAACACAAATGACGTACGGAAGTATGCAGTGGAGATAAAACATAAAAAAATTAAGTATAAATATATAGAGCCCGTTTTTAGATAAAGGGCCTACAAATGTACACAGTTTGCGAACAGAGGAAGAATGAAAATGTCAATAAAAATCCACCAAAAGTTACGCACTGCAGCTTTAAATCAAGGTAAATGACAGCACTTAAAAAAACTGGACACTCACCGGCCTGAGACGTGTGGCCATGACGACTGTGATAAGGCACTGAGGTGAAAACCTTACAAAGACAGCAGCTGTATGTGAAGAAAAGTATCATTAATAACTTAAAGTGTACAGAGGAAAACTCAGTAGTCAGTTAAACTTGTTACCTGTGCTCAGTCGGTACCGCTTACAACCGTCCTGCTGTACCAAGACCAACCGTGTACAGCGTGAATCAGCTGAGTGAGAGCAGCTCTGTCATTGGCGGAGCTGACGCTCAGCACAAACATGGCTTCAGCGGACGGCCAATCACATACAGAGTACGTCAAAGAACGCCACAATTCAAGCCAATCAGGGTCGAGAACATGTTTTATCATCCGCCCACCTCAGAGACCACGCCCCCCGAATGACCGTCAACATTAATGTGATTGATTTCTAGTTTCAGTTCACTTTTCTTCTCTAATATCGTGTTTTTTTCTTGTTCTGGTCACACAGTAAGATGTAATATGGCTGTTTAGTTATATTAAAGGGCTATATTTTTTGTACTTAATTGAACAACTGAAAATGTACAATTTCCATACATCCATCCATCCATCACTGCTTTATCCTCCACATGAGGGTAATTATATTTTATTATATTATATTATATTCGATATTCACAGCTGAATTATTAATTAATTATTATTAATTATATTAATTGTTGTTTTTAGAACTATAGATGACTATTCACAGATGGCATGTAAATAATGATCTATATTATATTAACTTATCAGAAATGTAGTGGCTATAAAATGTTATCTAATAGTATCTGTATTATATTAATAATTATGTATTATTGTATATACGCATACTTTACATTACGGTGACACATGAATACACATTAGTGTTGCTGTCGTTACTTAAGTAAAGTGTTTGCACTATTTAATCCATATATTTTGTCACAAACTTCCTCATTCCCCACAATCTACTCTACAGTAATGTATATGAACCCTGTGTGAAATTCAGGAGCTTTTAAATTCATATTTTCTGAATTCTCTGCATTTTTTTATGATCGTGTCTTTTCGCCCCCGTGATTTTCAGCAACCAATCATCTTTTTGCCCGACTGGTGCGTTTCATTTCAACCCCGGCTCGTGTCCGCCTCGCCCTGTGTGAACACACGAGCGGTGACAGAACGTCTTCAGACACATTGGGATGAACAAATGAAACACACCCCAGGCTCCATCACCAACAGCAGCTAGCTGAATCTGTGCATGGTGGTCGCTACAGGCTGTTATTTCCTCTGCATTTATTTTGCTGTTTCCGGTAAATTAAAAAAAAGCAGGGTTATGTTTTAAAGAATAAGAGATTATCGAACATTTAGCGCTGTTAAAGGGTTAATTTGTGTCACTGGTGTGACGCGGAGGTCGTTTCTGTCTCTCCTCTTCCTCCCTGAATGAGAGGGAGGATTCTTCTTCGCCCTGAGGAAAACATTGATTGCTCAGTAGATTTGCAGGTCTCTGTCATTTTAGTCAATCAAACAAACAGTCACTAATGGTGAGTCAAAATGTCTTGTACTGTCATTATAGCCTAAACCTTTATTAATGTGTTGTTATAGGTTATGGATATTTACATAATTCTGGTTTGTAGGTGGGGAAACTAATCCAATAATACACCTATATATAAATAATTTTGGTGTAAACAAGGATGTGCTTTTGCATCATTATTATATTTATTATTACCCCAACAGGCAACCAGTGCCAAGAGACCATCCCTGCAGGGTCCAGTGCCCCCTCCTCGCAAGAAGACTGCCCCCAAACCAGAGCTGACCGAGGAGCAGAAGCAGGAGATCAGGGAGGCATTCGAGCTGTTTGACACAGACGGTTCTGGATACATTGATGTCAAAGAGCTCAAGGTAAACACAATCAATCGGTCAATCAATCAACAGGTGTTGGAGAAACTAACTAACACTTTCCTCTGTCTGTCTGTGTGTGTGTGTGTGTGTGTGTGTGTGTGTGTGTGTGTGTGTGTGTGTGTGTGTGTGTGTGTGTGTGTGTGTGTGTGTGTGTGTGTGTGTGTGTACCAGGTTGCGATGAGAGCTCTGGGGTTTGAACCAAAGAAAGAGGAGATCAAGAAGATGATTGGTGAAGTGGATAAAGATGGCACAGGGAAGATCTCCTTCACTGACTTCCTCAGTGTCATGACACAGAAAATGGTATGGATTGTGTGTGAGAATTAGTGACATCTCTTATTTGTCTCCTATTTCATGTTTTTATGACTACCTCTTATCTTGTTTTATTGTTGTTATGACTTCCTGTATGTCTCCCTTTATGATTTTATGATTTTATTGCCAAAGGCAAATTTCCACCTTGTTGGACAATTAAGTTCTATTCTTTTCTAGTCTATTTTATCTAATGGTGAAACAGCAGAGTGTAATGAAACTTGCTGGCTAGTTTGTCGATTCAGGCTGCCGCAGAAACATGGTGACGCAAGATGGCAGCCTCCAGACATATAAAAGGCTTATTTTAAGGCCATGAAAATCAAGTGGCTTTATTTTTAAGTGATTACACACTTACGCATTTCTGCCAATTTCTGCCCTACTGAATGTTTCACACTCGGCTCTCATTGCGTTCAAACTTTAACAGTGTTCCTGCAACCACCATTAGTCAGCCTTACTAAGGTAGTGTTTTTTGGGTAAAACAGCTCTCCATTTGCTGTCCCTTCAGGCAGAGAAAGACTCCAAAGAGGAAATCCTAAAAGCTTTCCGGCTGTTTGACGATGATGAGACCGGAAAGATCTCCTTCAGGAATCTGAAGAGAGTGGCCAAAGAGCTTGGAGAGAACCTGACAGATGAAGAGCTGCAGGTAAATATGTAATCGCACAGCACAGGCTCGTTGTTTTCACATCTCATCATAGACTGTAGTTGTTTAATAATGTCAACACACCTCTGATGCTGCGTTTGTGAAGGAAATGATCGATGAAGCAGACCGGGACGGAGACGGAGAAGTCAACCAGCAGGAGTTTCTGCGCATTATGAAGAAAACCTGTCTGTACTGAAGAAACAAGTCATGGTGTTCTGGTCGGTGATGCAGTATCAAAGAGTCAAAGTGGTGGTTTTACATGTAATGCTGCTCTTATGTATAGATGTAGTTCATTCACTCATTTCCTCCTGCTTTGTCCTCCACGCGAGGATCACGGGGAGCCGGAGCCAATCCCAGTTGACGTAGGGGAAAGTCGGGTTCACTCTGGACATCGCAGGGCAAACATCCATTTACTATCATTACACACACACGAAGAGATCATGCAAAAGTTCTATCTCAAACCTTCCCTCATCATTATTGTTATTATGTCGTGCCATACAAAGAGGTTTACATGTTGCACACATCAAATAATATCCCAATCATTGTCCATTGATTTAAATTAAATGCTGTTAATAGAGTCATAAATAAAATATGTAGAATATTGGTTCTTAGTGCCTGCCTCCATACAGTGACACAGTACATTGCAGAGCTTTGATTTACAATACAGTTTGTACATTTTGAAGATTTAGCCATCTATAGGTGCTTGAATTATACTATGTTTCTTCTTCTTTCAATGTTAAGCTGTGAGGTAAGCGCTGATGATCGGGGGAATGGTGTCTCACCCCAGCGCTGGCTGCAGATTTGTGCCTGTGCCTCTTTTAGGGGGGCGATCACAATCAGGGAAGCTGCCCAAACCTCTCTGACCTGCACACCTTCCCCCACACGTCTCATCGGCTAATTGTTGGATGTGTTTTTCCTTGTAGCATCTCGTGTTTAACTTTCTGTTGTGTACATTTACTCTTCGGTGTTCTTGGCAGTTTTGTACGGTGAATTATGGAGCAGATATACAACATATTTATCTTTGTGAGACAAATTAAATATACTAAAGCTAGTCCTGTCTTTTTTTTATTTTTATTAATCATTATGAGCTTAATGATGCATTTATAATTCAATAGAATAGAATTAGCTTTAGGGAGCCTCAAGTCTGGAGCTGGAGCCAATCCCAGTTGACCAGAAGAAGAATGGCAGCCTCTACAAAGCAAGGCAACGCTTGCCTTAAGTACATTTAAAGACTCATTCTCAGACTAACAAAAACTGAGCTATTTTTATTTTGTTGCAATTATACATGTTACACCCAGTATCTATAGCTCCTGGTCCTGGGGAGCCACCGTCCTGCATGTTTTAGATGGATAATGGTTTCTTTTACAGTCCCCTAATTGCCAAGTATTTACCTGGTAAATTCATGGTAGCACAAAAGTGCTACTAGGTAATTACCAATGGTAATAAGAAAGTAAATACAATGAAACTATGGACAAAATACTGAGCATTTACCTGGTAACTATACAGTAAATTATAGTGTGTTATTGGGTAATTACTGCTGGTAATAAGAAGGTAAGAACGATGAAACCATGGCCAAAATACTGGGTAATTACTCCACGTCGGTGAGGGTGCTGTGGTGGGCAGCGGGACAAAAACGGTGTTGGTTTCATTGTTCTTACCTTCTTATCACAGTCTAATACCTAGTAACACACTTATGTTACCATATATTCACTGGGTAAATAGCTAGTAATTTGGGGACTGTAGCTATCTGCTTATTACCAGCTTATAACCCAATATAATAAAATTTACCATACAGCTACCAGGTAAATACCCAACATTTTGGCCATAGTTTCATTGTAATTACCTTCTTATTACCAGCAGTAATTACCCAATAACACACTATAATTTACTATATAGTTACCAGGTAAATGCCCGGTATGTTGGCCATAGTTTCATTGCATTTACTTTCTTACCTAGTAGCACTTTTTTGTTACCATGAATTTATCAGGTAAATAGTTAAGTAAAATATAGTAACGCTCACACATGCTGACCATCTCCATTAGGCAGTAGAGGATGATTACCTGTGTCTCAGTCTTTATCAATGTCACACTGCAGTAGGTGTCCATGGTAGAAAGCTCAATTTGATCAGCCACTCTTATTTGGTTTCCTGAGAAAACACAAATCACAAAAGTTGTGAGAAGGTAGGTAGCTAAACGATAACACAAAAAAATACTTTTAGTGGCTGTCAAGAAGGGAAAACATGAGACGTACTCACCATTAATACAGCAAATCCATTATCACACCTATTCAATCTGATCTGGTGATTCAATTGTTTTTCTGTTACACACAAGGAGAAGAGGCTGTCGGTTTAATCACTTTCACAAACCCC
Source organism: Microchirus variegatus (assembly GCF_963457635.1). NCBI lineage: Eukaryota > Metazoa > Chordata > Actinopteri > Pleuronectiformes > Soleidae > Microchirus > Microchirus variegatus. The sequence goes on along the minus strand of NC_139807.1, from coordinate 15,183,477 downwards.
CGCCCAAGTAAATCAGCTTTGTTATCAGGATTGAAGCAAAGGTACAATAATAGAAAACAACACTTTATTATAACATTTAAAGACAGGAACAGCAAATACTTGTAGATTAAAAACATACATATATATCAAATCATACGTATATACAAAACAGGAAGTATGAGTGTTATTGTTCAACACCAGCACAGTAGAAAGACACAAACAGACTTACATAAAGAAAGACCCAAAAACATGAACTTGCTAATGACTAGGCTCATTTTTTCCCTGTTACACCAGATCCAGTATATCTTCACATACTGACACAAAGTATAAAAATAGAAACAGTACTCATATTCACAGCTGCTCCCTGATGTAAGACTAGTTGCCTGAGGTATTTGAAAATCTGGACAGGTTTCTCATGATTGCACAGCTCTATGCACGTCACCTCAGCTTTGACTGAGTTTAGTTTTGGAGGAAAAGTCTGCACTGAGCTTGCGCATCACTTCTGCGTGGCTTTGTCCAGCTAGCTCCTGTCGTGTGGTCTTGAAGTTCTCTTTGACAAAGTTGGCAAAAGGCGTGGGGGCGCGTGGCTTGGAAGGAGTCAGCAGGGTGATCCGACCGTTGCAGAGGGCACACGCAAACCTCTCAGTGTCAAGAGACTTGGAATGACGGCCAATACTGTGAAGAATGACAGCAAGAATTAGGTGGAAAGTGACCTGGAAAATGTTGAATAGTATTATTATTATTTTAGAGCATATGAGGGTTGACTTACGTATTCTGGCAACGGGTGCACTGATACTGGAATTTGTACTTGATGTCATAAGTGTGGCAGCGAGTGACCATGGGCAGCTCAGGATGCACAACTGTGGACTTGCGAGCATAAAACTTCCAGAATTGTCCATGTCCATCCCTGACACCATTAATCAGCCACGTTGCAGCGTGACACATCTCATGTATCAGTGTGTCCCTGAGACGATCTGGGAAGGATGGACAATCAAAATAAATCAAAGTAGAAATTTAAATATATATATACACAGTGGTGCAAAAAAGTATTTCGTCAGCCACCGATTGTGCAAGTTCTCCCACTTGAAATGATGACAGAGGTCTGTCATTTTCATCATAGGTTCTCTTCAAATGTGAGAGACAGAATGTGAAAAAAAATCCTGGAAATCACATTGTAGGATTTTTAAAGAATTTATTTGTAAATTATGGTGGAAAATAAGTATTTGGTCAATAACAAAAGTTCAACTCAATACCACGCAAGATCTCATCCTGTGGGGTCAAAATGATCATGAGAACGGTGAGCAAAAATCCCAGAAGTACGTGGGGGGACCTGGTGAATGACCTGTAGAGGGCTGGGACCAAAGTAACAAAGGTTACCATCAGTAACACACTACGCCGACAGGGAATCAAACCCTGCAGAGCCAGACGTGTCCTCCTGCTTAAGCCAGTACATGTCCAGGCCCGTCTGAAGTTTGCCAGAGAGCATATGGATGATCCACAAGAGGATTGGGAGAATGTCATGTGGTCAGATGAAACCAAAACACAACTTTTTGGTACAAACTCAACTCGTCATGTTTGGAGGAAGACGAATGCTGAGTTGCATCCCAAGAACACTATACCTACTGTGAAGCATGGGGGTGGAAACATCATGCTTTGGGGCTGTTTTAATGCAAAGGGGACAGGACGACTGATCTGTGTTAAGGAAAGAAAGAATGGGGCCATGCATCGTGAGATTTTGATTCAAAACCTCCTTCCATCAGTGAGAGCATTGAAGATGAAACAGGGATGGGTCTTCCAGCATGACAATGATCTCAAACACACCACCCGGGCAACGTAATGCTCCGTAAGAAGGATGTCGAAGTCCTGGAGTGGCCTAGCCAGTCTCCAGACCTCAACCCCATAGAAAATCTGTGGAGGGAGTTTAAAGTCTGTGTTGCCCGCCGACAGCCCCATAACATCACTGCTCTAGAGAAGATCTGCGTGGAGGAATGGGCCAAAATACCAGCTACAGTGAGTGCAAACCTGCTGAAGACCTACATCAAATGCTTGACCTCTGTCATTGCCAACAAAGGTTATATTACAAAGCATTGAGTTGAACTTTTGTTATTGACCAAATACTTATTTTCCACCATAATTTACAAATAAATTCTTTAAAAATCCTACAATGTGATTTCCAGGATTTTCTTTTCACATTCTGTCTCTCACAGTTGAGGTGTACCTATGATGAAAATGACAGACCTCTGTCATCATTTTAAGTGGGAGAACTTGCACAATCGGTGGCTGACCAAATACTTTTTTGCCCCACTGTATATATATAAAAATCAAGCAGATACATTTTGTTACTTTACTAAAGCATTACCTGCAGAATCACAGACTTTCTCCGACAGTTCTATGCGGGCGTAGCGGCTTCCACTGCCTCGCTCCTGCCCTGTGATACAGTACCCTGCCGTTTTCCGCATCTTCTTATTCCAGGTCACTGACATGTCGGCAGGAAACTGGAAAATCGAAAAGGATACGTCAATCGAGCAACCAGACATAATAATACAGCAATAACAAAAACAATATTTCTTCATTTAAACAAATGTCTGTTAGATTCAAACCATTGTCAAAAGACTTTTCACAAAGCCCTGTGTTTCTCAGTAAAGCGATGTAGTCACTGGACCGATCTAAACAAATCATTCCTGCTGCTGCCATTCATCCTACTGGATGTCAAAAATGCTCTGGACCAATAGACTGGAATGGATTCACTCAATGAGCCGACTGTCACAACAAATCACTGGTACAATATATCATGCGCAATATGTCTCTGCTGCTAAGGTAAATAATGTTGCTCTTATAAACCCTGTAGGTTTGACAGCATAATTTCCGATTTAACCAGTAACTTTGATTCAAGTCACATGAACTGTTTTTCTGTGTATACTTTACAGTCACACATTCCATATATTATTTAGTTACATCTATTGTCATAGAACCTAAAGGTCATATCTCGTAATAAGAAGATACATAATTAATTAATCCATCTTCTACCACTTTATCCTCCACATGAGGGCTGCTTTGCTAATCCCAGCTGACATAGGGTGAAAGGCAGGGTCCAGCCTGGACAGGTCGCTAGTCCCTCATAGGGCCACATAGAGACAAACAACCATCCACTCTCACACTCAAACCGACAGTTAATTTAGAGTGTCCAATTTGCCTAATCATCATGTTTTTGGACTGTGGGAGGAAACCGGACAAAACCCACACATACACACACAGGGAGAACAAGCAAACTCCAAGGAGAAAGACCCTTGTTTCGACTAGGGTCGCAAACCTGGGTCTACAGGCTGCAAGAACAAACTTATGTCATGTTAAGGTATATATTTTTATCTGCTGCTAATATTGTGTTTTCTTAATCTTGTTGTTATATCAATTCTTAAGAAACAAATGTAACACACCCAATTTCCCTGCAGGGATTAATAAAGTATTCTGATTCTGATTAAAGCGAGAACGCTGTATAATGAGTGAAAAATGCCCATGAAAAATTGCAAAAGCAAAATTCCACGGTTCAGAAAACTCAGTGCGACAGCATAAACACATCTTGCCCTCTCCATCAACATTAACATCAACAAACATTAACATCAACAAAACAAATGCAGCTTTAAATCAGACATCTGTATGAATAAAATTAACACAACAAGGGAGAGTATTATTCGTCACCACCTTGCTGTCGAATACACTGGTGTTGTACAGCTGGTAGAGTTTAGCAGTGAGGTTTTCCTTATTCTTCTTAAAATTTTGGACAGAGCTGGAGCCTGGGTTTGAGAGTGACTGTAAGAAGCAGCCTGGGGTCTTACACAGTGCTACCCTACAAGATACGGAAAGACAAATGTCAAACTGAGTGACCACCATTGCCGAACCCACATTACAAAATAGGTAAATATCATTACAACCACTGAGAGTTTGTTCAACATTTAAAGTTGTACCTAAAACCTGGTGAAAAGCCCTCGTACCTGCTGGTTGGACAGTGTCTGGGTTCTGTCTGACTGACTGTAGGTTTCAAAATGGTGGATTTCCCTGGTGTTTTCAGAGGTGTTTCCCCTAATGATTTAGAGGCTGGTGTTGGGCGTCTCTCTGTGGGAGGAATTAACACAGGAGGCTTCTTGCTACTCTCTAGATTTCAAAAAGGGAAAAACAAACACAAAACTAAAGATATTTATCAGCTTCATAAGTACAATGAAGAGCTTTGTTGGTTTGTGGTTACCTTTGATGTTCTTGGGTGAGAATGGCCTGTCAACGAGTTTGTTTTTCATTTTCAGCCTCTCCAGCAAGGATGTAAACTCCTCATCAGAACTGGCAGATTCGTCCAGTTTAGAGGATGCTGAAGAAGTACACTCGGGCAGTGTTGTTGGTGTTTTTGGTGGATGAAAAGGAAATGGAGATTGGACAGAACAGACAGGTGGTGACGGCAAATGCTCATCTTTACGGCACAGAAGAGCATCATCACTGTTAGATTTTGTGGCGGGTTGAGGTTTGGAGTGGCGGGTTCTCCAAGTGCTCTTGACCAAAATATCTGACAAATCATCGTCACTGTCAGTAAAAAAGACTGGGGACTCCAATTGAGACAGTGGTCTCCTCCGTGGAGGCTTGGATGCTGGTGTGTTGCTTTTCTTTGGCACTGAAACACAGAGCAATCAAACATCCATATCAAACACATTTAGGTCAATGTTGCTTTTCTTTAAAGTTTTACATCCACATTCAAATTGTGCATTAAAATGTCATACCTTTAAAAGAAAATGGTGTCACAAAGTCATCACCTGATGAATAATCATCCACAATGAAGTGTTTAAGGCTTTAAAGAAAAACAGAGGTAAATCACATATTTTCAAAAACAGGCTTTCAGTGACTTTGAAAATGAGAAACAAATACAACACAATCTCACCTGTCTTCACTCTCACTCTGTGGTTTTTTATTATGCTTGGTGGTAGGCGTTTTCACTTTCTGCAGAACTTAAACATGGAAGAGGATGAATTGGAGGGAGTATATAATCCACAATGTTAAAAGTTTGGCTCATTTATTGTCAGTAATTATGAAACAGAAAGGGGTTACTTACATGTTTCAAAATTGTCTTCATCGTCAGAGCTCGCCACAACTACAGTTGGACTGGAAAAAAAGAAGGAAATTGTTTAGAAGTCATACTGCCATTAGCCCAAACTTTCATGAGAAAGGTAAAGCAGGACAAAGATGTGCTTCATGAAAAGACTTCCTGTAAAACTTAATTTCCATACTATTCCTTCTTTGTAGCGCTACAGGTTTTCTGTGCAACAGGTTTAGCTCTTGGTGTCGCCCTTCCCACGAGAACTAAAGAATAAAAAGACAAAATGTACAAGTTAGTGTGTAGACTCGCTCGATCGTCATTTTGCATTTAAATTAACTCACTCACATTGGTCAAAGTCATCGTCACTTGACTCGATCAAAGACTTGTTTCTGTAGTCATTGCCCTTGGAGCAAAAGTTCTCCTTCTCCGCTTCATCTTCATCGTCAGAGAGCCAAACTGTTGTCGGCGAAGCTGATCGATCTACACATGGATGTCCGCTCATCGCACCATGACGAGTCTTGCCAATTGTGCTCATCAACTAGAAACAGTTAAGACAGACAAAAAACAATACAGATAAAATTATTAACACCAAACTGGAATGCAGCTAAAAAAAGTGTTTTGTCTGAATGTCACAAATGTCACGGTTGCACTTCCCCTCAGCTCCATTTAATATATGGGAGAAGTAAAAGCAGTTAACGTAATAGAAACGCTATAATATTTAGTATTTTATAGCCCTAATGTTGCTTAGTGATAAGGGTTAACTTTTCTTTTTAATTCTGATTTTGCAGTCAGAAACTTGTTGACACTGCAAAGTGCACTAAGCCTTTTTTGTATGCAAAAGCTAATTTGGCAAGGTTTAGTTTTATTTAATTGCCAATTGAATGTATTTAACATTTGCTTTGTACAAAAAAATGTATTTGAAATATATTAGTAAACTGCAAACAAACAATGCAAATTTGGAGACAGAACACAAGAAATCTCCCCAAGTACCAACAGTGCCTATGTCTGTACATATATCAGTGAAAAGAATCAACACACCTTCCTCTCTGCTCTGTCCAGTCCTCCTTCCTGATCGTTCCACCCCATCTTTTTAGAAAGTCTTTCAAATAACCTGCGGTTATCATCATTCATAGTTTCCTCTTTCCTCTGCGAGGACAGTGCACATACAACATTCACTGTCATTTAACATTTAAAGTCCAGCACTCACATCAAACATTGGATTCACGTTAAACAGAGTTAAGTTCGCGGGCGTCTAACACATATATATAAATATTTGTTATATTTAACAGGGTCATTTAATAAGCTAAAGAGAAAAAGAGGGGAAAAAATGCATGTATTTGTATACAGACAAAGCGGCCATAGCTACAGTCGAATGTAATCGTTTGCACCTTGTTTCGTGATACAATGTTCCCTAAAACACATAACTTTTATAAACCAATACATTAACAAAAATATGGATGGGTGGATAAAATGTTATGTTACCAAACGCTGGTTGTCTGTAGTCAATGTAAACACGGCACTTGCGGTTAAAACAGATGTCGCTCAGAGAAGACGATAGGGATTCAAATCTTGTGCTCCATTGAACCGGAAGTTGTCACGGAGACATTTGACCAATCGGTACGGGCTTCAAATGACACGTGACGTTCCGTGTACGGTAGCCGGTACGGTCAAATTTTGCGATTAAATGTTAACAAATTTTAATTATATTTAATTAACTGATTTTAATTAATTAATGCTAGTCCCACTAGCACGAAGTGTAGTCACAGACATAGATCACAGATATATGTGACGTCATTCTTACTAGTCAAAATATATCTATCTATCTATCAGCTAGCAAGCTGTAATTTTAGCTAGAAATGACCTAACCATCTATCTATCTATCTATCAAGATATCGTTTTAGCTAGCAATTGTCTCTGTCTGTCTGTCTATCTATCTATCTATCTATCTATCTATCTATCTATCTGACACACATTTGAATGAGCAGTATCAATACTGACACAGTATAGCCTACAGTAGACAGGGTTTTCATAGCATAATTTATTCGTTAATCTATAATAACATTGCAGCATAATGTAAATCAAGTAATTAAATCTGTACTTTGACCAATAACAGCACAGTTGTTTCATGACAACAGTGAAGTACACTGATGTATTTATTTACTTAGAAACAAAGTGTTTACAAGCTGGGTCAATGCTGCGTTGACCAAACTCAATTCGCTGTTGATTTTTATCATAAGCGAAGCAAAGAAGAAACTAATTATTGTGGTCTGGGACTCAGTGTATGATGTCAGATGTGTGACATATTTGTCTCAGGTTCATGACGTCACAGCAGATCAAAGGAGAGCGTTAATTCATTTTTAAAGCATAAACAAAAACTAATCCAGAATGGATTTCTGGAACCCTCCGCACAACAGTCCAGTCAATGCGTTCTCTTTAGTTTATTCTTCAGTATGGAGCAACGAGAGGGCAAGGACAACTCTGAAGAACAAGAAAATGGTATGATGATGAAACTGCAATGTCTAAAAAACTGATTGAGAGCTGCTTTTGTGACCACATTTCATTGCAATCCTTTAAAAAAACATCAAAAAGCTGTACTTTTTACTTATTTACTTGTATGCATATACTTATATTCCATGCCAACAGGAATATGGTCCTCAGTTTATTTTGCATTGTCATGTAAGGGTTGTGATTTGTCTTTCTCGCAGTGAAAAAGCCTGTAGAAGAAGAAACATGTGAGAACGTCCAGAGCCTACAGGAGGAGGGTTCACCTCACACAGATGATTATGATAATGACGACGATGATGACGATGATGATGATGATGATGACGATAATTCGAATTGTTTTGCTCCCACCTGTGAATCAAACATTCTCCATGGCACATCGGACAGTGACGGGAAATCTGACGGGGCCAAGTTGTTAGAGGCCACGTCATCAAAGACCACTCGATTTGACCCCACGCAATCAGAAGCAACATATTCAGAGGCCACGCAATCAGAGTCAATGTCATCTGAGGCCACGTCTTTCGATGGCATGTCATCAGAGGCCATGTTTTTTGAGGCCATGTCCTCAGACATGTCACAACTGTCACAGCTCTCGGGGAGAAAGAGAGGTACTTTATTTATCATGTGTCCATATGTGTGTTGTTGGAATTACATGAAAATAGATTGTTCAATTTCAAACTATCAGTGTTTAAATCCAAAAGGCAGTGGTGCTACATTACGAATGCCAAGTGCCATAATAACATGAAGTAAACCTATGATTCTCCTCTTCAGGTAAAAAACTCCAATGCACTGATGAATGTCAACCCCCAAAGTTTTCAAAGTTTAAGTTACAGCTTGAAGACTTCAGCTCCAAGGTGGGGATTAAGAACCGTGTGTGTGGCCTACAGCGGCAGCTGACCGAGGTCCAGAACGAGAACCAGATGCTGAATAAGCTCCAGCATCACCACACAGTAGCACTACAGCATTTCGAAGAGATGGAAAGCAGGATTGCTGAGGTTGGTTGGTTACGTCCCTCTGGTTTTTCTGCTCCTCTGTCTAATCTAAGATGGTAAAATACTTGTGGTTGTGAGGGGAGGGCACCTTTAATGCTGTTTTATCTGTGTGCATTTGACATCAAATTGGTTCATTTCTTCAGGAAAAAAAAATCTGATTGACATTTGAAAGCTTTCTCCATTTTCTTGCTTGATGCCACTCCTGTTCCCAGACTCTCGCCAGGCATGCACGCCACGTCAAAGTCCTTCAGATAATGCTCCGTGAGACACGCACCTGTCGCGATCACCTCGCAAAGCAGCTTATGAAAACGGAGCATAAGCTCCTGAACATGAGGGACACTCTTCAAGACCTGCAGCAACTCAGCAAGAGTCGCAACCTGCTGGAGAGAGAGGACCTCACCAACATGCTGGCCCAGGCCACGGCTGAGCTGGAGGAGAAGGACAAGAGGATACAGGTACACAAACGTACACCAAAGAAAAAGTCATGAAAACTTCTACGGGAATAAAGAACGTTGGGTATCTGTTATAATTTGCTGCTCTAAAAGTGCAGTTTTTGGTGGCGTTTTACACTTTTGAACAAATCCAAACAAGACTCAACTAGAGAAAGCACTCAGAGAGTGCAAACCGCCGCCAAATGCTGCTCACTTTTCCACAGTGTTTTCATTATTCCACAGGGTTATCAAGCATTTAGAAAGAATCCTGTATCCAGACCGGCACTAAACCACATAACCATAACCTACAAACCCAGGATTTGTAACCAAAACCCCCCTTAAAGTAAAAATAACCTCCTTGGCAGAGGTCAAAAGATAATGTTCTTCTTCTACTTTGTAGGTCTTAGAGAAGAACCTTCACTTGTGCCAAGCCTATTTCAATCATCAGTTAGTCTGTGAGCAGAAAAAGCTCGACGAGGAGAGGAAATTCTCCTGCTACCTACAACAGCAGTTTAACCAGCTAACCAAGGAAACCAAAGTAAGTTTGAGAGATGCTTTCAAATCCATTGCTTAAGTTATTTAATGGGAAGTGTCCCCTTACAGGCTTTAATGTTTTCGTTTAATGGTGTTATGGAGCCACTGTCAAACACACCTGATTCAAATGGTCAGCTGGTCACTAAGCTCTGCTGAAGTCTGATAATGACCCATTTATTTGAATCAGGTATGTGCAGGACAGTGGCTCCCCAGAACCAGGAGTGAGAAACTCTGGTGTAATGCTTGCTTCATGGTCACCAGTGATAGTGGGTTTTTTTCTATGTGACCTATTTTCCAATTCCAATGAGAAATCCTGCTTTCCCTTTACAGGATCGAACCAGAAAACTGGAAGAAAGCAATGCTTACTTGAATTTTCTCCTGAAAGAATCCACTAAAAGAGGTAAACACCCATTCAGGAATACCCAGAATAACATGGTGCTGTTACTTCGTGTGGGTGTCGTCTTACACAAACGCTTGATTTTCAGAGAGACAAAACAAGATGGTTCAAACTGAAGGGTTAGCCCATCTCCCCGCAGAGGCTGCAAGGCTTCTGCAGTTCCACCTCACTGGTACTGAAATAAAGATGAGAAACTCTGCCAATTTGGTGCGTAACTGAAATATGAATAATATTTTTCAAATATAGTCGAGACATGTAATCCAATTTGTAATCCAATTTATGCTTTTATATTGATACAGCCTTTGTATTTTTTTCAGGATTGTGTCTATCCAGAACAGAAGAGACAAGAGGATGCTGTTAATGTGTCGAAAGAGGGTTCTAATATGAAAGCAGGTGAGCACTTCACACCACATATGCAGTATGTTTGGTAACTCCCAAATCCCTCTTTGCTTTGCACGGTGGTTTCAATTTTTTACACGTTTTCAGATATCCGTGAACAAAAAGGTTGTTCAAAGAAGAGACCAGACGATGCAACAGGGGAAGAGGAGGCGCCAGAGGCATTAGATGCAAAATGTCCCAAAACGGCCAAATTCAAGAGAGAGAAAATCAAAAAGATTAACAATTACTATCCCTTCAATCAAACCATTATAAACCTGTACCACGGAAGACCTGCCCACAGCTCTGTGGAACTTAGTCCCTGTGAAGACACAGAAGTGGCTGGTAATCACGTGTATGTCGTGAGGCTACCAGCTCAGAAAATGCACAAAAGTCAGAGTGCATAGTTGCCACATGACAGCGACGAGCAGTGTTCGGCATGGACGTACAATTCTGACTGCTTCATTCAAAAAAAAGAACAAAAACTAACATGGTAATTTTCATGACTAATGTACAAAATAAGACTGACCGATAATAGGATAATTGAAGCCTTAATTGACTTATCAAATTAATTATATAATCGTAATACCGTGATGCAATTTCCAGCTCATTAATAACAATGGTAACTGTGTGCCATATCATTTCCAAAGTGATATTCAAGTAATAGCTTGGTTATGAGAATTGCTGTAGACTATAATTGGTGTAATATCTTCACATTAAAGGTGTTTGGGAATCAAAACTGGTAATTACCAGATTATAATGTCAAGTATGAAGTTTGTTGTGCGTGTGTTTAAATTTAAATAAACTCTCAGATCTGTCAGCATCATAGATTAAAATATTTTCTGATTCCATTTTTTTTTTTTACTCCAGAAACAAATAAATCATTAAAAATGATCGTCAAGAAAACATATCGTTCAGTTAATTGATTATAAAAACAACAGTTGCAGCCCCCATCAATCTAATACTTGAGGATTACGATATAATTTAGTTATCGCCACACTATTCTCATATTGATATTGTAGTGTAGTGTTATTAATAAATGTGAGTGTTTGTAAGATCTCCAGTGAACTACAATTTGTTTTGCCAACTCTTTGTTTTTATTATATTCAGAGCCGAGCGGCATCATCAACAGCATACAGTCAACAGACAATACAAAAACAAACTGCTTAGAAAATACTTACCCAAGCTGTTCCTTGTGAAATAATAATAAAAAAAAATCTGTGTGCACAGCTCTGACAAGTAAAGTGGAATTCAGGCCCATTCCAACAACCTGAAATTCCACTGCCCAGCTTTGTCCAATAATTTTTTACAAGCAGTGTGACATCATACAGGAACGACAGCTAGTGAACAGATCCCTCAACTGACGACAAAATTAAAGTTGGCATTAGGTAAGAGGACTTTACCCAGACCATATTCTTGCACATAAACTAATTGCAGTCATTTAATAACAGCTTAAAGACAAAGTAAAGAGCAGTTGCGATCCATCTTTAACAGTTGCATTTTTAAGCAGGTGAGACGAAAAAGTTGGACTAACAATTTTCATTATGTAGCATTGTCCATTTAAAAACTCACAACACTCTATCCATTTAGAATTGTTTGACAAGTAATGATGGTTGGGCATTTGTCTCCACATGCTGCAATTAGTCCTGTTTGCACAGTGACAGGAAAAACAAAATCCACTGATCAAAGTACTAAAGGGTAAACAGGGCATATACAATCCTTTCATGCTCACCAAATATACTGCGCTTTAGGACAAGAGTCTCAGGTGAGGAGCCTGAAAGTCTCAGGCTCCTTCTGGCTCAGGAAATGCAGATGTGTGATGACGGCAATGGGGTCAAAAGTATACACACGTGGGCTCCTTCACAAAAAAAGAGTCCCATTAGTAGTACAGGAAGATGTTGACAATCACTCAGGAGGTGGGGGCTACAAACTGATCATTCAAGCTAGAGTGGGGGGGGGGACGACGACGACTGGCAAGGGCTGGGATATGAGCTAAAAGAAAATTGACATGCTTCTACTTCAAGAATTCTCACTGGTCTCTACTGTTTGGAATTTGACCATGTGCTCTGGCTTGTTGCCATTGCTGTGGTGCTCCCACATCTGCAGGTAGAGCCTCTCAAGGTCTGTTGTGTACTGCTTGGTGTTGAAAAGAGGGCTGCAGATGCGCTGCTTCCAAACACGCGCTCTAATCATCTTCAGGCTAAAAGGAAACATGGACACGTGTCAGATTTAACAGTTGAAGAGATACATTTTCTTTTTTTTACAACTTTGGATTAACGACTACTTACTATTCCATGTCGGAGCCGAGTTTGACTGCGATGTCTTCATATTCTTGGCGACTGTGGGCTATTAGCTCAGGGCAGCCAAGGCAGTTGAGTTGTGAGGCAGCCACACGAGAGGCAAGGGTCTCACCTTTACAAAGAGGTCTTACAGTTAAAATCTTAAGTCTGAATTAATAAAATGTTAGAATGTTATTTGGATTTAAGGATCTTTTACACACATTTATTATTCTCACCTGGCATGGTGACCATAGGTGTCCCAGCCCAGAGAACATCCATGCCTGTGGTGTGACCGTTGCAGAGGGGAGTGTCTAGGCACACATCAGCCAGCTGGCCCCGTCTCACGTGCTCCTCTTTGGGCGCCACGGGAGAGAAGATGATGCGGGAGCTCAGCAGACCCATGTTCTGAGCGTACTGCACGATATTGGGCTCTCCCACTGCAGGGAAGCGAAGAAGCCACAGCACGCTGTTGGGCACACGCTTCAGGATCTGGAACAAAAAGGAAAATCGAGACACAACTTAAGAAACAAAGCATTTTCAAGTACAGAGTTGACATAATACGACTCGGAGCAATCGAACTTACATTGGCCCACATTTGAAGAGTAGGGGGATCAATCTTGTAGAGCTGGTTGAAGTTGCAGTAGACAATCGAGTCCTCTGGAAGACCATACTGGGAGCGGGTTGTCACGACGACGGTGCGTGGCACCTCCTCACCAGTGGCTGCTTTGTTGTTGATCTAAAATGAAGGACAAAGCATGCAAGAAGGAATGGTCAGAATTATTTTTATGTGACTGGTCTTGATTGTTAAAAACCCATTAATGTGAATATGCTGCCAAGCCAAGAGCATAGGGGAATCATTTTAAACCCAATCAATAGTGCCACCATTTCCCCTCACCAACACTTCTGCACTTAACACCTTGCTTTCATACCTGTTTGGACTTATTCCGATAGACTACAACTTCATCGGCTGAAAAGATCTGGAAAAGCGGCAGGCTAAATTAACTCGCTGCAGTGCAATTTGCTTCAGCATTTGTAGACACTTTGACCCTAGCATTACGACAAGTGTGTGCAAGTGAGACATACCTGTGTGGTGGCCAGGCCATTGCTGACAGTGAAGCCATTGATTGTGACCTGGATTTGACCTTGATTGATCATGTTGATGATGGCTTCAGCTGCTGTGTTCATGGGAATCACGGGCATGGACAGAGCTCCGTTTGTGTCCCCGGCACTTTCCTGGTTGTTGTCACACTTCATCTGGTCAGAAAAGCAGTGACATGGCAACACTTAGCCCACTGGTTCGTCTTTTGGTGCTTAACAATTACTTAGTTCTCAGAACTCACCTTTATTACTTTGACATCTGGCAGACTGTCCAAGAAGGCCTTCACGTCAATACCATTGAGAACAATGCGATTGTCAAAGATGTGTCCATTAGACTTGAAATCTATCACTGCCTTTTTCTGTGAATCCAAAAAAAATATGTTACCACCATAATTACACCTATAGCGATTACGGAAATGGCAACACTGCGAGAAAGCACAGACCTTGAGGTGAGGGAACATGTTGGCGTGGTCTCCAATGAAGAAAGTATTGGGCATGTAGGCAAGTTTTTCCGAGTATTGCTCAGCGACCTCGATAGGTGATGTCTCCTTATCAGAGATGAGGTAGTCCATGAAGGGAGCTCCACTGGTTCCTGGGTAACCGAGCCACATCGTCTGTTCCGTGTAAAGGACAGACCAACGATTACGTGTGCATACCTTGACGCAAAGCATTTACTCTATTCTCCCATTTAAGATGAGCAGAGATGATAGAACTTTGTGTCAGTAAAAAGTAATTTAAAGGGCTAACCTGAATAGGGGCAGCGCGCAGGGCAAACAGCTCATTTCGGGCACCTTTGGTGTATCCATTCATGTTGACCAGAATGTGGACTCCATCCTGATGAATACGATCAGCTGCCTTGCCATTGCAAGGGATCTGGAGGAGAGGAATCATTATTAGTAACGATTCTTAGGGTTGATATACACCCAGTACATTTCATATAAGCCAACTCAAGGTGATGAGTTACCTGTGAGAGGTCAGTGAAATGATGAGCCTCTGCTATCACTTTGACACGGAAGTTGGTACTATCATCAGGGCTGAGTGCGTAGCAGAACACCTATGGGGAAAAAGACATGTCTTTAGCATTCTTTATGAATGTGCTTATAAAGGACGCTATATTGTACCACACGGTTATTTTAATTTCGACAGATAAGTTAGAATAAAGATCTCCTACCTCAAATTTCTCAGGATTGTGCATCCCAGGAATGGACTGCATCAGATGGGAAGTCGGGTGGTTTCCAAAGTCAGAACTGACATAGCCAACACGCAGACGTCCACCACTGGCCTTCAGATCCTTGGGATGCTCATATGGAGGTTTGTGCAGTGCATTGATCTGTGGCATCAACAATAGTGTTAGACTGGTGTTGGTTCATCTATAGTTATGTCAAACATCAACTGAAAAAAATGAAAGCCCTGCAAGCAACCCAGTCACCACCATCTTTAAAATTCACATCTTACTCAACCCTTACCATCCTATGTCCCAGCAGACAGCCACTGCCATCACCAGCCACGTCCCAAGAAAAAGAATTAAACTTTACTTGCTTTCATCATTTTGTGTACCTTGTCCAGGCAAAGGTTTCCATGTCGCTCCGCAATGGCCTTGCGGAAGCCGTGAGAGAGTGGGTACAGCATGCTGTGATGTGGGTGCACTGAGGGCAAGCGGTTCTTCTCCAGCTGATCGGCCACAATGCTCACAAGCTTCTTCATCCGCTCGTCATAATCTGTCCAGTCACACACGATCTGGAAGAGAAAAAACGCACCGCAAGTTAGAGAATGGGCATCTAACGTCACTACTTGTAGTTCTGTAAAAGTTGACAATTGTGAGCATCCACGTACCTGCAGGCAGTGTGCCAAGTTGCAGTAAGCATCTGGGAAGTCTGGCTTGAGTTTCAAGGCTGTCCGGTAAGATGCAATGGCCTCTGGGATGTTTCCGGAATCCTTTATATTTAATACAAACAAGACAATTTACTGTGGGTACATTAATTGGAAACCTCATGTTGTTTGTGTGTAGCATGGAGAGCATCAAGCAATTTCACACAAGTAAAAACCTGAGTCATACTGTCAAAGTTACTGACAACAGCTATCCATACCTTGTGAATAGAAGCCAAATTGCTGTGAGCGTCAGCAAAGGCCGGGTTGATCTGGATAGCACGGGTGTAGCACTGCAGTGCTCCTTGTACATCTTGCATTTCTTTCAGTGTGTTTCCCATGTTGGAATAGGCATCAGCAAAAGTGGGGCTGATTCTACAACAAAACAGGAAAAATTGTTAACACAAGAGCATTTGCTAAATAACTTACTGATATGAGTGTTCACATTAGACCACATTCATTATATGGAGATTTGTGACGATGACTTGTCAGCATTTAGCTAAACGTGATGAGGACATCATGCAGACATAAACTAAGTGAGCCGGCTACAAACCTAATTGCCTCTTTGTAGTGCATGAGAGCCTCCTGGAGTTTGCCCTGCTGCTGCAAGACACTGGCCAGGTTCGAGTGAGCTGCTGCAAACTCTGGGAACACCTGATGGAAAAACAATAAAAGGTGAAGACGATTGGTAAAGGAATACAAACCTAAACAATACCTTATACAGCAATATTTCTTAACCATACCTGAGAAAAGAAAATATAATTTTCTCTTACCTCTAAGGCTTTTCTGTAGAGTTGGACTGCATCCTCAATGTTGCCCTGTTCACGCTTGATATTGGCCAAGTTATTAAGGGAGTCAGCGTGAGTAGGACACAAACGCAAGGCTGTGTTGTAGCACTCTTCTGCTTCAGAAACCTGAGAGAGATAATGAAATGATATTAAGTAAATGCATGTTGTTACAGACAGCTATAAAATGGTCAAAATTTAGCTGCACAACATCGTCCAGACATATGACAGGAAGTGTGGCCTTACATTGCCTTTCTCCTTCAAGGCATTTGCCAAATTGCAGTAGGCATCTGGGAAGTGGGGCTGCAATTCAATGGCACGACGGTAGGTGTCAATGGCCAGATCAATTAGACCCTGTTCATAGTAGACGCATGCCAAGTTTCCATGGACCACAGCATGGTTGGGGCTTAGACTCAAGGCTCTCAGGTATCCAGCCACAGCTCTGGACAGATTTCAAAAGATGCAAGATCAAGAACAAGCGAGTTACAAAAAAACCTTAAAACCCTCATTAAAAGCTGAAGTGCGTTATGCACAGTTTTAGAGGTGGTTCTGTAATCATAACTGTAACATTTGTGTCCTGCTTTAACAGTGAAAACAACGATGGAAGATGAACACATAAGGAAACTGAAACAACACTGCTTCTGACTCGACTCTAAATTCCACACAAGGTGTGCCAGGGTGGTGCTCCATAAAGACATAAGACTAGACATGCATGCATGAAAGACATCACTTTCTGCCATGACAGACTCACCTGTCAAAGATTCTGGCTTCCTTCAAAACATTTCCTAAATTGATGTAAGCATCAAGAAAATTTGGGTCCAGGGTAACTGCCTAAAAATGGATACATAGGTTAAAAATATGCAACATGAAAATGTATCATGACATTCAGCATTATGATAGAACATTACAAAAAGATGTGACTGACCTTTTCAAAATGATGTATAGCCAGCCATATTTCTCCCTGGGCGTTGAACACACAGCCCAGGTTGCTCCAAGCCACCGCAAAGTTGGGCTGAGTCTCAATGGCTTTCAGGTAACAAGCCTTCAGTGGGTTTACAATGAAAAACGACAGGAAAGGATAGAGAAAGAATGGGGGACGTATAGGTTTGTAGAAGGGAGGACAAGGGAGTGTAAAATAAAAACAAATAGAAGATTGAGAGTAAAAGTAAGAAAAAACAAAAAGGGCAGAGAAAGCAAAATTAGTGACCATTCTCAATTATGGCAAAAAGTGAGTCTGCAGCATGGGCTTGCTTGCGCATAATTCTGCCGCGCTAAGCTGCATTGCTTTTTCCCTACGCTGCGCAAATCCAACCAACACCCACACGTAAGTCCCACATCCCGCAGTTATGACAACACTCAAAAAATGTAGTGGTTCCCAGATACAGGATTTAAAATATGCCCTCCAATAATATCTGTATTCATAATTCAAATTACTCAGTTAAAACGCAAAAATTAAATTCAATACCTTGTATCAGGTATCAAATGGGTTCCATTTTAATTGGGCATGTAACTCACAACCTGGGATGCTAGACAATTCGTGCAGGTGATGGTCCCTGTAATGCATGCGCAACAAACGCACGGTGTGTACGGTGTCTATTGCCACCAGTACCACAGTTCACCATATTATGCCGCTTGCGCGACCTTGCGCCTGGCATAGGTCATTGCGTTTCGCTGCTGCGCTCGCTGAATGGCCAGATGAGAAAGCTGCAGACCAACAACCCCTGGCAGAACATCTGCAACACCAGACTGGTTCACGCTCAGCACCCATTAAAACATCTCAGAATGAGGGGAGATTGTAGGTATTAAATCAACCAGTGGCCACATTTTGGGCTTAAAACATGGGGCATGTACAGTCACTTGTTGAATAAGGAAAATTAGTTAATGCACACTGTTTGGTAGCCAATTGTATGTATGTATGAGATTTTTGGGGCATTTGGGAGCAAGGCTGGTAGTAAATGGAGCGAGGTCCGCAACCAACTGGCCAAAGGAGGTGAGGGGACGGGGGTCGCATGCCTGCGCTTTCCACCTTTTTGGTCGCTTTGGAAGGTATCGCTGCGCAGCCCCTGCGCTACTGCAGACTCACAGCGCACTATCTGCTTCATCAGAGCGCTGCAACTCCAAATAAAGAAGGAAAAACAAAACAAAATAGGAAAAATAACCAACATGTAAGAGTTAGAGGGTTCTTACTTGTTTTTCACGATAATTGCTTCCAAATCCAAGTTTCTTTTTACTCAATACAGAGTTGGGAAATTAGTATAGAATATTTTAAGAGATGCTAACAGTAATTTGATTTGTTACTTTTTTCATTTGCTCTTCAAAAGGAAGCCACAAGACAGAGGAGCTTAAGCATAAAGTGAGGTGGTTTTTCTTTTGTTGGCAGTTACAAACCCGTTACCATATTTTTGGACTTTGTCAGAGTGGTGGCCGCGGCTGGCTGGAAGAAGAGGAGAGGACTGAGGCTGCCCTAGTGTTCCTTTCCGCCAGGCACCTACGCAGGAATAGTGTCACCCACCTGAAACCTTCTAAATAACAATATCAGTTGTGGAAAAACCAAAAGAGACAAAATCAGAAAACAAGATCGTTAGTAAAGTTTTCAAACAATTCATTATTTTTAAAAATGGAAACAAAATAGGTTCTTCCATATCACTAACAAAACAGACTATTCTTAGTTTTCATTCATGCAATGAATGTTTCATTTCAAAGAAAACAAAAAGGAATGTTTCAAGGGTAACAGGGAGGGAAGAAAGGCTTTGTTGTGTTCATTGTAACAATTATTTAGCCAGGATTTCTGTCTGTCAATTAGGTTTATGTCAAACTACAGGAGGGCAGTTACTGGCTGGATCTTGGCCAAATGAACTGATCCCAATTCTCTGGGAATAATATTACATATATGAAGGAAAAGGGGAAAAAGTATTAATCATTGCTTTGCATTTGTTCTTTTGGCATTTTCATTAAATATTTGAGACTTTGATTTCGTTATCCTGGCCTGCTTTCTTGAATCCTGGCCAATGGGGTGGAGAGAAAAGTCTGTGGTTTAATTACTTGTATCTAGAATCCTCCACAGCTCTGAAATAAAGAAGTCATCGCTGCTGCTGCTGCGCATACTGTCTTTCTAACCCAGCATCTGACGCAGGAGGTGGAATACAAATACGGAGCTGTCTGCTTGACACCAATCAGCCCATTTCCAAGGCACAAGAACATTTACTTGATTAAACCCAGTTTAACAGGCTACTCAATAATAGTGGCTATCAGAACTGATAACCACCTTGGTAGTGTGACATCATCAGCCACAGTTCCTAGAGAAAAACTAAATGATGAGTGCATAAGCACCAATTATGCATAGCAAAAGGGTCAGGAAGACAGCTCTAAGCGCGTACTCCACCAAACCTTAGCAGGCGCGCGGGGGGGGGAGCGACAGAGCAGGAGAGCTTGTTGCCCCATGATGCTCCTCCCCACTCCTTTACCCCCCTCTAGCACAAAATAAGATGGCCTGTAACCAGTGAGGCAACTCCACTTCTCCAGATTTGACCCAACCCCGGGAACCCATGTAAGATAGTCAAGTTTTAAAAGTAAGAGATACAAGTCAAACACTTGGGGGGAGATTAAAAAGACAATTCACCCTGCCAGCTGAGAGCAGGCACTTGCCATTGGGAACTTGGGAAGTTTTCGGAGTACAGCCATTAGGTTAGAAACCATTTTATCTTTTGTGCTGCATGGTTAAACTAGTTTCTCATCAGTTCACGTATTCTTCAAAGACCGAGCCAGCATTTTCCCTCCTAAGCCAACGATATGAAAATGCATGGACTGAGGTTTGGAATTTACCATTAAGATTCACTGTATCAATTTTGAAAAATGCCAGCCTTTCTTCCTGAAAGGGTAGGGGCTGACCTTCCGGAAAAGGTCAGAATGAAGCACTGAACTTTGGGAGAGAATAGGGACATTTGCAAAGTGAATTATCTGTACTGAAAAGTCAAAATACTGTCCAAAAATAATTAAAAATGCGTTTTCTTTGAATGTGAAAAAAATCTGAGGTGCCTCGTGTGTTGAGGCAACTCATAGCAGTCCAATATTTCCAAAGGTTTTGGGCAATTTGGGGTTAGAGGCTCCATGTTAGAGTACTCCATGTAGATTAAAAAAAGCCAAAGAAAAGGGACATCTATAGCCTCAACGGGGAAACTACAAACAAAAATGTATGGCCAAGGAAAGAAAAATCTATAACAAAAAAAACCAAACAACACATCAATTCAAATGACAACCCGCTGTAACATACCTTAGCCTCTTCCAAACGCCCAAGGGCTTTGAGCAAGTTTCCCAGGTCACTACGCACACAATAAAGATCCTGAGGGGGAAAAATGGTTTATTAGTACAATAAACCATACAGTAATGTATTTTTCACCATATTTTGTCAATTAAGTAGAACTCCAATTACAGGGTTATACTGTAATGCAGACACGTAAGCTTGCACTGCTCCCTCCATGTCTCCTGCAGCCACCAGAGCTGCTGCCAAGTTGATGTATCCATCAATGAAGTCTGGCTTTAGTCTTAGAGCATGGCGGTAATGCTCTATGGCCTCTTGCAGTTGGCCACGCTCCTTGTACACATTCCCTAGGTTGGAGTAGGCCTCAGCCAACATTGGGTTCTGCTTAATGGCCAAGGTGCTGAAGTGAGCTGACCTGCAAAGCCAGAAGAGGAAACAATGGTTACAACACTGAGAAAAAAGCAGCTGGCAGTGTTGACTTAATGCACCACGCCGAGGCAGCAGCAAGATATGTGATGAATAAGTGAAACCTGCTGTAAGATGTAAGGGACGAGCGTTTTAAACAATTATGCATAGTACAACAGTATTATGCAATTCATCAGTACACTCAACCTGAAAGTTCTATATTATGCATCATAAATGGCTTTTAAAAGCAATACACATGCTCTGAATGGAAATCATTTATCCCAGAATTCTTACAGAATGAACAATTGAATCACAAACAAAATTGCAAACGTATTAACTATTAATAACCTAATTCCTGCATAGTTATTGGACTCAGGAGAATACTGCATTAACGTGATCAAAAAACAAACAAAATGGAATCCTGAAATTCACACAACACCCAAAACATTCACAACGGAACCGGCAAAGCAAAAGTACGCCCACCAACTGAAGAGAGTTAGAATTGAGGCAACAGCATTAGACCATACTAAACCAAGCAACAGGATTTCCAGCAGAGCTGTTGTATTTGATTTCCCAAGACACAGCTGTGTGCCGAGTATCCATTATTCTTTGCCATTTCCACACCACATGCCCAGTGAGCATCGAGTCAGCCCCCCCACACCTCACCTGTCGAGTCTTCGGCACTGGAAGTGGATTGAGGACAGGAGCAGCAGGACACCTGTGTTATCAGGCTCCTGTCTCCACAACTGCATGCAGTGGCGCTCAGCTGCCTCAAAGTCCCCTGATTGATACTCCCGGTGCGCCAGCTCAGCCAACCCTTGGAAGGAAAGCATACGTTTTGTCGGTTCTGGAGCACCAACACAGCCCAAGGGGGGAAACAACATGTTAGAGGTGATGGAAGAAATTAAAGCAGACAAATGAAAAACACAAAATAAGGAATCAGTAATAAATAATTAAGTTCAATTTAAATGTAAAATAAAAGGATATGGCCAGAGTGCAGAGATCACAATGTCCATTCAAGGTTAAGTTTTAATTCATTGTGGTCATGGTGAGGGGAAAAAAGTTAATGACAGGCTGTATTGGATTACCAAACTGCCAATAATATGGATGCAATGTAGCTGTGGCAATTTTATTCGAGATCGGACTGATTGAAGGTTTTGCCATGTATGCATGTCAATCAGTAAATTGTATTAATTGAGATGCTTTTTCCCATTGAAGTAAACAAGGGTTTGCACAAAAAGCAGCAACATGTGCTGCAAAAAAAAAATGTGTGATGAAAGACAGTGGGAGAATATCCAAGCAATGGAATTTCAGAAGCTCTGACATGAATGTGAACAACATATTCAGACTTTGCAGAATATTGATATACAACATTAGGCTCCAGATTTAATGTTTAGATCAGGAATTCTCACTCCTGGGGAGCCACTGTCCTGCATGTGTAAGGTGTCCAACACACCTAATTCAAATGGTCAGCTCATCAGTAAGCTCTGCTGAAGCCTCATAACGACCTTTATATGAATGAGGTGTGGTGGAGCAGGGAAACACCTAAAACATGCAGGACAGTGGCTCTCCAGGACAAGGAGTGAGAAACCCTGGTTTAGATGATGTACCTCACTGGATGATTCAATTATACCTAATCAAAATACTGTGAGAAGATTAATCCCAGCTTGTGGCATAAACAGTACCAGGCCACAGGGACATCATGTATGATGTAAAACCAGGTGGAATAGACTTTCTGATAAGTAGGGATTAACAGACATCTTTGTAACCCACGCTATTTTGTCAGAGCAGACATCTTCGCAGTAGAACAGGTTTGTCCACCAATGACTTACATTGTTGAGCTTGTATGTACAAAGGATGGACAGGTTTTATTACACAAAGCTAGGTGGAGTGAATGGCCACCATTAACTACATCAGTCCCACTGAGCATCTTTCGAGAAAATCGACAGCAGTGTGACAGGAAAAACAGCAGCCATTAACCATAGTCACCTGCATACCAAGATTAGATATCTAATTTATGACTAACCATTATCCCAGTTTGAAATATATACAATTTCATTCCGACTAATCATAGCGACGGTGAAACTGGAGGTAAATTCACCTCAGTCATAACGAATACGTGTATAATAATAATAATAATAATAATAATAAATCAATTACGGATACGTGTAATTCAGATTCAGATTGGATGTTCAATGATAAAACGGCTTGTTTGTGACTCGCCATGACCTGGCGTAGTTCGATAACTGACACTATCAGACTCAAACGCGTTGGTGGCGTTTCATTAAATGGAGGACGCCATTTTCTGGTGCAAATCAAAATACAACAGCGTATGTCTTGATGTCGCTCGGATTACACTATAGCCACCCGCACGCCGTTTTAACATAAGCAATAAGAAAGCAGTACACGCCAATGAATATTGCGATTATTTACATCATAATATATAGGTTTGAGCAACCGTGGGCGGTTTTGAGAGAGCGCGATTTGTTAGCGCCAGCGCGATATGCTACATATTACACGATCATATAGGCCCGAGACTATTCATATGAATTAAATTATTATTTCACTAGTTGCTTCATTAACAGAGCTTCGTTTGTTTGTTAGTCACCATCTTGGATCAGACACTGGACCGCGGCGGACTGTGTCGTCGTCTTCTTGTTAGCATTTAGCACCCATTTGGCTAACATTAGCAAAGTGAAAGCAACCAACCTGTGCTGTCAGCCACGTTTCCCACTGAGCTCGCCATCTCCTCGGTCTTGGTGTCCTGCACGGTGGTCGTCAATGCGATATCTTGAAGTTGACAGTTTTTAGAGAAAAATGTGTCGTCTTTGTCGCCTACTAGCAGCACACACGTTGCCAGGGCCGGCTATATAGCTCACCAGCTACCTCTATATTTGATTTCCTGATCTTCGTTCGAGGACGCGCTCTTATCGTTGCGGTGGTTAGTATACAGCTTGGTTATAATCAATCATTTAACCTGATCAAAATTACAATATTTTACGGATTAAAGTACACCCGACTTTACGGGATAATAGTTGGTTTACTCCCCGCAATGAAGCAACCACAGACCATGAAATGGCGAAGTGGGTGGAACTAGGTACTGAGAGAAAGTAGATCCGCACATCGCCATTGCAGCTTGTGCACATAATTGCTTATTAAAACAACATTTCATAGTATATAACATTGTAATATGTATCAATGCTGTTGTAGATAATGGCTATATTTTATGTATTACTTCTAACAGAAATGCGAATCATTATTTACGAATGACATTGCGCGGAAGGACACGTTGGTGAACAGGCACACAGCATGTTCCAGCAAAAAAGGAAAGAAGAATCAGCTCTTAAATTATCAATCAGATCAACATCTACATGTATCCATCTTGTAAGAGTCTGCAGTCTGCAAGATTAAAATAATAACGAGCAACAAAGAAACTGATAGTGCAACTATTAGAACACAGACTTTTGTTGGTAATCAAGCATAAACTGCACTATAGTTAGGAAATGGATGCGTTATGTGCTGTACTTTCTTCCTTTATTCTTTCTCAATGACAAACATTGAACACATGTAAATGCATCGCTACCCTGTGTAATTGCTTTCCTTATTTTAAGTGATGGTGCTGGTGTAGTGTCCAATGGCAAACACTATTTTCAATTATGCAGAAAAATATACCTCTCCATAATTATTGTGTTACTCTATTGTTGGTATTTTTTGGGTTAAATGATCAATTATAATTATGCATTGTCTGATATTTATTTAATATTCTCCTGTCAAAAAAAAATATATTAAGGGTGCTTGTGATAGTTTTCAAAATTCACCAACAGGGGGCAACCTATTTCAAAGTAAAAATGCAGGAGTCCTGAAGAGTGGCTATGAAACTTTGAACATTGATCCCTTTGTATGTACTTATTTCTGCAGGACCAGCTGACAGTATAAAGCTCTATACATTAAATCAAGTTGACCATTGGCACCTGCAGTGTGTGATGTTTGATATTTTGGTGTTAGTATTATACTATTAAATTAAACCCTCTTCTGTCTATTTTTGCCAATATCACAATGTTATACTTATTGCCATTCTTCTTTTGAATCCTAATAATGGGAAACACAGTAATTGTATTTTAATTGTATTCCTCTACCCCTCGTGTGTTTAATGTGTTGGCCTGTGAAGTAAATAATCTGTCATTCTTCTCTGAGGATGTTGAAAAGGGGGCTACTGCTCCCCGCATCCCAGTTTTTCCCATAGTCCCTCTATGGGAAAACAGTTGACATCATTGCCCATGTTGGCTTTGCTCTGTGTGCTCTGTGTATGCATAGGGCACAGGGTTTGTGTGCTCTTCCACACGTTCCTCTCCTTTGCTCTCACACTTAACACTGCTTAGCAGTCACTTGCAGGCACAGAATGATGTCATGGGCGCAGTGTGTCGATGGCAATTGCATCTGACAAGCTTTATCTTTGTGCAAGCTACAGTCACAGGGACAGCGGTCGGGTTGGACACATCTTCTCTTGCCTAAAGAGTGGATGACAGCTCTCCACAACAAACCCTGCTTTCAGAGGCTATTTTCGGAAACACGTGAGAGCAAGAGGTTAATTCACTCACAGGTCAATTTGCATGGGTCGCTATGAAAATCTCCAAACAGCCTTTATATATTGTGAGTTTTTGATGTGCTGTTTAATTACCAGGCCAGAGTATTCTTCAAGCAAATGAGTGGCTTGAATTATTTCAGCTCATTTATTTCACAATAATATTCAGTGCAAGCTGTTGACCCACATTATTTACATGCAGTGTTTAGGAATGTTTCCCGTGATGCTTGAATAGGGTTGCTTTGGGTTACTCCGGGAGTTATTTGTTCATTAGTTCGATGTTTATGCTCCATTCAGTAACTTAAAACCCGTCATGTCTTGTGGTGCATGAGCACAGACAGACATATTTTTACTGTAATGAATGGATGTCCTTCTGCTCACTCACATCTGGAATAGCTATCATGGTCAAGAAGCAATCTCGGGGCTTACCGATCAATGACTCCTCTTGATTTTACGGCTGTGTTATTGGTGTTTTCCAGAATTCCTCTAATTCTGAACTGGTGCTGCTGGACGGACGGGTTGCTTACATTTGAAATAGACACAACCTGCCAAAACAGGTAAGAACATATCACATCATATAAAATCACTATATGATGATGATGATGATAACTGAACTACAGTCTTAGAAATAAAAGTGCTAAGTAGAACCATATACGGTTCTTCGGCTTGTCCTCATAGGAGAACCCTTTTTGGCTCCAGGTAGAACCTTTTTATAAAGGTTCCACCTGAAACCCTTTTGGAGGGTTCCACCAATAACCCTTTTAAAACCCTTTATTCAGGAAAGGGGTTTTAAAGGGTTCTCTGGATCAAAATGGTTCTTACTGGAACTGTTAGTGTTACCAAGAACCCTTGAAAAACCCTTCTTCGTGAAAGGGTTTTTCCAGAAGCAAATGGTTCCAGGTAGAACCTCAGCCATTGTAGAACAACCCTTTTGGAACCCTTATTTCTAAGAGTGTAGTTGCCATGTGGAATTGCAGCTCTGAGAGATGGAATATTTAAAGGTGCATTATGTAATAAATCTAAAGCAACTGGCCATAAAATCTTCCCAATATGTCACAAAGACTCACCAACAACAACAGTACAGCCAGAATATTTGCATTAAAAACATATTTTGCAGACTGCAAATCATGTTTATGTTTTGAAATCATGTTTTGGCATGTGGCGCCACCTACCGCCGTCTACCAATCACTGCACTCAGTAGAGTCTCAGCTGCAGAGCAACCACGGGTTGCCAATTACGTCAGAAAACAAACCTAAAAGACCTTGGTATTTTGAATTTGAATGTAGTAACCGTTTTTGGCCACATTCTTACATAAGAATAAAACCAATCTTGAAGCTGCCACACTTACCCTTAGGATTATAAATTACATGGGAAGGGAAGAGAGAGCCATAATGGAAGATTAGGAGCTTCCTGAATATTTTATCTGCGTTCACACAGAACAAACATCTACCCAAATACATTTGTTAGTCAATGCAATGAAAGTTTAGATACAATACATGGTAGAGGAGAAGACAACCATATACCTTCTACACTTTATTGCTTTTCCAGATGGCCTGCAGCATCAGGCTCATTTGTCACTATAAGCTGCCTGTCTGTTAGGGAATAAAGACACAAAACAAACTGTTGCACAGAAAGACCGCAAACCTGCTGTGATTGTTGACCGACTAACAAAACAAGACGAAATAGAGGACCTTTTAAAATGTTAAGCTTTAAAAATTATTGTAATTTCAGGAAATTACAGTCACTTTGTGATAACAAATCGTGACTTTTCAAGCAGCTGAGGTGTGCTAAGAATAACCGCTCTCTGTGGCTGTCAGCTATAGGTTAGTCATCAGGATCTAGGAGTTTGATTCATGCTCCTGGCCTTTGTTTAAGACATTTGTCAGGTGCAGACTCATGTTTTATAGGCACACATTTTGCGGTTAGAAGTTAAAATGCACTGCTGTAAACTGTTTGTTTCTGTTTGAAGTTCACTCATCTCTCCCTGGGTCAGAGCGTATGAAGTCATTCCGTACAGGTGGACAGTTAGAGACAGCCTGTTTTAAGTTACTCTCACACTGATATTATTTATTGAGAAAAAGAAAAAAAAAACACAAACAGCAGATCAGTATCATACATCGTCATTCAAGTCACGTAACAACTCTTTGAAATACTTAATACTGCACTTCCCACTTTAACCCCCGTCAGTTTCTGTGTCCATCACAGTCTCAGAGGTCAGGGCTGCTCTTTGCTGTGGAGTTATCAGGGCTTGTTGCTGCCTCATTTAAATCTCAGCATTTATCACCTGTCATCCCTCTCTGACTCCCTGACCCTTCTTGGTTTCACCCTGCCCACTCCTCTTTCCCTGTGTCCCTCCTACCTCCCCTCTCTGAGAGAAGCAGAGTGGCAGTGTGGACACCTCTCATGACACCAGCTGTCAGTCTCTCCTATCCATTACACCAGCTGACTGACACCGTCTCTCCATCCTCGCTTTTTATTCACCCCCTGGGAATCTATCAGCCACAATAGCATGCACCTCTGGCCCAGTCACTTCTCTGATGTAGACTCCCATTTACCGCCTCCTGCATGAGGAGAGTAATGCGCAGTTTTCCAACACACAACATACTATGAATATTTTAAGGATGCTACTACACACTGTCACATTTTGACTCAATCTCCACTGTAAAAAAAAAATCCCCTCGGACAAAAAACCACTGATCCCGGCTTTGCCAGATCTCATTTAGATCCACCTGAGGGGGCACCGAGTGTGTGCAATCTCAGAGACGGCATGTCTGAAATGGGGAAGGATTAGAGGAGATTCCCCCTGGCTGGCTTGAGATCCTGTGAGTCTATGTGACCGCTTGATTTTCTGATGTTGCTTTGTTCTTTACCCTCTGCAAATCGTTGTGTAGCCTCAGATATTTAACTCCCTTGCATTTTATGTCTTTTATTTTTACACATCTGTCCTCTTCAGACTTGTTTTTGTGTCATCTTGCGTGTGAAATACTCGGCATCAAAGCATTTTCTGTTCTGTTTTACGGTGAAATTAATTATTTTGGACAAACGTCATTTATTTTATGGCCTTTCAATGTTCTGTTGACTGTTATGATTCAAAATTAACTTGGCACGGGACAATAAAGTGTCTCCCCTCAAATAAATCTGGGAGTGCTTCTCTGTGACCTCTCTCGTCTTTCTACTGTGATTTAAGCACTTGTTATAACCCATCCCTTTGTTTGTTTAGGATCAGGCGGAGGTGGGGCCTTACATCCGTAAAATTAAGAACACAAATAAGCTGTCGGTGTTTACCTTATAATTACCAGCTGTACATGCATCATAAACACAGGTCCGACACATTCACACTCCCCTGTCTACACCAAACTAAACAACAACCTGCTCATGTTGTCGTTCCAATTCAACATTAATGAGGCAACTTATTCACCTGGTAGTTTCTACCCCCTATTAGCGCCTATCTCTCCCAGTTTCTCTCCATCAGTCAAAAGGATTTCCTCTCCAGTGACAGTTACAGTCATAATTGACCCGTGGTCATGCCTTGAGCAAATAAGACTTGTGTTGTGTCCCATTCTTACGCAGAAGTCTTCCGCTTTGTGAAACCTTTTATATTTAGAAAAATGGATCATCCATCACTACTCACTCTCCCTTCTCCTGGCTCCTCTCCTCCCACTGGTTGCATAATAGGCCGTACCTTGTGAGTAAGCCACGGTGAAGGGAACACTTTGTCCAAAAAAGAAGGTCACATCCAGAGAGTAGAAATCTGGCACAGTGCACCACTGTCCACCTTAAAAGCTAAAGGTTTCCTCTTTCCGCCTTCGTATAAGCAGCTTATATCTGTGCATTTGAACTGCGCTTACATCACCTGTTCACATCAGACGTGGATGGATTTTTTGCGTCATAACCAACTTATTGTGCGGTCTTCCTCTGCGCGTGAGAACATTGCCCTGTGCTTCTTCATGATGCAGTTATGTAACTGCACACTATGCCACAATAAAGGATTAGACCAACTTTGAGAAGGTAAGCTTCATAATAATAACAACAAGCAGCAGCAGCAGCAGCAAGGAGCTGCTTTTGTAATCTGTGAGGTGTTTATGTTTCATATCCAATCCTTTTCACTATCATCAGCTGCACCTCCCACCCATAGTTCATCCAGGTAAATAAAGCTGTTTAGGCAAGAGTCCTCTAATTCAGATATGTTTGTTTGCCCCTTTCTCTCACATGGTGATTCACAGTTCCTCTCTCACACAGGAACTGCACAGTGATTTGTTCATGCACTTGTTTGATCACTTCACCTCCACTCTCAGCCTGCCTCTGTCTTTTCCCACCCTGTTCTTTTCCTCTCTAGGTATCCTGTTTATACAGCACACAATTATAGAAATATTACAGAAACTAGGACACATTTCGAGATACAATACACACTTGGTCTGAAGGAAACGTTTTGGCAACATTTTATAAATATTGTCAGTCTAAAGGAAACTTTGCTCATACACCAGTTTAGAAGAAGAGGGTTTTTACACCTTTTTCTAAGCTTAACTAATTGATTTACTGCAAGTGCAACATGTGTAACCATGTCTTGCCAATTTATGTGCACATATCTTTGTGTGTATCTGAGTGTACACAGCATAGGTCGGAAACGGGTTGGACCACAGCGGCTGTGGACGGAACAGGGAAGGAGTCGAGAGGAAAAGGCGTAACTGCTGCCTCTTGGCCACCACATCCACTGCCCTTGCCAGAAGGTGCAATAAAGCATACGCTGGAGACAATTTCACACTCACACACTCACACATACACACATATGCACAGAGACCATAATGACAAAGTACAGATCGGACCATTATTGTAGATATACTGACCTCTTCTTTTAATGATGCGATGAATCCACATAATGATGCCTGCGGTTTTGCTTTACATGCAAAACCAAAGTGAAGAGGATAACTGCACTAATCTGTGTGGGACTGAAGCACTGCGCAACAAGGAGCATCTCATTTTGGTTAGTGCAAAAATGCTGCAATTACCCCAGTGATTCTGTCTCTAAACTGAGCTGTTCAGCGCATACAGGCAAGGATTACCTAGTGATCTACAACACGTTTTTACAAGACAAAAACAAAATCTTTTGAGCAAACATCCACAGCAACAAAACATTTTGTTGCCGGACCATATTTGCTTTTTTGTCAAACTCTTCAGGAGAATGAAGCAGTTCTATTGTTGTGCAAGTCAGCCAGGTTAAAAAGAGTCATTTCACTCAACGAGGAGACAGCATGAGACAGTATTCAGACACAGCTGCATGTGGCAAAGCCTTTAAAGGCAAAGGCCACCAACAGAGCAGACTCTCGTAATATCCACT
The DNA here is from genome assembly GCF_963457635.1 of Microchirus variegatus. NCBI lineage: Eukaryota > Metazoa > Chordata > Actinopteri > Pleuronectiformes > Soleidae > Microchirus > Microchirus variegatus. Next base: position 15,152,585 of record NC_139807.1, on the reverse strand, counting down.
GTATTGTCTGATACTGCCATGGGTAAAGTTGGGAGGAATTAATATCCAAACTTTCATCAACACAGTATCCCCAGAAGGATTTTGATTTACCGGAAAGTCGCAGCATAAGAGGGTTATTTATTTTTGATTAATCTGTAAACTGTTCAGATTCAGAGGATTACATCCTTTCTTTTTTCTTGTGTTATCTCTGGCAAAACAATAGCAGGAATTGCAAGGAAGTTTGTCTCGCTGACTGTATCAAGTGAAAATGCAACTATGAGAATATAAAACTAGGTCCAAGGTCAGGCTCTGTATTTTGCCTACATAACCCCAGTAGAATTTGGGTGTAGTTGACATCATAAATCTTTCAGAAGGCCGAGATATAATGCTTCTGTGGTTAAGGTGTTCTACTAAAATATTATCTTGTTTATTAGCACCTCTATATTCTTGAATGATCTTTACCCTTCCTTATAGGCAGCCCCCAAGGGATGAGACCATCCCAGGGGAACATGGGGGGGTGAAAGGTCAGAGGTTGTTGATGCAGAAACAAGGGTCAGAAAGCGTGGAGGAGTTACTGACCTTTGACATCACAGACACAGTGTTGCAGACTCCAAGACTTGAAAGACCAATCAAGTTACAATCACTCACTATGTGTTTGTGTCTTTAGTTTATTGCACAACATGTTTATGTGCATTTAATGAACCTGTGGATGGAAGTACAACTTTGTAGTATCATTCCTTCTATGGTAGACATGATATATCATGAGTGCTGATTCATGTTAGTCTGATTTATTGCATTTCTCTTTATATGAGCGCAGATGCCTTGACTCATTTTTAAATGACTTATAATTGACTCATCACAGCTGCAATGCACAGGTGGAAGTAATATTGTTAATAAGCTTGGAAGTATTCAATTATGTCTCAGGCCAGTGAGTAATGGCCAAATATGGGCATGGAATATGGCACGTTTAAATGAAATGCAGCTGTTAATAATTGTATTACTTTTCCTTTATTTCAGTCAACACTGGCCTACACTCAGTGTGAGTTTTATAGTGAGCATACATGTGTATATTCAGAACACATGTATGTGCAGGCAACTATGAACATAAAAATGTGTCACATGTCATTAACATGAAAGCACTATGTTAACTATAAAGCGGTGATTAATTTAACCAAGACCAATAATAAGAGGAAATGCTAAACTATAAACCACAGCCAGTGCAGTTAATATTGTTATTAGCTATTGCTTATATTATCGCATATAAACTAAACATGTGTCTTACATTTAAAGCAGGTACATTTTTGTTTTCTTATCACAAAGATTAAGCATTAATAACTCAATGTGTCTACGATATATATATATGCATACTGTATATATATAGGCTACTTGAATCAAACATGTCAAGATGTGGGCAGAAATCCAGAGGTTCATATAATATTATGGGCCTGGCCTCATATTGTTGTTGGACCAGCAGGCTGCTGCTGGGTTAGGCTTTGAAGGCCCAGCGATGGAAGAGAGATGAACGGCTTCAAAAGGGGAAGTGACTATACATTAATACATGATTATTGGCTTGGACTGGAGCACTGACTCAACTACGAGTGAGCATGTTTCTTCCAGATAAGGCCCACACAGGTTTTTTTTTTTAAACAAAAAAAAAAAAAAGAGAAAAACACAACAACATGAAGCCTAAAGGATGTAGGCTGTTCCAGCTACTCAACTCAAAAACATAATACATCAACAGCAAGATAACAAATGTTGACCCTGGCACTCACAGTCACTTCAAAGCGAATAAGCGCCGGCCAAATAGAGAACATGACAGCCATGCTGCCTTGTTTGCAGTCTTGTATAAAGTACTTGAAAGCAGTACTTGAGTAAAAGTACAAGTATCTTACCATAAAATGACTTTGGTAGAAGTTAAAGTCACCTTTTAGAATAATTCTGGTGTAAAAGTCTTAAAGTACCTGACATTTACTGTGCTTTTCTGATATAAAATGTACTTATTAGAAGTAAAACTAAAAGTATTTAAACAAAGTGAGCAATTACACTTTTGAACATGACATTATTGGTGGCTTCTTCACAATAAAGGCATAAGGTACAGGCTAACAACTTCAAACAACATTAAAATTAACCTTCTGTCATGAATGGTGAGCTGCTGTTGGTATTTTTTAAACTTTTGGAGTTTGTGGAGCTTCTAGGCGTGTTTTCAGCTGCGGTTTATCTGCGTGAGCTCGCTAGCTCACCGGTTAGCAGCTCTGCTAACAGCTAAAAGCTGAGAGCTGAAATCCGGAGTGCATCCGGAGCATACAACAGAAACCCGGAGACAGGAGGCCAGAAACCCGGAGACCAGAGCCTCGGTGTCGGATACACGGTAAACAACGAGCCGCTGGTGTGTTCCACATGGAGCCGAAATCTGCGGCTAACAGCTAAGCGGCTAACAGCTGGTGGTAAGGAACTGTTTCGAGTAAAAGTACACATTTTATATAGGAAATGTAGTGGAGTAAAAGTAATATAAATAACGAAGTAAATTGGCAGTTGACAGGATATGGTTGGTACCTGGGCTTTTACTCCCTGTAAAGCTATGTTACAGCCACTGTTGTAGTTATTTTACTCAATTTGTTAAAGGTCCAGTGTGTAACATTTGCAGAGGGTTTATTTGCAAATAAGTACTACCCATAAGTAGGTTTGTATAATTGTTTTTAAATAAACACGGTTTGGTTTTCATAGCTTTAGAACAGGGAACAGGGTTTCTCACTCCTGGTCCTGGGGAGCCATTGTCCTGCATGTTTTAGGTGTTTCCCTGCTCCAACACACCTGATTCAAATAAATGGTTCATTAGGCTTCAGCAGAGCTTACTGATGAGCTGACCATTTGAATCAGGTGTGTTTGAGCAGGGAAACATCTAAAACATTCAGGACAGTGGCTCCGAGTGAAAAACTCTGCTTTAGAAGGTGCCATTTTTATATATCGAGGGCCTTGCTTTACAGTTGAGTACATGCAAAGGCCGCTGTAGATCAATTAGGCATGTGGGAGAGAGGGGTGAGTGGAGAAGTCCTCTGTTTTTGACAATATACAGTCTTATCCTTTATTATCACTACTTCCTACACACTGGACAAAACCAGTGATTCAAATATCCACTTTGCAGTGTATGCACTATTTTTTGGCATCTTGGACTTAGAGCAATACACAATGCCGAAATCAACCACCTCATAATTAACATTACCTGGTGAAAAACTGTCCAGTATATGTAGAAAACTGGTAATGGAAGTCGTGTAAATGTGCAGTACATTGTAGTGTTACATGCTCACAATATGTCAGTGGTTTTTACAAGCTGGTGTTAAAAAACATTCATGACTGACATGTACTGTCACAAATAGGCATGTTCACTTATTCATAATTTGCCTTGACAGCTAGACTGGAGCATGACACTGCGCGGCAGACTTTATCACTCATGTAAGTTGTAATAAGTACCTTTACCTTATCTGCTATTTTTATGGGAGCACTATATTATTATGGCCCATGGAGCACCGTGACTCCACAATTAATGGCCCTCCCCTGTTTTTCCATCCATGTCAAGCACAGAATTACAGCAAGACACAAACATGTCATTACCAATCCCATATATAATCCTCTTCTCTATACATCTTACTGTGATCGGTATACATCACAGTTTAAATTACAGTGGAATCAGTGTTGTCATGTAACAAAACACAACACTTTGTTACAGCACTTAAGTATAAAATTATCTGTACTTTACTTCATTTATATTTCTAGCAACTTGTACTTTTTTTACGCTACTACATTTCCTCTAACTAGCTTTGTTACTCATTACTACCAAATTTAATCACAAGAAGAAGAATATAGAGCAGGGTTTCTCACTCCTGGTCCTGGGGAGCCACTGTCCTGCATGTTTTAGGTGTTTCCCTGCTCAAACACACGTGATTCAAATGGTCAGCTCTTCAGTAAGCTCTGCTGAAGCCTGATAATGAAACCATTTATTTGAATCAGGTGTGTTGGGAGCAGGGAAACACCTAAAACATGCAGGTGGCAGCAGTGGCTCCCCAGGAACATGAGTGAGAAACCCTGATAGAGCTTTTCTAGTCTTGATGGGCTGCTTTAAACTACAGTTTTACCATTTAGCCATTTACACGCTTCAACATGGGGTTAAGTGCCTTGCTCAAGGACACATATGGACTAGCAGAGCCAGGAATTGAAGTTGAAAGACAACTTGCCCTACTTTTGATACTTATAGTTGTCATGATGATGATATAAAGTGAATTCAACTTCTACCAAAAGTCATTTTCTGATAAGATACTTTTACTTAATTATCCTTTTTATTTATACAAGACTGAGTGTAATATATCATGAGAAAATTAAATATGCGAACCTATGTGATTGCAAAGGATCCACGTCAACACTTTTAACCAGCTTTGGCGTTAAGGCCTCACCAAACAGCTCTTCAAAGTCATGTCTGTCAATCAGAATGTAAAATGCTGCATATGAAAGGCCCACTCTGTGCCAAGATCTCTGCCCGGGACCCTACAGCTCTGATGGTCCACACAGTGGCACCCTTCTCGACTTTAATGTCCATATTGTCACTAAATCCTATGGAAGTAATCAGGCATGCTCTGTTTATGTTTGATCACAGCACCGGCAGGACAGAGATGGACATTATGACTGCCGTGTCATCTGCAGTGACTCCTCTGCGGGTCACTGGAGATGACTGAGATCAGTCCAAGATACACAGAATTTACCGCGTGGGGTCTCCACCGCAACATGGACCAAAAATAATGATGTTGCCAAGTTGAAACCAAGAGATGTGGTGCCTTTCATGGACGGGGTTGCTGCGAGGGGCTCTGATGTGATGTGACAGCAGTTCTGACCAAAGCTAGGCTCAGTAAAAATACAGAGAGATGGCTTCAGTCGAGTGCATTCAATCAACACACAATAGACCACAACAGATTTAGGGTGAAAACAAGGGTTTAGTGAATAAAACATTAGTTTCATTAGAATATGGTCAGTGAAGACACCCAAGTCTCTTTTAGTTTCTGAAGTTAGTGCCTCCCTCTTCTCCTCCCTCCATCTATTCCTAACACTTCCCCATCCCCTCCTCCTTCACACCACTTTTCTGGTCACAGTTGGAAGACCACTGAGTATACACAGTAGTGCATCCCCCAGCATGCTGATTGACAGAGGTGTTAAACAACCATGATCAGCCGCATGTGTCTGTGTATATGGGCGTGCATATATGTGTGTGTGTGTCCTTTAAGTGGGTAGATGTGTGTTGTACTTACATACACTCAGCAAATCCCATGGGTCAAAATTAGTTATGACGATTGTCATAATTAACGGGCTCCTATGCTGAAACTCATTGGTCTTATACATAAACACATCACCTCCTGTTAAAGCCCAATTTATACTTCTGCGTAAAGTGCTCTGCGTAGGCTACGTAGAGACTCTGCGTCGACGCAGAACCTGTCGTAGAGCCTCTGCGTCGTCTCCGGGTGCACGGAATATTTTTTAAGTGTCCGTCACTCCGTCAAGGGACTACGGAGACGGCAAGAGCTGCGATTGGTCCTCAGGACAGGCCGAGCTAAGCTGCTCTGTGCCGGCTCTCAGTGCGCTCCGGGCGTCCTGACAGAAGCGGAGCTGATCCCCGCCGATAACGCCGCTGCCGAACTATAAATACGTCATATCTTAACACACACAGCACATGTTTAGACTCTAAATGGCCAATTTCTCGCCTCAAATTATCTTAAAACTGCGTTCCGTGACACAGAAAAGTGAGAAACGGCCACTTTTTCAACAACAACAGTCTTTCTCTCTCTTTCTTTCTCGGACGCCATTGCTCACTGTAGCCAGAAGCACAACAACCTTGCGCAGCGACCCCTACTGATCGGGCGGGAAATTGCAGCGAGTGTCCGTCACCACGACGCAGAAGTATAAATGCTCGAGGCGTCTCCGTGGTGACGCAGACGGATAACGCATACGCAGTCGGAGAAGTATAATGTGGCCTTAACTCTTTACACTCCCCAGGAACCACAGGCAGGTGTGACCAGTAACAACAGGATGACAGGGTTCAACACCTCTGCTCCCCACTGGCTTCCTCTCGCACTCCAGCTCTACATTCGACCACACCCAGAGTGACAAGAGCTACATCACCAGAATGTCTGACAGCCTGCAATAAAGGTGCAAAAAAAGTGTACATGCTCTGTGTTTGTGTCTGTGTGGATAATGTGGGCTTGTACTCTGGTTTTAACCCCTAAATACCTTCACTGGGATAATCCATTTAACTATAGATGTGCTCGTCTACTCAGACAATTGTAGTTAACCCTAAACATTCGCTGATAACCTCTAAGCCTAACCTGTAACCTCTGACCTTAACCTCAGGGCTCTTCAAACAAGACATTGGCCTCCAGGGATTCGACACATATATCTCAATGAGTTTCCTTTTTCGCCCTCTGTTTTGCTTCCTCCCTCTGCATTTTTTTCTCCCTCTATTCTCTCAAATTATGTTCTTCTTTATCTCTAATGCTGGTTTTACTGCTGGGCCGGCCCAAGATAATCCTCCAAGTCTGTTTCCTATGGAGCCCATCCTGAGTTTTCACAACACAGAGCCAGGGGTTGATGTGGTGTACAGAGTGCTGTATAGTTTGTCTCTTTATCTAGCGTTCTAAAAAAAAGAGTCACAAATATATCAAATAATATTTTTGATTTGTTTCATATAATTTCTGAAAACAGCTGGAAACAACAGTTGCCAACTCTGAATATGGCAACAATAAGATAAACATAGAACATGTAGAATATCAGTGTTTGTAATTATAGGCAGCGTATCTCTTTCTAAATTGATAAAATGTTGTGTATATATATATATACATATATATGATATATGTATATATTTTATATGTATATATATATATATATATATATATATATATATATATATATATATATACAAACAAATCACATATATATATATATATATATATATATATATATATATATATGTGATTTGTTCTCAGAATGAGTTGTGTTTGTTTTGGTGTGAAGTGCTTTGGTTTGTCAAGAACACTGAGACCATTACACTGTCACGTTGTTTAGACCTTTGATTTTCCAAGTACTGAGTGTGCAAACAGGTTCATTCAGAGCAGTGTCACATGTGCAAGTACAAAATGAGGAGTGGGAAGAATAGGGTGTGAATATGTATTTTATTTGAGTGCTATTTGCAATAACCTCAGTAAAATACTTATTCAGTACATTTCCATGTCCATTTTTTGACCTGTCACTCACTACTATTTAGACTTTGTCCGGGACTCTTGAAAAGTTCTTTAGATCCCTTTCACCAGGTTGAGTGGCCAATGAAGGCTCAAAGAGAGTGGTAGGAGGTAATAGTGGGTAATAATACTAATTGGTGGTGATTGCAGTGCTTCTTAAGTGGAATATCACTGTGAGTAAACAGACGCCTGGTTCTTTTGAGTAAGCTCACCCCCAGAGTGCTCTCCCTTTCTCTCAGCACAGCCTAGCAACAGCCTGTCCTTCCATTTTACTGGGTTTTGCCCAAATAACTCAGCTGGCCATCACAACTTTGCATTGGTCACCCATCCTTTTGTTCCTGCTCTTTTCTCCCTGTGCCAAACACACCAGATCTCCATGTGTCAGAGAGAAAGAGAGGAAGGAAGGGAGAGAGGTTTTATACGTGATTTCCAGAGAGCAGAATAAATCTCATGCTGTTTTGCTATTTCTCAGACAGTAATTTCTCCCTTGTTCTGTCTGTTGTCATCAGAGGTTTTAAGCTCATATTGTATGTACAGAAGTGATGTTAACTGCTATTGCCATTGACAGTGGCTGTCTTTGTCATATTTAAGATGAGACCATCAGGGACAACTTCCTTTTTCACGACTGAGGTTTAATATTTTTGGAATCAGCTCTACTTGTGTTATGGCTCTCCTGGTGCAATGCTGGCAATACCTGCTAACAGCCATCATACCAAGTAAGTGTACTTTCCAAATTGGCTAACTTTATAACTTTATAACTTTAGACCGTAACTATTACAAGTCTTATATGCCACACATTAATGCCTGGCATCACTATGACGTGTGTCCCATATGTCCAGTCACTCCCACCAAAGTTCCAGCCTTCAAAGGTTCCCCCACAACACAAAAAAGTGGACCCTGGGCTCGGGGGTTTCTGGGGGCCCAAGGGTGCCTTGTTTTACCAAAAACTTCAGTGCTGCAGCAAAAGGCAGGCCACATTGTTATGCAACAGTTTAATGTGGATGAATAGGCTTCAACGCAGGCCCAGTGAATGCCAGTGGAGATGATGGGAAGAGAGGAGCAAGCAGAGGGAGTCCCCCATCGGGCCCTGGCTCTGGTATCTCCTCCATGTTTTCCTTTCAGCCTTAAATGTGTTGGCCAGAGTTTATCAGAGCTGGAGAAGGAGCAGAAAGGAGGAGGCCGGGTTCTGTGTGGTTCAGCAACAGAGCAGGCTGGTTAATCCCTGCAAGCCCAACACAAGGGCCAGCCAAGCTGTGGGGGTCCCCCCTCATTTTCCTACTGATCTCCTCTCCTCAGGCCCCGTCTCTCTGTGGGTGACATCACTGGTTGGCACAGGGAAGCAGGGGGAAAATAATTAGGTTTAGATGGCTGAAATGTGTGTGTGTGGTGATGCAGGGATGGAAATTTGCAAGGCTATACTCAATACGAAGCACATGGACGTTACAATCATTACTCAGATGGAAACCAGCGGAAATAATGCAGTTTATCTGCAGTTGTTATGCTGCAAATGAGAAGTAAATAATGTGGTTTATGTGTAATGAGAATAGTTCTGATTTCAAGTAACAAAATCCACCGCACTGCAATCTACAGTCATGTGACTTAATTAAAGGATGAACTGATGAATTTCAGCCAAAGAGTCATGAAATGAAGAATGTGTGGCTGGACTTGGAGTTAACTGTGATGATGGGGGAGGAAGAGCAGGAGGCCCTGCTTACACCTCACTATAGACTCCATACATGACCACCCCAGAAAAGCCCATCCGTTCACTGCACTTCGTGCTATATACACAGTCTACTTAGGGAGAAGCCTTTGTTTGTACGTAACGCTTTGTCAACCTCTATTTAGAGGCTTCTTTACAACAGGCCCAACCCTTTGAATATTAACTGTGTGATCACTCTTGCCACACAAGCAGCCGTTCAGGACCCCCTATCAACACAGCCCAGCTCCCCTGTGCTCTGTAACAGGGCATTGTGCCCAACCACGTCTTGGTATACAGACTCTTGTGGTCTCTCTTCAGCCACTTAGGGAGAATTTCCTTTTCCATTGCTTCAGTTTCATCATTTATGAAGAACTTGATGCATTTCGCATACGAGGAGAGTCTAAACCAGAGATCAAATGTGGGAGGAGGAGACAAAGAGTTGTAAGAAAAGCAGGAGAATAAAAGGGTCGGTTCGTCTATGTCGCTTTATGTCACTGTGTCATTGTGAGCCTCTAGTGGAGTGAGACTGTAGCTCTGACTGGAGTAATGAGCGTAGCAGCTGGGGCAGGAAGGCGAATGAGGGTGGGAGAGTCTGGGCTAGTGTTTTTGCAGACCAATAATCCCCTTTATTGAGTCTCAGGAAATCCTAACTGGAGTCGGAAGTGGCTCTAGTGGCCAGATGTGTAAAGACAAACAAACTTAATCCAACCCCAAAAGACAACTGACCACAAGCACCCTGCTGAGATGTGCACACACACATGCTCAACTGACCACAAGCACCTCCACTGGCATCCTTGTCATTCAGGCGGGGAGAATTCACTTTATCACAACCAAACAGACACACGTGTGCACAGGGATCCATTTCTACAAATGTTGCTCTAGTATACAGCTTGGTAAATAAAGTGTCAGCAGAGGACTTTAGACAGTCTATGAAAACAAAGAGAGACATTGCCGCTCTCATTCAATAAAGTTCTGAGGAGCTGGAGGCAAAGTTGTTGCAAAAGTGGAAGTTATTCAACAATCAAGTCACAGGCGGCCTCCGGAGGCAAATAAAGAAAAACCTTTGTACACACAAACCTGCTGTGACAAAAAATTGACTCACAACTCTCTCATCTTTCTGCCTCCTCAATGTTTGTGTCATCATCCAATAGCCTTTGTGTGAACCTCCAAAGTCACAGTCCAGCAGCAGTTTGAGCGTGCAAGCTTCTGTCTTTTTCCATCATGTATGACATATGTACAGTGCGGAATGTGTGGGAGTGGACATGAGCATGAGCAGTTGTGTCTGAGTCAGAGTGAGTACACATGTGTGTTAGTGAGAGAATTTGGGGGAAAAATGGGGCAGGACACTTACAGTGTGTGTCTGTGTTGTCTGTCTCCTCTTGTCTCTCCTTATCAGAGCGCCGCTTTGACCAAAGCCAGAGATCCTTGTCAGACCGTTCTGGATAACTGCACGTGATATGAGTGCAGCTGGGGAAACCAAGAGTGATCTGAGAAAGCTGCTTTTGATTAGGTATATCTCCCCAGGCCAACTGTCCCAGTCTGGGATCAGACCCAGGTAAGGCTGCATGTCTATACATGAGTTTAATATCCCCATGGAGTCGCAGCCACACTGACCTATTTACTCCATCATGGAAATGGCTAAGGCCTTATCCACATGGAATCAGAACGAAATGTAAACAATATTTTGAGTTGTCATTTTGAGAACATTATCCGTAAAAATGGCATAATTTCAGGATATGTTTTTAATCCACAAGAGATGCCCAAAATGACTCTAAAGTACATAAAACAGGCCAATATGTGGCTCTGTAATGCTGCTACACCTAAAACAGAGAAGAAGATGTTGAGCATGCACCTAAAGACGTGTCAACTTTTTAAATATATATATATATTTATATAGTATTATTTGAAGGAGTATACATTACAATGTATACAGAAACAGAAGTGAGCAAACAATATCATAAAGCAAACAGACCAAACAAATTCCAAAAACAAGAGTATGATGACGACAAAGATAGTGACAGTGAGTGAGAGAGAGAGGTGGGACTACTGTATCATCATTTTCCCAGAGCAGTGTACATTTGGTGGCTTTTTAAGATTTCCCCACTCGAAACCTGTTACCAAAAAAATATAATTTCAGGGCAAAACGACGTTTCCATGTGGATATAATAAAAAAGAAAAAAACTTGTGTGGACAGCCCCTAAGTCCAAGGAAGCAGACTATACTCCCCAGAGACAGAATACCACTAAGCTCACATATGGTTATATCAATAGATTTACATGGAATAGTTTTACAACCACTTTTAAAAACTATAAAAAAACAGGGCACCTGAACAAAAAAAGCCGTTGTATTGATTTCTTTACATCTGGATTCATTTCTTAAGTGTGAAAATAAAATGCTGCATAGGTCACTGTATAGAACTCGATAACCATAGCAAAAGTACTGAGCAAAACAAACTTTTTTTCTTTTCTTTTTGGCGTGGGGCTCATAGCCTTCAAATTAATGTAACCCTTCTGGAACTTCAAAGCAGGATTAAGAAGGGGAGATCACGAAGGGCTAACACTTGCTGCATGGGTGCAACCACCCCATCAACCTAAGCAACCTGAGCTTCTTAAGGGTTGTTGGCATTAAGGGGTCTCATGTGTTAATCCTTCATTTCTCAGTTAGGAAGAAAAGGTAGCCGGGCTTGTACAATGTAATAATATTTGGACGTGCAAATTGGATTATGTGCAAACTTGTGTTTATGTGATTTGGTAGCGATGGTGGTGTTTTGTTGTTAATTTCACTGTAACTGTGGAGGCATTTATGTGTGTAGCACCTGTGTGCAGCAGTGCAGACACGTTTTCCTTCTGGGGACAATAAAGTATATCGTATTGTATCATATTCCTTGCTTGAGCAAGTAAAAAATATGGACCTTCTCACAGTCAAGAAAACTCAAAGTATAAACCTTACACATGAGCAGTCTCATGCACGTTCATTCACTGAAGAATGGCCTGAATGGAGCACGGGCTCTGAAGCTGTTATGCAAAGGTGGGGGGGACTGGCTGTGAGTTGGCCAGTAAACACACCACACTGATTTTTTTTCTCCTTGCAATTTCACTGTCTTGGTGGAACAAGTGAGGGATGCCAAGTCAACTCCTCACTATACATTAATCACTGTCACAGCGTCCACACTGCATTAAGTCTGACATACTATGTGGAATTGTTAGCGTCCACACTGCATTAAGTCTGACATACTATGTGGAATTGTTCAAGGTTGTTCAAGCGCTTTATGGACTATAAAGCTGCCATCTCTTAACAGTGGCATTTCCTTGTATTCTGAGAAATGCACTGTACTCAGAAGAGAAGTGAGTGGCTCAATAGAAAGCGAAGTTTCCTGAGAGAGGTTTATTCTGGCACGGGTGCACTATAACATGTCCTGTTGCACAGCCACAACAGAAGCCAGATCTTTTGGGTCGTAACCCCCCTAATTACCACAGGCCAAGAAGTGATGACGACAACCTGTCAGCGTGGTCTGTGAAAGGGGCTACCTGAGCTGGTTCCATGAGCACCAGGTGACATGGGCCAAGAGCGCTCCAGCACCTCCAATGAAAGGTCAGTGTTATGAGTCTACATCCCAGCACCTGGGCCATTTCAGCACCCTAGAGGGACTTCTGACCTCTTAGCTTTCACCGGTGCCCAGTTCTTGGTTTAGGGAGGAGATGTGGACATCATTTTCCCATGTCTGATAGCCATCTGCTCCCTCTCAGGTTCACAGCAGCATCCTCTTCTTAGCCTGATCAAGGCCTTCTGCACCAATTACAGATCAGAGTCCTGCCCAATATGATGATTAGTCTGAAACCAAGGATGGATTACTGAACGAGCCTAACGTGTCCCAATGGCTCAGTAGCCCCTTTTCCAGTCTGTGCCCAGTGGCCCACTGGCTCATAATCTGTCCCCGCCTGAAACAGAGACATATCGAATTGACATTGCAACACAGGACAGCAAGCTTTCATGTTCCACCTCATCTCTACATGTCAAACATTATTGTAAAAAGCTATGCTGTTGATTAACAATGATTAACATTATTTCTCAGTATAGCAGGGCCTGCATGTTCACACACTGTGCACAGGAAGTGATTCATATTAGAAGCAAAAACAACATTGCACTGGTGAAGCAAGGCAGCTGCAAACTGGTTGGAGAATGACTAAAACCAAGAGAAGCACCCATTGAATGTTTTAGAGTGAATTCTACAGCTCAAAAATCCTGCTCACAGAAATTTGGTGTGATAAACGTTACTTGCCCTGCCTCTGCAATGCTGGTGTATACACACAAATGCTCCCCAGCATTGTTGACAGGGTCCATTTTCAGATAAAGGAAATGCAGCATACAAATAATTGTACATTTCTGTTCACAAAGGCCAAACAAAGGCTGGCCAATAACATCAACAACAGAAATTGAGCGTTACACACTTCAGCTTTTAAAATAACAATGGTTACACATATTAAGCATGTTGTGATCAAAACAGATTTATGATGTCTTTAGTTTAGTATTACTACTGAACGTGCTGGGCCTGATTCTCACAGTTTTGCCTCACTGACTATCATTAGGGCTACTTTCATATTACAAGCAGTCACATTGATGAGTTCAGACTCAAGGAGGATCAGATTTGACATTTGTAACTCAAAGTTTGTTTGTTTTTTTGCATGTGCATTACAGTGCATGTGACTGCACACTCTGCACCACTGTAATTTGTGTAGGTAGACGATGATGATGATGCTCGGCCATTCTCACTCATGTCATGTACCAGATAGGCTTTATAATCTGATTTAGGACAACATACTGACGGACGTTTATTTTTTGTGTCCACACAATCCTGAAAGAAAGTACTTTGAGTCACATCAGTGGAAAATATTTAATATGAGTTACTTCAGCCTGGTAATCTGAATGTTTTTCCTACTCACCAAACTTGAGAATGACTTTGAAACTATTTAAACTTGCGTGACATAACAGCAAGTCACCAAAAGCAAATTGTGAGACTAAACACGGACGAGTGGAGTCATCATGGAGCTTACACAGTCACCTGAAGCCCCCCCAAATCCGTTCATGGGAAAACTGGGAGGTTACAATAAAGACGGAGCAGGCAGCTTGCGGTGCGGGAGCGCGCCTGCGCGTTCCTGCTGAACACAGTGTGGAAGTTTCCCTGCAAGTTTAGTTGAGAGAGACGAGAGGAGCAGTGCTGGGAGCGGTGAGGCACAAGGAACAAGGAGATAAAGAACAAAAAAAAATTGGGATTGCACCGGGAGCAACTGTAACTTTGAATCAAGTCTGTCCTGGTCGCTGCTGCTGTTGTTTGTGTTGTTACCTCACAGGAGAAGAGTCATCAGCGTCAGGTAAGTGAAGTCACTTGATATCGCTGTGTTAAACCACTTGAACAGTGTTGTGGTCATCTGTAAGTGTGGCGTGTGTTTTCTTTCTCTTTCTGTCTTACTGTTTATTAAATTTGGATAAACTTTCATGTTGGAAGAGCTGTTTTTTTTTTGATAATTTCAAACAAATGTCACCATAAATATTAGAATTGATTTTATTCTCAATGAAAACAAAACAAAGGAGAACATTTTTGCGGTGTTTGATTTGTTGAGTTACCCACATTTATCTTAGCTTTACATCCTTCATATATTCCATTGTACAGTGACATCTGATAAGTGTTTAAATATAAACATTATTTTGATGAAGAGATTGTGAGGCGACGGGGTGATCGCAGCGCGCTCCTGCGGTGGACACTGGGACAGTTTGTTGGCAACCAAGCGCATCCTTCCAAAGTTTCCCAAAAGTTGTAATTCTGGCTGAGAAAGCGATGGAGGACACTGTGTATGTTTTTGGTTAAAAGCATAGTCATGCCATGATTAAAGACTTACCCCTGCTGCACCAGACACCTGAAGCCTCTGACTCATTCCCAACTGCATTACTAATCCTGTTTAAAACCTGCTGGTGCAAGTGTGTGCAACTGGCTTTCAGATGTTAATCTCCCCATAACGTGGAAAGAATATGATAAAGTTGGGATTTCTGAAGCTCAACCTCTACTTTACGGCGTTGTGGTTAAGTGAGCATCTATGTTGTCTCCATGTATTTTAATTAGAGGGGAGAGGACGCATGGTGGAGGTGTGTGTGCATGCTGTGAAGTGAAACTTAACAGGATGGGACAAGCTGTTCAAACTGCCTCCAGAGGGTGGTGGTGGTGGTGTGTCTGGTACTTTCTTTTTTAGAAAACCCCTTGAACTTCCACTTTGCTGAGTTGAAGTTGAGGTTACATGTTTAGGTTCAGCCACTGGTTAGATCAGCGAGTGCACTTGAAGCACGCTAATGAAAGGAGAAGTCAGTCCAGGTGTCGGCTCATGTGAGGTCATGGGCCTCTGTTCAAACTGCCCAAGTTAATGAGTATGACAAAGCCCCCAGCAGTGACAACAGTGATTGCTTTTTCTCCGCTTGCACGCAACATCGTCTGAGATAACACATTTTTTGTTGTTTCTTTTTTCCTAGACTGGAATTACTCATTGACCTTTGAACTTGAGGTAATGGGAGAGAGGAAAATACATTAATATTGACTGGCTGAGTGAGGAGAGAAGTTTCACCCACCACCACCACCACCACGTCAACTCTATGCTCATCAACTTGACAGTGGCCATCAAGGGAACTTGTGCCTTTCATGGAACACTGTCTGCCCACCCCGCTGCTGCCTCAGAAGCTGTGGAAGTGACGGCCATGGATTCACGTCCAGCGCTGGTCGCTCCTCCACCACCTTCCCTAGCACCTCCACCGCCACCTCCACCGCCGCCGCCTCCTCCACCACCACCCCTACCCACACCCTCTTCTTCTTCTTCGCCTTTTAGTCGAGCTGACAGCGCCCGTCGGAGCCGACTGAGGAAGCTTAACTGGGAGCGGATCCCTAAAGAAAAGGTGGAGGGGAGGAATAGTGTGTGGAGTGGGGCAGCCCCGGGTGAGGATGAGTTCCCCATTGACCTCCATTCTCTGGATGAGCTGTTTGGTCAGAAGGACAATAAGCCTCTGGACAGGAGCGGCACCCTGAGGCGCCGCTCTGTTCTGCTGCGCAGCAGATCCCCACAGGATTGCTCAGAAGAGGTCAGATCATGGGAGGAGCAGTGATAGCGTTTCGTCTTTTTTTTTTTTGAAGATGATGTGATTCCTTGTATGTTTCTTCCACTTATAAGTGTAATTTTGCCTCTTCACAGATCTCACTACTGGACTCCAAACGCAGTATGAACATTGGAATATTTCTCCGGCAGTTTAAGATGTAAGACTCCTTGATTGCTATCAGAGCTGAGAGATTAGTCAGTCATCAACAAAAGATTATTTGGCAGCTACTTTTAATAATAATAACTTTTGATGCAACAGTTATTGAGCTGATTAATTCATTAGGCCTTTCCTCTGAATTTGCTAGAGGTCACTATCAGTCAGAGCTTCAGGTGCTGCTCACTGAAGTGTGTTCAACTGTGCCCAGGGGAACAGGACTTCACTTAAGACTGAATTAAAGCGTGTGGATCATATATCAAACTTGGATAGGTGTGTGAGTGCAGCGTGTGTCAGAAGTGTGAAGTCTGAGTGCAGTAAACAGGTGCCGGGGAGGATGCGCTCTGAGCAGCTGGGCAGAGAGGGGGGTCTTGAAGGAAGGCTTGTGCGGCTAAGTGGCCCGGTATAGTCCGACACCTGCTTGACCGCCCCCTCCCGGTAAGAGGGACCCCACTGGTGGCCTGTCATATTCATCCTTCCCCTAAAGTCCTTTAAGGGTGTTTGCACTTCCTAAACAAAGCACAGCTAATGATCTCTAAAGAACATTCATACAGTATGGGATCTGAAACGGTGCTGACTCTGGAGATTAAGGGAAATAAAGCACTCGTTTTCGATATTGCCATGCTTACACGTGTGCACCCGAGTGAAGATCACTTCTTTAGTAAACTCGATTTGTCTGAACTTGTAGGGCAAGCCATTATGTAAAAAAAGAGCCTCTTCGGTACACAGACATTAGTCTTATTGGGAGCTTACTGGCCCTTTGTTCTGAAGTGAGTTGTTCAAATTTGGGCGTAGTTTAAACAAAACGTGATATTACATTGACATCAGTGTCTGGTTAGCTCTTACATAATGTTTTGATTATGTGGCAGTTCTATTTATAGGCTATTTATACGGAAACAATTCATACCCGGTGTACTTTGGATCGGATGTCGTCAAAGAGTTCGATGTGCATATGAATCAGGAGACTTTGTTTGAGAATAGAAGCTGCACATGACAGAACCAGGCAGACATGAGTATGCGTGATGGGTTAGCGATTGGGGCGGAAACTGTTGGAGTAGGCGACCAATGTGTCACAGGTTAGTCAGTCAGATTCTGCTCTTTCACCTTCGCCACCCAGATCTGTTTTTCTGCATGTCTGTCCCAGTAGATATTCCACTTTGCATCACCCTGAAGCTTTGATTGATAATAACAGGGAAAACCTCAGTATTATGAGGTAAAAAAAAGGGCTGATACTGCTCACAACATGAGTTTTCTTAAAAGGGTGGCGTTTTCTCAGGCTGAACTGTCCATTGCATGGTGATGTCATGCTAAAAAATGTGATTGTTGCTGTTTTTCCACAGGCCTGCTAAAGAGATAGTTGAGGACATCAGACAGGGTGTTGGGGGCCGTTATGCAGCGGAAAAGCTCGCAGAGCTCTGCAAATTGCTCCCCGACAGTGAGGAGGTAAAATGCCTTTTTGGTGTACGAATACAAGAGTGACAACCGCCCCCTCCCTGTCCCCTACCCCTTCTCTTACTCATCATCTGGCTTTGGTTAGGTGATCAAACGTTTGCTGTTACACCATGTCAAATGATGTGTTTTGTTTCTAGCAAAAGAGCAAGCTGACAGATAGTGGAATTGACTGTTAGCAGCATTTTGGTTTCAGTATTTCCATTTGTTTTAATTAAAGCGGTTTTCCAGATTTTACTCAGCATCTGTTCTCTCTCAGGAGTCCCGCCTGAGGACCTTCAATGGAGAGCGGAGCTGTCTTGAAGAGCCTGATCTTTTCATGCTGCTGCTGGTGGAAGTCCCCAGGTACACCCCACCTACGATTCCTCAGAACTATTTTCCAACGGAATTTTATTCCTGAGCTTTAAAATTCCTCTTTTATCTGTTTGTTTTTTATGGGATGCTTGTCCACCTCACAGGCTTCACCCTGTGATGACATGTCCTTGTTGAACTGCTGATTGATCAGGAGTGCCTTTCTGTCTCTGTCATCACCCCAGTCCATTCATCCAGTCATTCTTCTCTTTCTCTTTTCCATTAGTTTTCGGCTTCGCCTCGATGCCATGATCCTGCAACAGGAGTTTGACCCTGCTGTGACCTCTCTGTGTGTGGCGGCCAGATGTCTGAGGGAGGCGGCCAGAGGTAAAATAACAACAGGGAGTTGTGTACTCCACCACTATAAAGGTCTAGCTAGCTCTGTTTTGCCCTTTTAAATGCTCCTGTTTACTGTGATGACAATTGGATTCTTAACACATAGGCTATTACATTGCTCGGGTTCAGAATAAATGGCTGATTTTCAGAAAAACCTGCATTTGGTTTAATATTTTTGTTAAAAAAAAAAGTTGTTGAATGATTATATTACCTTGATAGCAGTTGCATAAACATCCATACTATTTACTTGAGACAGAATATTGAATCTCTCTCTCCTGTACCCCCCTAGAACTGCTGAGCTGTCCTGAATTACACTCCATCCTTCGTCTGGTTCTGAAAGCTGGGAACTACATGAATGCAGTGAGTGCCTCTTTATTTTATTTGTTTTATATTCTTTTCTTTTCCTGACAAAGCAGAGCCAGTCCCTCTTTCTATCTGTGTATAATACACCAATCCCTGTGGGGTGTGGTGTGTTGAAGGGGTGTCACTCTGACTGCACACCTGGGTTTTGTATTGTTTGTTTAAAAGTTGTCCCATGTTTTGTGTGCATTTGTTTTTCTGACCTTTCTGACGTGGCTTCTCAGGGTGGATATGCAGGGAATGCTGCTGGTTTCCGAATTGCATCACTGCTCACACTGGCTGACACCAAAGCCAACAAGCCTGGCATGAATCTGCTGCATTTTGTAGCCATGGTAAGAACTGGAATTTAGATGACACAGAGTAAATATCTGGAAATTTGATTTAAAAGAAATAAAAGTGTCCCAACTGTAACCCTCCTCTCAGTCTGCTTCAAAGCACACATTTAGTCTACATTCAGAAATTACGTGCTGCGTATTTAGAAACAATAGCAAGATAATTATTTGTGTTTGTCTCCACAGGAAGCTGTAAAAAAGGACCAGAGTTTATTATCATTTCCCAGCCAACTGGGTCATGTTGGCTCCGCCTTCAGGTTGGTCTCTACCCAAATTGCCATCACATTCAGCATGAGGAATATACTACTTGTCTTACAGAAGCCAAATAACATCAAAAGAAAACTCCTACTTAAACAGACACAGTGCACATGTATTTTCACTCTTCTATCATGGTAAGGCAGCCAGCTTTTAGCATCGGCTTTCTGTCTGGTTAAAATTGGGTCATGACAACTTTGATACTCCGAGCCAATATTTGAGCTCTGCTGCAGCATTTACCAAAACTCCATTCCAAGTTGGGTGAAAATATGTAGTTCCTGTACACTTTGGATTCAATTTCATAATGTTGGCTATGTTTTTAAGATGTCGTGTTGCACATAATTGCTTATTATCCTGCTTTCTCATTTCCTGCAGGTTGTGTGAGGAGTCTGTGCTGGAGGATTTAGCTAAGTTAAAAAGCAGAGTTGTTTCCCTCAAGGCCAACATCCAGACTGAAGCAGATATTCGGCAGCACACACAACCTTTCTTGGAGGTATACAAGATCATATGACCAAGATTTTTACACACAAAGTTTTGCACATTTAGTAGAGGGTAATAAAATGAATAATGTATTTCCGTCCGCGTGCAGGTAGCTGAAGAGCGTCTGAAAGAGGCAGAGGATGAGGTAGAAGGTATGAGGATGTCGAGTCAGGCTCTGGTGGAGTTCTTCTGTGAGGATGACAGCACTTTCAAACTTGAGGAGGCTTGCCGGGTCTTCCACTTGTTTTGTCTCCGTTTCCAAAAAGCTGTCCAGGTTAGATCCAGAAGTTGTTGGAAAAGTCTCATATGAGATGGAAAGGAAATCATTTGTCATGAACAGCTAGACTCAAGGAATGAACACATTTTAACTTTTTCTACAGGAGAATGCAGACCGGGAACTGAAGGAACAGAAACGTTTGGAGCGTCAGCGCGAGATGGGGGAGAAGCGTCGCTCTCTGGCTGTTTGTACGGGGCTGGACCTTGGTCTGAGTCTTGGCAGAGACCCTCACTGTCAGGAGAACCAGGACGAGCTGGAGAAACTTTTAGAGAAGAACCTAAGCTACACTTGGAGCCGTCGTAGCCTGAGAAACTCTGAGCACCGCAGACACTCGCACCACCTCCATGATGTGCAAAAGAGCTTCCCTGAGTTGGGCAGCAGCCCTACATCGAACAGTTATCACTTCAACAGTTCCTCAGAACACGACAACAGCATGGTGGTTTGTAGCTCTCCGGAGACAGATGGCACATGTTCCCCCACTGACCATGAGCCTGTTTTGAGAGGAGGGATCTTGGTCAAGCCCAGCCAAACAAAAGCAGCTCAGGACTCACACGTTGCTTTATTCCCTCAGCATGGACATGGCTACACAGTCAAAGAGAGCGTTCCCTTTGTGTTACAAGGCCAACCGAAGGAAAGTAGACTTGTAAAACAACGTGTAGCTTTGATGAACACTGAATCTTCTCCCAGCTCCTGTACACAATCTGCTGCTATAAATACAGACACAACTGCACTATGTGTTAAAACACAGACCTCTACGCACAGACAAAGGTTTGGCCCACCACTATCAGACAATAATCGCTCTCTTCTGGGTAAATCAACTAACTCTTCTGTCAGTGAGCCTGTAGCGGAGTCTGCTCATACAAGTAGAATACCCTCTCATAGTGACACCAACTCTACACTGTCAAGGTACCAGAGTTCTGAGAGCCAATCACAATTATCTCCAGATAAAACCCAGTCACAATCACAGATAAGCACTGTGACAAGTGCTGCGATGCCTTTGCCTGACAATGGACTAACAAGACCGACAAATACATCTGTGGACATGAACTGGATTCCACCCAGTCTCCCAGAGTTCAACCAGTCACAACCAGAGGAGTATGCTGACCTGCCAAGTCCTGAGAGGGAGATTGCAAAGTCATACTCCCGTGTTGGTGAAACACTGGAGTGCCACACATTGGTGAAAGGCCTCCGTTCCTATGACGCCTTGTCACCCCCAACCTCTCCACTCCCACGACCTGCACCAACTCTCTGCTCTAAATGGAGGAAAGAGAGGAAGGTTGACCTTCAAGAGGGGACAACTACATGCTCTTCTACATCAAAAGACAGTCAAACCATACAGATCCCCGTGCGTAGTGGAATTGGATCCAAAAGAGGACTTGTGTCACGAGCAGGACCTTCCAGCAACACAGGCATTCCCAGGGTCCGCTCCAAGACAGAGTCTTCAAATACTGGTCCAGTCAGTGCAAACCCTCCCATTCCTAACCGACAGTCCACAACTGGTAGCATATCAATGCGCTCATCTCCCACCAGCCGACCTGCCACCATGCAGGCAGAGGTGAAACGAAGTAACAGCACACAGGAGAGGACTGCAACTGAATCACAGACTTCAGGAAAGTCCACCCTGACCCGCAGGTCCTCAGACAGATCCGTATCAGAGAAAGTGACAGGTAGCCCGCAGCCAGCCTTTGTCAGAGCCAGTCCTTTCCGTGTGTCGAAAAGACTCGCCCCAAACTCTGAGACTCAGGTTTTGTCCCAGCCTCACGCTGCTCACAGCCCATCCTCTGCCACAGCCAAGACAATACGCACTGCTGTCATATCTGCAGCCCGAAATAAAACTGCCAAGGCCATAAGCACAAGCTCCTCTCCTGCTAGCTCTAAAATACCTTCAGCTTCTCGGATACCTGGTCTCAAAATGCCTCGAGCTACTGCAGCTCAGCCACTGTGGAGGTGATGGAAATAAGTGTCTGTACTGTGCAGTTTGTCATATCTGTCCTTTTATGTACTTCAGCAAGATATATGCAGTGTTGGTATTAATGAATGGTGTGAGTCAGACAATAGCTGATATCAGTTCTCGCTCACCGTTGGTTCATTTAATGTATCATGTATGTATTTCCAGGTACTTAGGTTCTAAGTGAAACAGAGCTGCACTGGGATCTCATTTGTTATAGCCACCACTCGATATGCAGAACAGATCGTTTAAATCCTACCTCCTTTTACATGTTCTTGTGTCCTGTGCAGGCAGTAGGACACTACAAAGAGACCCATGGCCATATTTAGAACAGTCTAACATGCAGTGTATTTCATGTTAGTAAAAGAGATTCAACCAAGTGAACACAGTGTGGCTGGAGTGAAGTGTGCTTTGCAAGGTGTTATTTGGGGAACTGTTTCAATCACTCTGGCATAGATTGAAATACATGTTATTTAATGTTATTATTTTATTTTAGGAGTTACCCAAATGTTCTGAATACTGTGACCATTTTGCTAAGTGATCACTGCATTCTCACACTTCACTGTCTCCCAATCTGAACTTAATTCAGCACACTATTTAACTGTTTGCCCTATTGTTGGGAGGCCTCATCAGTCAGATGCACTTTACAAACTGAAGAAGAGGCTTTGAGGAGATGATCTATAATTTCTGTTTTATATCAAAATATTCTATAACTTAATTGAATAGCATTGGTTGTTATTCACGGCATTGTGTGGCTTTGTCAATAAAAGAAGGTGAATAAAGATGGTAATGTGAGAAATGGTGTTGACTGTGAATTAAAAAATGCATCCATCAGTTGAATGAAAAAGCACTCGTGTTACTGACGTTCTCAAACCAGTTTTTACAGTCTGTTGCTGTCCTCAGTCGTCTTGTCACCTTAAATTTTCTGTCTCCATCTTTACTCTCGCTTGCTGCATCTCTTGCCACGTTCATCCTCAATCCTGTCAGTGCCTGTTGCCATGGAAATGCTACAGACGTCCCAGGGAATCTCCTGGCAGAATAGTGAGGTGCTAGGGTTGGGGTGGAGGGTGACTGAGGGTGTAGGGTCCCAGTGGGAATTCTCTCTTTATAGGCTCCGGTGACGCCAGAGCCTCTTGGGAAAGGCAATAAACTGGTGCCTCTTTGTGTTCTTGAGTGTCCGGTTGTCGGTCAGTGCTGGCCTCTTAACCTGGCTCAGTGTATAGAGGTGACATCATCAACGGGTCTCCAGGGGCGCGAGTGTGAGTAGTCTTAAGTGATCCCTTTTAAGCCGCCGTATGTGGTTTGCATTGATCTCAAAGCACTGGCTGTGAGAATACTGTCACGTCTGAAGGTCAATAAGTGATATATGAGCTTTAAGACTGGTTTTGACCATAGAGGGGATGAGGTCCAAAAGACCGGAGACAGGATTCTTTATAGTCTGTTTGTATTTGTGCCACTAATGCATACATAGTGACACACTGTGGCTTTTAAAAGCACGTGTGGCAAGTTCAAGAGAAAGGATGAGACCAAAGTGGAAAGTATATAGGGTGCCCATGCATTCAGACAATTCTGAAAGAGTTGGCAGGAAATGAAAATCAAGATAAGCCCTTTTGCAACCATCTACAGACTTGATTTAAAGTGTTAGAAAAACTTGATTTCCAATATGTGTCACTCAATGTATTATATTTTGTATTGAATGTAATGTATTTTAGTTGGTCATTAATGCAGTCAAGGGATTACCCTTGTGGAAAAGTCTGACTTCATCTTTGCATCACTGAGGGAAATGCAGGGGAAAATGTCATACCATGCTCCACTCACAAGTCTGACAGCTTAATATATTGGTTATAGTTCACATAATTGTGGGTGTCTGAGGACTTGTGCACTCAAATACAGTTTTAGCTTGTTATTTTCTGGTACTTAATACCTGGGTGTTCACTTCAAAGTTGGGTCTATTATATCTATTACTAATGTATATTTGATTTTACATGGAACATACTGGTTCAACAGATATAAATACAACACATTAAAAAGCATCAGTAAATCTAAAAGGACACACCTGGTATAGCCTTCTTTAGGTGAAGCAATATAATAAAGATGGATGAAATATCTGAGGATCCTGGGGTGAGTCACTGACAATGTGCCCTGAAACGTAGATGAAAGATTTTATTTTCATTATTAAAATAAGCAACCAAATGAGCAATAGAATGATCAAACCAAACCAAAACCTATATTTTAGACTTTTCGTCAAATATAAATAAACAGGCCTAGTATTTTGGTTTGTCCCCTAACAACTACTGGTAGGTGTTTACATTTGGGAGTGATCCCTGTCATCTGCTGATGAACCTACAAACAAAGTGTGGAGAATCTCTGACATATTGTGCATTATTAAAATAAAATATGAATACAAATAAAATGAAACACTCATAAAATAAACTGGACTGTTTCCTGTTCTTTCACTCTTAAAAACTACGTTGTTTTTAATACGTATTTTTTTCTGCTTAATTGCAGTTATGAATGCTGGTCTTTTTCTTGCAATAGGGTATTTTACTGGCTGGTTCACCATACGTAAATTATGAACGCTTTGAGTCTTGCAACAACCCTTCAACCTTAAATTATTGTGTGGTTTTCCAGACAGGGTACGGTACCGGCCACATACAGCCATAAACACAAGGGAAAGAGTACAGCGTAACAGCGCCACCCAGTGTACGAAAGACGGCAGTCACAAAATGAAACTACAACAACCAGTTTGCATTGTTTCCCGTACGTCTCTTTTTACGTATCGGACAGCTCCCCGGATGCGGCTGTGATTGACTATACCAGGCAAAAAGAGATCGAAAGCCAAGTGGCGGTAAGTCCCATAATCCTTCAAATTTAATATTTTCAGCAAAATGCCGGGGCTGAGACATACATTGGAAGACTGTGTAAATTTTAAAATAACTCGGCAGTGTTATCTGGTTGGACTCGGCCCTTTATAGGCAGCGGCTCGAAGAGAAAACTTTTAACTTGTTTGCTAACTAGCTAGGTTGTTAGCCACCGAATGCGCTAGTTCCTTAGCTTGATGCTAGTTAGTAGGGGAACGCCTAGTATCATAGGTGAACTGTGCTAAATAATATATGCCCGGAAATCGGCGTCTCTCGGCCGCCTCGCTCGCTGTATTTCTTCAGAGTTTTGTTTATCTTAAAACTTTATAAACACTTACTGTAAGTAAACGGCGGAAACTGTCGCTAACTTATAACTATGTACCGTTATTTACGAAGTTGAGCTAGCGTCGGTGGCGGTTAGCGTGACTGCTAACTGGGTGGAAAGCTGGGTCGATGTTCAAACTGCTGTCATGAGTTGGTTAGGGTGAGTTTACTTTGTTTACTGTCCACGGTCCTTATTATTGCTGCTGACGAAAAGCTCAGACGTGTATCTTGAGTGCTGTAACTGGACGTTACTCAGGTGACCCTTTCTTCTGTTGTCAGGTGCTGCAGCCCCAGTGGTCGTAGGCAGGATGCAGACCATAAAGTGTGTGGTGGTGGGTGACGGGGCAGTGGGTAAAACCTGTCTACTCATCTCTTATACCACCAACGCCTTCCCTGAAGAGTATATTCCCACAGTGTTTGACAACTACAGTGCCCAAATGAGCGTGGATGGCCGCACTGTCAGCCTCAACTTGTGGGACACAGCAGGCCAAGAGGAGTATGATCGCCTGCGCACGCTCTCCTATCCCCAGACCAATGTCTTCATTATCTGCTTTTCTATTGGCAGTCCCTCTTCCTATGCCAATGTAAGGCACAAATGGCACCCTGAGGTGTCTCATCATTGCCCCAACGTACCCATCCTGCTCGTAGGCACCAAGAAGGACCTGAGGGGTGATGCAGAAACGGTGAAGAAGCTGAAGGAGCAGGGCCTGGCCACAACCACTCACCAGCAGGGCAACTCGCTGGCTAAGCAGATTGGGGCTGTTAAATACATGGAGTGTTCTGCTCTGCAGCAGGATGGCGTCAGGGAGGTGTTTGCTGATGCTGTGAGGGCAGTGTTGTATCCAGTTACGAAAAAGAACCCCAAGAAGTGTGTGCTCTTGTAAGAAATGGTTCCCACTTTTGGACTGTTAAGAGAGATGATGGAGATCCACAGATGCAAAGGAAAGCTGATGAATGGTGGTTGTCATCTGGCTGCCTGCATGCCATGACCAGCAGTGCAGACATTTGTTTTCAGCACCTCTGTTACTGCTCTCTTCCTTATTCATCTCTTGGAGGATTTCTCTCTGTTGCCATCATCACCAAAGTGACTATGCCAAAATGCGGCAACTCACTGAATCTCCTCTATTTTTCTTACATTAAACTTTTTATATTTACACTTTTTCCAATTTTACATCTGTTCTAGATTTATAGCTTCTCTGCTTTGCTTTATAAAATGCTGATCATGGTTGTCACAAGCCATAATAACATCCAAACAAACCAATCAACCTGGCCTGTTTGACTGGAGAGAAGAGATTGAGCTATGTTCAGGTGGAGGAATAATGACTACCTCATAGTCACACTTAAGTTGCATCTCATGGGTCTCGAGCAACATCACCATCAAAAAGCTTTAACTTGCTGATTTTGACGTAATAAACAAACTAGAGGGTGAGCAAATTTTAATTCCAAGCCATTCAAGTTTAGAAGAGGTGTATGACTCCTTGATAAATGCCAGTATCCACCAATATGAACAAATAAGAGCTGTAGTTCCCTTTGTGCTCGGTCTGGCATGTCAGAGCTGTCTGTCAGGCTGCTACTCCAGCCTGTCACACTGCTCCCTCATTGCCACACATGCAAGAGCCTGTAAGCCTTTGATGATAAACTGCACCAGTAAAAGCAGCCGACCATTTTTGCTTTTCAGTCACAGAGAAGCAGGTGTCTGAAGGCCTCTGCCAAGTTAACCCACGCGGGTGCTGGATCTTATTGGGCTAACATTGTCAGGAAGTCAGGTTGTAGTTCAGCTCGCCTCTGTCTTCGTCTTAACTGTTGATGCTCACATGAGTGCCATTTAAAAACATGCCTAAGAATTGCTCTTTGACAGGGTGCTGTCAGAGAGTCTTTATTTTGTCTAATTATGTTAAATTTACTCTGTAAATGTTTTATTTTCCTCAAATGTTTTTAACCTACAAGTGTGATGATGGCCAAAGTTGAATATATTTTTTGTAATAGCCTATGTTTTATTACTACTCAGATTTGATAAACATCAACATTTTCAATTATGTTTTTGCCTTACATTTAAGGTTAGCAAACTATTACCACTGCATAATTGATTTAGTATAGCATATACTACCAGAATACCTTTAAACTGGCTTATACTAGGCTATATACTTATTTTCCTATAGTGTCTTGGTTAGATGAATATCATTTCATCTTGGAAGAAGCAGCATCTCAGCTGCCTGGTTAACCATGCAACAGCAGTTAATCTACAATGTGGAAAGAGCTTTTTATTTGGTCAGGTGCCTTATCTAAACCAGGGACCATCCTAGAACTCCTTTGTCAAGCCCAAAGTTGGTCACATCACTGCTATAAGTGCCACAAGACCTTTTTTAGATGCAGGTCAAACCATCTCTGGGTTTCATTTGTGAAAAGAAAAGATCAGAAACCTCATGCCTTAGTTCCTAATTGCGTCACTCATTGTAAGACACAGGTGCTAAACTGACATGTTGCTCGGCAAGTGTTTGTGCATTTTTTGAAATGGAACTCTCACAGCCCACAGCCCTTAACAGATTGTGGTTTACATCCCTGCAATGCATAGTGCAGTGAGAGCAAGGCACAAGCACAACTCGCAAACGTGTTAAGCAAGAGCTGCGTCGGTGAAAAGTGCCTTGTGTGATTTTTATACTTTTTATAAAATAATATTTTAGTAATGATTGGCTGTTCATTTGTGCTTTCAGCTGCCAGTAATAAAAGCACCCCTCTTAAAAAGTTATATTCATTTACTCACACAAGTGGGGTGTTAAATAAGAGAACCTATTTTGTGGCCTGTGTAAAATCTAGAATAACTAAAGCGCAACACGAGTGGGTGGTTTTGTGTATCAGCAGTGATTCGGATTGGGATTTGCCTAAAGATGTGTGAACATTTTTGCAGATCAGTGTGTGGAGGGTTTTATGTAAGTGCACAATTTGTCAAACTGTCAACTGTGGCGAACTTGTTTCTTTTGCCACGTCCTGATTTCACTCAGATAATGCTGTTGAAGTGGAACATACACCTGTGGGCTCGGTATGTCGGTGTCCCATAGCTGTATGATGCCGTGTGCGTGGTACTGCGCTTTTACACTGGGAACTTGATTTGTAGAGATCTGTTTGTAATTGTTTTATATATAACAAAAGCATATTTGTATAAATGAACTAACAGTGAGATGATTTTAAATTATGCCAAATAAAATGTTGGTTAAAACCATTTTTTTTCCTCTACTGTTTTGTGACACAAGAGTTGCAGCATTGAACATAATCAACACATTGTTGCACAGCAATATAACAATGGAGGAACGAAGATTGAAACTGATGTGAATGTAATGTCCTCTGAGGTCATGGAAACCAGACTGAACGTGTTATTTTCACTTCCGCAAACTGTACCTTGGGACTGTAACATGCTTAGACAATTTTATGTCACATTTTATTCCCTTTCAGTTACCACGCTCGAACACTAGATGGACACAGCTCTCCAGCTTTGCCCTGTGATGTGCAGAACAAGTGCCATTCTGCAAAGCTTGTGTGTGATTTTTTTCCTTCTGTGCATTCAGAATTAATGGGCCAGTTTTAAGGGTCATCATTTAATTTATCAGACACCCACAACTTTAATCAATTGCATTGGCTCAAAGAAAAGAAAAAAAGAAAACCTGTGTGCTGCTAGCTTTGAAAAATTCCCCTGACCTTTACGGGCGGTGGCTGTGACAAATGACCGATGTGTTGAACTCCACTAAAGGCTTAGTACAACATTTCTGCAACAACATTTAGAGCTCATTTCCTGTGATGTCTGTCTCTAAAATGTTTTAACAAACAAACCTTTGTGACTTTGTGAATGCATGTTTACAGCTTTGTAAGCCTTTTGTCAATGACTGTGACGGTGTGTGAACTCTGAGTAGCACAGACTGAGAGGCCGGCCTGAGCTGTTTGATGGTCAAATAAGATGAGACGGGATGAGAGCATGTTGCTGTCTGTGATATGCTTAACTAATTCAGGCAGATTAATGACACTTGGCCTGGTTAGGGAGATCCACATTTAGGTGAGTGGGCAGCAAAAGGATCGTAACTGGTAATATCCATAAATCACGCGCGTAAAAACTGTAGTTTACATCTCTATCGCTCCTCCGTGAGACCTTTTCTGTTTTAATGGCTTCAAATTGGCACAAGGTTCCAGTACATTTTACATGTTTTGTCATAGATCACACGAAACCCTGCTGCACAGTGGACCTTTACAATCTGCAGAAAGATTTCACAAAGCCCGAGTGACGGACACAAAAGAACTGCAGTTTAAATCTTCGCAATATGTTCAGCTTTTCGTGTTTTGTTGTTTTTATATTGACCTTGCTCTGTTTTATTCTGTAGTGTCATGCAAAGAAAAATTATCACTATATTATCATAAATCAAATCTGCTGCCCTGGTGCATTGTGGGAAGTTGCCTTCTAAATGCTGATCATGGTTTTAACCATGGCTTACATCACCCAGGATGAACAAATCAAAGAACACTCGGTTCATGGTGTTTGTGACAGAGACCGTGCACATCAAGTTTATGATGTGAGCGCAGATGTTTTTAATGTTGAGTAGTCACACAAGGAACTTTGTGTTTTAACATAGCAGGAGGTGAAGTCTTGGCATTCCATCTCTGCTTTTTTTGATGGAAATGTGCAGCCGAGGAAAGGTCCATTCTTTCTGTGAGTCATCACCGTGGCGTGAGTGGGAGTGCTGGCCTCCGCCGGGACCTTGATCTCAGCTCTGTTTATCAATCTTCACGGTTCTTTCTTCTGCCTCTCATCATTCATTTAATGATGTGCTGGGTAAAGGCCGACCGGCTCTCGGCACTATTCAGTCAAGGAACTTGGGAGCTTCTTCCCCAGTTCTCCTTGTCTAAAGATGAAACAGCAAACGAGCCTTGATCCAATCGACGACCTGCAGCCATAGGCTCACTGAGAAATCTGCAGTTCTGCGCTCAGATGAAACTGTTCCAGCAGAAGGAGAGGGGAAAATGAGATTGGAAGAGTGGGGGGCTTAAAGAGGCTAATGATGGAGTAGAGGGGAATTCAGTTAAGTTGTATCAAATGTAAAATGAAAGGAAAGATTGATGCAGAAATCTTCTATGTATGAGCTCAGTGGTTGCTTGTGTTTGTGTAATTGACTTGCAGCACCAAGTTAGCTTAGCTTAGTGTAAAACTGAAACCTTTAGTTTGGCTCTCTTATATTTCTTTACATGTGTAGTCCATAACTTATACACAACACAACTTTGAACTATGTGGCTTATTTTGGGCTTATATGAGAAGTAATATTGCTTCATCTAGGCCTCTTTCTGTAAACCTGGTTGCTTGTTTCCTTCTTGAAACCTGGCAACCCTGCTTTCTCCTATACAGGTCAGGCCAAGGCAATGTCTTGCAAATAATAGCCCATCTAACAATAGAAGGGGAAGAATATGACAACATGAAGCATAACGACACAAATCCTCGGGTCAATGATCACGTGGAACCCATGAATTAAAAAAAAAAAAAAAACTAAAGTTATAACAATAGAAAGGGAGGAAACAGGAAAGACACACCCAGACAGTTAGTGGATGTAGGGACACATAACCTAAGGAACAATTACCCATATTTTCTGGAGATCTTTAAATTAAAAACAATTTAGTTGGATTATAAAATAAAAATGAATATACAAACATACATGTTTAAGTGGGATTGTTATAAAGACCAACATTTTGCAAAAGAAATATGCATTATAATTTAATATAAATGTTAAACTAGCCTTTTTATGCTAAGCTCATAGGCTGCATGCAGTCGCTTCAGGCGCAGACACAACTATTTTTGTCTAAATCTAAAAAAAGACAGCAAATATTCCTATTTCCTCAACTTTTTTTCCTTTTGAAATGAACTAATTATTTCAATGTTTATGTCAATATTCGACTCATCTCTTGGGAGGGAGCGGAACCAGGCCAGATGGAGACCTGTAGGCGCTGAACTGTAATGAGATTGTGAAGTGAAAAAGCAAACAGAGAAGCAGAACAGAGGGAAGAAAAGAACAGACACCCAGGTCTACTTAACTATTAATTATACTGGTTTACAGCGAAGAGGTGGGAAACTGCTGCCTGTGAATCACTGAGGTAACAGGAACAGGAACATAAAGTCCTCATGTGTGCGCTGTTCACATCTCCTCTCCTGGATGTGTCTAAGACAACAAAGGCAGGATGAAACCAGACTGGTTAGATGTCTCGTCTTCTGTTGTTGACACTCGTTATTCACCGATGTCTGTATCACATGTGGTGGAAAGAGGCCGGGTGGCGCGGCGTGCCGGAGCGTTGTCCTGATACCTTTTTCTGCAGTGTGCTCACACTACTGCAGGGTTGGAGTGATGAGGTGAGGTGAGAAAAGGGGAGGGGAAGAAAGGGAAAAAGGGAAAGCTCTTTGTGGGACACGCTGTGGTTAGATGTAAGTGAAAGCAATCGATGAGCTAAGTTTGAGCTATGCAGCTCTTCATCAATATTAGATGAAGAGCATATGACAGACCACACACAGAGAGCCGTTTGCCCTGACCAATTACCAGCTATATCTTTGGTTTTAGGTCTTGTCTGTGCTGTCATAACTCCAGAGTGACATGACAGCAGGAAACCAGAAACACTATTGAACCTAAACGAGCCACATTGCTACTCCCTCCCTCCTCACTTTCCCTTCCCTCGTGACCTTTGTGTCAGCTATCCCCTTCATCTGTCAGCAACAGAGCAGAGCCTTTTCAAAAATCTGTCAATTCAGGCAGTGTGTAAAGATCTCCCAGTAATTTAGAATGACCTGACCCTCAAAAAAACCCTGCCAATAGTGAATTAATCTGCAAACATCCAAACATCAGCCAAGTGTGTGTGTGCAACCTGAGGGAAGGATGGAGCAATCAGACACTGCTCGTCCTCTGTGGAGCCCCCCCGACGCTTCACTGCAGCAACATGTAGTGCAGCCAGTGATGGACAGAGAAGTGTTTGTGGGACTGAGGCTTCTGTGATTGTTGAGACAGTACATCCTGTACTGGCTCATGTTATTGCTTTTCCTGCAGCGCGTTGCCTGCTTTGATCTCGCTCGCCTTGCCTTCTTGAGGCACGTTTTTACCGTTCGCCTTACACACCAGTGTGGATTGTGTGTCGTAAACCAGGTGGAACAGGCTATTTTCTTCTTATTATCTGGACTTTTTTTTTTTCTTCTTCTTCTTCTTCTTCTTCCTGTGGTCATAGGCAATATCTTTTCACTACGGATCTCTGCTCTTTGAAATGCACATTTCTATCTCTCATTGCTTCCATCTCTTTTGTCATGGTTTTGTTGTCATAAAACCAGTTGTCGTTAGTCCAATGGTAGGAACATGTGCACATGTGTGTGTCTTATATGTTTATAGATTACAGAGTGGTCAAGCTCTGCACCTGAGCCTCCTTCTTCATGTCAGTGGTGCAGAGACTGATGTTCTTTGGCTCTTGCTCACAGTGCCGTGTGTAAGCCCCACTTCTACAAAAAAGACAAAATGAAGAATGATCTGCTCATTCGACAAAAGCTGTCTCTAATCTGATGTTGGCCTCTTTGTGTTGGTGCTTCACATAGTGAGTGTGTGTATGAACTGCATTTAAGTAGCCAGTGAGAACTCACTCAGATAAAAGAAATACACTCTTTTCTCCCTCAGGGGTACCTGCTTCTCTCAAAGTAAGAAAGGAAATATTTCCTGTCTCTGCTTCTCCCTCTTTTATTCAGTCTCCCTCTGTTCTTATCGCTTTGTTTCTGTCTACAGCAGATCCACAGATATATTTTTACATTTACCACTGTTTTGATTTCATGCCTGGAAACATAGAGATCCAAACAGTGGCTGAATATTTTCATCCTCCTTGTTGGAACCTTGATTTATTTTGAGACGTTTGGATGATGTTAACCCTTAGAACACAGAGCATCTTGGCTGCTTTTTTCCATTACTATGTTTAAACATACACTATACACAGAGGGTATCAGAATGCGCAATATTGAGTCTTATATATCTTTTTTTTTGTTTTCATTTTCACCAACTATATAAACACACCTGAGTAAAAAGTACTCAAAATGTTGAATTTGTGAAATTTGGAAATGCTTTAGTCTATATTTGTGACTTCTGCACACTTATTGCTACTTTATATCTCTACTTAAATGTGATATAAAATTAATCATATAACTTTGACTCAACAACACTTAAAGGGACACTGTGTAGTATTTATGGGTTTATATAACCCAAAATCCACTTTTTTATACATATTATGTGCTCCTGCATTGTCTAGTCGCTGTATAATAGTTTTTGTTTCATTTTCGTAGTGTTTCAAAAAGTCATGTAAAATAACATGGTCGCGGGCCGTGGTTGCATAGCCACTGTTAGCAGCGAGACGCCATGTTTCTACCGGAGCCTGTAAGGACAAACGCGAGAGAACAAAACAAGCGTCACTTTACTTGTAGCGGAAGTCCCGCCTCCTCTCTCTCCGCTTTGTCTGCTACAGCCACGGTAGCTCGCCCTCTCCCTCACCTCACGAACCTCATCTGCTGACACGGAGAAAGACGACGAGGACGACATTTGACCAGCTGCGGACACCGTAGCGCTCAGGGAAGGGATGGGGTGAGCAGAGGAGCAGTTCTTTGTTGTAAATTTCAGCCTCTCCTCTAGATGGCACTATAAACTACTTACTTCACCTTTAAAGGCGCCATATGTAAGAATGTGGCCATAAACGGTTACTACATTCAAATTCAAAATACCGAGGTCTTTTAGGTTTCGTTTTCTGACGTAACTGGCAACCCGTGGTTGCTCGGCAGCTGAGACTCTACTGACTGCAATGATTGGTAGACGGCCGTAGGTGGCGCCACATGCCAAAACATGATTTCAAAACATAAACATGATTTGCAGTCTGCAAAAGATTTTTTTTAATGCAAATATTTTGTCTGTACTGTTGTTGTTGGTGAGTTCAGTTTGTTATATGAACATTATTCCTGAGTCTCTGTGACATATTAGGAGGATTTTATGGCCAGTTGCTTTAGATTTATTACATAATGCACCTTTAAGTAGACATTATTTAAAGCCTGAGTATGTGACCTATAAACACACACCCCCCAGGATGTCCATATAAGGAGCTGTGTATTATTCCCACAGCAAATTACCACGAGTGCACCTGCGGCACAGATCCGTGCCACGTGAGCCCTAAGGGTTAAGTATAAATTGGTTACAGTGCAGCAAATAGAGCTTTCGGTGAGACTATTTTCTCATAGCTAAGTATACTACATTCAAGATAAGATCTGCTTCTTTTTTCTTTGTATTTATTTGCTGATTTTGAGTTATTTACATGAACACATGAACACAAAACACATCATTTGATCAAATACAAACCTATTCAAAAATGTCAACAGGGAGGAAATATCGCAGGATGCAGCTGGTTGCCATAGTGCACAGAATTGGCTGATTGCATTTTTGCATTCCACTATGTTGACGTTTGTGCACATGAATACAGTGCGTGTTTGAGTGCTCTTATAGCCGGTTTGCTTGAAAAACACCTGACATACAGAGAGTGACAGCTTGTTCTGTAACCATGGAAACAGGAAATTAGCCATTTATAGGCTCCGGAACCTCTTACACTTAGACACTTGGGGTGGAGAGGAGAGAGTTGACACTTTGCATGTTGATATTAGAATGTCCAATGTGATAGATAGATAGATAGATAGATAGATAGATAGATAGATAGATAGATAGATAGATAGATAGATAGATAGATAGATAGATAGATAGATAGATAGGTAACGCTTTCTTTTACAGTCCCCTAATTACCAGGTATTTACCTGGTAAATTCATGGTAACACCAAAGTGTTACTAGGTAATTACCAATGGTAATAAGAAAGTAAATACAGTGAAACTGTTGCCAAAATACTGGGCATTTACCTGGTAACTATATAGTTAATTATAGCGTGTTATTACTGCTGTTAATAAGAAGGTATGTACAGCTAAACTATGGCAAAACTATGGTAAATGTAAGTGTATTATTGGGTTATAAACTGGTAATAAGCAGGTACCTACAGTCCCCTAATTACTAGCTATTTACCCAAGGGGTAATCTAACAAACCTAACCCTAAAAATGTGTGTAATTACATGGAAACAAGCTTGGCTTTCTTTTACAGTACAGTTTTACTTTACTTACCGAGTACATTACCGTGCATTACCCAGTATTTTGGCAACGGTTTCACTGTATTTACTTATCTTATTACCCTTGGTAATTACCTAGCAACACTTTAGTGTTACCATGAATTTACCAGCTAAATACCAGGTAATTAGGGGACTGTAAAAGAAAGCGTTACCGATAGATTTGTTGTGCATTGCAGTCCTGTTAATTTTCTACACCACAACATCATTGTCCTCCCCCCTCCCAGAGTGGATTTGTACAATTTGAATAATAAAGTGTGAATAATCCCCCAAGATTCCCTTTTTGATAAAAGGCAGTGGGCCCAAACCGTGTGCCAGCACAGGGCCAGTCCATCTCTGAAGATCACTGCTTACAGTTTGTGCATCATTGAACTGAACACGGTGTATGTGCATTGGTCTTTAATGAGGAGTTTATGCGCTCAACTCCTACTATAACAGCCTGCTCAGTGTAATTGTCAATGGAGTGTTATTGGTCACCATTGACATTCTCAGTCGGCCGAGGAGAATGGTTCTTCTTTATTTTCCTTACATATCGCATGAGAGTCACGCTCATTTTCATTCTCTGACTCTGATTCAAGGACGTCTTTCCCATGGGTCTAAATGCAGTTTAATCACAGTTCCACCAGCCGGACATCTTGTATTCCATGTATTCCTCAACAAAGACAAACTCTCTTTCAGAGTCATCGCTCCAACATTTTCCTCTTTCATCTTGTTAGAAAATCAGAAACAATTTTGCCTGCTCGTCACTTTATTTTACTGATTTTTATACTGCAGAGTGTGATGAGCAGTGTGTTTTAATTGCTTGGCTGAACCATGCAGCGCCTCTGCATCAATCATGTTTCTCTACTCATTTGTTCAGGTTTGTGTCAGGCACCTGGATGTATCTTCTCCAGATGTGGTGTCTGAATCCCTCAATGGTTTGGGAAACAAGCTGTGTGCAGTAATTGAGGCTAGCTCGCCCCCTGGGACTCTGAGCCAATTGCTTATAAAGTCTGCCTCTTTCAAACCACTACTATCACCATGCAGCAGAGTGTGTTTGACCTCTGCTTGCCTTCTCTGCATGTCCTCATTATGAAGGTCAAGATGACTATAAACACTCACTCAGCCAACTGGAACACATGTACTGGAATGGACAATTCAATTTCTTGTCTCAGGGCTACAACTGCCCATCACCCTTTTCTAACACAAGATATCAGGTCCTTTTGTGGGTAGTGACCGAAAGAACGAGACCGTGGATACAAGCGGCCGAAATGGGTTTCCTCCGCAGGGTGTCTGGGCTCTCCCTTAGAGATAGGGGGAGAAGCTTGGTCATCCGGGGAGAGGCTCAGAGTAGAACTGCTGCTCCTCCGCATTGAGAGAAGCCAGATGAGGTGGCTCGGGCACATGGTTAGGTTGCCTCCTGGACGCCTCCCTGGTGAGGTGTTCCGGGCACGTCCAACTGGGAGGAGACCCTCGGTTGGCCTGGGAACGCCTCGGGATTCCCCCGGAGGAGCTGGACGAAGTGGCCGGGGAGAGGGAAGTCTGGGCTTCTCTGCTCAAGCGACCCCGCGACCTGACCTTGAATAAGCGGTAGAAGATGGATGGATGTATTGTATTGTATTGTATTGTATTGTATTGTATTGTATTGTATTGTATTGTATTGTATTGTATTGTATTGTATTGTGTTGTATTGTATTGTATTGTATTGTATTGTATTGTGTGCTGTTGTGTTGACCTGCCCAAGGGATTACAGATAAAAATGAGTTCAACTGCTAACTCTGGTACATTTACACATCAAATAAATAAACAAAACAGGCGGGTAATGTTAGCACCGGTAATAATAAACATCAGGCCATGACATTGAAATTTATGTGAATATAAAACTCTCTCTAGATCTTAGAATTCACTTACTAAAGAAAACATCAACAATGTGATTTTCAAAACCCTTTATAGAAAAACCTTGCACAGCCCCAAACGGCCAAAATGCGCCGTTTATGAAAATTTGCTACACTGCAGGAAATGAAGTCATTTTGAAAACAATATTTGGGACCACTTTGGTAGTTCCAGTATGAAATGACTTTGAGTGTGACGCGGCTGTTAGTGCAAGACGGGCTGGTCTGAGTATTTCAGAAGGTGCTGATCGACTGGTCAGAGGAGAATGGTCAAAATGGATTTTAATGATGGATCAGCAAAAGACCATCAGTGAAGCAGATGTCCTGCAGTAGCAGAAGACCACTTAAGTAGGTACACATAATACCTTAAGAGTTCAGACAATGAAAATAAAGTCACTGGACACTGTAATCTCAATATAGAATCATGTAATAACCCTTTGTACTGTTGTATCAGCATATATCACTGCACTCTGATGTACGTGCACACATAAGGTCAACCACACATTCATCTATTCCCCCCCGTGTCTCTACAACACACACACCCCAGTTCTAATTTCACAGCTGAAGAGAGGAGACAACTCTGTCTACATGGCACAAAGCACACTGGTAAATCAACAAGATCTGTACTGAATAAAATATCCAGTGTGAATCTCTAATGCCTTCTGAGTTAGAAGTTTTAAAAAAGAGGACCAGTAAAATCATTTATTCAGGTTTCTATTCTTTTACGACATGGTCACTGTGACCTTTACAAAGCTCTTATCAATATGTTATTATATGTTTGAATCAAGATTTCTTGAGAGTCCTCAACAAGCCCAGATGTTGTCATGTCTCTGCAAACAGTAATCCATCCACCTTCTGTATATATAAGGATATTCAAATGTATTTTGGTAAGTAATGTATTCTGTTTGTTAATTTACGAGCAGACACTCCATAACTACTTTAAGTGGAGTGATATGATGTAACAGCAATGAAGACATGCTTTTAATTCATCCATAGTTCACAGCCTGGAAGTTTTAGTCATTTGTTTTTACTTCTCAGTCAACATAAGATGTTTTGCTATCGACATTTTATCTTTTACAGCTTTAGGCCAGCATCTTTGTGTCGAGTTACCATGGTTACAAGTGTCAGTGTGGTCCACTGTAGAACAGAACAACTCCCCTCAGTAAATCCACTTAGCCCTTTCCAACTCTTTGTCTGTTTTAGCAGAACTGCTCTCTCTAATCCAGGAGCCTCAATCGTGTTAAATGTGTGCCAATCATTGCTAATAAATGAAGACCTTTGACCTCAGGTCCATGTTTTTATTTATTTTAAGTTTAGTCTTTATTTATTGACAAGAAATAATGCATTTCACCAAAGTTTCCATTAGTATCCATTAGTATTTCCATTAGTTTCCATTAGGGTTGCAATTTAACCTGTGGGCCACAGAGCCTCACTTCCTAGATAACCTGTACTCCAGTCCAGTGTCTCTCTCTCTCTGCCTTATTTTGTAGCTCTCCTTCCTGTGTGTGCTTGTGTTTCCTCTCACTTACCTGCTGTCTCTGCTCACTCCCCCTCCCTTCCCTGTTCTCTTGATGAGCCTCATCCTGTTCACCTGTGTCTGATTCACCACACCTGATTTCTGTTCTCCACTCACCTTCCTTCATACTTGCCCTTGCCCTGGTTCTTGACATGTGTTTTTTTGGATTTATCTGCTTGCCTATTTTCCTGACACATTTTCCTTTTTTTATCTGCGACCAGTCTGCCTGCCTGTGTCCTGACTTGTTTTGTTTGACCATCCTGTGGAATAATTCCTGCCTTTTTGAACTATGAAATGCTGCCTGTGCTTGGGTCCTCTGTACAGCCTGACACAGAAAGGGCTGCAAAGTGATGCCATGGTGAACCTGTTTCTACTGGAACGGTAGGTTACCTTTATGTCTTTGTGTGAACTGTGTATTTGTTGATTTACATCATCATGTTGTCAATTGAAGAAATATCCAAATTCCACTACTAGCGTGACTTTTGGCTGTGTCGCACCGGGTGCGTGAGCTCCAAAATAGTTTTGGATTTCTGACCCCTTGTCATATTTCTACTACCCTCACACCCCACGCAAAGTAATTAAGTAACTTTTACTTAAAGTACATTTCAAATGAACTACTTTTTTCTTTCTACTTGAGTACATTTCCATCAAAGTATTTGTACTTTTATTGAGTACAATATTTTAGTACTTTTTCCACCTCTGACTAGGCCCCACTAGTAGGCATGTGTTAGCCCCACTAGTAGGCACTAGTAGCCTCCTGGACCATACTAGTACTAGTGGGCATTTTTGACTTCACTAGTAATACTAGTAGTTACAAAAATTAGTAGTACTAGTAAGGTATGATTTACCTTACTATTACTACTACACTCGTAGAAATAAAAGTGCTAAGAACCATATAAGGTTCTTCTTTTTGCTCCATAGGGAAAGGGGCTTTGACTTTTGAATCCAAAATGTAGTCTGCTCAAACTGTCTTTCCAGGATCTCTAACTCTACCTTTAAGTCACCAAACACTTTGAGACTTGAATGGCAAAATGTAAAGGAACCATGATCACCATGATGAGTAAATATTAAGCACATTTATTTATTAACATCTTATGTAGGAAAATTATACTTAATGTCGCAATAGAGGTAGAATAAGGTTATGTATATTAGGTGTTAATATGTGCTTAATGATGACTAATAATGATTACTTTTATATGTTAGTAAATGGTGAATATGTGTTCCCTAATCTAAAGTGTTACCAAATGGTTAACTGCACCAACTGACAGCCTTGGTATAAGTGTGGCTTAAAATAATAATAATAATAAAAAAGACAAATGTCTCCAGTTCTCTGTATGTCCTGTGCAGAGGGTAAGCATTTAGTTCAGTCACATTAAGAGCTGAAACCATACATAATGTATTATATAATGCCTGGAGCGGGATATACAGTATCGCTTCAGGGGTGAATATTTGGGTGAATAATCTATAAAAATGTGACCAAACCTTCATTTGAAAAAAAATATTCTGTTTTCTTTGATGTAGATGTTTATTGATTAAGTCTTTTCTCCACAGAGCAACATGAGACTGGATATCTTTGATCCAATTATAAAATACACCGAGAGCATTGAGGCAGAACTTTAAAAATAGTATGATGAGGGGGAGACATATTCCCCTGGAGGGGAAATCTTAAAGGGAAAAGCCGTCCATTTTGTTTAATTTACACCTCAGATATCCCACCAGGCTCCCTGGAAACACACACATTTGAAATTGGTTTCTGGTTGTGTGCTTTGTGCATGAATGTACAGCTGCAGACCTGTTTAAATGCGTAAATAGTGTCTTTCAATCAAACCTGCGGGGCCCATCAGTTCTCCATCAGACTTCCTGTCACTGACAGAGATGACTGTAATTATATGCTCAGCATTGCATCCAAAATAGATTTGCGATCCACCAGCCCACACAGTCGCCACACATGCACCGCCACATGCTCGCACACAGCGCAGGAACACACAAGCATCTCTAGTAATCAACTCTGATGGAACACAATTAATATCCAATTCCACTGGCTTTTGTTTTCTCTCGGGGATTTAAAAAGAAATGAGGGACTCTGGGGGGAATTGACTGATACCAACCAATATTCACCATGGTGACATTGTCTGTTGGAGGTCAGGGGTAAAGCACTATAATGACCTCAGGTCTGAACGGTCTGTGAGAGAATAACACTGACTAGAAACGGGACAAAAAGCTTAAAGATAATACCCTCAGAGGTTTGTATTAGGATGTGAGAGGTCTTTAGTATGCTGGAGGCCTCAGGTGTTTGGAGACACAGAAGATTCCAATCTTAAGCTTCCCATCTGGTTCTTGATGACACACTGTGGATAGCCAGCTGATTGAATCCTGCTCATAGTCTTCAATCAATAGCAGGAGATGCAGGGGAGGGAAAAGAGTCCTGGCTCTTCTCCACTTCACCTTTAAATCTAACTTACTATGCAGAGAAGACAACACCTTCATCCTTTATTTTGCAGGCAAGATGAGCCCAAGAAATGCCTGAAGGCAAAATGTGTGCTCTGCACTCTGCCGCCTGGCTGCCTCAGCGATAAACTGTGTCTCTGTAGCCTGCGGTGGAGTTATGATTCCGACTACATTTGCCCACTGTAGTGAGACAGACTGGTTGGTGGGTGAAGGATGGTGAGATAGGGGAAGTGGCCATTGTACTTGAATGTTTGACCCCGAGGATTGTCTGTCAGGTATCACTTCATTTGTAACTTTAAAAAAAATGCCTATATTTTATGTAGTTAGAATTTTTTTGTTACATTTTTCTCCAATGTAGGCATGATAAGAGTCTGTTTGCTGATTAAAGCGGATACTGAGTGAAATGAAGGATGAATAATCAGATTCAGCTTCGGAGGGCAAGACCGTGTGCACATACAAGGCAGCAGTCGACAGGTGTATTTGCACATTAAAAAGACGAACAAAACTGAACATATAAATTAAACAATAAATTATCAATGATACAGAGAGTTTAAGAGAGTTTAGAGAAGCACAGGGGAAGTGATTTATATTTAATCTATGTCATCAAACTATGTACTGAATTCAATTTTCTTCCTTTTCAGTGAAAAAGTAAAACTACTACTACTACTGCTAATAACAACAATAATAATAACATAATCATTATTTTTGTCCCTTACACACAATGAACCAAAAAAGGGAACAACTATTATTATTTATGAAAGCAGAGTCTTGTACTTCACATGCTGAGAACAACCAGGAATCCATAAATGCTAACACTTTAGATTTGGGAACACATATTATTCACCATTAATAAGATGCTTACTAACAATAAGTAGCATACTAGCCCTTTATTAGTAAATATTAAGCTCGTATTAACACCTTATGTAGGAAAAATCTTAATCCATATCGTAATAGAGGTAGAATAAGGTTATGTAGAATAAGGTGTTAATACATGCTTAATGATTAAAGGGCTAGTATGCTACTTGTATATGTTAGTAAGCATCTAGTTAATGGTGAATATGTGTTGCCTTATCTAAAGTGCTTTATATATATTAAATAGCCACCAGGGGTTGCATAAAGAAGCTTGTTTGAATGGAAATCAATGGGTAAATCAGCTTCCACATGATTTATAACAGAAGTTAATGTCTCAATCACTATCGGGCCTTTTTCAATAGAACGTGATCTTTTTTTGAAACTATCTTTCCATTTTGAAGAAAATACACAAAAATGGAAAGTGCACAGTGTGATTGACAGCTGGTTGCACATGACTTCTATACATATCCTGTTGCCAAACTCCAGTTGCTACACATGAAGAATAGTTTGGGACGGAAACGTAAAGAAATAAATGCAATCCACCCGCCATCAACAAGACTTTGGTCTAGTTTTAAAAGAAATACTTTCGCTCTCCTTCAATGTCCTTAACACCCACTTTTCACTCTCCTATCTTCCCTCTTCTCCCGCTCACCAGAGAGATGGATAGCCTTAGATCAGGATGGAGGCGGCTGCCTCGGACAGTCTAATGTGGCGTGTGAGTGAGCCATCACTCTTGTAATGAGGATTCAGGACAGAAAGTAGGGTGAGTGGGCGTGAGGAGGGGGAGAGGAGAAGGAGGGATCAGCTCATCGAAGGTCAGCCTGGAGGTCAGAACACAGAGCTGTGAACGGGACAAGTGAAGAACATAAACACCATGGTATTAGGAGGAGACAGAAATAGCAGCTACTGGGGGCTTTGTAACGGATCGAGGTCAGGTTATGAATGTGCATAGTGTGTGTTTAACACAAGGGGGGGTAAATGGTGTGGGCAAGGACCCCTCCCAAGCGAGCAGTTAAGGGTGAAGTTGGTTGGTGTTATTGTGCAGATATGTCAGCATCTTCAGGACCCGCTGTGAGAGGAAGGGTAATGAGCGCAGGTTCAGTGTCGAGGTGTTTGTTTTGGGGGCACCAGGAGGCATCTAATTAATGCCATCCCAGAGACCCTGTTGAGGCCTGACCTTCTACTCAAAGCCCAGAGCTGCCTGCATCACCCCATCCTGCCTGGCTGCCATCAGTGAAGCCTGAATTATTGATAAGACCGAGAGGAGAAAACTGGGGGCCATATCAGGATTTCTCCGTTGCATGTGCATATTTTGTGTGCACAA
Organism: Microchirus variegatus; assembly: GCF_963457635.1. Classification (NCBI taxonomy): domain Eukaryota; kingdom Metazoa; phylum Chordata; class Actinopteri; order Pleuronectiformes; family Soleidae; genus Microchirus; species Microchirus variegatus. The sequence goes on along the minus strand of NC_139807.1, from coordinate 15,109,184 downwards.
ACAAACCAGCTCACAGGAAGTTGAGTGATCATAAAGTGAGCGTTAGATGAGACTGACCCCAGGGGCAGCCGTCTCTCAGGCAAGGACAGGAGCTTCAGAAATAACATGTATTTTGGAGCAATAGTCGTTGAAGGTGATGGAAAACAGAGGGATGGAAGAGGAGCAACAGGAGTGTGTGGCGAGTGAGGTCAGAGGAGAAGAAAAAAAGTGAGATTTGTCCAAACGGTTAGGAATGTGCCTGCGTGCAAATGCAGCACAAACGTCTCTCAACACACAAGTGGAGGGAGAGAGCGAGAGAGAGAGGGAGTGCGCTGTGACTCCTAAATCAGGCTGATACTTTTCCCAATTGCTCTGCTGTAATTTTGCCACAGCTGGGGTTTGCTCACAGCAAACAGATGGAGGTAATAAAGCCGGGAGCTGGGTGGATGCTGCGATCCCACTGGACTGTCTCCGCAACCGCACTCCATCCCAGCTCTGCGCACAGAAAACCTGCTGAGGATCGAGTAGGGTATGAAAGGCCGCGGGGCAAAGATGACCAGTGGGGAACAAATTTCAGTCTGTAGGAAAATGGCTGTGTTTAAGGACTGAAGTCTAACAATGACACATAAATGGACTCCAGAAGCAACACAGAGCCTGGGTCTTAAATATCAACTGTTAAGTCACAGACAGCAGGGCCTGGAAACGTGGCTCAGAGCAGGTTTTATGTTGCAAACGCATTGATAAATCAATACACGGCACAAGAGGAATGTTGATACGTAAAGGGATATTACAATTCTTTTGGGAAGGGAATACACTTTAGCCTTTCTTGGAGATTGATGTAGTCAAATTTCTTATCTTAGCTTAGATTAGTTAAGACCGGAGATGGCACCTGTTCCCAGTCTTGATTCAAATTGCTCAAAATCTACAAGACAGCAACTCTAATGTTCAGTAAAGCTGATTTAAGACACTAAAAAGGTAATTCACACCATTCCTATATGCAGTGCAGGTTTCCCCCCCTGCTTCAATTCAGCATGAATTGTCATGGATGAACCGGAGTGGGCTACGACCTCGACAGGTCGCCAACCATCCAGTCTCACGGTCAATTTCGAGTGTCCAATTAGCCTTAATCACCAAATCTGCATGTTTTTGGACTGTGGGAGGAAATCGAAGAACCTGGAGAAAACCCACGCACACATGGGAAGAACAAAGCAAACTCCATGCAGAAAGGCCCTTGTTATGACCGGGTCGCAAACCCGGGTCTTCTTGTTGTAGTGCTAATCACTACACCAACCATGTGGCTCATATTCAGTGCTGTCAAGTCCAAAAACAAATGGGAAACATGTTTTGAAAGTGGTGTGGATATTTTCACCTAATTAATGTTAATAGTAATAATACATTTTATTATTGTATGCAGAAAAAGAAGAAAAGCATATACAACTCTACTATAAAATAAAGGCACTGATAACTTGAGAGTAACAAACAACACTGTCACTGGCCGAGATGCATTGAAATTGCATGGAATCTCTGCAGACCAGAAACCTGAAGATTATTGCATAAATTTGAAAGACTAATTAGCCTTTGGTGATTAGCTCCTGTTCTTGCTTTTATTCCCTTCTCTTTTATTCCCAGCCCACCCACTACACCCACACTCGCTCTCTGCTAAGTCATTAACAGCGAGCCTCTCATGGGAACTGAAGCTACCTGCGTTAGAAAAAAACAAAACAAATACTGGTTTATTTCATGCATTAGGCGTCAGATCCCTCGGGAGCGACAGAGTATGAAGTCAGAAGATGGCTGCTCTCACTAATGTATTTTTAATCACTTGTGTACACATATTATTCTCCATCCAGACAGGAGACAGATGCAGTTAGTTCTGGAATCACCTACCTATTATCCAACATTAATACACATTATTTTTTGGATATGTTAAACCATAAGGTATGCTCATATAGGTTTTTTGTCTTTGATACATTATTTTAATATTACTATTTCATGCAAAAGCATAAAAAATGGAGTAGTATTCCATTTGTTCCTGCCAAAGTGCTCTTGTATGCTTCTTGAAAAGCTTTACTCTTTGAATTCAAGAAGAGGAAACGGGAGGGGCCACTGTCAGCTGCTCATGCTCTATACTCTGAATAAAGAAACATGCATTGGCATGAAGGGATAATTTCTCCTACCTCAGTGACACCAGAGGCAATCAGATCCCATTAGTATGACACGCCGCTAACTCCCTGCACACACACGCACACTGGTTTCCATCACTTCAGAGGACATTGCATTGACTTCCATTCATTTTCTAACCATAATTACTCCTGGTCTAATCCTAACCTGGACCCTCAACTCTAAACTTCACCATTTGTGTTATGGGGACTTGATTTTTGTCCTGATAAGGAAGACACGTTCCCATAATGTGACTGTGTAAACAGATTTAGGTCCCCACAACATAAGGAATACCAGGCACACACACACACACACAGCTCTGCCAGGGACTGTATTTCTTTTAATTCAATAAACAGATCATTGTGCCTACATATATAAGCTTTAACTCTGTCAGACTGTATTCTATACAGTATTGTCAGCATCCCCAGGCTTTATTGTGTTTGGCAAAGCAAAGGCATTTACTATATAATATATACTGAAAGTGTTTACATATTCAGGGTTGTGGATATGCAAACACTCACAAAGACGAGGCTCCGACATCCTGTTTTGAAATCACCTTCACTCTTCCTGCGGGGTCTTGCGAGTCCCAATATTCTCCAGTCTCTCATTCAATGTTATATTATATCGTTATAATGTAGGAAAGAAAGTGAGGATGAGAGAAATAATGTGATGACAGGGATAACAAAGATGTCAGAGTAGGTTTGAGCTTTTACAGCAGCAGCCAGCGGGCCAGATGTAAGAGTCTGCATTTTGTCTTTCCTGACAGAGCGAGAGTGATGGCTGCTTTGATCCAGTGGAGGATCTCACATATTCTCAGTTCCTATCTGAGCACTCAACACATCGCTACTGGTGCGCAAAAGCCCCCAAAGCTGCTTGTTCGTGAGCGTCTGAGCGCTTGAAAGAAAAATCCCACAAAGCCACCTGTCGGGTTGTGATGCGACTGCAAATTGTTCCATTAGCTGGCATCTTCTCTGGGGTAGAAGAAGCGAGAGTTCTTCCACTCATGGCAAAGTTGCAAAAGAAGAACCTGTGGGTGTGGATGGGGGGACAGATTGGGATGTTGTTCCCATCTCTCAGTGTTTTGCTAACACCCACCTGCAGCTAAGTAAATGTTAACATTGCAGAAAATGGGCTGGAATGCACGTTCATATGGAGCTGAGTTCCCATGAGGAAATCCACAGTCAAACTGTGAAAAGGCCTCTCTCTAGTCTCTGTAAACAGTGGTCTCTGCTTAGATTTTAGAGCTTCTTTCCCCTCTGTTTGAATCCATGTTGACAGACAGTGTAAACTCTTCCATCCTGTAAGTAAAACATCATATATTTACCCAGTCACTGCAGAAGTGGGGGTCTACGGTTGGTGTAGTGGTTAGTTCGAGCCCTGGTTGGAACAAGGGCCTTTCTGCAAGGAGTTTGCATGTTCTCCCCGTGTGTGTGCGTGCGTTTTCTCTGGATTCTCCAGCTTCCTCCCACTGTCCAAAAATATACAATATGGGGATTAGGTAAATTGGTCACTCTAAATTGACCGTAGGTGTGAGAGTGTGAGTGAATGGTTGTTAACTGTATACTGTGGCCCTGTGATGGACTGGCGAACTGTCCAGGGTGTTCACTGCCTATCGCCCTATGTAAGCTGAGATAGGCACAGCACCCCTCACGACCCTCCAGTGGAGGATTAAGCGGTAAATGGATGGATGGATGGATTGCAGAAGTGCCTGAAACGTGTATTCTCATGGATGGTCTGTTTGCATGTGAATCAAGTGGTACCCAGTTGTGATGTCACCCATAAGAATCTGAGCTGCCATTCGGAAGCCTCGTGATTTGTGATGGCTGGTGACATGTTTGGGTTTTGCAACCAGGACGACGCCAGTTGTCATTTACACTGGTGAAGACTAGCGGGTGACACCATGAACTTCTCAGGAAAATGTTTACTGACGTTGTCAATCAAGTGAGAAGTAGAGTCATTTTCCGTTCAGACTTCCACTCAAATTGAGTTTTTTTTTTTTTTTGCAACTAGCAGAGTCTCTCCCTGGTAGCTACTCTTCCAAAGGTAAGGTAGCTATGCCATAAAGGAATCTCTTTGCAAGGCGTATTTGATTTGCAGTGTTCACATACTTCCTATGATTCCTATCCATACTAGTATGGTATAAATCTACAGTTTATGATGTCCTTTTTTTTTTATACTAAAGAGTGTATTTTCAGTAGCTACTTTCACTTTCTCCCTAGCTCCACCCCTCTGGTGCCAGAAAACCAAAAAAATGACACTGGCCAAACTGTCAAATTCTAGTATATGATGCTTGCCACTTGCCTTTACTCTTCAAAGTCAGTGTAGGTTGACTATAACTCTGTGACTCATACTCTTATGCAATATATTTTATAGCTGTGATTCATGTTTTTAGCAGTGGTGGCTTTAACAACAGGGGCATCAAGCCTAATATGAACAAAAGTCAATGCTGAATGATTTTTTTGGAGGAAAGTAAAAAGTGAAGAAACCAGACAGCATTCCAGCTAAACGATAAAGATAAACTTGACAACACTTCACTCTGACAGAGATAAGGTTATGAACAACAGTAGTTGTTGTCTTGCCACGTTCGAGTTTTGTTACTGAATTCGCAGTAACATCAATCTGATTAATTTAATCAGAGATCTATTTTTTTTCCTGGAAGTGAAAGCACATTCTGTTCATGTGCGTGCACTTAATCAGCAACCGTCATGTTCTTTCTAACATGAGCCTCGCAAATCAGGCTCTCTGTTTATTCTCTGTGTCTGGAACATGAGAATTACAAGCTTTAAGATGTGAATTTGGCTGCTGACACACACAGCTGATCCCTCACCCTTGAGACTTCAACCAAAGACTATGTCGCAGTCGCGAGCCGTGGATTTGGTCTGCGTCGTCTTCGTCCACTGATATACTTGGTTTTCTGAACAGTGCAGACATTCATTGTGCTCCTGTTGTGGGGGAAAGAGCTCATGAATCTGCTCGTATTCCCAGTTCATGCTCGCCATACAGAGCAGGACACCTGATGTAATTCACCCACACAGTGTAAACACATCAAGAAGACATCATGGAGATAGCACTGCCAGAGGGCTCGCAAGTCAACAAATGTGAAAAGGATGAAATGATATGTGGTCGAAACCAATTTCTTTCTCTTTTTTTGGCATCAAATGTAGTTAGAAATACTTTGTAAAATATATATAAAAATACTTTAACACCGATTGCAAACGCTTATTGTCTACATACAACATTATTTTTAATTATTTATGTCAAATCTCTTCACTGCAGTGATGAATGAGCAGATTATACCCAAGATAAGATCAAATATATAGCCTTAAGATAAAATAAACAAGTATAGACACCCTCTGTTCAAAATAAGTCTTGCTCTTACTGTGTTACTCTCTTCACTTCTGGAATACAGTTTTCTTGATTTATTACATAAAGCACTCATGTTACACCATATCAATAACAAGAGAATTGTCCGAGAAGTGTCCATCCATTATTTTTTATGACACAATGCAATGGCAGCTCTGAGGAAAAGTACCATACCTGAGTCCTTACCAGTGACCAACCAGGAATCACTATTGCTCTTTAAGTAAACTGGAATAACTGTTTTACTCTGAGAGAGAATAGGACATAGATAAGCACTATCTATTGTTATGTACCAATCTTCTTGAGCAGTTGTAATTAGAGTCAGCTATAGACAAGACTGTTTAATGACTGGGTTTATCATGGTTTAGCTGTTATTTACATGTTGTTACATAAGGAGCTGCGTTGTATTTAGCTGTTATCCAGAACATCATAAAATTCAGACATGGTTCATATAATTGTTCTTGCCTGTGTACTACACATACTGTTATAACAGACTTATACTTATATGCAGATATACTTTTTAAATCTCTAACGTATCAGTGATTTACACGTTTATTGCTGCCATGGCTTTATGAACAACAGTTATGATAAAGCAGAAGAGGAATTGTCCCATCTGCTCTGTTTCCCTTTGTCTGCACCACTCTCTTATTTTACACCGTGTGCGTTCAGCCTGTCAAAAAAAAGAGGAAACATGCTGATCTTTTTTTCCTGTCTCTGCTTTTGTGAGGACGTTTTTTGGACGTGTTTCCAGTATTTGTGTCTCTTTTTTCCCTGAGTGTCTGTGGTTGTGTGGCGCCCGCCTGCATCAGCTCACCTGCAGGGCCGTTTTTACCTGATGGGAATATTCGGCAATTGCCTAGGGCCAAGCTGAGAGGGGCCTCCAGAGAAATGACAATTTTTTTTGACAAACAACATTAAATTCTATGATTGTTTAAGGAGGGACAGTTCCAGGGAGGCTCCATGCCATCAGCTTACAGCCAAATGTTCCGTATTTCATCATCGTTCAATGAGACAGTCGTGTGTGTGAGATTGTGTTGCATTGAGCAAATTAGTTATGCCGAGGGTTTAATTTGTAGCTGCAAAAATGGGTGGGTTGTCAATTCAAATGTTCACAAAAGGTGGTTCATGAGTCAAGTAGCTGCTGTGTATTTTGGTGTCGGTCCCTCAAAGTACCGTGAAATTGCTGCTCGACTGCACATCAGCAGTGACTATAAAAATGAATTTATTACAGATTAAATAATGTGGCCTAAAAAAGGTCTACGTTGCTTGGACACAGGATTGGAGATATCTGAGCTTCTTACGCTATTTTCACACTGGTTGCATGGTGTGGCGTGTGTCTCTAATTCCGGCGCCTGTGTTAACAGATAAGAGTGTTCACACTGCACGCCTGAGACGTGTCTAGTTTCGAGTTTTGGCGTCTCATCTATTTTTCAGGCGTGGTTATCAGCAAAGATAGACAGAGATACTGACTCTGCACCAGCAATATTCCATAAAACCAACACCTCTCTCAGTAGATTTAACGTCCAGGTTGAATCTGAAAACATGAAAAAACAACAAAAGGCTATTTTTTGCAGCTGTAATAATGATACGGGTGGTAATGATGACTGCTGACCTGATGATACTGATGAAGGATGAGGCGTGATTGAGCAGAAGAGACGGCGAAAGACTTGGTGGTGATGGGGAAGCGGAGGGCGCTCATGACAGCAGAGCGAGAGATCTAAGGCAGATAGAGACGACATCTTTTTTTTTAAAAAGACAGCAAGAAGATGATTAGGTTGCAGCACCATTGAGCAGCTGAGTGCGGCATTGACAACCCAGGAAATGAGAGCTATAGTTGCAACAGAGCAGTGGTCCTGAGCTTAATTTTATCTGCATTCAGTTTTTAATCCCTGATTATGCAGCCTACCAGTTTTTATGGCTTCTCCATGATTTGCTTCTGCGCTCCAGGATCAATCCTCATCCCGTCAGCCTGGCCGGCTGCTCATCATCACCCAGCATTGCATCACCTCACCCGCCCTCACCTGCCATCACCTGCCATCACCTGCCATCACCTGCCATCAGCTGCTCAACTCCACACGCAGCCTTCATCAGACACTGGGTTTAAACACTCATTGGTCATAACAATGTCATATGTGAGGTGTATGTGCAGAAATTGTTAGGTGTTGCCTAGAGACCAAAAACAGGTGCAATTGCTATTCCTATTGATTTTCTCCCTGAGCTGCTGCACGTCCATAAAAGATTCAGGGGGAGAGTGGAAAAAAAGAGAGAGAGAGAGAGAGCACAGATGTGTTCAATGAACAGCGCTTGAGAAGACTCTTTGGTCCCAGAGTTCATTAGTTTCTCAGGGACTTTTGCTTTGACCTCCAACCCTGTCCAGCCATTCTCTCGCTCATCCACTTCATCTCATAGAGCGGCCGTGATTTCAACGAGGGTTCTTGCATAGATTTTTTTTGCATAGATTATTTCTCACTTCATGATTGTAGCAGACTGCTGAATATAAGATAAGAACATAGCACACATACTATAAAAAATGGACACAGTCTTTGGGTTTCATTCTTGAAGCTAACACAAGATCACCTGTCAAGGGGAGTGACTCTATTTGTCTCAGTCTCAGTTTCAGGTTTTCTTCAGTACACCATGTTGTCAATTTTGTATCTTACAGCATGTTCCCATGTAGAGTGAAACAACACATACGAGTGGACACCACTGTGATTGACAGTTGTTGTCCAATAGGAGCCTGGATGCCAACGTCAAACAGAATTGCAAAGGTTGAGGCTTCAAAATGGGAGTTGAAGCGGACCTAGACCGGAAGTTCCAATTAACGCTGTTTTTTTAGTGTGCATCTGCGTCATTACCTTGTTTAAAAACCCCTGAAGTTTCGAAACAAACAGTTCAGCCACTGCTGAGATGCTGTGTTGTATTGTAATCTCGGGCTCAGCGAGATCTCTGAAAACCCGGTCCGGTTACGTAAACACCGGTTCTCCTGAACAGCAGATCCTCCTGCTCCGGGCACTAGTCCGGGCACATCCGGTTGCGTATATTGAACCGCAGAAGGAGAATAACGTCCGTTGTGGAGGTGTTTCACAAGCGTCAGTGTCTTCTGACTCAAAGTCATAAAAGGGACTGCGGCGGGGAGTCGTGAAGAAGCTATTTTTAAACATTGTTAAAACAATGTTCTGATAATGAGTAGCAGTGCATCCACCGTTCCAGAGGGGGGAGCTGCGCTTCTGAGAACTGGTGTTATACTGGTAATATATCACTTCCGGGTACTGGCCAATCACAACACACTCTGTCTTCTGGGGGTAAGATTTATGTCTGAAATATCGCGGCTGAGCACAGCGTCAGAAAAGACAGATTTCTATTGGCTCGTTTACAGCAACTAGGAAGTTTTTGACCATAAAAACAAGTTAATATATGCAGGTAGACCTCCATAACTAACATATATGTGCAACAGGACCACTCTATGTGAGCTTTAAGATTTGTATGGGTGATGTCACGACCTGTTTCCAACAAAAAAGTTAACACACCTAATTATAAATATAATTACTGTTGGCTGCTTGTTAGTCATCTGCAGGTGTAAACGTAGAAAACCTGTGAATCCTCCCCAGCTCTTGTTAGTTTAATAAATCTAATCCTCTTTGATTACATTTTTTAAACAAGTCCCCACCAGGATACAGAGAGCTAGTTAGCAGTTTCCACATTAGCAACAGCAACATGAATGTATTTGTGTGCTTGTGTGTGTGTATGTGTGTGCTTGTGTGTGTGTGAATGGAGTCAGCATTGCTGGCAGTGCAGTGTGGCGCTGTGATAAATCACTGTAATTTGTGCAGCCTGCAGAGGAAGCAATACCACTGACTATTAAAGACAGCAGCTCGACATTGATTACCATAGCAGGTAATTGCTTGGTGAAGATAAAAATCTGTGCTAATCCTGGGATGTTGTCAGGTTTTAAAACCAGAAAAAAAAAAACTTTTGATCTTCCCAGTGGGCATGTAAAAGCATGGCCATGCCAAAGGAGATAAGCTGAAGTGGACCAAATCAATTTTTGCAGTAGGTTAATTGTGTTTCTGTGCCTGTCGAGCACATTTTAAGAGAAGGATTGTTTTTATATTGATTCAGTGCAGAAGGAAGATTTTAATTTCCCCAAACCTCCCTGGTAGAGCTGACAGTCTGAGGTTAGGAAATTTAATTATCTGAGCTCGGCCCCCCAAACGAAACAAAATCCACAAAGGACAATCATGACATTAAAATGACTGACATGATTCAATGGGCGCTTTGAAATTTTGAACAACTCAAGATAACAATCAACAGATCAAGGTCACATTTGCCGAGATAACAGAAGGTGCAGAGAGGCTTGAATGCTGTGTCCTTTGTGGAAGATTTCATCGGGGGAATTACGTTGTGTGAAAAGCCTGAACCATGCTGTGAGTCACTGCGGAGGCACTTAGACGAGACTTTCTGTGCTACTTCCCCGTTGTATGCAAGCAATCTTTGATTTCTTTTGATTTTACAGCATATGTCGACACTGGAAGGGCAAAAATAAGTGTCTCTTGCTCTTGTAGTGAGAGTTTTTGACAGCAAATCAATTTATGCTCACCACCCACTTTATTAGGCTCACTGTTAACGGAAATATATAATCAGCCAATCACATAGAAGCAACTAAATGCATGGGGGGGGGAAAAGGGTGATTTAAATCATTTTGAGCATGGCGTGGTTCTTTGTGGCGGACAGCTGGGTCGATTATTTCAGAAACCATTGATTAACTGGTTAAGTGGCAGCAATTTGCTTTGCAGCAAGAAGACCCGGGTTTGCGATTTGACTGGAACAAGGGTCTGTCTGCATGGCGTTTGCATGTTCTACCCGTGTTTGCATGGGTTTTCTCTGGCTTCTCCAGTTTCCTCCCACAGTCCAAAAACATGCAGATTTGGGGATTAGGAAAATTGACCGTAGGTGTGAGTGTGAGATTGGATTGTTGTCTGTCTCTACCCCGCCTTTCACCCTATGTCAGCTGGGAGCTGTAGAAGATGAATGTATGAATGATTTACTGCAATATTTACACAAACTTGAAACGGATGGACCATACATTCCTCTGTACCTAATAAAGTGACCAGTAAGTGTATCTTCTTCAGTATATAATCCTGTTGTCAGTAGTATTGTGGCGTAATAGTTTGCTACAGAGGGGCTGAAAAAAAAAGATTAAAGTGCAATAAAATCATAAAATATTAAATATTCCAATATTGACAAGAGCTTGTGCCCCAAGGCAAATAACTGCAGTCAGGTACACACACACACACACACACACACATATACACACACACACGTTTCACTGTGAATTGTTTGTGGACCGTCCATTACAACACAGTGTTCTGCACATGTCAGCTTTACTATGCGAGTCAGCACATTGACATCATGTTGTAAACCATTCATTGTAGCAGAACACTTTACATTACTCTCATAATGCAATAAAATGCATTATTGTATGCATTATATAAGATGACCATGTCATTTGCCAGTGACCATAATCTGGAAACCTCAACTGTACATTGCTCTCATTTTCATTATCCAACTTACGTCAGGGTTTGTGAGGTGTGCAGCTAAAGAGCATGCTGGGAAAAAAAAAAAAATCTTGAAAGCTCAAATGCATTTAGAGGTTTACAGCAATATCTAAGCTCTGACCACTTCTGAGATTAGTGGTGGGTAACAATCAGGAATTAGCATTTTGCTTTTTAAGTCCTTTAGTAATCCATTAATTCAGTCTTCCATTAATTGCTGCCATTCAGCTTGAGTGTTTTCTGTGCGGCAGTCTCTGATTAAATCTCAGTAACTCAAACATGCTCTGCTCCCCATGTTTTTTTAATTGAATTCCGTCTGTCCACTGTAATAACCATGGCGACAGGGGAGCACTCTCTCTTTGTTCACCTTGATGTGTTGAAGACAGAGACACAGCCAAAGGCCAAAATAGAGACTTCACAAGACTCTGGGAGAAGAATACAGCAGTGGGACGATCACTTCAAAGCAGTCACACGGCCTATACATAATGGATGACACAAGAACGGTCTACTCTGAAGTGTATTATTCTTCCCTCCCAATTAATTTAGAGGTAATTATTCCTTAGGCACCTTAATAAGATGAGAGGCCACCTTTGAAAGACTGCTGCTATACTGCTGGAATTAGAAAACACATTCACAAGCAAACGAGTCAGTCTTACGTTTCCATTTGGAGTGAATTCATTATGAGTTGACAAACATGTCGGACAAAAACAATTAATCTGGTCAAAAAGTTGTGTTTCACACATGCTCAGTGTAATATGAATCAAAGTTTGTGTTCAAAAAAGCATTAACTTACTAACTTTACTTTACTACGATCATTTTTGGACAGAGAAAGAAATAGTGATGACAACGTATAGCTTTTTAAAAATGAACACATTAACTTTGTCAGCCTTGATAGAGTCGGAGAAGTCTTTGCATTCACTCTGTATGTTTACAAAAAACTTTTACTGGGAGCTAACAGCAGTTAGCATTTGGAAAATTGATCATTTGCAGGCACTAGCAGGCACATTGCCATCATATATAACTGGACAGATAAATCCTCTGAGGCTGGAAGTTTGTGTAGAACTCTGGGCTGCACTGTGGAGCCAAGAATAGAACTTTTGGTGGACTTCCAGTTTTCGCATAATGTGCCCTCGCCAGCACTCTCGCATGTTTTACGGCAAAGCGGAGCTTCTCGAGACAACAATTCCAGGAATTTAGCGCATTGTGACGTCCCAATGAGCACGGAAGTCAACATTGCATGTTTTATCTCCTGTACTTAGACTGTGGAGGAGTAAGTCATATTTTTCAGACTTTGCCAACTGATAGGGCCTCCAGAATTTAAAATATAAGGATGTAAATGATTAAAAAGTTGATTTAGCATAATATGGGACCTTTAATTTAATAAACATGTAAATATGTTCCACAGAAATTGCAGACAGGGAGAAAAACAGGGTAAGAATAATCAGACTAAACAAGAGGACAAACTTCTTCGAAGAACTAAATGGTCTGATCAGGGTACCACTGTCGCAGGAAGGTCCGAGGCTTTAATGAGCAAGAGTAGATGAGCTGATGAGAAGCAGGTCATCTAATCATCAAGGACGACAGAGGGGGAGGAGCCGTCAGACACGCCCATGACCACACACGCCCACACTCACAGACAAAACCCTGATCTGTGAACATGACATCTAATTTGTCAAAGTTGCACCCACACACCCAATGTGTGCTTTCAACTGGACCCCAACTGAGAGTTCTGTGCACGCTTCACAATACCCGCCCCTGGGCTGTGATATGGAATTAATAGAAGACGAATCCGGTACACAGAAGAGGAAACATTGTTGTTTCACTGACAAAGGCACTGAATTTATGCTCTGTCATCTTAAAGAATGACATGTATTGAAGTTAATGGATGACAGACAGACAGAATGACTTCACTGCCCACCAGCTGAAGTGCTTTGGTCTATGATGTAATAGGTCAACCAGAAAATGCCAAACACTTACACTGACATGCCACTGACAACTCGCTGGCATATTGTAGACATTCAATAAATCAATTCTCCACTGGTGTTTGTACACAGGGACAAGGAGGTGTCACTACACGATCATTCACCAAATACAGGCACGTCATGACGTGACACAGGGAACAGGCTTAGTTTTCTGATGTTGTGTTTCTCCTTTTCAATCTTCTTTTCTGTGATGAAACATGATATTCTTGTTCGAGATTCAGCCGTTATTTGTCTTGACTTGAAATGTTTGCCATGATCAGATTTCCAGCATGTGGGGAATGAGATCAGGGAGGTGTCAGCAGGTCTCTGTTTAAGGACGATTAGCTGCCACTTGCACTATATTCATATTCACGATGGATGAATGGTGTCGCGTCATTCCCATATAATCGTCCTATTCTGTAAGACATTATACAGGAGATTCATTCAAAGCTGATCATTCAGTGAAGCTTTGTCTCTAAGCAGCCATTTCACATAGAACGTGTTCATGTAAAACTATCATTAATCTCCATTTTTTGTGTAGTGTGACAGTTTGCAAATGCATATTCTGCACATTTGAATGCAAAGAGAAAGGAAGTCGACATTGTTCCTGATGTACTTGGAAGCAAATGGGGGGGGGGGGTCTCTGCTGTTGCTGCAGTGCTTAGTTGCTGCCCAGGAGAGGACAGGGGCTCGATGGACACACACACACACAGCACATAAGGACTGATGATGATGTATAACCTCGCCGTGTTGAGGACTCTCCTCAGCAGTACATGCCAGGAGAGTGCAGTGACTCAGGCTGACACAGCGGGAGTGCAGATAGCAAATGAAAGCACTATCTGCTCCCAGTGCACCACCACCACCACTCCTCCTCTGTCAGAAACAACGCTGCTTTGCAGACTTCTCGGTTTCCGTGGCTCGATGGTTGATAATGGCGATGTTGTTTAATTTGGTTTGTGTGCTGCTTGCAACCCTGTTCCACTGCTGCGCCTTCCTTCCCCTCCTTGTTCCCCAAAGGGCCTAATAAACCTCACTCACAGTGTGCTAAATAAGTCAAAATCACATGTACACTTTCCTTTTGAAATAGTAATTAATTTATGACGATACAAAAAGAAGCTCAATAACGAGACATTTTTGCCGCAGGGTATGGGGAAGGAAAATAAAACACAAGCATGGAAAATGACTCAACATAGTGAATGTTTAATGGCTATTCTTTCAATGTAGTTTTGATTAAATCACTGGGGAAATTCTTCATATAAGAGGATGACCGTCCACTGAGACTGCAGCTGTAGGTCATGTTTCTATCTTTCCATTTTTCGGTTCTTTTGTGTCTAAAATATATGTGCTGAATTCTCCAAGACCACATAAAAAAATCATGCTTTCTAGCCTCTGGCTAGAATTAATGCTTCTTTTTAACAGAACTGTGCAACTTTTCAACATGACCCATGTGTTTATTTTATCACTTTGAATCACTTCACAGCATGGGGAAGGAGAGGGGCTGTAGAGCACATGCAGGTAGAAAACAAGCACCTGACATCAAATTTGCAATTTCTCCCAAAATCTGTTTTACGGCATGTTCTCCTCTTGTGTTTGGACACCCAGGGTTGTGCTATCCCTATCTTTGTGTGTGTGTGTGTGTGTATCTGTATGTGTGTGTGATGGAGTCCAGGTGTAAATGACTGCAGGTGTGCGTGCGTGATTTAATTCCCACGCGTGTGATTGTCTGGGTGAACCCTAGTAGCTGTGATTGGTTCTGCACAGGAGGCTCCAGTATAGCAGGCCTGATCCTCCCAGCTGCAGTGGACTGCCAGCAGACATCCTGTAATAAACCTTTAAAATGGTTTGTTTAATGTGTAGCTGGGTTTTTCTTTTTTTATGGCAGTTGAGAAGGGGGAGGGAGCGATCAGTTTTTCCCGTAGGCCTGGTAATAACACGTCCTTCAGTTCAAACATATTCAGACTGGCTTTACATTAATTGGTGGCTCTAAATTGACGTAGACGTGATGTGCAGATGTGAATGTGAGCCCTGTGATAAGCTGTGTCTCTAAGTGTCTCTCGCACAGAACTGAGATTGTGGCTCCCCCAGTGTCAGTTGGAATTGGCTTCAGCTCGCGCCCCCGCAACCCTTAAAGGATAAGCTGTATAGATAATTAATGAATTCATGGAAATGTGTTTTTAGCATTTCCTTCAAACAAAACCTGCACACACTATTACTTTAAGAAAAATGCGATCAGGAAGTCAGATTGTACGCCTGTCCTGATCGACAGATAAGACTGCAGCTAACACAGGACTTGCAGGTCAGGTTAAACAGTCTTAAGTCATTTACGTTGAAGTCATATCAAACAGGATTAAGAGCTTTGTGTTTAAATGGTGTTGTGGAAATTCTCTGCTGATGCTGGTCAAGAATGAAATACAGACTTCTGCTGGCCGACAAGGTTTTGTTTTATTTTCAAAGGTCAAATCCACACACCAGACCCAGAACATAGTCAGACCTAACCATTTATGGAGAACATGGAGATCTCTTTGTCTGGGAAGGGGTCTGCCCCTCCAGGTCGTGCTTTCACACCCCTTTGTCTACGGCAGGAATGGGGATGCGCCTCCCACAGAGGTATCCTGCAGATGTTGTAGTTAGGTGCGAGTTGAGTCTAGACATCCTAATTTGAATGCACAAAAGGACCTGGTATCTTGTGTTAGGAAACGGGTGTTGGTCAGCTGTAGACAAAGAAATTGAATTTACCATTGCAATGGCAACGAGGTTGCATTTCCATTTCCACTGCTTTAGCAATGCTGCTATAAAGATGTTCTAAGCACTATTAGCCCACTTTAGCCCAAGTTGAACAAATCCAATTCTAACCAGAACATTTTCTTCAGTTGTCTCTTTACATCATTCCACAAAATTATCATCAGCAGGAAGTCTGCTTTGTGCAACATCAGTGACATCTTATTAATACCGCCAGAGCAGCAGTGTCTCTGCAGGTTTTATTCTCCATCATGATTCCACTCGATTATTATCATAACAGTTACTGGACCAGTCAGAGCACAACGCCAACCATAAACCAGGAAACTATGCCTGCAGATTACATTTGTGTCAAACTGTTAGCACGGTTGTCTCGCACACAGCAAGAAGTTCACGTCCCGGTCTGGGCCTTTCTGTGTGGAGCTTGCATGTTATCCCAGTGTGTGTAGGCTCTCCAGCTTCCTCCCACATGTCCAAAAACATGCAAAGGTGAATTTAACACTCTAAATTGCGTATATAGGTGTGAGTGAATGATTGTTTGTCCTTGGCCCTGCAATGGACTGGAGATCTGTCCAGGATGTAACCCACCTTTCACCTTATATCAGCTGGGAATGGTAGCTGAAGAATGGGGGAACAGTATTTGCAGCAAGACAAGCAATAATGAGCAACAGAGCCACTTAAGAACACGGTCAGTTTAAGTGATGAAGCATATCTACTACGCGGCCATACCTTCATTAGAAGTTCATATTTATTTTGTTCTGCTGCGGGAGGCTTCGCCCGTTTGAAATGCTCTTCTACATGTGGCTCATTATCATTCGCACACAGAGCAAATGAGGCAGTTCCAATCAAGCGTTCGTCTCTGTAGAACTGCCACAAGGCAATGTGCCTTGCATTCAGACAGGCCGTGTCATATTTTTCACAGATAACAGTAGCAGACCAGACACTTGGCTCCCAGATCAGACTGTCAGGCCATCTGCCGTACCATCCCACAAATTCACTCTTTAAAGTGATACATGGTAATCAAGTCATCTAATGTTTCCCATCTTCATGCAACTGCTCATCTCCACATGCCTGCTTCCCTCCCATTATTCAGCTCTGCCCACCATGCTGCTGTATATCCTCTTACATATCATTAGTCATGTTCAGGGGCTGACAAAGATCGTGGAGACAGCTGCTGTGAGCATTGAAACCCCTGCACACACAGTTATGACATGCAGGCACATTCATGTAAAGGATTTAAATCCATGGCCATTCAGTGAGCTGACTGAAATAGTGTGAAGTGGTTAGGCTCTGAAAGCCTTCTGCACTGACTCAGTGAAAATGCATGATTTTCTGTGAGCAAGGGAGACAGAGAATGGTGTGCATAGAGAACAGGGTCCAAAATTATAGGAGATTAAAGTAGCTGCAGGATTAGGCTTCAGGTTTTAATGATGGAAATGGAAAAGCGGTGAACAGGGTCTCCTCTTCACTGCCTGTCTCCTGAGTGCGAGTCTTTTGCTGATGGCCTGGACAATGTGTGGTGAGACCCTGCTCTAGTCTCCATTTCATTTATGTGCGAGCATGTTTCCTTAAGCTATGCAGCCTCACAAATAACGTGGGTTGGATCGCATGCACACGTGCAAGCTGCGACATCGTTGATGTCGTTGCTACTTGTGCATATTTAAAGCCATACACTCACAGGTTAGGAAATTCATTACATTTGTACAGGCATGCATGAGAAACGACATTGGGAATAATAGGATTACTGTAATAGTTTGGTTAAAGCACGTACATGATTTACAGTAATCAGACTTCCAGAGGAACTTCATAATCAGGTTGACATCTGTAAGTGTTGTTACATATTGGAAACTTATTATTAAAGCCAGAAAATAATCTGCTGAATCTGTGAATTCACAGTGCACTATACCATGATTTATGTGTCTTTCTGTGTGTAAACTGGAAACACACCCAGCCATTTTCTTTTCCCTTTCTTTCTTTTTTCTAATAAAAACACAAAATATCACCGTGGGTCTGCGAATCATCAACTTTTTGAACCTGCATAAAGTGCAGCATGTGCATGTAAATCTAAGAGCAACTCCCAGTTAGTTAGATTCATAACACTCTCGGGCCAGATCGTCTCTAAATATAGTGCAATACTTCTTAGATACACTACCAAAAACACTGGGAATAAGAAACAGCAGCAGGCTGAACCGGTATGAACCTGCGTGCGTGCACTCCCATTCATGGGCTTAATAATCAGGCTTCAGTTCTCTTCCCTTTAGCCACATTTCATCACCACATACAGTATGTATTAGCTGCACGCAAAGTTTATCTTCAAGTGTGAAACTCTTACTGACTGCTGAAAATATTAAAATATCCCACGACCCTCGGCGCAGCTCTGTATTTTACAGGGATAAATTTCAGCAAAGCTGTAATTGTGAAGAGGGCCGACTGTAACAGAGATAACTCACGCGCCACCCCGAGGAAATTAGATGATAATGTATTGCTCGCCATTGAAAATAAATCTGCAAGGTGTTCTTTCATGCAAATGTATGGCAGCTATGTGTCAGCAAATAAGATACACGGGTGAAGGGAAGATGGACGACTGCAGAGGAAGTTTGTGGCAAGTTTCCTCTGACACCGTGTTCTTGCTGGAGGCGGCTGTCGTCAATAGGGCAACAATAAAGGAACACTGTCAGAAAACCTGAGGTTTTACCTCCTCTGATTTAAATCACTCATTATCTTATATTGATTGGTGCATGTTTTATTTTAATTAGAAGCCGTTCTCATGGGTTTCAAATTTGACATCACTTTATAATCAAAGAGGCATCGTTTAACCCTTCAGCATTTTTTTGAACTGGATGCAATAACTGTGAGAAGTTTGAAGAAAGATGGCAACTCTGTCCACTCATAATCACCACAGCTACAATTCATACGGTTTGATCTGAAATGTATAAAGATATTCTCTTTTTTTCAGACAGTACTGTTTCCATCACGCTGCTCTACCTTTCCATTTCAAAGGATAAGTATTCCCTTTGTTGAAGGGCTGTGCACTTTAACTTCAGAGATCACTGCATCCATAATAAGTCAGACGGGCCAGCTTCAGAGAGTCAGACCAGGATAGAAGAAGGAAAATAACAGAGCGTGAAAGAGAATTCAGAAGTGAACAGATTCTTGTGGCGAAGCCCAAAATGCAAAATCTGGTTTTTGGATAGGGATGTCTGTTTTGTCTAACAGGACTCCAACACAGCAGACTGTGCGGCATCTGCCGCAGTAAACAGGAAATTCAAATCAAGAAGACTTGTTGTTTCAACCCCCTGTGAGCATCCTAACTCAGACACACTCTCATGTCACTTCCCTGAGCCCCCGGGAGCCCGGCCAGCACACTGTCACTGTCCACGCCAACGCTGAAAGATGAGAAGTGGGAGAGAAGGAGCTGATGAGGCAATACTTTCTAATGAGTTGCAAAGTGGAATCTTTTCTATGGATTTCTCAGTAATCAGCAGCCAGTTGGAGATTGTGTTTATGTCGGTGTGAAATCAAGTTTCGGCCAAGACTGAGTGGACGGCGTACACCGTCGCTGTTGTGTACGGCTTGTGAGAGGAGTATTGTCTGCTGTTTAGAGACTCTTGGGGGCTGTGACAAACCCTAATTTGTTGTTAATCCTCTACTCGGAGCAAGACAATAGCTTATTTTCCCTTAGAGGTTACCACTGTACCTGATAAACTATTCTATTTGTCTGATGTTGAACAAGATAAAACTTCCCCCTCGGCCAACACTTCAGGATTAATGACTTAGCCTCCGTATTAACAGAGCCGCACTGTATCGGGCTGAAAGAGCCAAATAGAAACAGGGATTAGACAACAACAAAATACCTGAGAGTACAGTTTGTTAGAGTTCGATACAGTTTGGTTCAGTTTGGCACGTTTGGCAGTTTCCAAAATAAGTGAAAATAAGCGTACTTTCCCACTTTTTGGCGCCCCTTCCATTGGGCTACTTAGCACAGTGGTTTGGCTCGTAGAGGGTGGAGCTAAACACAATGCCGTCCATAAATTGGTTGACAGAGAATCATCAATTGGTGAGGAAAAAACGGCTCTGTTTCTCCATGACGCTTTCTCTCGGACAAAGCATGTCCTCCTCTTGAGGACAAGAAGAAAGAACATGGAATGCTGAGTGTTGCCCATTGTTGCCCTTTAGTTACTGTGTCGCGTTCTGGAATTTGTTAACAAGCTACACCGCTATGTCATGCTGGTGTTATGCAGTTTAAGTGAAGCAGCTATCACCATCCAGCTTGAAAACGACACTGTGACAAGTTGATCTACACCACCTGGTGGAAGCAAGGTTATCAAGTCTTCTAAATCATTATGGATTCATGGGAAAACTTTGCTGTTTGGACTCTGGTTCTGCTCTGTTCAACGGAGACAGGCAAACGAAACAGGCAAAAATCTTCCAGGCTGCTCCTGGCTCTGTGTGATATTTATTGCTGTAGTTTTTGTAACTTATGATGGTTTCTAGTTTTTACATGCTTTTAAAGCTAAACCTGAAGACAGGTAATAAGTTATGTAATTACTTAACAACAAGTAACAACAAGTCTAAGGGAGAACAATTAGACATACTTTATTTCCTTTGAAGTTGCAAATCCCAGTTGAAAAGGCTCTTTTACTGAGGAGAAGTTTAACATCTCATTATCCAGTGGTAAGATCAGCTCTTGTTTACAGCTCTAAAGTTAGCTGCATACACTCACCATTGATGATGTAATTAGGGCCCCAGCACGAATTGCAGGGGTCGAAACGGCTCGTGGCACAAAGTCGTGTGTGGAAGCTATTGTTGTCCTTCAGTTGTTAGGATTGTTAGTAACACTCACCCCCAGTGCTGCAGTGTTGAATAAGGAGGCGAAGACTGGCTTTGCAACTTCTGTGCATTTATTTGTGAAAGTAAGTTTAACTGCGGTCACTGTTGGCCGTGGCCACACCGCACATTTAGCCGCGCAACAACACAACGAGAGCCTCTGCTCTTTCAACACAAAAACAACCCCAGGTTGTCTCCCCCCCTCTTGCGAGACAATCCCACCCCAATAAGTCTGCTCCCTTGGTCACTGTGGAGGGTGTCTGCTGCCCCTAACCTGTTGAAAAACATGCCCTCCACAGGAGCATCAACCACTGTCTCTGCTTCCTCTGGCCATTTTGTAAAATAGTCCATGGCGACCAAGACGTACCGGTTGCCTATATCCATGTGGGGAAATGGGCCCATAACATCCACAGCTGCTCTTTCCATGGGACCCCCACTGCCTGTTGCTGTAGTTGTGCGCGGGACTGTTCTGTGGGGCCCCCTGTAGGCTGTCCAGAGGTCGCAGTGGTGGCAAAAGTCCTCCTCGTCCCCTCCGGCCCACCCCCAGTAAAATCCCTGACGCAGCGGAGTGTTTTGGCTACCCCGAAGTGAATCCACATCTTTCAGTGAGTCTCCTGCCACCTTTCTTCTCTCTGCAGTACCCCATCCCTCACTCTCAGCGCTCCAAACACTGTCCAAAGTCCTTTTGTTGCAGTGGAGCTCCCTGTCACTTCTTCCCAGGGTGGTCTCTGTCTCTGCACAACAACACAACGAGAGCCTTCGCTCTTTCACAGCAACAACAACTCCAGGTTGTCTCCGCCCCTCTCGCGAGACAATCCCATCCCCATAAGTCTCAATTGAACCCCACCTGTAACCATTTGCATAACTGGTGAACTCATAATAACAGGAACACATTAATTCAGCTCATTACAGTATTATTATTATCCTTTTTGAGGGGGTTAACATGCATAAAAACTCTTATAATACAATATTGGTATAGCGCCCGGACCCTCAAGGGCAATGTATCGCGTTTTGCCGATTTGGCGTGTTGTTCCTGGGACCACAGGTAACATATATGGAAGCATGTTATTGTGGTGCTTTCGACAAGGTCCTGCAAAGTGGCAACAATTAAGGTTTTGATGGCAAATCAGTCCGATCCTACTGATAGGCTATAATGCTGTGGATATGAATGTATGTTTCAAAAGGCTAATGGGACATGCCAACAACCTTAAGCCATGAGTAAGAATAAAGACTGGGAGGCAGAGTCTCTGACATTAATTAAATAAATAATTAAAAACAACCATATCAGCCCCCTTATAGCTCATTACATACACAGTTGTCTGTTTTTATTTAAATAGGCGCTGCTACAGTCAGTCAGGCCGCAACGGTCACCTGCTCAAATTCTTTCTTTCGTAATTGTTTTTTAAACGAAAAGCAACTGCTTTCTAAAAGCCAATACTGTGTTGCCAAAAACTTAGTTGACAGGGTGACTAAAAAGATCAATTGCAAATAATCATTTATGATGACTTCTGTATCCCACTATGACAATTACAGCGCACACACACCTGTATGGTAATTCATTAGTGAGACTGTGTGAACATTTTATGCAAAGCAGACAGATGAACAAAATGGCACGATGCACTGGTTCATGTAGTCATTACTGTCATTATTATTCCACATTGTGGCTGCCTGTAATTACCCAGTTGGCTTCCCAGTGCAGCACATGCTCTGAATCCTTTGCATCGCTGTAATGTAATAAACCAAAGTGCTGCAGATCTGTGTCTGACGAGCAGGCAGAGATAAGGAAATCTTTCAAATCACACAATTAAAGCTGCAGTGATTTGTTGCTGTGGTTGTTGGGGTTATTATTCTACCTTTGTTTCCACTTTGTCAACAGAAAAGATGCAACATTATTCAGATGCTGACAGAGGGAGCATTAGTGTGCGTATACAGTGGCAGTGCGGGGGGGGGAGACAAGAAGTGTTTCAAACCGCTGTATGTCTTGACATAAAACAAGTCAATTCCTGTGTGCAGAGTGGAGATGTTGCCAGGCTACATTTTACTAATGGAACACAGAGAGAGTCTCCTGGAGCTGATAGGCTTAGTCAACATTGTGTGAACTCATTTGACAATGGTTTGAATGTAACAGACATTTGTTAATATTTTGGGCCAATTCCAATTCCTATCTTAACCCTCAATCTTAACCCTCAAGCTCAACCCTTAATCTTAACTGGCCCTCAAAACCAAGTGTTGAGGGTTATTTTGTCACTTAGAAATGGGACACCCCTTAAATGCAGATACGTCTTCAGACTGTGGGGGGCAGAATAACGCGAAAGCTGCGTCCAGTCTGTCAACTCCAAAAAAGAAGAAGAACAACACATTTATGTCACGATTATTTATTACGATCCGTTTGTCAGTCAAGTTATTAGGTTGTCAGTTAGTTATAAGATGATACTCATACAAATACCACAACCACAAACATATTCAGCTGACAGTTACCACACACCACGGCTTATTGAAAAGTAAACCATAGCAAGCGATCGCTTGTCCGCACCGGCCGGCTATTGACAAAAGATCGTAAAATAAAAATAAATGTTATGCAACAATGACATCAGTAATCTATAATATGGGCCTAAACTAAGATAATACAATGGTTTTCATCATTTTTATATCTCTTTTAACAAAGAAAATACTTAATTTGTAGCGTACGTGTTTCGCTGCTTTCGGCGCCATCTTTGTTATGGCAAAATACGTAATGCATTCTGGGTAGCCCTTGCTCCCAAGGGTGGTTTCGGAAAAAATCTCAATATTGAGGGCGATACAGCCCTTAAACTTGCCCCTCAACTTAATTTTTCTGAGAATCGGGACAGCACTTGCACTAGAGGGAGCGCGCATTTTGAGATTGAGGATTAAGATTGAGGGTTAAGCAAGGAATTGGAATTCACCCTTAATCCTTAGAACATAGAGCATTTTTTTCCTTAACTATGTTTAAACATACAGAGGCGATCAGAATGTGCAATATAGAGTTTCATATATAATTTTTTTCACCACAACCTATAGGCAATCTGATGAAAAAGATTTTTTACCAGCTATATAAACACACCTGAGCAAATAGTACTCAAAATGATTAAAATCAGATAGAATTTGTGAAATCTGGCCCTGTGAGAGTTGGTGTGAGAATCATCTCACTGCAGTCAGGTGTGTGTGCCACTGATTGGTGTTGATGAAGCTCAGGTGTGGGGAGTGTTCATATACCCTGAGTCTCCAGAGCTCTGTTACGACTCACTGTCTCACCTTCAGAGGTAGTGAGAGGTTCTCCCTGTGGCTTCTTAGGTTGTTGTTGTCATTTTAGTGCTTTATTTCATCAAGCAATCCTGTCGTCGCTCTATACAGTTTCATTGTTCCCCCCCCTTTCCAATCTATCACTATTGTGATTTTGTGGTTATCCCTCTGAGACAACTTTGAGACACCCCTGGGTCCACATCTTCATCCCTGCTACTTTATAGCACTACTTAAAATGCAATATAAAATGAGTCGTAAGTTTGACTCAACAACACATAAGAAGATGAAAAAGCCTGAATATGTGACCTGTAAACACACCCCCAGGATGTCCATATAAGGTGTTGTGTATTATTCCCACGCCAAATTACCATGGGTGCACGTGCGGCACAGATCCGTGCCGTGTGAGCACTCTGGGTTAAGAGTTACAAACTACGGTTGTAAAACAGTTTACAGGAGATTTTACCTTTTCTGCTTTATTATTATTATTATTTTATTTTTTTAATCAGAAAGGTCAAACGCCTAAAGTTTCACACTTATTCTACATGTTCCATCTGTTCAATGTTACATTACACATATTGTTCTTTAAATGAGTGAAAACAATATTTGTTATGTTGTGTTTTTGTTTCCAACCAACATTCATGTGGAATAAAAGGGAAGAGACAGATTGTGTGCACTGACCATATTATGTGGGACGACAGTAGCTCAGTGGTAGACCTCAACTGGAAGGTTGTGGGTTTGATTCCCGGCTTGTGTAGATGTCTATATGGCCAAAACACTTAACCTCAAGTTAGTGTCAGCAGAGCGTGAACGGGTATGAAAGATGCATGATAGAAAAATGCCCTGAACATAGTATGAATGGGGGAAGAAGTGTAGTTTTAAGCAGCTTTGAGTGGTCATCAAGACTAGAAAAGCATTATAAATACAGACCATTTATATAAAAAGTTGACGTATTCCTCTGAATAACCTCTGCCAGTTATTTGTGTGTGTGATCGGTTAACTCGCTCAGCCTAAACACTACACTAAGTCAGTTTTGTTCACGTTGACATGCACAGGCTGCTACAATAAGCGTTTAAACTAACTTGCTATGGATTAAAAAGTCTGCCGCTCTCAGGTTGTTGGGTTTGTAAAGTAGGCTACGCATTGTACTTTTTGAGCAAGTCACTTTGCCAGTGCCTCTTGCGATCGGGAAACTCTCTGGGCAAGCGGATCCTTTTGAAGTCGTCGATACATTTTTTCAGATCCTCCTCCAGCATCTTCCTCTCCTCTTCTTCCTCATCCTCCCCGGGCGGTGGGACACCATTCTCCCTCACGGCAGGTCGCGGCAGTGTCTTTAAGGTGAGGGTGGTGGGACGTTTGAGGGTCTCACCGAGATGCAGCTTTTGGGGAGGAGGAGGTGGAGGAGGAGGAGGAGGAGGAGGAGGTGGAGGAGTAGGAGGAGGATGGCTGGAGGTAGATGATGGTTTGCATGCTGGCGGAGGTGGAGGCAGGTCAGGAAGTGACAGATGAAGGAGGTCATGGCTGTCTGCAGCGGGAGGAGGCAGCAGAGGAGAGTCCAGGGAGGGTTGGTTTCGTGCACTTGGCGTAGTGACGCAGTTGGATTCTGGAAGGCTTTGGGTTCGGCTTGTGCTGCCAGACTCCACCGCAGCACGAGCGGCAGTGGACGAAGAGGCTTCCACTTCAGTCAAAGCTGGGGGGTCGACCGTCGTTACCTTGGAATTGACTGAACCACCTGCAACAAAGAGAAAGCAAGGAAAGTTTGTCCTTTTAGTGTCACCTTTCAACCGCTGCTGTGTTTGTTCTTTTGAGTTTGATGAGCAGATCCATAAACAGTCGTTCAAGACACAGCATTATGAATATTCATATTCATTTATCAAGTCAGGATTTCACAGATTTGTAATGCAAATTTAAGCAATAAATTACCTGCACTATTTATCATTTCACAGGCTTTTACGGAGATAAATCACAACTTAATATTGTATTTTTATGGTGATTTTTGCATATAAATATAGTATTTCACAGCAATATGGCATAGCTGCAAAATTCCGGAACGTCATATGACATAACTGTGAAATGACAGTACACAGCTATCAATTTAGAGTCATTTACTATAAAATGATAGAGCAATCTGCTGAGCAATGACAGTGTCAAAGACGCAATAATTTACCAGTCATGTTATTTGAGTAATGGAAGTAGCTGCCAGTAATTAACAGAAAATGTACAATCAGATAATTTACAGTGAATGTTTGAATGAACTTCTCCCATAGAAGGCGGCTCTGCACGAGCACAGATTAGCTTCTTACCAAAGTGTGTCAGTAGCATGAGGCTGGCACAGACGCAAACACCTTGGCTTTCAGCTTTACAGTCAGTTTTTGTCTCCAAGAACACAAGAGTAAACACATGCTGGCACAGACACTTGTCAGAGCATTACGGAAAGAGAAAATGTGCAGCGAAAGGAGCTTTGGCAGCGGAGGAAACGAAAACACCAGATAAGGAGAATGAAGGACAGTTTCACACTTTTTTCCCTTTTTACTTTTGTTCACATGTTTTATTTCTGGGAGGAAGACGGAGAACGTGAAACCTCCTGACCGGAGCCTGACAAACCGTTTTTTTCACAGTGTGTAGATTTTTCATCTCAGTTCTGTGTGAGGACAGAGAGGGTTGCTGCTGTGCGACTTCTCAGAATAGTTGGAGTGGCACATATACATTGTTTAACCTTGAGGTATTTGAAAGCCCAAGGACCACTTTTAACTGCTCCTCCTCTCTTTACAAGCAGACTGTTTTTAGAAACATGTGGACACTGTCTTTTGATTTTTTCAAATCAAATTTCCCTTACCCACTTCCAGAGGTGGAAAGTAAAGTACTCAAGTTACTGTATTGAATATTTTTTTTGTGTATTTTGTATTTTTTAAGTACAATTTAAAATCAGGATTTTGTATTTTACTTGAGTACGTATTGACTCAAGTATTGTACTTAGTTACTTTATAAATCGGCGACCTTGAGTGTCTTGAAAGGCGCCTTCAAATATAAAGCATTATTATTATTATTATTATTATTATTGTAGAACTTTCTAGCAGTTATTCAGCGCATTCTGTACGGAATCAGAGTGGGATTGTCATCAAAGCAATCGCAATCAAAGCCTTAACATCCAAGGCGCTTCTCATATATAACCAACCCCTTATTCGTGTGTTTTCATCTGTAACTGATCATCAGAACCTGTATGCTTTGCCGGTTTACAACCTATTAAGTAGTGTATTGAATTGTGTTTAGAATAAAACCTCTTAAAGACACTCGAGTTGTCCGCCATACTTGTTCTGGTCGCCCTTTCCAGAGGGTAGTTTATTGAGCTGTAAGAAGCAGCCGATAAAAATCTGGACAGTTGTAAACCGTGGTAGGGATCGTTGTTGAAGAACACGGTGCCGAGCGGGGAACGCCCGTCGTTGAAGAACATCGTCGGGACCACAAAAACGCCACCACAACAAGCAAAAAGCTAAGAGCCAACAGGGCCGTCAAAGGGCTAAAGCAGTCACCGCGACGGAGCAACCGAAGGCGAGCTAACGAGGCCGTTGAAGGCAAAAGAAGTACCGCAGCTGCAAGTAAAGCGGAGCTGCGCCAACTACTGGTAAAGGAACCAATAGTTACTGAGCAAAGTAAAGTGGAGCTGTGTCAACTACTGGTAAAGGAGCCAATAGTTACCGAACAAACCACCAAAGAGTCAACGCTTGGCCGTCAAAGGAGACAAGCCAACGCTGCTGAGACTCAACGCAACTGCTACCACGACATCGAAGAATCGACGTCGCAGGGCGGCCGTATCATTTATCGTTGTTACCGAGGCCCAACTGCTAACCGCCTTTGATCTTTTCAGTTAAACTGATCAAGAGCCAAGAGAAAAGTAAGATGGCTGACAACAAATTAGGATTGGAGGACCGAGAACAGGAGTGGTCCAGAGCGAGAAACGTCCTCACAAAAAACATGCACCTTCTCATCGCCACGGCCAGTTTACCAGGGAGTGAACCGGTCGAAAGAAGTATGGAAACGCTGTTCATCAATTACAAAAACTTCCTTAGCACAAGCTTTGAATATACCGCAACACTAGAGGAGATGGAAGACTCAATGGATGAGGATGAGTTCAAGAGGCGACAGGGCAACGCCCTAGCAAAGAAAAACACCACCATACGAGAGTACCACACTACCATAGAAACACTGTGGTTTACGCAAGCAGAACCTAAAATAGACGCTTTCATTACGGAGTTTAAATCAATTTTTGACAAGACTGAAGCACTCAGTAAAGACAAAACAATACCGCGAGCATGGCAGGAGTACCAAAGTACCAAACTTGACCAAAAACTCGATAAAATCAGAAACGCCGTGAGTACCTGGGAAGACTACCAACCACATGGAACAAAGAAATGGAGATTCCTTTCGTCATTACAAGACGACAAGGAAGATCTGATGGGAAAATGGAAACATCAGTGGGACGAAGACGCTGACAGCAAGGTCACCAGATACCAACGGGAAACCTCCACCAGTACACCACAACCACCGAAACCCAGCACTGCCCCTGTCAACTCCAGTATAAGACAAGAAAGTGGTGCACCACATGGTTCCTGCATGTCCTGGACTAGAACCCCAGTACAGCGGAACTGTCCCCTTGGCGAATCACACCACTTACAAAAAGTGACAACAGGCAGGGCGGTGAGAGCAGCAGCTATCAAAGTCGAAGAACACTCCACAGGGAAGACGAGAGAAAAGGACAGTGAGGAAGTCCGAACAACAGCAAAGGCAGCAACAGAAGCCGCAGCAACGACATCGGTGGAAGGGCACGAGTCAGAAGATGTAACTGACGCGGATGCTTGTGCAGAATCTGAGCCCGCACCGAGTGAGGACAGCTTTGCTCGGGCCGAGGCTGAGACTGAACCAGCGTGCAAAGCTGCAAAGGCCGAAACTGAACCAGCGTGTGAAACTGCAACTGACCCTAGGGCAGGGCCTGAACCAAAGCCAAAACCAGAGGCCAAGGTAGAACCAGAACCGGAGCCTGGGGTCAAGACAGAGCCTGAACTAGAGGTTAAGGCAGAGACTGAAGATGACGCCAAGGCAGAGACTAAAGATGACGCCAAGGCAGAGACTAAAGATGACGCCAAGCCAGAGGTGGATGAGAATTCCGGGCCAGAGATGGGGACCGAATCGCCTAAACCCACCCTGGACGTCGATGATGATAATCCCCTGGGACATGTAAGGCCTCCAGACTCAGATGCTGAGAAGGCCACTGACGAGATGATGGCCTCTACTGAGAAAGACCCAGGTTCAGATGCGGAGAAGGCCGCTGACGAGATGGTGGCCTCTGCTAAGAAATACCCAGATGCCCTCAACCCCATTGGAGTGGTTCTCCTCAGATTCAGGGAGGGTGACATCTCCAAGATGCATAATTCAGTGTGGGTGGAAGAACAAGAAGTCTACATGCATCAATTCTTGTGGAGAGACTCGCCGTCTGATGAGATTGAGGACCACACTGCAGTGAAAGCGAACATGGGAGACGAGCCCACTTCGTACATCGCACAGGCAGCTATGACCGAGACCGCAAAGTTACCCCAGTTCACTGACATCAAAGAGGAAAAAGGAATAATAGAGGAAAACGCCTCCCACAACAACCTACAGCACCGAGATGAGATCCTGAAAGCAGTGCAAAAGACCCTGAAAGGAGGGGTTTTTTACCTTAAACCCTGGGTCCAGTTAGGTCAAAGTGGGAGGAAGGACGAGACAAAACCAACCCAGACTCTGGTGCCATCCAATCAACTAAGGGGAGAAGATAACAACCTTGTGCAAGGAGGATTGTTTCCCTTAATGATGGCCCCTATTAATTCCTCTAAGAAAGGGGAGAAGAAGGGAGCTGGAATTGACCCCACTGAAGAAGAAGTGGAAATAGAGACACCAGGACTCCGGAAACCTCGTTGTGTCCTACTGAGCCAGATTGCCGGGCGGAACAACCCCTGGGATAGAGGCAGGTGGTACAGGGTTAGAATCATCCACCACGTGATGTTTCCAGATGGACCCCCACTAGCGGAGAAGTGGTTGGCTCATACACTGAGAGCCCCTATTCCAGCAAAGTGGGAGGCGACACTGACAGTGAAAGAACTCAAAGTTGAATTCCTAGACCTGTGCCTGGCCACTCAACAGGGAGTCCCATTCCCTGTAACAACGCTTAACTGGTTCGTTGTCAGCAAGGACGAGGCCTCAGGATTGCTGTGGTGTTACAGCAGAGTCCAGAGTTTCAGCCAGGGAGAGCCCGGCGTGCCCCCCGGAGTGCCCTTGGCCCCCAACAACGCCTCAATTAACCATGAGGGCGTTGCCTCACCCTTTGAGTTAATGGCACTTGACCTCTTCGGGCCCTACACTATCAGAGACACTGTTAGACGGAGAAAGAAGAAGATGAAAGTGTTGGGTGTAGTGTTCAGCTGTACGGCATCAAAAGCAATTCACGCTGACATCGTAGAAGACTCGTCAACAGAAGGGTCCTTGAAGACGTACCAGCACTTCGCAGCTCTCAGGGGCCACCCAAGGAAGCTTTGGTTAGATCAAGGGAATTTTGTAGGCGTCAGGCCAGTGCTGAAGGAACTTTATAGGTTTCTAAATAATGTCGGTAAGGACCAGATCCAGGCAAAGGCGGCAGCCGCAGGGACCGATTGGACTTGGGTGTCTCACCCAGCAGACTCTCTACACCGGAACGGAGCAGCTGAAGCAGCAGTCTGCGCGCTCAAAAGAGCACTGAGTAACATTGGTGAGGAGGGCAACCTGACAGCGCCAGAGTTCCAAGCCCTTCCTTACATAGCAGCCAGTC
The DNA here is from genome assembly GCF_963457635.1 of Microchirus variegatus. Classification (NCBI taxonomy): domain Eukaryota; kingdom Metazoa; phylum Chordata; class Actinopteri; order Pleuronectiformes; family Soleidae; genus Microchirus; species Microchirus variegatus. Next base: position 15,078,516 of record NC_139807.1, on the reverse strand, counting down.
TACCTAACAAGAGGCCTATCGGTGCCAGGGCCCAGGTACGAGATGAGTCGGTAGGAGTTATCACTCCCAGCACGCTTCTGTTAGGTCGTGTTGGGCCCAGCGGGGACACTCAAGGATCTAAATATCCAACCTACCCCGTCTTGAGACTGAGAGCAATTCAAATTGAAGTCAATGAGTTCTGGAAACGGTGGAGCCAGCCGGAGGGCCCGAGCCTTTTCGTCCGGCGGAAGTGGCATACACTTACTAGAAATGGCAATTGGAGGCTTGGTGTGGTTGGCCGACCAGAACGCATTGAGGGGCCAATTCAGGCTAGAGCAAGTCGTAGAAGTATATCCCGAAGCAAAAGGCGTGGTACGAGACTCGAAAGTAAGAACTTGCCAAAGTTGTCCAGTCTCTGGCGGGCATTGCGAGAGAGGCCGGGGGGTGGAAAGTTGCCCCTTCGCCATCCTCCACAGGGATGTCAGGCCGCCGGTAGTCCTACTACCAGTGGAGGAGCAGGAGTAAACCATCGCTGCAGAATACCCGACCTACCCCTCCACCAATCGGTAGAGTGTTTCGGTTGTGGATCAAGACCCCCCCTCCTACTGTCCGCGGGGTGTTTCGGTTAAGGATCAAGACCCCCCCCCCCCAGGATACCGTGAGGACACTTATTCATTCTGGACTGATTGACATGTGATCAATGTACTTTGTTTAGGGAACAAACCTTTAATTACGCACATCGTGTTAAATGTGTAATGCGTGTAGGTA